>NC_134353.1:900733329-901333329 GCF_048569485.1 Anomaloglossus baeobatrachus | reverse complement strand
GGCTCAGGGGCATGATTGTCAGCGAGAACTATCCGTTCACATGTGAATGAAATGAAATGGAGGAGACCCAGGAGAACCTCACTACTGACACACAAACATAAAAAAAGCTAGACTGAACCAAAATGTACATGAGTAACCAAAATCCTTCTGGGAAAATGTCTCGAGATAGAACTTTTTGGTTAGGCTACTTTCACACTTGCGTTGGACGGCTTCCGTAGCATTGCGTTGTGTGACGGATGCAACGGATGCGTTGCATATAGTGGCACAACGGATACAACGGATCGTACAAAACAATGGAAAGCTTTTTTTATTTTTTTTTCTTCTTTACAGTTTTACCGGCAGCAGACTACTGTGAACGATCAGCTGAGCACTCTCAATAGCCAGCGGCCGATCGCTCAGCTGAGCGCTCTCACATGCCGGCGGGCAAGTGCTCAGCTGAACGTTCGGCCACCGAGAGACAAAATAAAGTTTGTGAAATCCTACGGGTTGCGCTGCTCAAAAAAAGTTACATGCTGCGTTTCTTCCGCCCGACGCAGCGTCAAAATAACGCCGCTGCGTCGACCAGCGGATGCAACGCTGACACTTGCGTTACAGTGCGTTGTCCATAGAAGTCTATGGAGAATAGCGCAGTGCGTTAACTGACTGCGCTATTCTCCATAGTGACGGACTCCGCTGAATGCAAGTGTGAAAGTACCCTAAAGCACATCATTCTACTGTATACCAATAACCGAATGAGGCCTAAAAAAAAAAAAAAAAAAAAAAAAAAAGAGCACAGCACCTACAGTCAGGTAAGGTGGAGGTCATAGATGTTTTGTGGTTGTTTTTCTGCCTCTGGCACTGGGTGCTTTGACTGTGTGCATGGCATCATGAAGTCTGAAGATTACCAAAGGACTTTGGGTTGCAATGTAGCGCATAGTGTCAGAAAGCTGGGCTTCCCTCCTACGTCAAGGGTCTTCCAGCAGAACAATTATTCTAAACGGACTTCAAGAAGACTCCAAAAATGGAAGGAAACAAAGCGCTGGAGAGATCTGAAGTGGCAGCAATGAGTCCGGATCTAAATCTCATAGACACCTGTGGAGAGATCTTAAAATTGCTGTTGGGAGAAGAGAAGACGCCTTCAGATATGAGAGACGTTGAAGGTGCGAACAATTTTGTCCAGCCCATTTTTGGACTTTGTGTGAAACTATGTACAATTTGCCTTTTAATTTTCTTGTGTATAACAGAACATGTGTAATGGCAATAATTTTCTGGGAGGAATACTACATTTACTGGAAGAATTTCAAGGGTGCCCTGACTGTACAACACAAAATCCACCATGCACAATAGGTGATGTCACAGCTCACCTCCTCCTGTACAATGACTAATAACACCTCTATATATAGTAGATAACACATGATCTACCATTCACCATAGATGTCACAGCTCACCTCCTCCTGTGTAATGACTGATCCCATGTTTACCATCTTGGTAGATCTGCCAGCACCTGGACTGGTGGATTTGCTGCTTTTTAGTGTAGATTGTGACATTTGCAGGGCAGTTTCAGGACGTCCTGTGATATATTGTGGGGGCAGTAACTCCGGGGAACTACCTTGGGTTATACTGTATGTTCCAGTTTTTAGGCCTCCGTCATAAAGCAAAGAATTCTTCCAAAACAATATTGTGAAAGTTCCCATCCCTTCCCAGTAGCGTCACTGGTCACACACAGGCAGATGGAGCATTAGCGGGATTCTTCGCTATAGGCAACAAATTACATCAATCGATTTGTGGTGTTCAGGCGCCACCTAGTGTGCACAGTGTGTAATGCAGGAAAGGAGAGGATGAGACCAATAATACTTATTTTACTCACTTATATAGTGCTATTAATTCCACAGCGCTTTACAGACGTGATGATCACTGTCCCCATTGGGGCTCACAATATAAATTCCCAATCTGTAGGTCTGGAGTGTGGAAGGAAACTGAAGAACCTGGAGGAAACACCTGGAGAACAGATACGATTTTTGCAGATGTTGTCCTAAGTGAGTTTTGAACCCAAGACCCCAGCAATGTAAGACTACAGTGCTAACCACCGAGGCATCGTGCCAACCCCACGGCCACCCTGCCAACCCCACGGCCACCCTGCCAACCCCACGGCCACCCTGCCAACCCCACAGCCACCCTGCCAACCCCACAGCCACCCTGCCAACCCCACAGCCACCCTGCCAACCCCACAGCCACCCTGCCAACCACACAGCCACCCTGCCAACCACACAGCCACCCTGCCAACCACACAGCCACCCTGCCAACCACACAGCCACCCTGCCAACCACACAGCCACCCTGCCAACCACACAGCCACCCTGCCAACCACACAGCCACCCTGCCAACCACACAGCCACCCTGCCAACCCCACAGCCACCCTGCCAACCCCACAGCCACCCTGCCAACCCCACAGCCACCCTGCCAACCCCACAGCCACCCTGCCAACCCCACAGCCACCCTGCCAACCACACAGCCACCCTGCCAACCACACAGCCACCCTGCCAACCACACAGCCACCCTGCCAACCCCACAGCCACCCTGCCAACCACACAGCCACCCTGCCAACCCCGCAGCCACCCTGCCAACCCCACAGCCACCCTGCCAACCCCACAGCCACCCTGCCAACCCCGCAGCCACCCTGCCAACCCCGCAGCCACCCTGCTGCCCTGAAAATCTGAAAAAGCAAAAATAAATTGCTGAGTTTGGAATTAAACTGAATAACTCGGACAGCTGCCATTTACAATTTTATTGTGCGTCTATTTTCCATTAATGCCAGATCAGATGATGTTGTCTGGGCCAGGACTTTATGGCTGTCCCTTTAATGTGTAGATAACAGTAAGCCTTTGATATACGGCACCATGATGATGATTGCTCCTGCGCTCAGTGTCAGCACCAATGTTTTATAGACTCTTTCCATTAGTCATGACCAAGTAGTTTCATGTCTGCCGCCTGCCCTGGCCATCTGCCTGAAAACTATGGTACAAGCCCCCTGCTGCCGGCCCTGACCACCCGACTATGAACCCTGCCTATGTACAGTGAAAACAGTCGCTACAGGAATCTTCCCTAGAGGTCAGGCCTAAAGTCATGTTATAGACCCATCATTATAGGACTGGAGAGGGTGACCAGTAACCACATCGGTGTCTACAGGGTTCACAGAGTAGAGCCAATATCTACAACCTCCGTCATACTATATTATATATATATATATATATATATATATATATATATATATATATATATATATATATATATATATATATATATATATATATATATATATATATATATATATATATATATATATATATATATATATATATATATATATATATATATATATATATATCAATGTTCACTTGGCATACTGATATCAATAGGAACTGGCTTTTTGACATCCAGTTAGTCTTTTCCCCCCAATTCTACGATACATACGTGCATATTCTGCCTGTATACATGTAAATTATTGTACAGTATACCACAAATTGGGTGTGTAACTATTCTTTATTTTTCTCCATCTAAGGAAAACCTTGGCAAATGCCAAGTCTGGCCGAAACGTTGGCTTTGCTTAATTTCTGGTTGAGGTGTTTTTTGCAGATATTCTATGAATAAAATACGTAATTACTTACCGGTAATGTGTTTTTTCTGAAGCCATGACGGTACCACGAGAATGTAAGGGTGCCGTCATGGGAGCTGGAAAAATACGTAATTACTTACCGGTAATGTGTTTTTTCTGAACCCACGACGGCACCACGAGAATGTAAGGGTGCCGTCATGGGAGCTGGAAAAATACGTAATTACTTACCGGTAATATGTTTTTTCTGAACCCATGACGGCACCCTTACATTCTTGTGGTGCAGTCATGGGTGCTGGAAAAACACATTTATTGCATTACTGCAGTCTCACGTTCCATTGAGTGCTTGGGATTTATCTAAATTGTAGTCTCTTGTTTCCCTTTTTTAGCACCCCCTTATTTGCAGTTGAGCCTGGCCTTACCCCTTGATTCTGGCATCCTGGGAGGAGCCGTATTGGGGGGGGGGGGGAGGCTTTTACTGACCAAGGCAAATGACCTCTTTAACCCCTTGTTGAACTGTCACCTGCACGCCTGGCACAGGTGATGTACGCACAGCACAGTGATGGCCAGAGCACACCTTATTTGCAGTTGAGCCTGGCCTTACCCCTTGATTCTGGCATCCTGGGAGGAGCCGGATTGGGGGGGGGGGCTTTAACCGACCAAGGCAAATGACCTCTTTAACCCCTTGTTGAACTGTCACCTGCACGCCTGGCACAGGTGATGTACGCACAGCGCAGTGATGGCCAGAGCACAGTGGCCGGACCCGTGAATGTCAGTGACAACGATCAGAAGGGACTAGAGATGTTCTGTAAGGCCATATTCACATGCTGTTTACGCTTTATTTTATTTTTTTTTTAGCGGAAAAAAATGCAGTGATTTCACAATTTATTTTTTTTTAAAGCATCAGTGGAAAAAAGCATCATGTGAACAGGGCCTTATAATGCGAGTGACAGGAGGACGGAGGAACGCAAAAGAAAATAGTGACGCGGTTTTCACATAGGTCTTGGATCTGCATTAACAAGCGCAAAATTAAAATATACAGTAAAGAGACCTCGCTATAAACTAATCCACGCTCAGGGCTCCTTTGTTATATCTGCAGCACTATGAAGTGTGCCGCATCCATACGATGGCTTCCATGGAGACCTCAGTGAAAAAAAAAAAAAACATACATATCGCTGCGATCCCTAAGGAGCAATTATCCCGATACTAACGAGCCTGGGAGAAACAAAAACATAGAATCAAAGAGAGAGGTTTCCTACAAGAAAAATGTAATGGGCGACCTGCAGGATCCGCGAGCGTCGGCCATACACGGGGGCGGTCAGATTACTGGCCTGGTTTCTTGTGGCAGTACTTGGCGTACATATAAGTTACTGATTTCCTTTCAAGGGAATCTGTCACCAGGTTTTGGTCCTCCATCTGAGAGCAGCATAATGTAAAAACAACGATCCTGATTCCAGCGATGTGTCACTTACTGAGCTGTTTGCTGTCATTTTGCTAAAATCACTGTTTTCTCTGCTGCAGATCTAGCAGTTATACAGAGCTCATGAATATGCTGGACTACCTGCAGCACGCCAAGTAGTCCTAATGATAATCTCCTGCTGATTAAACTGTGATTTTATCAAAACTACACTAGTGACATCGCTGCAATCAGGATCTCTGCCCCTATATTATGCTACTCTCAAATTAGGGGGCAAAAACCTGGTGACAGATTCTCTTTAAGTACTTATTTTTGTCATTTTCTTAGGAATGTTTGCAATATATTGGGCCAGTAACTGATTACAAGACTTACCAAGCTCAAAAACATGGCAGGCTAGGGCATCATTACTTGGCATCTGACTGCCACAGCAACCTGATGATAGGCTGGGGTGGCATTGTTGGGTTATACTGGGAGCCCCATCCATTGTCCATGGCACAAGCCCAGCTGTGGTGCTGTCCCTGCACTATAGCATTCATGAAAACACAATGCATGACATCAGGAGACATCGGAAAGAGTGGCGGGAGGCAAAACTTGAAAAGTGCCACCTGTGTGATCTGGTGATCCATGCGGCACGGCTTTTCACATGTCACCGGTGTCGTGCATCATATCACAGGAGTCCTTGTGAGGACTGATAGAAGATACTAGGGGCTGCTGATAAGTCTTTGGCTTTACCCAGAAATAAACGAGATTGGATGATGAAACTTTACATTTATTCCACATACTCTCCACTGATGACAACGCACGTCTTACATCAGTATTCCAAGTTCTCTAAGCCTAGCAACAAGAAGGATTTCGGTTGTGCCTCACACCAGGCATCCGTAGCAGCCATGTCATCAGAAATGGTGTGAAATTTGGTACCCTTGAGGTATATTTCTACAGGTTTGGGAACAGATGATAGTCGGAGGGAGCTAGATCTGGTGAATAAGGTGGGTGGTCAACCAGTTGGAAGCCCAGCTCTGCCAGTTTTGCCGTGGTCACTTGTGCAGTGTGATCGGAGGCGTTGTCTTGCAGGAACAAGATTCCTTTGGACAGCTTGCCGCGCCTTTTGGCCTTCAGAGCTGCCTTCAATTGGTCCAAAAGTTCAATAAAATACCTTGCATTGCTGGTGGAACCCTTTTGAAGGTAGTCCACTAGCAGCACACCCTCCTTATCCAAGAACACAGACACCATCACCTTAGTGGCTGATTTTTGCACCCTGAACTTTTTTGGACGAGGAGAACCACTGTGCCTCCACTCTTTTGACTGCTCCTTGTTTTCAGGGTCATACAAATAAATCCAGGTCTCATCCATAGTGACCAGTCAATCAAGGAAGTTCTTATCAGTCCGGAAACGCTGACAAATGGAGCGGGAAGTTTTCACTCGCATGCTTCTATGATCTGTTGTCAACATTTAGGGACCCACTTTGCAGATCGTGTCCTCATGTCCAAATGTTCATGGATAATGACACAAACACATTCATGGGAAATCCCCATGATGTCTGCTATTGCTTTAGCTGAAATTCGTGGATTCTCCAGTATGAGGTTGTGCACAGCATCGACGATCTCCGGAACAACTCTCGGTCGTCCAGGACGTTCCTCATCTTTTGGTGCTGAAGTGGCCCATTTTAAATTTGGCAACCAAGTATTAACTGTGGAATATATCGGGCATTGATCCACCAATGTGTGCGACAGCGCCATGAATATAGTTCGTGGACTTTCATTGCAGAAACAAGACTTTTATCCCTCCTCTGCTCTCAGTTGCTGTGAATATCGCATTAGACTCCCTCGTTTTGTTTTTCCGCGTGCGTAGAACACTGTTGCCATAAGCAACAAACACAATTCTGAAAACATATTAGACACAAGGCTTTCATGTGGTGTAACATTCACTACCATAGAAACAAAAAAAAGATCACAAAGCCAGAGACTTATCAGCAGCACCTCATAGTATGGGAGCAGTGTCAACAAGCATAAGCCTGCAGAGGAGCTGGATACACAAAACGACTGTTAACAGGGTATTTATTACTTGTAAGTAGTATAGGTGACTCCCTCCTTGATTAGTGGGGGTCCCTCTGACCGTCAGACCACTTAACCACGAGTATGGACAGTCCATACATTCTCCATGTGACTGCCGGAGGTAGCCAAGCATGGCCTCTATAGAAAAATGAGAGCACATATGCGGCTCCGCTCCATTCTTTTGGGGGAGAAAAGTCCTCCACTTTGGTGCATCGCAGGAGTCAGTCTTCCTCCGATCCGATGGATAAGTGATAACTTCTTAATATAATACTTGATAAAATGGTAATAAACTCAAGCACAGAACAGCGCTGCAATATGGAGGCAAACAGAGAATAAGTGCAAATAATGTGAGGAACAACGGTGATGACCCATGACGGTGGATTGTGCTGCCCGGATCATCACACGTGGAGAACGTACCTGTTAGTTGGGGTACAGAAGGTGAATGACAGCAGCTGGTTCCAGAAGGGCTCATTCTCAGAAATGGCCTCGGTTCCCGACAGCTTCTTCAAATAGTCGTTCTCCGACAGCTCATTTATCGTGCTGCTGTTGGCGCCCATGATTCTAGACGTTCAGCGACCAGGTCATTCCTACCGCAGGCGCCTACGGAGAGCAAACCGGTGAGATGTAAGACAGGACAGAGGATGAATGAACCTCCCAAAAACTAATCAGTATAACAACAGCTCAATGACAGGCAGAAGGGCAAAGCCTTGAAAAAGTATTCACACCCCATGAACTTATCCACATTTTCCCTCTTGGCTGCTCCTCTCATTAGTGCTCTCCTTCTTGGGATGTCAGTTTAGGTGGACGGCCATGCCTCGTAGGTTTGCAGTAGTGCCGTACTCCTTCCAAGAGATGTTCAGAGCTTGGGCTATTGTTTATAACCTAACCCTGCTTTACTCTTCTCCACAACTTTATCCCTGACCTGTCTGGTGTGTTTTTTGGTTTTCATGAAGCTGTTTGATCTCTAATTGTTCTCACACCTCTGAGGCCTTCACAGAACATCTGTAGTTATACTGAGGATAAATTACACACACAGGGATTCAATTTACTAATTAGGTGACTTCTGGGGGAAATTGGTCAGTCACAATATTTACAGGTATCAGACTATAAAAGAGGATAAATACAAAGGAATGTTAAAATTCTCAGATTCAAATTTTTAGAAAAAAAATGTATACGGTAATATTGCCTTTACACGTCACAAATACCTGCTACTTATTGTTCGTATTCCACATAAAATTCCAATAATACATATAAGTTTCTGGGTGCAATGGGAAATAATGTGGAAAAGTTCACGGGGTATGAATACTATTTTAAGGACTGTATAGCAACGAGCAAAAACACTAATGTGGACCTTCTCCTAGAAGAGCAGTCTGCATGTGTAGTCTGGAGCCCTGCATAACAGCAGTCTAGATGTCTGGAGTCCCCTATAGCAGTGGTCAGGGGTGTACTCTGAAGCCCCCTAAAGCATCAGTCAGGGGTGTACTCTGGAGCCCCCTATAGCATCGGTCAGGGGTGTATTCTCGAGCCCCCTATAGCAGTGGTCAGGGGTTTACTCTGGAGCCCCCTAAAGCATCGGTCAGGGGTGTACTCTGGAGCCCCCTAAAGCATCGGTCAGGGGTGTATTCTCAAGCCCCCTATAGCAGTGGTCAGGGGTTTACTCTGAAGTCCCCTAAAGCATCGGTCAGGGGTGTACTCTGGAGCCCCCTATAGCATCAATCAGGGATGTACTCTGGAGCCCCCTATAGCATCGGTCAAGGGTGTACTCTGAAGCCCCCTAAAGCATCGGTCAGGGGTGTAGTCTGTAGCCCCCTATAGCATGGGTCAGGGGTGTAGTCTGGAGCCCCCTATAGCATGGGTCAGGGGTGTAGTCTGGAGCCCCCTATAGCATGGGTCAGGGGTGTAGTCTGGAGCCCCCTATAGCATGGGTCAGGGGTGTAGTCTGGAGCCCCCTATAGCATGGGTCAGGGGTGTAGTCTGGAGCCCCCTATAGCATGGGTCAGGGGTGTAGTCTGGAGCCCCCTATAGCATGGGTCAGGGGTGTAGTCTGGAGCCCCCTATAGCATGGGTCAGGGGTGTAGTCTGGAGCCCCCTATAGCATGGGTCAAGGGTGTAGTCTGGAGCCCCCTATAGCATCGGTCAGGGGTGTAGTCTGGAGCCCCCTATAGCATCGGTCAGGGGTGTAGTCTGGAGCCCCCTATAGCATCGGTCAGGGGTGTAGTCTGGAGCCCCCTATAGCATCGGTCAGGGGTGTAGTCTGGAGCCCCCTATAGCATCGGTCAGGGGTGTAGTCTGGAGCCCCCTATAGCATCGGTCAGGGGTGTAGTCTGGAGCCCCCTATAGCATCGGTCAGGGGTGTAGTCTGGAGCCCCCTATAGCATCGGTCAGGGGTGTAGTCTGGAGCCCCCTATAGCATCGGTCAGGGGTGTAGTCTGGAGCCCCCTATAGCATCGGTCAGGGGTGTAGTCTGGAGCCCCCTATAGCATCGGTCAGGGGTGTAGTCTGGAGCCCCCTATAGCATCGGTCAGGGGTGTAGTCTGGAGCCCCCTATAGCATCGGTCAGGGGGTGTACTCTGGAGCCCCCTATAGCATCGGTCAGGGGGTGTACTCTGGAGCCCCCTATAGCAGTGGTCAGGGGTGTACTCTGGAGCCCCCTATAGCAGTGGTCAGAGGTGTACTCTGGAGCCCCCTATAGCAGTGGTCAGAGGTGTACTCTGGAGCCCCCTAATAGCAGTGGTCAGGGGTGTACTCTGGAGCCCCCTATAGCAGTGGTCAGGGGTGTACTCTGGAGCCCCCTATAGCAGTGGTCAGGGGTGTACTCTGGAGCCCCCTATAGCAGTGGTCAGGGGTGTACTCTGGAGCCCCCTATAGCAGTGGTCAGGGGTGTAATCTGGAGCCCCCTATAGCAGTGGTCAGGGGTGTAATCTGGAGCCCCCTATAGCAGTGGTCAGGGGTGTAATCTGGAGCCCCCTATAGCAGTGGTCAGGGGTGTACTCTGGAGCCCCCTATAGGTGGGGTGTGCCAGTGCTGGATACTGGAGGAAGCTGGAGTAATGTTGGGGCACATCCTGAATGTGGCTATATCTCCTCCTGTGGAATCACGTCAGGGGAATGATGTAAGGTAAATATTTGCGGTGTCCGTGTGACATTGAATGAATCAGGTTCCAGGATGCAGACTTCTCAGCCGTGTTACCCAGTGCTGCCATGTGTGACCTCGGGCCGCTCCGCTCTGCCCCCTGCTGTTTACCCAGGATGCCAGCACAGAACTCCTCCGCTGTCAGGAGTGGGCATACAATGGCCATACTGCCTACTTCTGCTTCCGATAAAGCACACTCAATCACCCATGTAGGCAAAGGCAAAGCCTCGATACCCGGTTGTAATCTAAATTTATGACCACAATATGCAGTTGGCCGTTAGACTTCTTTCATATGGATGAGCCCATTATAGTAATACAGGCTGAACGTGGGGTATGGGAGGACACAGTGCGGCTTCCTTCACTAGCTCTCATGGATAGGCACAGCTTCATTCCTGCTAGGGCTGCGGAGTCGGAGCTCATTTTGGTGGAGTCGGTATAAAATGGAACGACTCCTAAAATATAATATAAATTGGGGACAGTAGTGCAATGCAGAGTGTGCGGAATATTTTGTCATAGGAATTTGGGAAAGTTATGAAATGTCCTATAAATGTCTGTTCTATTCCTGATCTAAGGCTACATTCACACACAGCGTTTTTGCAGGATACGTTTTTCAGCTATTTAAAAAAACGCATAACCATGAAAGGTTTTTGCGCTCATAAATAATGTTTTCAATAGCAAAAGCAGATTAGAAAAATAACGGACAATGCATCAAACATGATAAGAATTAGGCTAGGTTCGCACACTGCGTCTTTTTTACGCTGCGTTTTTGGCCGCTAAAAACGCACAAAAACGCACCTGCGTCGAAAAAACGCATCAAAAAACGCATGCGTTTTTGCCGCGATTTGGTGCGTTTTTTGCTGCGTTTTTGATCTCTGCGTTTTGCTGCGTTTTTCCAATACATTGCATGGGGGGAAAACGCAGAAAAACGCAGGAAAGAACTGACATGTCCATTTTTTTTTTTTTAACTCAAAAACGCAGGTAAAAAAAACAGATGTGTGCGGACAGCAAAAATGAAAACTCATAGACTTTGCTGGGGAAGCAAAGTCCTGCAGTTTTAAGGCCAAAAACGCACCCGAAAAACGCGCAAAAACGCCGCGAAAAACGCACTGTGCGCACATAGCCTTAAACTGATGAATGAGAGTAATGAGCAACAGCTAGAAGAACATTTAGGATTCAGTATGTATGAGATGGAGCCACAGCGCTGCTCATGTAACTGAGGAACAAACAGATATTACAACAGAACAGCAAAATGATACTTTAGGATTAGATGATCTTGTTGAATCTCCTTCAAAACACTTTCCTATTCATCACATGCGCGGTGTTGTGCACACGCTGCAGCTGGCAATATAGAGAGTCTGCAAGAAGGACATGCTGGAAATCTAATTGGAAAAGTGAGGAAATTGGTTATTGCCGCCACAACCCCTAAAATTGATTCCATCTTGAAGCGACATGCTGGGAAAGGGGCAATTGTCAATCAAGCCACTCGGTGAGGCAGCACTTATTTAATGATTGAGCGATTGCTTGAACTAAAACCATTTCTTATAGATATGGCGAACCCTCAGGTAACCCTAAATGAAGGTCAATGGACACAGGTGGCTGAATTGAAGGAATTGCTTAATCACCCATTTACCGTGACTAAAAAATTACAAGCTGAGGATTTAACTCCTGGCATTTTCATAAAGGAGTGGAAGAACTTGCTATTTTGCCTGTCCCAAAGACGAAGTTTAATTGCAGATGGCATTTCTGCTTCAATGAAACGGAGAGAGACACTGCTATTGGAAAATAAAAATCTTCTGGCAGCTGTTTATGTGGACCCAAGTCATCATATACTGCTTGATGATCAACAGCTTACTAAAGGAAAAGAAGCTCTGACTGAGGTATCAGTTAAGGCCCTGTCATACACAGAGATAAATCTTTGGCAGATCTGTGGTTGCAGTGAAATTGTGGACAATCAGTGCCAGGTTTGTGGCTGTGTACAAATGGAACAATATGTCCATGATTTCCCTGCAACCACAGATCTGCCAAAGATTTATCTCTGTGTGTGACGGGGCCTTTGGAATGAGCGGCCACAAGACTGCCAGGCGCAAGAGGACTTGGGGCCTGACAGTGCTACTGCTGCCATATCTTCATCCTCATCAGATGAGGAGTTTACCTTTGACAAGTATTTGGATGACATGGAGAAGGCAAAGTATTGCCGCAAGGAAAAGATTTCCCTCCGTCTCCTATAGCAGCAGATTGACCAGATTTCAGCAACGTTTTTCACTTGCTCTCAAAGAAATAGAAAAATTCAACCGTTCATCAAAACTGACTGTGCATGAGGCAATTTCTTTATACCCGGCAATTGTTAGAGATGTTGCCCATGTGGTTATGGCTTTGCCTCCAACCCAAGTTACTGTAGAGAGGTTGTTCTCTAGCCTTAAAATTATTAGGTCAGATTTGAGGTCATCTGCGAAGGAGGGTCTGATGGAGGCAATTCTATTTCTTACAACAAATTCATAGACTGCACAAATGTTATGTACTATGTTGTTGTTGAAAACTGTTTTTTGCCACTTACATAGTTTATTACATAGTGTTTATTTATATATGTAATCTATATTACATAGTGTATTACATATTTACACTTTATTACAGTTTTTGTGTTCTAAAGTTGTATCCAATAAATATATTTTGTTCTATCTAAATATCTTGAGTATGGTATCATAAAAATGATTAAATGTCTGATGTTCACATTGTACTACAATACATTTTTCACTTAAAGGGAACCAAACATCAGCATTTTCCTATATAAGGTGCAGCCAGTGCAGTACTGGCACTATCAGGCACATTGTGTACATACCATCAGGGGGCAGCTCGGATGTGTAGGCTGTGAAATCCAACTTTATAAAGTTTGAAAATTCATCGTCTTTTTGATTGACGTGTGCACCTCCGCTGCTAATGTCCGGGCGGGTTATGCACGTGGATTCCCGCCCCCCGCCGCCTGTTCCTCCCTCTCTTTGGCTGTATGTAAATTTCTAATCTTCTGTTACACGGCGTCAGAGTTAGCGCCTGCGCATAGCGCTCATTTCCAGTGCCGTGTTTCTGAAGCCCACAGTATTATTGTACATGAGAGGGCGGTGCATGCGCCCTCGCTTCTTCAGATCTGTTGTGACTGCGGGAGCGCGCGCGGTGTCACAACAAAACTGGAGAACAGCTGATTTTACCGATTAGCTGCAGCAGACTATATCGTAGCAGACGTCTGCTGCAGCTAATCGGGGTAAGATCGGCTGTTCTCCAGTCCTGTTGTGACCGTGCGCGCTCCCGCTGTCACAACAAGATGCACCTCCCTCTCATGTACAATAATACTGTGGGCTTCAGAAACATGGCGCCGGAGATGAGCGCTATGCACAGGCGCTAACGCCGACGTCGCGTAACTGAAGATTAGAAATTTACATACAGCCAGAGGGAGGGAGGAAAAGGCGGGGGAGGGGCGGGAGGCGGGAATCATGTGCATAACCCGCCCGGACATTAGCAGCGAGGTGCACACGTCAATCAAAAAGATGAATTTTCAAACTTTATAAAGTTGGATTTCACAGCCTACACATCCGAGCTGCCCCCTGATGGTATGTACACAATGTGCCTGATAGTGCCAGTACTGCACTGGCTGCACCTTATATAGGAAAATCCTGATGTTTGGTTCCCTTTAAATAGAAGCAATATCTGTGGGAGTCGGAGCCATGGTCGGTGCAAGGAAAATTGAGGAGTCTGAGTCGCAGTTTTGGCTTACCGACTCCACAGCCCTGATTCCTGCACAGATTTCCCTTTCTATGTCGTACTGATTTATGGCATGCATGCAGTTGTATGTCTCCCCTGCTGTGAGTGCCACCGGGGCTCTCCTCCAATGCTTGACCATGGCTTGTGCGGTCTCAGACTCACTGTATTGTGTGTTCTTTCCTCCCTTTCTACACTTTGATATACTACCGTTGGTATGATCAGCTCTACCTGATGCTTGCATGCTTTCCCCATCTGCACAAAGTGGTAAAGCAGAGAGGAGCAATATGCAGCCATAACTGTCAGATGCAGCAGAACAGCCGACTATGTAAGAGCGGCGCAGACTCTACAACAGTAAAATAGTATACACAAATATTGAGTGAAGAAAATTTAGAAAGTTTATTTTGCACTATATAGTGCTTTTACAACTGACGATTAAGGATTTCTCACGTGCCAACGTTTTATGGCAGCACTTCAGAAGACGACTGCATCAATATATATGAAAGAGTTGCATTCCCCTGGCCATTGTTATAGTTTCGGGGATCAGGTAGTAGAGATTTAAGAGTTGGGCAAACTAAAAGGTTTATAAAATCCAAAATGAGGAAAAAAGTTATTTCTTAAAGAAATTTTACATATGCCAAAACTAATTAAAAATAACTTATCCCACAAATAAAACAAGCTTTCATAGGAATACATCAACATAAAAATAAAATAATTGGCAATAAATAAGAAATAGTGTTTAAAATGCTAGTGGATATAAGGGGGTTAAAAGAAAGAAAAAAAAGAAAAAAACAGAAAAAGTGACGATAGCCAAGAATGTCTTAATTCCTTTCTGCCTGCAGTCACCACTAGGGGGAGCTCCCAACATAATGATCCAATACACGTCAATGTTCCACGAGGATCAGCAGGCGGCATTATTTTATCAGACGGCGGCAACTCTGCAGGGATTTGGGGAAATTAGACCACTACAGCAAAATAGAGAAGTAAATAATAATAATAATTTTATTCATTTATATAGCGCTATTAATTCCACAGCGCTTTACATACATTGGCAACACTGTCCCCATTGGGGCTTACAATCTAGAGTCCCTATCTGTAGGTCTTTGGAGTGTGGGAGGAAACCGGAGTGCCCTGGAAGAAACCCACGCAAACACGGGGAGAACATACAAACTCCTTGCAGATAGTGTCCTTGGTGGGACTTGAACCCAGGACCCCAGCGCTGCAAGACTGCAGTGCTAACCACTGAGCCACCGTGCCACCCTATAAAGTGGTCGTTCATGTTAAGGTTAGAAGGCACATGGAGTTCTGACAGATGGTAATGGAAACCGTCGTCATCACTTCCCTGTCACTAGTCACACTATACACCCAGATGACAGCGAAACAGCCGGCTTGTCCCTGACAACTCCCTGCTAATTAAATGTTGTCACAACGGCAGTGTCAGGTATGAAGGACGGGAATATCAGGATTCCACCAGGGTGACGATCCGGCCAGAGAGGTGACCCAGAAAACAGGAGGAAAAATCCTGCGGAGGTGTGAGCGCAGACTACACAGAGGATAGGAACCGCCGAGGGCACAAGTGTCCTTATAAGAGGGCAAACGGCAGCGACTACCCACAGACAGGGCCCCATATCTCTGCTCTGCCTATAGGGAGGCACAGACTGGCACAAAACGTGTGTGGGCACCATTACAGACGTACCTTGTGCAGTTAAAATCCACAAATCAGCAGCAGAATCTGAATCAAACCCTCAGCAAAAATCCTCATATCCACATCATGTGCACAGATCACAGGGGAAGAAGGGGATATCCCACCAGTGGGTAACCTCAAGATCCCAAGAACAGGGCTATAATTAGTGGGTTCACCAACAGTTTCTAATTTGTAATGACCAGAGCGACAGGAGGTGCTCACTGACAGATTCTCTGCTAACTCATGCTGCACTCTGCTATACACTATGATACACTGAGGCTGAATAAGCCAAGTGCTCCAATATTATTAATAGAGCCGTCCTATCCTCAGGATAGCCCCACTGATCAGCAGCTACCGGTGTACGGAGTCAGGACACCACAGCTCTGTAGCTCGGATCTTATTCACTTCAATGGGCTCTATATATAATTTACATCCGGCTGCAGCAAGAGCCAATAGCAGCTGATCAGAGGTGTGACGGGTGTCGGGGCCCACTGATTAAATAATGATTAACGATTCTATCTAGAGAACCACTAAACCCAATTGGAAAAAAAATTTTCACTAATAATATATGAGGGTCAGCAAGCAATGTGCACAATGCTGGATGTCGGGTGCTTGGACATATCTACTGGTCACATTTAGGACTCATGCACACATCAGTAAGTTTCTCAGACCAAATTTCATCAGTGATTTTTATCAGAGAATCAGAGAAATGCCAGCAGGGCACTGTCAGAGCACCATTAGAGCACCAACAAAGCGACAGAGAACAAAGCGCCATCGGGAGCACAAACAAAGCGCCATCGGGAGCACAAACAAAGCACCATCAGGAGCACAAACAAAGCACCATCAGGAGCACAGACAAAGCGCCATTAGATTTTCACTGTTAGAAAAGAGAAAAAAAAAAAGTTTCTCTACATTCTCCCATTTATCAGTCTGTGAAAAAACAGACAGCACTCGGATGACATCCAAGTGCTGTCCAATTTTCACAGACCCATACACTTTCATTGTCAAATTTGATCTGCCATTCAGGTCAACATCTGACATTATTTTGCACAGACCACTCGATTTGCAAAAAAATCCCAGACATTTACACTAGGCACCAGTGTTATCCGTGAAAAACACATAGCACACGTATGTGAAAGACAGATGTGCGAATAAGCCCCAACTATGCAACTCTACTGCATTATATTTAGTGGGAGATAATCCCATCCTGCACCATCAGGAAAAGCCCGCACACTGCTTTCTTCTTTATATAAGCTAATTACCAGGTTTTTGCTCCTCCAACTGAAAGCAGCATAATGTAGAGACAGAGACCCTGATTCCAGCGATGTGTCATTTACTGAGCTGTTTGTTGTCATTTTGATAAGATCAATATTTTCTCTGCTGCAGATCTAGCAGCTATACAGAGCTCAACATATGATAGACTACCTGCAGCACACCAAGTAGTCCTGTAATGATAATCTACTGCTGATTAATCAGTGATATCATCAACACTACACTAAGCATCCAGTAAGTGACATCACTGGAATCAGGATCTCTGCCCCTACGTGACGCTGCTCTAAGATTAGGTGGCAAAAACCTGGTGACAGATTCCCTTTAACCCTCTGGTGGGAACAATATCTTTAATACAGAGTTTGGGAATAATGTGCCTGTCAGGCGCAGGCTAGAAAAATACCTATGATATCTAATTTTTGCAATTTCAGTGCTCTAAAAGTGATCAGTGACCTTCATAGGGATGCAATAAAAGAGACTACACATTATCAGGTGCAAAACAAACCCATTTACTCAACATAAAAGTAATAACTCTGAAATATACACATTTCAAAACTCCCACCAAATAGCCCCCAGTTCGAACACATAACGGTTATTAAAGAGAGAAAAATTTGGCAAAAAAACATAATATCAAGGCACCTAAAATAATATTACACACATAATTATTCAGAATTAGATCCTGAAGTATCCCCAGAAAAAAACACATTTGCAGAGCAAAGAGCAAGAGCAACCTTATAAAGTGTGATGTGTTTGGGAACAATGAGCCTGAGAAGCCAGCACAGGTATATCTGCCCTCCTGAAGCTCTGCAGTTGGTATCAGGTTTCACACAGCAGCTAGAGCCAGGAGACTACCTGGAGAGAGGGGATTTCCTGAAAATCTGGTGAGGAGGGAGAAACGAAAGTAAAAGCCTGTCAGGCACATTAATCCCATCCGAGGGTTAAGCCCCCCTTGAAGTTGCAGCTATTTTTTTTATATTCTTCTACCTCGCCTTCCTATAACTTTTTATTCTTTTGGTACCAGCCATACGAGGACTTTTGTGGGGACGAGATCTAGTTTTGAATGGCACCATCCATTTATTCATGTAATGTGCTGGAAAATGGGGAAAAAAAATTAAAAATAATTCTGTGATGGATGAAGTTTGTAGAAAAAAATAAACATACCGTACATTTTTCTGATTTTTGGGCTTTAGTGTTACAATGTTCACTCGGCAGTAAAGCTCTACAGATTAGTGCCGTTATAACTCTTTTTAACTAAAGTTATTGTATTTTTAGTGTTTACTGCTTGATGCTCAGGTTACCGGCCACCACTACACAGTCTATCAGAAGTGGTCAGTTCTATGAGCAGGGAGCACAGTGTTTACAAGCTCTTTGCTATAGAGTTTGTAAGTGCTGCCCTGAAGCCCGCAGGAATCAATGGAGCAAGCGACTTCAGCTTCCCTGTGCTCTCTCGATGCTGCGGAGACAAAGCTTCCCTTGCTGGCAGCCTGGGAGATAACAGCTAGTGTCAGTGGTGCAACCATGCTGCTGGGCTGTTAATCAGGAGCACACGACTCCAAAAACAGGTTCTCCGGTCTTAATCCACAAGTCTGCAGTCCCCTCTGTGTCACTCTATGTGACTGCAGACTTGGAACTCTTCACATTGCGCACACTGTGCACTGTCAGGATTCACTGGTGTCAGAGCTGGGAGCAGTGATCATGTGGCAGCGAGTAGAGGACAGAATCTATCTCGTGCCATACACTTGCATTAAGCAAGGCTGCGTCCATGTAGTTGGATTCTGGTGGGAGTCTGTATATCACATACTCGTAGCCATGTGACCGCCATTCCCAGCTCGGACACCGTAGAATCCTCACAGCATGCAGTGCATACAATGTGAGGATTTACAAGTCTGCAGTCACATAGAGTGACAGAGAGTGACTGTAGACTTGTGGATTTAGACCGGACAACCCCTTTAAAGAGAATCTGTCCGCTGGATTTCACCCCCAAACGCTTTATATGAGCATGTAGCTCTTTCAGAGACAAGTCCAGTAATACCTTTACATGGCCGGTCCTTTATTACTGAGAAATCAGCATCAATATAAATGATGCAGAAGAGCTATGGCAGATCTGAAGCATCAGTCACTCCAGCTCTATTCCTTGCCCAATGCCACCTCCTGCCGCCTGGCTGATGGCCTCTGTGCCTTCCTCACTGCTATGAAAGCTTCTGCTTTTTCATGAGTCATTAGTGTGGGCCCCAGAATCCAGGTCGGCACCAATCAAGACTACTAAGCCGTGACTACAACACATCGAAACTTTCATTTTTTCTTAAAAGTAGCTCCCTCTTTGCAAACAAAAAAAAACGTGCAACGTTGTAAAATCTTGTCTACTACTGTTTTCCCCCGAAAAAGATATAGGGAAAGTCCCACCCCCAAAAAAAATCACGATTACTTACCGGTAATGTTTTTTTCCAGAGCCACAACAGCGCAACCAAAGTAGTGGCACGGTCGTGGCGATGGGAAAAATCATGATTACTTACCGGTAATGTTTTTTTCCAAAGCCACGACAGCGCAACCAAAGTAGTGGCACGGTCGTGGCGACGGAAAAAATCATGATTACTTACCGGTAATGGTTTTTTCCAGAGCCACAACAGCGCAACCAAAGTAGTGGCACTGTCGTGACAACGGGAAAAATCATGATTACTTACCGGTAATGGTTTCTTTCAGAACTGCGACAGCGCCACTACTTTGGTGGTGCTGTTGTGGCGACGGAAAAATAAGCCCTACCAGGATTTTCAACCTTTTTGGCGTTTGCTTATCACACGTGAATAGTGTCTTGAAGATGTGGAACTTTTGTGTATGTTGCCCTGTTGTGTTGCTGTAAGCCAAGGAAGTTTATAGTCACATGCCGGCTAGTTAATGGAAAATGAATATTCACCCACTCCCTCACCCATCCCTATGTGCTAGCATCAGTGATTGGAACATGTGTTATTTGCAAATCAATATTCACCCCCTTCCCCTGCCCATATTCCCGCCCACCCCTCTGTGCTGGCGTCAGTGATTCAGTCATTACCGCCCTAGGATCGCACCACAATACTCACACTGGCCGGAGGCTCTTCTGACCGGAGCGTGCCATCTGCATAGAAATAAATGCTGACATGTTCAGGTCAGGAGAGCCGCCGACCAGTGCAATTATTGTGCTGCAATACTCGAAAAATAATACTGTGGATTGACTGAATCACTTATACCGGCACAGAAAGACGGGCAGGGGGTGAATATTCATTTGCAATTAACACACGTTCCAATCAACAACACCGGCAGAGAATGGTGGGTGTGGGAAGGGGGAATATTCATTTTCATTAACAGGTGACTCAATCACCTCGAGGGAGATCATGTTGTTTATATTTTTAGATATAATAATAATAATTAATAATAATTGTATTTATTTATATAAACTCCACAGCGCTTTACATACATTGGCAACACTGTCCCCATTGGGGCTCACAATCTAGAGTCCCTATCTGTATGTCTTTGGAGTGTGGGAGGAAACCGGAGACCCCGGAGGAAACCCACGCAAACACGGGGAGAACATACAAACTCCTTGCAGATGTTGTCCTTTGTGGGATTTGAACCCAGGACCCCAGCGCTGCAAGACTGCAGTGCTAACCACTGAGCCACCACAAGGCTGCAGTGCTAACCACTGAGCCACCGTGCCGCCCCTAGAAATACTGACCTGACTGGAGATTTTGACGGATAATTTAGGAAGTGAATCAATTTCTAAACATTATCAGATCTCCCAGTTTGTGTCTTTTCTAATTACTTGTTTGTGTATTTATTCAATACCTTTTATTCATTTTGTGATATTCAATGATTAGGAGTCACTTTCATTTACTGTTATTTCTTCAGAGTGTCATCATTGTTGGGTCAGTGATGTTCATTTTTAAAATCTCTTATTTTCTCAGTCTTCAGCCAAGATAAGCGCACAGCTGGGGGCTGCACCCTGTGGCCGTATGCTTTATCTGTGCTGGTTATCATAATATGGGGGGACCCTATACCAGTTTTTATTTATTTTTGTGCTATGATTGACCTGCAGACCGGGTCTGTGATTGAAAGCAGTCAGACATGCAGTCACTCAGGGTGGGGGGCGCAGTCTGACTGCAACCAATCACAAACGCCGGTGGGCGGGGAAAGCAATGAATATGCATGAGACTAATGAGCAGCCCGGGAAGTAGAATGAGAGGCCGTGGAAGCAGATACACCTGCGCCGGAGACTCTGTAAGGCTGGGGCCACACGGGGACTACTGCGATCCCCTTGCATGAGACTCGGCTCGTGCTGGCAGTACAGCAGAGCCGAGTGTCATGCGTGTGTCCTTGCAACTGAGGTCCGTTCGTGCGAGCAGACCTCAGCTGCGGGGGGCGGGCTGGCACTCAGGAGGGGAGGGAGGGATTTCTCTCCCTCTCTCCTGCGTAGTCGGCTATTGCCATTCTCGCACTGCACTAGCAGTACACCGGTGTACCGCGAGTGCAGTGCGATTTTTCTCTCGCCCCATTCACTTGAATGGGTGCGAGAGAAAGAGTCTCAGCTTACAATCGCAGCATGCTGCGATTGTTTTCTCGGTCCGATTAGGGCTGAGAAAATAATCGCCCATGTGTGCTGACACACAGGCTAGAATTGTTTTATCGCACTCCACTCGCACTGATTTTCTCGCCGTGTGGCTTAGGCCTAAGTAGAACACGCTTGCTCCAATACCCCTATACCCTCTATGACTATTTTTCAGCGCCTGATTCTGGTCCCCAAAGGGTGAACTGGTTTTGGCCCATTGGTGATAAACAAAAAACGCATCAAAAACACATGATCTGAAAATGCGTGGAAAACGCATGCGTTTTTGGATGGGTTTCTGGGCCACAGGATGTGTTTTTGTGGCGGACACAAAACTGCAGCGTGCTGACATAGCCTTAGGGTATGTGAACACAATCAGGATCCACTGCGTGCTGGATCGGTTGGGTCCTGATCTGTGGGGCCGCACGTCTCCTCCGCAGGAGACCGCAGATGCTCGTGCCCAGGATCCGGGCTCAGGCAGTTGCAGTCTCTATAGAAGAAAGAAAAATCCAGCTTCCGGAGTAGTAGTAAAACTGATGCAAAATTTTATTAAAGGACGTAAAAATTAATATGATGACAAAAATAGGGAGCCCATATGCGGCGTAAGGCTACGCTTTTCGAACGCTGCCTGCGTTCTTTGTCAAGCCTGACAAAGAACGCAGGCAGCGTTCGAAACGCGTAGCCTTACGCCAGATATGGGCTCCCTATTTTTGTCATCATATTAATTTTTACGTCCTTTAATAAAATTTTGCATCAGTTTTACTACTACTCCGGAAGCTGGATTTTTCTTTCTTCTATTGGACCCTTGCACTGCCAGAGTGTTATCCTTGCATGCCGGACTTTGCCCCAGTTGAGCTGGATCACTTTTTTTCCTTCTCAGTTGCAGTCTCTCACTGTGTTCTCCCTGTGGAGAACACTCGCATCTCCTCAGCAAAGAATTTACATACCGCTACGGGAAGTACTCACACAGTGGGCATGGGATTCCTAGAAATCCCATCCACTGTGCTTGTACTGTACAACGCAGCGTTTTGGACGCAGTTGAAACACGCTACATCCAAAATGCTGTAACCCTGATCATGGGCACGTACCCTTAGACGCCGGAAACCTGTCCAGACCCCACTACTGTACTTCTCACGGCTGAGTCTTTGCTACAATTGTATCCAGTCTTCACAATCCTCAGCTAAACATTCTGGACTCCCGGCTGATACATTGTAGCAAACGGCACAGGCAACTGTTTGTTTATACATTTAATTTATTTACAGTACAGACCAAAAGTTTGGACACACCTTCTCATCTCTAGAACAACCGTTAAGAGGAGACTTTGTGCAGCAGCCTTCATGGTAAAATTGCTGCTAGGAAACCACTGCTAAGGACAGGCAACAAGCAGAAGAGACTTGTTTGGGCTAAAGAACACAAGGAATGGACATTAGACCAGTGGAAATCTGTGCTTTGGTCTGATGAGTCCAAATTTGAGATTTTTGGATCCAACCACCGTGTCTTTGTAGAAAAGGTGAACGGATGGACTCTACATGGCTGGTTCCCACAGTGAAGCATGGAGGAGGAGGTGTGATGGTGTGGGGGGGCTTTGCTGGTGACACTGTTGGGGATTTATTCAAAATTGAAGGCATACAGAACCAGCATGGCTACCACAGCATCTTGCAGCGGCGTGCTATTCCATCAGGTTTGCATTTAGTTGGACCATTATTTATTTTTCAACAGGACAATGACCCCAAACACACCTCCAGACTGTGTAAGGGCTATTTGACTAAGTAGGAGAGTGATGGGGTGCTACGCCAGATGACCTGGCCTCCACAGTCACCAGACCTGAACCCAATCGAGATGGTTTGGGGTGAGCTGGACCGCAGAGTGAAGGCAAAAGGGCCAACAAGTGCTAAGCATCTCTGGGAACTCCTTCAAGACTGTTGGAAAACCATTTCCGGTGACTACCTCTTGAAGCTCATCAAGAGAATGCCAAGAGTGTGCAAAGCAGTAATCAAAGCAAAAGGTGGCTACTGTGAAGAACCTAGAATATAAGACATATTTTCAGTTGTTTCACACTTTGTTAAGTATTTCATTCTATATGTGTTAATTCATAGTTTTGATGCCTTCAATGTGAATCTACAATTTTCAGAGTCTTGAAAATAAAGAAAACTCTTTGAATGAGAAGGTGTGTCCAAACGTTTGGTCGTACTGTATGTATAGACAAAACACAATTGTAGCAAACCCTTAGCTGTGCCCAGTATTCACATCCAATAAGCTGAAAACCTAATGCAAGCAAGAAGAGATCATGAAAATGGTGATGAGCCCAAACCAAAAAAGTATATTAGCAAGTTTTAAGCCGTGTTCACGCAATGCATTTTTCCAGCATTTTGGGGGTTTCTTTTGTGGGGTTTTTTCCTGCTGCTTCTGTTTTTATGCAAACTAAAAGCTGCTTTTTACAGTAGCAACAAAAGCTGTGAGATCTCAGAAATCTCCTGCACTCGCTTTTTTTTCCTGACATGAAAAAATGTGTTTTTTGTGTTTGTTTTTTTTTTTTTTTTTTTTAAATCTGCAGCGTTTTTTTTTTTCACCGTAGAAGTCAATGAGAAAGTGCAAAAACGCAACCACTGCTTTTTTGGTGAATGAAACTATTAAATATGTTGGCAACTGGCATCTCCGGGTCAGTAGGATTATGGCGATAGCACATTTGTGAAGGTATTTTTTTACATTATTATTATTATTATTATTAATAATAATATTAAAAATATCTGAACTTTTTTGTATTGTTTTTTGCCGTTTTCTGAATCCTGAAACTCTCATTTTGCCGTTTTGTTTTTTGCGTGTGGAGCTGACATCTTTATTGTCACCATTTCAGGCTATCCATGATGTTTTCATCGTCTTTTATTGTAATTTTTTTTTTTTCCTTTAGGGGAGACTAAAATGGCACTTCTGGTGTTTTCCTTTTGTTCTTTTTATTTACTGTAATTTTATATTTGACAGACTGAGCTGCTGTGTGCGGTGATAACAAATAGGTTTATCTTTAAAATGGGATAAGGGGGACGGGCGATTCAGACTTTGTGTATTTTTTATTTTCTTCCCCCTGAGGGTCGGCAACCGGAGAACGCAGGGTCGGCAACCGGAGAACGCAGGGTCGGCAACCGGAGAACGCAGGGTCGGCGGCGGGAGGGCGTGAGGAGGGGGAGGGGACGGTGCGGTGACCGGAGAACGTGGGGTCGGCAACCGGAAAACGCAGGGTCGGCAACTGGAGAACGCAAGGTCAGCGGCGGGAGAACGCAAGGGCGGCGTGAGGAGGGGTAGGGGACGGGGACAACGCGGTGACCAGAGAACGGCGGGGTCGGCAACCGGAGAACGCAGGGGCGGCGGCGGGGGGCGTGATGAGGAGGAGGGGACAGGGAGGTGACCGGAGAACGCGGGGTCGGCAACCGGAGAACGCAGGGTCGGCAGCGGGAGAATGCAGGGTCGGCGGCAGGGGGGCATGAGGAGGGGGAGAGGACATGGAGGCAACCGGAGAACGCAGGGTCGGCGGCGGGAGAACGCAGGGTCGGCGGCGGGAGAACGCAGGGTCGGCGGCGGGAGAACGCAGGGTCGGCGGCGGGAGAACGCAGGGTCGGCGGCGGGAGAACGCAGGGTCGGCGGCGGGAGAACGCAGGGTCGGCGGCAGGGCGGCGTGAGGAGGGGGAGAGGACAGGGAGGCAACCGGAGAACGCGGGGTCGGCTACCGGAGAACGCGGGGTCGGCTACCGGAGAACGCGGGGTCGGCTACCGGAGAACGCGGGGTCGGCAATTGGAGAATGAGGGGTCGTGGCGGGAGGGCATGAGGATGGGGAGGGTGCAGGGACGACGGCGAAGACGACTGGAGAACGCGGGGTGGGCGACAACTGAGGCCTTGTGAGAGCCCCTGGCTGCCATGGCAACACACTGGCACCCTGCAATTGCACCGTGGAGCCCCGTGGACCCTCGGCTCCGGATCTTGACACTGTCAGTCAGACACTGATGAGCAAAAAATGTCACCAATCAGACCTCTAGCTGTGGTGACACTACAAGTCCCAGCATCCCCCAACAGTCAGCATGCTGGGAGTTGTAGTTGCAGATTCGCGAGGCACAGGAGTATAGTTGCGGTATACCCAATGTGAACGGACACCGGGAAACCAGTAGTGGGGGCGCTGACCTCTGACCCTGGGTAAGCCGGGGTCCCAGTCACTCAGGGACCACCACAATATCCACTACTACCCCCCGCATCTCAGGGACTCCACCACTGCAACCATTTCTGGGACCTGTCAGTAAAAGCTCCTACTTACTGACTGTTTCCAAGCCAAGCTAAGGGCACAGTACATGATGATACCGACATCAGCAATACACAGGTCTCCATTGGGTAAAGCCCCAGCCCCCCCACTTTGAAGGAGCAGCCCCCCACTGTGGGGGAGCAGCCCGCGTGCCGGCCCCTCACCTCTCACCTCGGGGTCTGCACCTCACACGCAGCCTCTCCTGTCACTGGGATGGAGCCGCCATCGCTCCACGTCGCTGCAGACAGCTGCGTCACCAGCGTCACGTGACCGCCTCCCTGCCGACAAATAGTGGGCGGGGAAAAGGCGTGTCGTAACAGCGGAGCTGGGCGTGGCTATGCAAAGCACTCTGTAGAAGAGAAATACAGCGAGCTGTGGAATAAGAGACAGAGCCATGGGAAAAAGGGCGGCAACGTATACCGGCGAGGGCGTGGTCATGTAAAACATGCATGGATGGGTGGGGCTTCAGAAAGTAGAAAGAGGAAGCCGCTTTCTACAGTGGGCGTGGCTATGTGCGGCGGTCAGAGGAAGTGGGCGGAGATCATGAATAATTTATATTGCAGAAAAATTAATAAAATTTAACCCCTACCAGCTACTTTTTTGTTTTTTTCTTCTTTTTATAGCAATTGTTTTTTTCATTTTTGTGCTTTTCTTCTTTCCTTTTCTTTCTCTTTTTTCACGTTTGTTTCCCCTCCTCTTTAGCTTTTTTGTTTTTGCGCTTTCCTTTTTTCCTCTTTTACTTTTTTTGTGCTTTTCTTTTATTCCTTCTCTTTTGTTTTTTTTTTTGCTTTTTTGCACTTTTTTTACCCCTCCTCTTTAACTTCGTTTTTTTTGCACTTTTCTTTTTTTGTGTGTTTTTCTTTTTTCCTCTGTAGCCTTTTTTGTTTTGCCCTGCTCTTCTGTTCCTCCTCTTTCTTATTTAGCGCTTTTCTTTTTTTCCTCTTTGGCTTTGTTTTTCCTCCTCCTTTTCTACCTAACTTTTCTGCTTTCACGCTTTTGTTTTGTTTTCCTAGCTATATTTTTTTTTTTGGGGGGGTGGAGTTCGCTCCTTTTTTGCGGGGGGGAGGGCGAATTTTTTTAGCATTTATTGCTCGGTATAAATGACTTGCCTATATGATTGTCTGCGGTGGTATGGTTATGCTACCAAACTTGTGTTAATTTATCTATTTAATTGTTTTTATATGTATATATGCAGTGCACTAGCTGTAGCACCCGGCATTGCCCGGGATAGTAACTGTCTCATTGTCTCTCTATCTCTTTCCCTGTCTCTGTGTCTCTTTCTCTGTCTTTTTTCCTGTCTCTTTCCCTGTCTCTTTGTCTGTGTCTCTTTCTCTGTCTTTTTTCCTGTCTCTTTCCCTGTCTCTTTGTCTCTGTCTCTTTCCCTGTCTCTGTCTCTTTCCCTGTCTATGTGTCTGTCTCTTTCCCTGTCTCTTTCCCTGTCTCTCTCTTTCCCTGTCTCTTTCCCTGTCTCTCTCTTTCCCTGTCTCTGTGTCTCTTTCTCTGTCTTTTTTCCTGTCTCTTTCCCTGTCTCTTTGTCTGTGTCTCTTTCTCTGTCTTTTTTCCTGTCTCTTTCCCTGTCTCTTTGTCTCTGTCTCTTTCCGTGTCTCTGTCTCTTTCCCTGTCTGTGTCTGTCTCTTTCCCTGTCTCTTTCCCTGTCTCTCTCTTTCCCTGTCTGTTTGTCTCTCTCTGTCTCTGTGTCTGTCTCTTTCCCTGTCTGTTTGTCTTTCTCTGTCTGTCTCTTTCCCGGTCAGTCTCTGTGTCTGTCTGTCTCTTTCCCTGTCTCTGTCTCTTTCCCTGTCTGTCTCTTTCCCTGTCTCTTTCCCTGTCTCTGTCTCTCTGTCTTTTCCTGTCTCTGTGTCTTTCCCTATCTCGGTCTCTTTCCCTGTCTGTTTGTCTCTCTCTGTCTCTGTGTCTGTCTCTGTCTCTTTCCCTGTCTCTCTCTTTCCCTGTCTCTGTCTCTTTCCTTGTCTGTTTTTCTCTCTCTGTCTCTTTTCCTGTCTGTTTGTCTGTCTCTGTCTGTCTCTTTCCCGGTCAGTCTCTGTGTCTGTCTCTTTCCCTGTCTCTGTCTCTTTCACTGTCTGTCTCTTTCCCTGTCTCTTTCCCTGTCCCTCTCTTTCCCTGTCTCTGTCTCTCTGTGTCTTTCCCTGTCTCTGTGTCTTTCCCTATCTCTGTCTATGTGTCTGTCTCTTTCCCTGTCTCTTTCCCTGTCTGTTTGTCTCTCTCTGTCTCTTTCCCTCTCTCTGTCTCTTTCCCTGTCTATGTGTCTGTCTCTTTCCCTGTCTCTTTCCCTGTCTGTTTGTCTCTCTCTGTCTCTTTCCCTCTCTCTGTCTCTTTCCCTGTCTGTCTCTTTCCCTGTCTGTCTCTGTCTCTTTCCCTGTCTCTGTCTCTTTCCCTGTCTGCCTGTGTCTTTCCCTGTCTCTTTCCCTGTTTATCCCTTTCCCAGTGTGAATTCCTTTAGCGGATGCACACACATACATACACTCATCTTTATATATTAGATTGCTGGTTCAGGAAAAAAAAAACACATCAAAAAAAGATTACTGTATGTCGTCATTTTCTAGAAGATTTTTTTACCTGTAGCACTTTATGTAACATTCTTATAACTTTTTATTGTTTTTTGTTGTTTTTTTAAGTATTTTTATATTTCTTTTCTTTACGGCGCTAATATTACATCTTTTATAGATTGGACTTTTTGGGCATAGCGGGGACATTTACTTTTTGATTTTTTTACATTTCTTTATGTCTGAATTTTGGGGGAAAGGAGGGTGATTGAATACATTTCTCATCATGTTTAACCAGTTGTTGACCAGACACATTTTCTTTCCCTTATTTGAAGTTGTAAAATGTTTGCTCATTCAAATATTCAAATATCTTTTATAGTTTTAGTTTTTTTTCCCGATATGTGGAGGCAGAAATGTTTATACTATTTTCATTCTGTCATTTCTTGGGTGAAATATGCGCCCGCCCGTTCTTTCCCTTTTTTTTTTTTATAACTACAGAGGACGGATGAAATCAACTGTAAATTTTGTTCAATTTTCAGTACTAATTTTTTTTTTATATTGGACACATTTTTATTTTTTATTGATGAGGACAGTAACAGAGATTTGGATTGGCAGCGGCTTTATTTTAATTTTTTCTTTTTATTTCTTTTTTTTTTCATTTATTAAACAGATTGTGCCCCAAAGAAGGTCATAGAAGAATATTGGGGGTTTGTGACAAGCCACTCATGACCTATAGACAACCCCAGAAGTGTCTTACCTGGGCCAAGGAGAAAAGAACTGTTCTCAGTGCTCCAAGGTGATGTTTTCAGATGAAAATAAAATTTCATTTGGAAATCGCGGTCCCAGAGTCTGGAGGAAGAGTGGAGAGGCCACAATCCAAGCTGCTGAGGTCTAGTGTGAAGTCTCCACAATCAGTGATGGTTTGGGGAGCCATGTCATCTGCTGGTGTAGCTCCACTGTGTTTTATCAAGACCAAAGTCAGTGCAGCCGTCTACCAGGAAATTTTAGAGCACTTCATGCTTCCCTCTGCCGACAAGCTTTTTGGAGATGTAAATGTCATTTTCCAGCAGGACTTGGCACCTGTCCACACTGCCAAAAGTACCAATACCTGGTTTACTAACCACAGTATCACTGTGCTTGATTGGCCAGCAATCTCGCCTGACCTAAACCCCATAGAGAACCTATGAGAGACACCAAAGCCAACAATGCAGATGAGCTGAAGACTGCTATCAAAGCAACCTGGGCTTCCATAACAGCTCAGCAGTGCCACAGATTGATCGTCTCCATGCCACGCCGCACTGATGCAATAATTCATGCAAAAGTATCCCCGACCAAGTATTGAGGCATTTACTGTCCAGACTTTTCAGTAGGAGCCAACATTTCTGAGTTTAACATTTTTTCAGTTGATCTTATATAATATTCTAATTTTCTGAGATAATGACTTTTGGGTTTTCATTGGCTGTAAGCCATAATCATCAACATTAACAGAAATAAACACTTGAAATAGATCCCTCTCTGTGTAATGACTCTAAATAATATATAGGAATAGATCCCCTGTGTGTAATGACTCTATATAATATATAGGAATACAGTCATATGAAAAAGTTTGGGCACCCCTATTAATGTTAACCTTTTTTCTTTAGAACAATTTGGGTTTTTGCAGCAGCTATTTCAGTTTCATATATCTAATAACTGATGGACTGAGTAATATTTCTGGATTGAAATGAGGTTTATTGTACTAACAGTAAAGTGCCGGGGGTGTGTGGGGATGATGATGGGAACAGTAGTGCTGGGGTGTGTGCGAGGATGATGGGAGCGGTAGTGCCTGCGTGTGTGCGGGGATGATGGGAGCGGTAGTGCAGGGTGTGTGTGTGTGTGTGTGTGTGTGTGTGTATCATGGGTGCAGTAGTGCCGGGGTGTGTGTTCAGTGTATACATGCGGTGGGCGGACTGCGGGGGGGGTGTGGAGCTGGGTGGGCCCATGGCGCTGAGGACATCAGTGTCAGGGACTACATGGCTGTGGACAGGTGACTGTGCGTGCGTGCGTGTGTACGTGTGTTCAGTATATACATGCAGAGGGCGGAAGGCGAGGGGGAGGAGTGGAGCTGAGTTACGCTGGTAACCATTATTATTATTATTATTATTTATTTATAGAGCACCATTGATTCCATGGTGCTGTACATGAGAAGGGGGTTACATACAAAATACATGTACAAGTTACAGTAGACAGACTAGTACAGAGGGAAGAGGGCCCTGCCCTTGCGGGCTTACATTCTATAGGATTATGGGGAGGAGACAGTAGGTGGGGTGTAGGTGGGGCGGCAGCTCCGCACGGTGGTGGGGCGGCAGCTCCGCACGGTGGTGGGACGGCAGCTCCGCACGGTGGTGGGGCGGCAGCTCCGCACGGTGGTGGGACGGCAGCTCCGCACGGTGGTGGGGCGGCAGCTCCGCACGGTGGTGGGGCGGCAGCTCCGCACGGTGGTGGGGCGGCAGCTCCGCACGGTGGTGGGGCAGTGAGGTCATTCAAGGTTATAGGCATTTCTGAACAGATGAGTCTTTAGGTTCCGTTTGAAGTTTGCAAGTGTAGTAGATAATCTGACGTGTTGAGGCAGTGAGTTCCAGAAGACTGGGGATGTTCGGGAGAAGTCTTGGAGACGGTTGCATGAGGAGCGAATGAGAGAGGAGGATAGAAGGAGATCTTGGGAGGACCGGAGATTACGTTTTGGAGTGTAGCGAGAGATTAGTTCAGAGATATATGGAGGAGACAATTTGTGGATGGCTTTGTAAGTCAGTATTAGTAGTTTGAATTGGATACGATGGAAGATTGGGAGCCAGTGAAGGGACATGCAGAGAGGAGAAGCGGGGTGGTAGTGAGGCGAGAGGTGGATCAGTCGGGCAGCAGCATTAAGGATGGACTGGAGAGGGGCGAGTGTGTTAGCAGGGAGACCACATAGGAGGATGTTGCAGTAGTCGAGGCGGGAGATTATGAGAGCATGCACTAGCATTTTTGTAGATTGAGAATTGATGAAGGGACGGATTCTGGAAATATTTTTGAGTTGAAGACGACAGGAGGTGGTGAGTGTGAGGTAAATCCGGAGATATGACGATAAATCATGACATTCAAGTCATGTCAGGAAGCCCTCTCCTGGTGTCACTACCCCCTTCCCTTCACACAACTGGTTTAGCAACAAATCCATGGCCATGTCCTGTGATATGGAAATTAGGTGGCTTTAGGACAATGGATACAGGATGACTCCCTGCCGTCACCCTGTAGTAGGAGCTGCTAGCTAGTTAGCAAGGCTATGGAAATAGCCAGACAGAACGACTCCAGTAAAAAATGGTTCATATCTCGCAAGCCATATCTCCGATAAATATGGCAACCATAACAATGGTGTCTCCGCATGTGGACGATGCTGGCACACCCTTTTTATGGAAGTAGGACATTGGGAAACACACCAAACGTGATATCAGCCATATGGGAACTCGTAGACAGGTCATGAGTCCCCTCGTTCTGCAGCTAAATTCATAACTGTCACAATGAGAGCATTGGCGTCCGCCTACGACGCTCCCAGGCAAAGTTATGGCCAAAATCCCCTTTTCTGGATAATTCTGATCCATGCAGGGGGAGTGGCAGTGCTTCCCTGTGAGGTCACTAAGGTAGGAGGAGACCTGGATTTGCCCAGGTTGATAACCCTACTTCGGCCATTTTCCAGCGTTCTTCTGCTCGGGGGCCTGGTTGGGACAGACCTGTGAGAGAGTTCCTGGAAACCTGGTCTACAGCGCCCCCCTGTGGCCAGACGCACAAGGTAACTGATTGAATTGCATACCTGTTGTAAACCATGCTTTATCTGTAACTGTACTCTGACATAACTGTATATTCTGTAGATTCCCTATTGTATATATTGTAGTTTCTAGTGTGCTTTAGGCGATTAAATTATATAATTAATCTTGGGCTGTTCTGTTATCTCGATCTTGAATCCCACGTCTGTGTGTTCGGCTAATAGTTACCGTAAATCGGTTGGTGGCAGCGAGTTGTGCCAAGGATTATTGTGGGGAGGCCAGTGAGATCCGGGAAGATATTATATATTCCGCCCGCGGAGGTCGGGGGAATATATACCCTCCTCTCACCGGGGACCCTTCAATAATCGGCATAAGTAGTATAGCGGCCTCCTTGCTTATTGTCGGGCAATTCCATAATTGGCCTGACTATAAGAGGGGCGCTAGAGAGCGCGTCACGTGCTCTGTCTGTCGGTCGGGAGGTATAAAGGAGGGTTGACTCCTGCTTGTTACCCCCCGATTGTGACGTACTGGTAGCCAGCGCGGGGGATTTCTGAGTGACCCCCCCGGTGGTTTGTGACATATTGGTGGCATAGCGGTGGGATCGAGATAATAGTGTGTGTGAGTGTGAGACCCATACTCCCAGACACTAAAGACTGCCTGCAGCAGCTGTGGCTGCTGGGGTCTTCAGACTAGCTCAACACTAGAGTGTCAGAGTGCAGATACTGTAAGGTGTGTGGAGGCATCAGGTGTCAGTTCTGTGTCAGTGACCAAAGTCTGCAACAATGGCTGATAGCACCAGGAGCAAAGCCAAAGGAATGGCCGATGCTCAGGCCAGAGACGATGAGGAGGTTGTCCACGAGCCCTCCAGGAGCCCGACGCCAGAGAACAGCTCTGCAGAGGACATCGCACAACCTGGGACTGCTGGACAAGATGAGGAGGAGCTCGCCCAAGGTTCCTCAACGAGCCAGATGCCAGCCCTCCGCTCTGCAATGGACAGTGAAGCACCAGGCTCCGCAGCGGGCCGCAGATCACCACGTGCCATTCCACCGAGCCTGGGAGGCTCGGATAGCCTTCTTCAAATGGCTATGGCCCTTCTCCAGGCTGGAGACCGGGATACCTACGAGATACTCATGGCAGAGCGCAGGGCAGAGCGGCAGGCAGCGCGTGAAGAGCGCCAGGCAGAGCGTGACTACCAGCTGCAGCTAGCTCAGCTCCGGCCCTCATCAGCCACACGTGACCTTCAAGACACCAAACTTCCAAAGGTCCGTGTTGAGGACTTCCCAGTGCTGGAGAAGGATGGAGACTTGGACTCTTTCTTGACTGCTTTTGAGCGGACTTGCTTGCAGCACCATCTGAACAAGGACCAGTGGGCCAAATACCTGACCCCCCGTTTAAGGGGTAAGGCCCTGGATATCCTTGGGGACTTGCCTGCTGAGGCAGATCAGGGCTACGACACCATCAAGCGGGCCCTGATCCAACAGTACAACCTCACCCCGGAGTCCTACCGCAAGAAGTTCCGGAGCCTACAGAAGGGACCAAAGGACTCCTGGGCTGACCACCGGCGGGCACTTGCCCGAGCTGCCGACCACTGGACCCAAGGCCTGCAGCTTTCCACCGGACCGGAGATCCTGGACTTGTTCATCACGGAGCAACTCTTGTGGAACTGCCCTGAGGATCTCCGCCAGTTCATCCGAGACCAGAAGCCAAAGGGATCCACGGCTACAGCTGCCCTGGCAGATGACTACACCAACAATCGGGCTCCTGAAGCCAGGAGAGCAGCCACCAGCAGCACCTGGAGAGGGGGTAAGATGAACTCTGCGACTGCCCCACCTGCCCCTAGACTGCAGGGGGTGTCCCCCTCAACTCCCCTCTCCAGGCCCGTGGCAGAACCAAGACGGTGCCACCAGTGCAACCTACCTGGACACTTCAAGGCCATGTGCCCTCAGCGTCCCAAGGCCCCGGCTCCGTCCCCGTCCCAAGGGCCGCCCAAGGTGTATTGTGTGGGTGGGGGTGGTGGTAGGTCCCTGGACAGCTTCCAACCTGTCACCGTCGGCCAGTCTGTGACCATAGGACTGCGAGACAGCGCCTCGGAGGTGACTCTGGTGCGGCCTGAGATGGTGTCCCCCCAAGACTTGATCCCTGGAAAAACCCTCGCTGTCTCCGGGATTGGAGGCATTGACCCGGCGCTGCCTGTTGCTGACATTTATGTGGACTGGGGCGCAGGGCGAGGGGTGAGGGAGGTGGGGGTAACTGATCGGATCCCTGCAAACGTGCTACTTGGGACAGATTTGGGGCAAATAACCTCCCAGTTTGGCCCCGCCCCAAAGGCTGAACCTTCAGCCAGTACTGACATGACTCCTGACAATGTTAATGTGTTATCTATGAATGATGTAAGGGAGGAGGGAGTGAACTCTGATATTTCTGCTTGCACAGACACCATAGACACACACGCAGCTGCAGCTGTGACAGGGGAGGGGGTCAGAGACAGGTGTGACAATGCCTCTACAAGTAACCAGCCTGTGAGCTGGGATCTGTTGCCCTCTGCAGGGATAAGCAGAGAGCAGGGTGCTGCAGGGGGAGGACCAGTGTGTGGGGTGGGGGCTACCACAGCAAATGTGGGGTCCCCAGAGATTTCACAGCGGGGTTCTGTTGCTGCAGGAGGGGAACAGGCAGGTGAGATTGGGGCCGGTCCAGGAGCGGAAGTGCTCCCAGGTAAGATCTCGGTGCATGGTTCCCCCACAACCGGGGTGTCAGGAAGCCAGGTAGGTCTGCCTGAACCGGCGACTTGGTCAGGAACGGAGGAGGAGCAGGCACGACCCACGGTCGCAGCGGCTGTGGCCGCTGTCACCCGCAGTGGGAGTGCTGGAAGCCAAGGGGCCTCCCGGAGGTCCGATAGCTCTTCCCCTTCTGACCAAGTGGCAGCCGAGTCAGGTGGAGGCCAGGACACAGGTCCCGGGGTACTGACTGAAGATGTGACAGTCTCGTCGATTCTGGCCACATCTAGTCAGGGGTTTCAGGCAGCGTTAGAAGCTGACGACAGCCTGAAAGCTCTTAAGGAGCAGGCGGCACAGCCTCCCTCGGACTCGGACCCGGAGCGAGTGGTCTGGGACCAAGGACGGCTGTACCGGGCCACGGTCCAGCAGGGTTCACCGGAGGCGTGGCCCAGGGACCGACAGTTGGTGGTACCCTATCCGTTCCGGACGGAGTTGTTGCGGATCGCACATGAGATTCCGATGGCCGGACACCTAGGGATCGCTAAGACCAAGGCCAGGTTAAACCAGCATTTCTACTGGCCAAAAATGGGGGCCGATGTGGCTGCCTACTGCCGTTCGTGTGAAACCTGTCAGAGAGTGGGGAAGGCGGGGCCACACCCCAAAGCCCCACTAGTATCTCTGCCAATCATCGATGAGCCTTTCAGGAGGGTGGCTGTGGATCTGGTCGGCCCGCTGGCCATCCCCAGCAGCTCCGGGAAACGCTTCATACTGACGGTAGTGGACTATGCCACCCGGTACCCAGAAGCAGTGGCCTTGTCGTCCATTCGGGCTGACAAGGTGGCCACCGCATTGCTGGAGATTTTCTCCCGAGTGGGTTTTCCCCAGGAAATGCTCACTGACCGGGGGACCCAATTCATGTCCCAGCTGATGGAGACCCTCTGTAAGCAAGTCCAGGTGCGACATCTGGTGGCCAGCCCGTACCATCCACAGACTAATGGCCTGTGCGAGCGGTTCAATGGCACCTTAAAGCAGATGCTTAAGATGTTGGTCGACTCCCATGGGCGTGACTGGGAGCGGTATCTCCCACACCTGTTATTTGCTTACCGGGAGGTTCCACAGGCCTCAACAGGATTCTCACCGTTTGAGCTCCTGTACGGGCGACGTGTGCGGGGCCCCCTGGCTCTGGTGAAAGAGGCTTGGGAAGGGGATTTGGCCACCCCTGGAGTGTCGGTTATCGAGTATGTCATGCGCTTCCGGGACAAAATGCAGGCCTTGACGCAACTGGTACACGACAATATGGCTCAAGCCCAGGCCGATCAGAAGCGTTGGTACGACCAGAACGCTTGTGAGAGGACCTACCAAGTGGGTCAAGAGGTGTGGGTACTGGTCCCCGTACCACAGGACAAGCTTCAGGCAGCCTGGGAAGGCCCATACCTCGTGTACCAGCAGCTCAACCCTGTGACGTACCTGGTCACCCTGGACCCTGCCCGTGGAAGGCGGAAGCCCTTCCATGTGAACATGATGAAGGCACATCATGAGCGGGAGGCATGTGCGCTCCCCGTGTGCAACCTGCCCGAGGAGGGAGAAGCGGAAACCCTCTTGGATATGCTAGCCCAGGTTAGGGCAGGCGGATCCATTGAGGATGTGGAGGTTGGCCACCAGCTCTTGGAGGACCAACGGTCCCAGCTGTGGGCCACCCTACACCCCTTCCGGGGGTTGTTTACCAACCAGCCCGGAAGGACTGACTTGGCTGTCCATCACGTGGACACTGGGGATCATCCCCCGATCCGGCGTTCAGCATATCGGGTCTCCCTGGAGGTGCAGCAACACATGCGCCAGGAGATTGACGAGATGCTGGAGCTGGGGGTGATCCAGGCATCCAACAGCGCTTGGGCCTCGCCTGTAGTCCTCGTCCCTAAGAAGGACCGAACCACTCGGTTCTGCGTGGACTACAGGGGGCTCAATGCGGTCACGGTCGCCGATGCGTACCCAATGCCACGCATCGATGACCTGCTCGATCAGTTGGCCGGGGCTCAGTACCTGACCATCATGGACCTGAGCCGGGGATATTGGCAGATCCCCCTGACTCGCAAGGCCAGGGAACGCTCTGCCTTTATTACCCCATTTGGACTGTACGAGTCCACGGTGATGCCATTCGGGATGAGGAATGCCCCTGCCACTTTCCAGCGGATGGTCAACACCCTGCTCAAGGGACTTGAAGGGTACGCGGCCGCGTACCTGGATGACATTGCCGTCTTCAGTCCCACCTGGGAAGATCACCTAGAGCATCTAGCACAGGTGCTCAGGCGGATCCACCGGGCAGGTTTGACCATCAAGCCGGGAAAGTGTCAGCTGGCCATGAGCGAGGTCCAGTACCTCGGTCACCGGGTAGGTGGGGGAACGCTGAAGCCCGAGCCTGAGAAAGTGGAGGCCATCGCATCCTGGCCCACCCCCAGGACCAAGAAGCAGGTGATGTCCTTCTTGGGGACCGCTGGGTACTATAGGAGGTTTGTTCCATGCTATAGTAGCCTGGCAAAGCCCTTGACGGACCTCACCAAGAAGAAGCTGCCCTCTGCAGTCGATTGGACAATGGACTGCGAGACAGCCTTCCGGGCCCTAAAGGACGCCCTGTCCAGCCCGCCCGTGCTACAGGCAGCCGACTTCACGCGGCCGTTTGTAGTACAGACCGACGCCAGTGACTTCGGCCTCGGTGCGGTGCTCAGCCAGGTGGACTCTGCGAGCCAAGAGCACCCAGTCTTGTACCTGAGCAGGAAGCTGTTACCAAGGGAAGTTGCCTATTCCACGATGGAGAAGGAGTGCCTGGCCATAGTGTGGGCCCTGCAGCGTCTGCAACCCTATCTATACGGGCGCCACTTCATCGTGGAGACGGACCACAATCCCCTCAGCTGGTTGCACACCGTCTCTGGGACGAATGGGCGATTGTTGCGATGGAGCCTTGCGCTCCAGCAATACAACTTCACCATTCGCCACAAAAGGGGCCGTGACCACGGTAACGCAGACGGGCTGTCCCGACAAGGAGAGGTCGCGGACGGGCGCACGGGGGAACACCGGAGTGTGCTGCCCCCTAGCGCCCTCAAAAGGGGGGAGGTGTGAGGTAAATCCGGAGATATGACGATAAATCATGACATTCAAGTCATGTCAGGAAGCCCTCTCCTGGTGTCACTACCCCCTTCCCTTCACACAACTGGTTTAGCAACAAATCCATGGCCATGTCCTGTGATATGGAAATTAGGTGGCTTTAGGACAATGGATACAGGATGACTCCCTGCCGTCACCCTGTAGTAGGAGCTGCTAGCTAGTTAGCAAGGCTATGGAAATAGCCAGACAGAACGACTCCAGTAAAAAATGGTTCATATCTCGCAAGCCATATCTCCGATAAATATGGCAACCATAACAATGGTGTCTCCGCATGTGGACGATGCTGGCACACCCTTTTTATGGAAGTAGGACATTGGGAAACACACCAAACGTGATATCAGCCATATGGGAACTCGTAGACAGGTCATGAGTCCCCTCGTTCTGCAGCTAAATTCATAACTGTCACAATGAGAGCATTGGCGTCCGCCTACGACGCTCCCAGGCAAAGTTATGGCCAAAATCCCCTTTTCTGGATAATTCTGATCCATGCAGGGGGAGTGGCAGTGCTTCCCTGTGAGGTCACTAAGGTAGGAGGAGACCTGGATTTGCCCAGGTTGATAACCCTACTTCGGCCATTTTCCAGCGTTCTTCTGCTCGGGGGCCTGGTTGGGACAGACCTGTGAGAGAGTTCCTGGAAACCTGGTCTACAGCGCCCCCCTGTGGCCAGACGCACAAGGTAACTGATTGAATTGCATACCTGTTGTAAACCATGCTTTATCTGTAACTGTACTCTGACATAACTGTATATTCTGTAGATTCCCTATTGTATATATTGTAGTTTCTAGTGTGCTTTAGGCGATTAAATTATATAATTAATCTTGGGCTGTTCTGTTATCTCGATCTTGAATCCCACGTCTGTGTGTTCGGCTAATAGTTACCGTAAATCGGTTGGTGGCAGCGAGTTGTGCCAAGGATTATTGTGGGGAGGCCAGTGAGATCCGGGAAGATATTATATATTCCGCCCGCGGAGGTCGGGGGAATATATACCCTCCTCTCACCGGGGACCCTTCAATAATCGGCATAAGTAGTATAGCGGCCTCCTTGCTTATTGTCGGGCAATTCCATAATTGGCCTGACTATAAGAGGGGCGCTAGAGAGCGCGTCACGTGCTCTGTCTGTCGGTCGGGAGGTATAAAGGAGGGTTGACTCCTGCTTGTTACCCCCCGATTGTGACGTACTGGTAGCCAGCGCGGGGGATTTCTGAGTGACCCCCCCGGTGGTTTGTGACAGTGAGGGATTGAATGTGTGGTATGAAGGACAAGGCAGAGTCAAAGGTCACTCCGAGGCACCGAACTTTGGGTGCTGGGGAGAGCGTGATGTTATTTATTGTAATAGATAGATCAGGTGGGGAGTGTAGGGGAGATGGAGGAAAGATGATCAGCTCAGTTTTGGCCACATTGAGCTTTAGGAAGCGAGAGGAGAAGAAGGAAGATATAGCAGATAGGCACTCCGGGATTCTGGACAGCAGAGAAGTGACATCTGGACCAGAGAGGTAGATCTGAGTGTCATCGGCATATAGGTGGTACTGGAAGCCATGGGACTTTATGAGTTGTCCCAGGCCAAATGTATAGATAGAAAAAAGTAATGGTCCCAGGACAGAGCCTTGAGGGACACCAACAGAGAGAGGACGGGATGAAGAGGTTGTGTGGGAGTGGGAGACAGTAAAAGTGCGGTTGGAGAGGTATGAAGAGATCCAAGAGAGGGCGAGGTCTCTGACACCAAGGGAAGAGAGGATCTGTAGTAGGAGGGAGTGGTCAACAGTGTCAAAAGCTGAGGATAGGTCTAGAAGTAGGAGTATAGAGAAGTGGTTGTTAGCTTTGGCAGTAAGTAAGTCATTTGTGATTTTTGTCAGGGCAGTTTCAGTGGAATGATGTGGACGGAAGCCGGACTGTAGGTTGTCAAAGAGAGAGTTAGAGGAGAGGTGGGAGGAAAGTTCAGCATGGACATGCTGTTCCAGGAGTTTTGAGGCGAATGGGAGTAGCGATATGGGGCGATAGCTGGTAGTAGAGGTTGGGTCGAGGGAAGGTTTCTTTAGGATGGGTGTGACTGTTGCATGTTTAAAGGCAGAAGGGAAGGTACCAGTTGATAAAGATAGGTTGAAGAGATGGGTTAAGGCTGGAATTAGGATAGTGGTGAGGTTGGGGAGGAGGTGGGTTGGGATGGGATCACGTGCGCAGGTGGTGAGGTGCGCTTTTGAGAGAAGATGTGCAAGCTCTTCTTCGGTGATAGTGGAGAGGAAGTTTATGGGGGAGGAGCAGTGGTCTGTTATATGAAGGGGTTGTGGTGGTTGAGCAGAAAAGACTTGTCTGGTTTGGTCGATCTTTTCTTTGAAATATGTGGCAAATTCTTCTGCGGAAATGAGGGAGGTTGGAGGGGGCAGTGGTGGGCGAAGGAGGGAGTTGAAAGTATTGAAGAGCTGTTTGGGGTTGTGTGTTAAAGAGGATATGAGGTTTCTGAAGTATTCCTGTTTAGCCGAGGTAAGGGCCAAGCGAAATGTGTGAATTGCATTTTTGAATGTGGTGAAGTCTTCCTGGGAGTGCGTTTTCTTCCAGCGCCGCTCTGCAGCCCTAGACACTTGCCGCAGTTTTTTAGTGAGGCTGTTGTGCCAGGGTTGTCTATTGATTTGTCTCACTCTGCCATGCACAAGAGGAGCAACTGAATCAATAGCTGATGTGAGAGTGGCGTTGTAGAAAGTGGTGGCACTGTTTGTGTCGTGCACTGAAGATATGGAGGACAGTGGTAGGATAGAGTCAGAAAGGGTATGTATGTTGACGTGTGCGAGGTTTCTGCGAGGGTGTGATACGTGCTGGACAGGAGGGGCAGGTGAGGAGGACAGGGCAGAGAAGGTCAATAGATGGTGGTCAGATAAGGGGAGAGGGGAGGTAGTGAGGTTAGATAGAGAGCAGAGACGGGTGAAGATAAGGTCTAATGTGTGTCCATCTTTATGGGTGGCAGAGGTGGACCACTGAGATAGACCAAAAGATGAAGCAAGGGAGAGTAGTTTGGAGGCTGCTGACTGGCGGGTGTCAGTGGGGATGTTGAAGTCACCCATGATAATAGTGGGAATGTCAGCAGAGAGAAAGTGTAGAAGCCAGGCAGAGAACTGGTCGATAAAGGAAGTGGTAGGGCCTGGGGGTCTGTATATGATGGCCACTTGGAGGTTGGAAGGAGAATAGATGCGGACAGAGTGCACTTCAAAGGAAGGCAGGACAAGGGAGGGTAAGGGTGGGATTGGATTAAAGCTGCAGTTGTTAGAAAGAAGGAGGCCCACTCCTCCACCTTGTCTATTGCCAGGGCGAGGAGTATGGGAGAAGTGAAGGCCACCGTAGCACAGCGCAGCAGGGGAGGCAGTGTTGGATGGTGTCAGCCATGTTTCAGTGATGCCCAGAAAGGATAGATTGCTAGAGGTAAAGAGGTCGTGAATGATGTGCAGTTTGTTACAGACCGAACGGGCATTCCACAGCGCTCCAGAGAGAGTGGGCGGTGGAGTGGGTGAGAGGGGGATGGGTTTTATATTGGAGAGGTTGCGGTAGTTACTAGTAAGGGTGGAGCGATAGGGGGGTGGTAGAGAGGAGTGTCCCATCTGGGGAGGTCCAGGATTGGGAGATATGTCACCAGCAGTGAGGAGAAGTAGAGAAAGAGAGAGCAGGTGGGAGAAGGAGAGTGGACGGCATGGTCTGCGTGTTATTAAGAGAGACCTGAGATTTAGGAGCAGGTCAGCAGATGAGGACAGGTGGGGAGGTAAAAGGGAAGGGGAGATGAATATTTGTTTGGCGAGTGCTGACGTTGGGGGATAGCGAAGGAGAGTGAGGAGGAGTGGTACACAATCGGGTAACTATGCAAAGCGCTTTTCTTAGTTACCCGATGTGCACCATGGTTACCAGCGTACACCGGCTCCTGATACGATCCCAGCAACGCAAGGGTATGTCTCGGCTGAGTTGCCGGTGTGGGCTGCAGCATTCACTTGGGCTCCGTGTGGGTTCGGGGAAAGGTGTTGCGCCGTAGTTCGTGCTGTTCACTTAGCTAAGCCGTTGGTTGCAGGCTCTTTAGCGCACGCGCTGTGGCGACGGTTGTCACTGTAATGACGTCATTTTGGAGCAAGACAGACACAGACAGGCAATTTTATATATATAGATAGAACTAGATCCCCCTGTGTGTAATGACTATATAATATATAGAAATAGATGCCTCTGTGTGTAATGACTCTACATAATATAAAGAAATAGATCCCTCTGTGTGTAATGACTCTATATAATATATAGGAGTAGATCACTCTGTGTGTAGACTATTTATAATATATAGGAATAGATCTCTCTGTGCGCAATGACTCTATATAATATATAGAAATAGATCCCTCTGTGTGTAATAACTCTATATAATATATAGGAATAGATCCCTCTGTGTGTAATGACTCTATATAATATATAGAAATAGATCCCTCTGTGTGTAATGACTCTATATAATATATAGAAATAGATCCGTGTGTAATGAGTCTATATAATATATAGGAATAGATCCCTCTGTGTGTAATGACTCTATATTATAGGAATAAATCCCTCTGTGTGTAATGACTCTATATAATATATAGGAATAGATCCCTCTGTGTGTAATGACTCTATATAATATATAGGAATAGATCCCTCTGTGTGTAATGACTCTATATAATATATAGCAATAGATCTCTGTGTGTGTAATGACTCTACATAATATATAGGAGTAGATCACTCTGTGTGTAAACTATATATAATATATAGCAATAGATCTCTCTGTGCACAATGACTCTATATAATATATAGAAATAGATCCCTCTGTGTGTAATGACTCTATATAATATATAGAAATAGATCCCTGTGTGTAATGACTCTATATAATATATAGAAATAGATCCCTCTGTGTGTAATGACTCTATATAATATATAGGAATAGATCCCTCTGTGTGTAATGACTCTATATAATATATAAGAATTGATCACTCTGTGTGTAATGACTCTATATAATATATAGAAATAGATCCCTCTGTGTGTAATGACTCTATATAATATATAAGAATAGATCCCTCTGTGTGTAATGACTCTATATAATATATAGGAATAGATCCCTCTGTGTGTAATGACTCTATATAATATATAGGAATAGGTCCCTCTGTGTGTAATGACTCTATATAATATATAGGAATAGGTCCCTCTGTGTGTAATGACTCTATATAATACATGTTTTTCCCTTTTTGGACTGAATTACTGAAATAAATTAACTTTATGATGATATTCAAATTTTTTTAGATACACTTGTATGTCTCCTAGGATCCAGCAGCTCCTGCTCCCTCTCTAGATCACACGATACCTGGATATGTAGGAGTAAGAGCCGTGAACGCTTCATATTACTGTATACCGTACATTGTCTCAGTTAAATGCTGTGTGTACAGCTATTAAAAAGGCAAAGACAGTAATAAACCGCCTCTGCCTTCTCTATGGGGAGTCTGGCTGTGTCTGACAGCCGCCTCCCCACTTCAGCAGCTGCATCCAACATTTCATCCACACGTATGTCACATGTTGGGAAATAGTTAATCAAGTGAACAAACTATTTAGAAGCGGAAAAATGGGCAAGTGTCATATCTAGACGACCGGGTCAGAACGTCTCTGAAACATCAGGTCATGTGCAGTTTTCCTAGTATACAGTGAATAATATCTATCAAAAGTGGCTCAAGGTATGATGACTGGTGACTTGGCTCATTGATGGAGGTGTCCCCGTCTGGTCCGATCATACAAATGTGTACAAATTGCAGAAAATGAGGTGTGGACATGCAGAGCATCTCAGCTTGTGTATGACACTGACTGATCAGTGCCCATCCTGGGACATGGACAATGGGCACCAGAGTTAGCTGCCCCCTCCCCATGTAAATCCTGCTGAGAAGCTAAGACAGCGGCATTTAACACACACCGGCGGGGAGCGCGTCATTCCCCTCGTGATGAGATCGAGGGCCGCCGATGGATTGTCACGACAGTAAAAAAAAAACAAAAAAAAAAACACAAGTTCAAATTACCCCCCTTTTGCCCCTTTAAAAAAAAAAAAAAAGAAAAACTATTAATAAAAATAAAAAAGACACATATTTGGTATTAGTGAGTTCAGGAATGTTCAATGTATCAAAATGTAAAATGAATTAATCCGATCAGTAAACAAAAAAAAGGTTAGTTTTATGTTAAAATGAATGCTGTAAATGAGGGCTGGGGAACCTCCGGCCTGCACGAGGACTTTATCTGTGGCCCCCGGGCACATTCCATGGGGACCGCGATGCTTGGGCAGCAGCCGCGGTGATGCCAGCTGCCGGCCCTTTAAATCTCAGTGAGTGATGTGAGCATGCGCAGGCAGTGTTCACTATCGAACGTTGCATGCGCATACCATTAGGGTCTCCCGATGGCCTGTGCCAGTGTACTCAGGGCTTATTTTGTGGGCGGGGTAAGCGAGAGATGCACTGCCGTCCCACAGAAGAGGAGCAGCAGGTTTACAGGCCTCCGTGCTGTTCATGCCTCCTAAATCTGTGTGACTCCTGCCTCTTCAGTGCTGTGAGCATGCAACCCAGTGCTGTGTACCCACCTAGTACTGTCTATGCCCCCCAGTGCTGTATATCCACCTACTACTGTCTATGCCCCCCAGTGCTGTCTGTGCCACCACCAGTACTGTCTATGTTGCCTGCCAGAAATCTCAGTGCTCCTCAAGTGCTGTCCGTGCTCCCTTGATGATGCCTGTGCTCCCCCAGTCCTATCCGTACCACCCAGTGCTGTCCATGCCTGCCAATGCTGTCCTTGTCCCCCACTCCTGTCTGGGCTCCCCCAGTAATTTGTTCCCCCCAGGTGATGTATATGCCCCCAGCCCCCCCTGTGATGTACAGTTGAAACCCTTAGTTTCCCTCCCCTCTCTATACAGACACATCTGCAGGTTTTTCCCTCCTCTCTCTATACAGACACATCTGCAGGCTTTTCCCTCCTCTCTCTATACAGACATCTGCAGGTTTTTCCCTCCTCTCTCTATACAGACACATCTGCAGCCTTTTCCCTACGCTCTCTATACAGACACATCTGCAGGTTTTTCCCTCCGTTCTCTACAAAGACACATCTGAGGTTTTTGTCACTCTCTGACATGAAATAAGAATAAACCTTTCCCGTTTTAGGTCAATTAGGAACCAAATTTATTTATATTTGCCACATCCCAGAATAATGAGAGAGAGAATGTTTTAATGCTTTTTGTATAACTTTCTGCAAAGTCAAAAGTTTCCCTCCTTTTATTTGGTAGCATTGCTCTTACACTGTATGACTTGGGTGTAATGTTTTGGATCTCCTTCCACAAGCTTCTCACAATAGTTGATTGGAATTTGGGCCCATTCCTCCTGACAGAAATGGTGTAGCTGAGCCATGTTTGTAGGTCGTCTTGCTCACACCGGCCTTTTCAGCTTTGCCCATACATTTAGTATACGATTGAGATCAGGGTTTTGTGATGGCCACTCCAAAACATTGAATTTGTTATCCTTAAGCCACTTTATAACCAGTTTGGCAGTAGCTTGGGGTCATTGTTCATTTGGAAGACCTATTTCCGCCCAAGCTTTAAGTTCCTGGCTGATGTCTTGAGATGTTGCTTCAGTATTGCCACATAATCTTCTTTCCTCATGATGCCATCTATTTTGTGAAGTGCACCAGTCCCTACTGCTGCACAACAACCCCACAACATGATGCTGCCACCCCCGTGGTTTCATAGTTGGGGATGGTTCCTTGGGCTTCACAGCTTCTCTCTTTTTCCTCCAAACGTAACGATGGCTATTATGGCCAAACAGTTTAACACTAGAAGTCCCAGAGAGGAGTCATTTAACATTTCTACCTTTGGAAACAATAGAGTTCTAAATTTCTGGGGCTTCTAGTGTTAATTTTAGTTTCGTCAGACCACAGGACATGTCTCCAAAAATTAGGGTATTTGTCCCTGTGTGTATTTGCAAACTCTAATCTGGCTTTTTTATGTTTCTTTTGGAGTAATGGCATCTTCCCGCCAGAGTGGCCTTTCAGCCCACGTTGATACTGTTCTCGTTTCACTGTGGATAATGACACAATCTTACCAGCTTCTGCCAGCATCTTCACAAGGTCTTTTGCTTCTGTTCTTCGGTTGATATGCACGTCTGACCAAAGCACATTCATCTCTGGTGCACAGAACCCATCCCTTTCTGAGCGGTATGATGGCTGGACATTCCCATTTTGTTTGTACTTGTGTATAATTGTTTGTACAGATAAATGAGGCACCTTCAGGTACCTAGAAATGGCACAAAAAGGATGATCCAGACTTGTGCAAGGCCACAGATATCTTCCTGAGATCTTGGCTTATTTCTTTTGACTTTCCCATGATGCTACAGAAAGGAGTGTGTTTCAGGTGTGTATTAAAATACATCTACAGGTGTGCCTCTAATTAACTCAGATGTTGCCGATAAACCTATCAAAAGCTTCCAAAGACATAACATGACATTATGACATCATATGGGCTGTCCCACAGTGTTTAAAGGCATAGTACTCGTAGTGTATGTAAACTTTTGACTTTGCAGTAAGTAATAAAAAATGCCTTAAAACATTCTCTCTCTCTCATTATTCTGGCATTTGGCAAATATGAAGAATTTTGGTTCCTAATTGACCTAAAACAGGAAAGGATTATTCTGATTTCATGTCAGTGAGAAAAACATGCAGATGTGTCTTTATAGATAGTGTACATAAACTTCTGGTTTCAACTATATATGCCGCAGACCCTCCTGGATTGTATATGCCCCAGCCTCTCCAGTGATGTATTTGTCCCCAGTCCTTCCTGTGATGTATATGCCCCCAGGCTCTCCTGTGATGTATATGTCCCCAGCCTCTGCTGTAATATATATGACCCCAGCCTCTCCTGTGATGTACTGTATATGCCCCCAGCCTCTCCTGTGATGTACTGTATATGCCCCCAGGCTATCCTGTGATGTATATGCTCCAGCCTCTCCTGTGATCTATATGCCCCCAGCCCCTCCTGTGATGTATATATCCCCAGCCTTTCCTGTGATATATATATCCCCAGCCTCTCCTGTGATGTATATAGTTTACAAAACTTATTATCACAAAGAGCTGACTGCGCTCCAGACCAAGACAAACCTGGAAAAGCAGTTGTGAGAAGCAACATGATCAATATCACCAAACATCACAGCCGCACCAAGGAGAAGCAGCTTCGGCCATCACTGTAGGGGTGCGTTAATTGTTTGACCCAATATAGCAGGGTAATTTTCAAGTTGATAAGTTTGTGTGACCCTGAAGGTTGGTGAAAATTTCCAGATGGCCCCCAGCAGAAAAAAAAGGTTCTCCGCTTCTGCTGTAAATAAAGAAACCGAAAAAAACAATTGCAGAATTTCATTTTTTTTCCTATTTCGCCACACTTGGAATTTTTCTCCCGCTTACCATTACATGATATGATAAAATGAATGGTGTCATTCAAAAGTACAACTCGTCCCGCAAAAAATAGTCCCTCACAAGGCTATATTGACGGAAAAGTAAAAAAAAAAAGTTATGGTTTTTAGAATAAGGGTAGGAAAAAACAAAAGTGCAAAAAGGAAAAATCTCCTGGTCCTTTATAGAGCAACCAGATCGGGTGTGGCTAATATCCAGCACCCCCACCTATCAGCTGTAATCTGCTCCAACAGCTGCCCTGGAGGACTGCAGTTAAGATCCTATTCACTTCAATAGGAGCTGAACTGCAGTACCAAGAACTGCCACTACACAGTGTATGGCGCTGTGCTGTTCTGGCGCCATACACTGTTCATTTCCGGCCCCCGATGCTGTAGATCACAGCTGACGTGGGGGGGGGGGGGGCAGGTATAGGAACTCATCAATCTGGATACATCATCAAAGTAGTGGACGATCCCTTTAACTGTCACGTTGATAAAGCGTTACAGAACGTGCGTATTCTGCCAGCACAGAGTAGACGGCACTGTGAATAATAATTTATTATTTCGTGTTACTTGACTATAAAGAATTTCTTCTTATACCTGATCTGGAATGCTATAGAATACTATGTACACGAGGAATCTGATCCGCAACATTTTAACATAATTCATAAAATCATCCCTTATTAGCAGAGCGAGAGATGGAGACTGCATCATGTCCCCAGAAAGGTGGAGGTGAAGGTCAGAGAGATTAGTCCAGGATCCAATATTTTCAGATGAGCTCAGTCCGTCTTTTTATTCGCGGTCCCATTCTGTTCTTGAACGGCGCTTTCATTCGCTGCCCCATTACACTCCAGCTGCGGAGAGAGGTAAGAACCGGCGTGAGGACAAGTGGATGGAGAGAAGAAACACAATGTACACAGTCATCACATGCTACACAGCGATTTCTCCAGACACACAGAAACAATACTTTTTAATCAGTTCTTCCCTTTGCATCTGCCTGTAATTTCCAATTGTCTCTGAGCTGGTGGGTGGAGACTGGCTGCTATAATGTCTCCCATACACAGCACACACAAATGAGGGATTCCTGCTCTCTTGTCTCTGAGCTGGTGGGTGGAGATTGGCTGCTATAATGTCTCCCATACACAGCACACACAGACATAAGGGATTCCTGCTCTCCTGTCTCTGAGCTGGTGGGTGGAGATTAGCTGCTATAATGTCTCCCATACACAGCACACACAGACATAAGGGATTCCTGCTCTCCTGTCTCTGAGCTGGTAGGTGGAGACTGGCTGCTATGATGTCTCCCATACACAGCACACACAGACATGAGGTATTCCTGATCTCCTGTCTCTCAGCTGGTGGGTGGAGCCGGCTGCTAGGATGTCTCCCATACACAGCACACACAGACATGAGAGATTCCTGCTCTTCTGTCTCTGAGCTGGTGGGTGGAAACTAGCCGCTATGATGTATCCTATACACATCACACACAGAAAAGAGGGATTCCTGCTCTTCTGTCTCTGAGCTGGTGGATGGAGACTAGCTGCTATGATGTCTCCCATACACAGCACACACAGACATAAGGGATTCCTGCTCTTCTGTTTCTGAGCTGGTGGGTGGAGCCTGGCTGCTATGATGTCTCCCATACACCATTGTCTGCCTGCCTGGCCTTCTTCCACCTGATACCGTCAAACGTTAATTCCGGCGCAGGCAGACAGACAGGGGCGGGAATAGATAGCAAAACCAGAGCTACATATTCCCTTCCTGCTGCACCTATCAATCAAATAGCAGTGCATTCCTGGAACTTTACTTGCACATATTTCTGAAATAAAACATCCAATCTTTGAACAAAAGGTGTGCATATATTCAGCATCCTGGCGTCAGTATAACACTGGCTTTACTTTATATATGAAAATCCTGTTGGTTGGCTCCCTTTAAATGGGTTTTCCAGGACTTTGATATTGATGGCCTATCAAATCGGAGGTGGTCCAGCACCTATCACTTCCATCAATCAATTGCTTTCAGCTCCTGCAGTGATCATATGTAAACAGTATATAGTGACAGAGCACCACCGTCTCCACACATTGCAATGGCCGTTCTTGGGTACAGCATCTCTGATCCTGGCCATCACATCATGCCATCCTACGCGGCTCTGTATATCTGGTCGGGAGGTGTCAGACTTGTACCAATCCGATTCTAGTGACCTATCCTAAGACTAGGTCATCAGCGTCTACGCCCTGGAAAAAGCCTTATAACTCTTCTGCTAGTCTGACCACCCCTTTTATATCTGCATAACCCCCGAGTTACAGTAATGTTCCCATGAAGAGAAGCAATGTCAGATTGCTAGTATAGCTGGGCATCTGACATCTGGACTACCAGTCATCATGAGAACAAAGGACAGAGGACCCTTCGAGCAGTTTCCCTTCACAATGAATGGGGCTGTGGAGCAGTTCACTCTATAGCGGGTGAATAGGGTCTATACTTTGAAGGAAGTAAACTAGATGTCTCTGTAGTCTCTTAATTCAGACAGAGGAGTCTTAGAATCCCCCAAATCATATCACTTAAAGCGCACCAATCAGCAGGATTTTCCTATATAACCTAAAGCCAGTACTATACTGGAACTATTGTGGTAATTCTATACATACCTGTAGTTGTGAGATCGGATGTATAGGTTTTGAAACACAAGCAAGGAAAGTTTGTAAAATGAACAGTTTTTTGATTGGCAGCAGCTAATAGCTGGGGTGGGGTTTGATAGTGATTCCTGCCCCCCTGCCTGTTGTTCCTCCCCCTGTTATTTATGCTAATTCCATTATAGAAGGTTGTGGCTATAAATCATGGTGACTAGAGTATGACCTCAACAAAGTCCTTCAAGTGACCAGGGGCGAGGCCTCAGCCAACAGATAATGTTGCTTCCTGGTATCAGCTATGTTGGCTGAGGCCCCGCCCATTCTGGTCACATGGGTATGATGTCAGCAAGGATCTTGCTGAGGTCATACTCATGTGACCAGAAGGGGCGGGGCCTCAGCTAGCAGAAAAATAATGTTGCTTCCTGGTATCGGCTATGTTGGCTGAGGCCCCGCCCATTCTAGTCACATGGGTATGATGTCAGCAAGGATCTTGCTGAGGTCATACTCATGTGACCAGAAGGGGCGGGGCCTCAGCCAGCAGAAATATAATGTTGCTTCCTGGTATCAGCTATGTTGGCTGAGGCCCCACCCATTCTGGTCACATGGGTATGATGTCAGCAAGGATCTTGCCGAGGTCATACTCATGTGACTAGAAGGGGCGGGGCCTCAGCCAACAGAAAAATAATGTTGCTTCCTGGTATCAGCTATGTTGGCTGAGGCCCCGCCCATTCTGGTCACATGGGTATGATGTCAGCAAGGTCCTTCTAGCCACCATAATTTATAGCCACAACCATTAGTAAAACGCCTCTATAATGAAATTAGCATACAATAGATAGCGGGAGGAAGAACAGGCAGGGGTTGGGAATCACTACCAAACCCCACCCAAGCTATTAGCTGCTGGCAATCAAAAAGCTGTTCATTTTACAAGCTTTACTTGCTTGTGTTTCAAAAACTATACATCCGAGCTGCCCACTACAGGTATGTATAGAATCAGCCTGATAGTGCCAGTATAGCACTGGCTTTAGATTATATAGGAAAATCCTGGTGATTGGTGTGCTTTAAGCTGACACAGGGGCTAAGACCTGCAGCAGAAAACCCACAACCCATGGATGAGAGCAGAAATACTGGTGCCGAAAACTGCCCATGGCTCGGAAAGGGTTATTACCAGAGACTGTGCTGAAAGCAGAACTATTAAGGTGTAGTGACCTGAGAACACGTCTGTATATCTGATCCTAGTATAAAACAATATTTATTATGATCGGTTTATGGACTACAAATTGCAGGACGTAGATACCGTTCATTCTCTCCAGCTACACGGAGGATCCGTACCTTTGTGCCGCCGTTGCTTTCTGTGTTGCTCTTGCTCGCTGAGCCCGGGTCGCTCTGCACCGCTTTCCTTGGCCACAGTCGGTTGATAAAAGGGGAGATGACGGGGTAGATGATGGGCTCCAGGAACTTCTTGTAGACCCATAGGAGGACGGGAATGACGATGCAAGGGATGCACACCATGGTCACTGGTCCGGAGGCAAGAACAGGACATTGAGTCATACAGACATGATACAGATGTAATGGCCACTAGAGACTAAAATGTCCTGACATAGGGGCCAGCAATGCCGTATACGCCCACCCATAGCAGCATGTGCAACAATATACTCATCCGTACTGCCCTAGGACCAGCCAGTGCATTAGACCATATGGGGGTACACGGAATCATAGCTTATGGGTATATGGAGAGGTAGGGTATAGCTGGGCACATGGAAGTGCAGGTAGGCAGGTAGGTTGTTATAGCGGGACATAAGGAGTGATGCCAGCTACAAACAGATAGGGAGCCGTATAGAGATTCAGCATGTTACAGAAGAGTGCATAGCCACAACAGAACATTATAGAAGGTGCATGGCTGATGTCACATAGTGCTGAAGGGCGCATAGCTAAAGCGGAGCAGGATAAAGGGCCTATAAGTCAGGCAGAATGGAAGGGCACATAGCTGGACACAGGCAGTATCAAAGGGTGCATAGCTGGCACCACACAGTCTTGAAGTCCCATGGCTGTCAATGGATGTCATCCATAAGTCGGTCGATAGCACCCGATGCCAGCGATGCGCCCTTTCATAATGTTCTGTCAGCCCCTGCCCCTTTCCATAATGTTCTGTGTCAGCCCTGCTCCCTTCTTAACGTTCCGTGTCGGCCCTTCTCCATTCTTAACGTTCCGTGTCAGCCATGATCCCTTCTTAACATTCTGTGACAGCCATGCTCCCTTCCGTAATGATGTGTGTCGGCCCTGCTCCCTTCTGTAAAGTTCTGTGTCAGCCCTGCTGCCTTCCAGAAAATTCTGTATTGGCCCTGCTCCCTTCCGTAACATGTTATGTCGGGCGTGCTCCCTTCCGTAACGTTTTTTGTTGGCCCTGCTCCCTTCCGTAATGTTCTGCATCGGCCCTGCTCCCTTCCGTAACATTTTATGTCGGACGTGCTCCCTTCCGTTACGTTTTTTGTTGGCCCTGCTCCCTTCCGTAATGTTCCGTGTCGACCCTGCTCCCTTCCGTAATGTTCTGTGTCGGCCCTGCTCCCTTCCGTAATGTTCTGAGTGGGCCCTGCTCCCTTCCGTAACATTTTATGTCGGACGTGCTCCCTTCCGTAATGTTCCGTGTCGGCCCTGCTCCCTTCTGGAAAATTCAGTATTGGCCCTGCTCCCTTTGGTAACGTTCTGTGCCAGCCATTCTCCCTTCGGTAATATTCTGTGCCTGCCGTGCTACATTCTGTAATATTCTGGGACGGCAATGTTCCCTACTGTAATGTTCCGTGTCGTCTGTGCTCCCTTCCGTAATGTTCTGTGTCGGCCCTGCTCCCTTCCGTAATGTTCTGAGTCGGCCCTGCTCCCTTCCGTAATGTTCTGAGTCGGCCCTGCTCCCTTCCGTAATGTTCTGCGTCGGCCCTGCTCCCTTCCGTAACATTTTATGTCGGACGTGCTCCCTTCCGTTACGTTTTTTGTTGGCCCTGCTCCCTTCCGTAATGTTCCGTGTCGGCCCTGCTCCCTTCCATAATGTTCTGTGTCGGCCCTGCTCCCTTCCGTAATGTTCTGTATCGGCCCTGCTCCCTTCCGTAACATTTTATGTCGGATGTGCTCCCTTCCGTAATGTTCCGTGTCGGCCCTGCTCCCTTCCGGAAAATTCTGTATTGGCCCTTCTCCCTTTGGTAACGTTCTGTGCCAGCCATTCTCCCTTCGGTAATATTCTGTGCCTGCCGTGCTAAATTCTGTAATATTCTGGGACGGCAATGTTCCCTACTGTAATGTTCTGTATCGTCTGTGCACCCTTCAGTAATGTTCTGTGTTGGCCATGCTCCCTACTGTAATGTTCTTGTTCTGTGTCGGCCATGTTTTTTGTAGTGTTCGGTGTCGGTCCTGCTCCCTTCCGTAATGTTCTGTGTCGGTCCTGCTCCCTTCCGTAATGTTCTTTGTCGGCCCTGCTCCCTTCCGTAATGTTCTGTGTCGGTCCTGCTCCCTTCCGTAACGTTCTGTGTCGGTCCTGCTCCCTTCCGTAATGTTCTGTGTCGGCCCTGCTCCCTTCCGTAATGTTCTGTGTCGGCCCTGCTCCCTTCCGTAACATTTTATGTCGGACGTGCTCCCTTTCGTAATGTTCCGTGTCGGCCCTGCTCCCTTTCGGAAAATTCTGTATTGGCCCTGCTCCTTTTGGTAACGTTCTGTGCCAGCCATTCTCCCTTCGGTAATATTCTGTGCCTGCCGTGCTACATTCTGTAATGTTTTGGGACAGCAATGTTCCCTACTGTAATGTTCTGAGTTGTCTGTGCACCCTTCCGTAATGTTCTGCGTCGGCCCTGCTCCCTTCCGTAATGTTCTGCGTCGGCCCTGCTCCCTTCCGTAACATTTTATGTCGGACATGCTCCCTTCCGTTACGTTTTTTGTTGGCCCTGCTCCCTTCCGTAATGTTCTGTGTCGGCCCTGCTCCCTTCCGTAACATTTTATGTCAGACGTGCTCCCTTCCGTAATGTTCCGTGTTGACCCTGCTCCCTTCCGGAAAATTCTGTATTGGCCCTGCTCCCTTTGGTAACGTTCTGTGCCAGCCATTCTCCCTTCGGTTATATTCTGTGCCTGCCGTGCTACATTCTGTAATATTCTGGGACGGCAATGTTCCCTACTGTAATGTTCTGTGTCGTCTGTGCACCCTTCCGTAATGTTCTGTGTTGGCCCTGCTCCCTACGGTAATGTTCTGTGTCCTCCATGCCGCAATGCTCTGTGTCGTCCGTGCTCCTTTCAGTAATCTTGTGTGTCGGCCGTGCTCCTTTCTGTAATCTTGTGTGTCGGCCGTGCTCCTTTCTGTAATCTTGTGTGTCGGCCGTGCTCCTTTCTGTAATCTTGTGTGTCGGCCGTGCTCCTTTCTGTAATCTTGTGTGTCGGCCGTGCTCCTTTCTGTAATCTTGTGTGTCGGCCGTGCTCCTTTCTGTAATCTTGTGTGTCGGCCGTGCTCCTTTCTGTAATCTTGTGTGTCGGCCGTGCTCCTTTCTGTAATCTTGTGTGTCGGCCGTGCTCCTTTCTGTAATCTTGTGTGTCGGCCGTGTTCCTTTCTGTAATCTTGTGTGTCGGCCGTGCTCCTTTCTGTAATCTTGTGTGTCGGCCGTGCTCCTTTCTGTAATCTTGTGTGTCGGCCGTGCTCCTTTCTGTAATCTTGTGTGTCGGCCGTGCTCCTTTCTGTAATCTTGTGTGTCGGCCGTGCTCCTTTCTGTAATCTTGTGTGTCGGCCGTGCTCCTTTCTGTAATCTTGTGTGTCGGCCGTGCTCCTTTCTGTAATCTTGTGTGTCGGCCGTGCTCCTTTCTGTAATGCTGTGTCGGCCGTGCTCCTTTCTGTAATGCTGTGTGTCGGCCGTGCTCCTTTCTGTAATGCTGTGTGTCGGCCGTGCTCCTTTCTGTAATGCTGTGTGTCGGCCGTGCTCCTTTCTGTAATGCTGTGTGTCGGCCGTGCTCCTTTCTGTAATGTGTGTCGGCCGTGCTCCTTTCTGTAATGTTGTGTATCGGCCGTGCTCCTTTCTGTAATGTTGTGTATCGGCCGTGCTCCTTTCTGTAATGTTGTGTGTCGGCCGTGCTCCTTTCTGTAATGTTGTGTGTCGGCCGTGCTCCTTTCTGTAATGTGTGTCGGCCGTGCTCCTTTCTGTAATGTGTGTCGGCCGTGCTCCTTTCTGTAATGTGTGTCGGCCGTGCTCCTTTCTGTAATGTGTGTCGGCCGTGCTCCTTTCTGTAATTTTGTGTGTCTGCCGTGCTCCTTTCTGTAATTTTGTGTGTCGGCCGTGCTCCTTTCTGTAATGTGTGTCGGCCGTGCTCCTTTCAGTAATGTTGTGTGTCGGCCGTGCTCCTTTCAGTAATGTTGTGTGTCGGCCGTGCTCCTTTCTGTAATGTTGTGTGTCGGCCGTGCTCCTTTCTGTAATGTTGTGTGTCGGCCGTGCTCCTTTCTGTAATGTTGTGTGTCGGCCTTGCTCCTTTCTGTAATGTTGTGTGTCGGCCGTGCTCCTTTCTGTAATGCTGTGTGTCGGCCGTGCTCCTTTCTGTAATGCTGTGTGTCGGCCGTGCTCCTTTCTGTAATGTTGTGTGTCGGCCGTGCTCCTTTCTGTAATGTTGTGTGTCGGCCGTGCTCCTTTCTGTAATGTTGTGTGTCGGCCGTGCTCCTTTCTGTAATGTTGTGTGTCGGCCGTGATCCTTTCTGTAATGTTTAGTCCTGGCCGTGCTCCTTTCTGTAATGTTGTGTGTCGGCCGTGCTCCTTTCTGTAATGTTGTGTGTCGGCCTTGCTCCTTTCTGTAATGTGTGTCGGCCGTGCTCTTTTCTGTAATGTTGTGTGTCGGCCGTGCTCCTTTCTGTAATGTTGTGTGTCGGCCGTGCTCCTTTCTGTAATGTTGTGTGTCGGCCGTGATCCTTTCTGTAATGTTTAGTCCTGGCCGTGCTCCCTACTGTACACCATGTTTCAAATTATTATGCAAATACTATTTTTTTTATCTGATTTTCCTAAATGGTTGTGTCAGTATAACGTTCAAATCATCAACTGAATATAATTCACATTTTATTGAACAAATCTCCCAATGTTAACAATATTTGTTCAAAACTTAAACAAAAAAACAACTCAAAATGCATTGTTCTAAATTATTCGAAGAGATTCCAAACATTTTAGATGTTGCAAAGAACTGAAAATGGTCATGTGTTGAATTTGCACAGGTCACATTTACTGAAATCATAAGCTCTTCCAATCAAAAACATCCTAACAGGATCCCTTGTTTGATATCACATTCACAATTCTTGCATCCATTGAACTTGTGAGTTTTTGGAGAGTTTCTGCTGGAATTTCTTTGCAGGATGTCAGAATAGCCTCCCAGAGCTGCTGTTTTGATGTGAACTGCCTCCCACCCTCATAGATCTTTTGCTTGAGGATACTCCATAGGTTCTCAATAGGGTTGAGGTCAGGGGAGGCTGGTGGCCACACCATGAGTTTATCTCCTTTTATTCCGATAGAAGCCAATGACTCGGAAGTGTTCTTTGCAGCATGAGATGGTGAATTGTCATGAATGAAGATGATTTTGCTACGGATAGCACAAGTCTTCTTTGTGTACCATGGAAGAAAGTGGTCAGTCAGAAACTCTACATACTTTCCCGAAGTAATTTTCACACCATCAGGGATCCTAAAGGGGCCTACCAGCTCTCTGTCCATGATTCCGGCCCAAAACATGAGTCCACCACCGCCTTGCTGAAGTTGCAGCTTTGTTGGGACATGCTGACCATCCATCAACCATCCACTACTCCATCCATCTGGACCATCCAGGGTGGCACAACACGTACCAGTAAAAAATACGGTTTTAAAATTAGTCTTCATATATGTCTGGGCCCACTGCAACCGTTTTTCCTGGTGAGTATTGTTTAGGGGTGGCTGAACAGTAGCCACATCGGCAAGCCTATGTAGGATCCTACACCTTGAGGTACGCGGGACTCCAGAGGCACCAGCAGCTTCAAACACCTCTTTGCTGCTCTGAAATGGTATTTCAGCAGCTTTCTTAATCTGATGAATTTGTTGGGCAGTAACCGTCCTCATTCTGCCTTTATCTGCCCGAGCCCGTCTGTGCTCTCTTTCAGCCACAAATGTCTTCACAGTACGATGATCACGCTTAAGTTTTCGAGAAATATCTAAGGTTTTCATATCTTGTCCAAGGCATTGCAAAATTTGACATTTTTCGGCAGCGGAGAGATCCCTTTTTTTCCCCATATTGCTTGAAATGTGTGGCTGCGTAATAATGTGGAACGCCCTTCTCAGTTTTCCGTTAATTTGGCTCACCTGGCAAAATAATCACAGGTGTTTGAGATTGATTTCAATGGTCCAGAGAGTCCTGATACACAATACCAATGAGTTTATTTGAAAAAACAAAAATTAGATGTTTATGACACAAATCTAGTTTGCATAATAATTTGGAACGCGGTGTAATGATCTCTGTCAGCCATGCCCCCTTCTCTAGAGAGTTGGTATTTCAAGGGGAGCATTTGCTCTTCTATAATGCTTAGGCTGCGCTCCCTTCTGTGACGTGACGCTTAGGCTGCGCTCCCTTCTGGGACGCGCTGAGCCGGACGCACTCCCTTCGGTGACGCGCTCCCTATTTTAATGCTCTGTATTGGCTGTGCTCCCTTCGGTGACACGCTACGCCGGAAGTGCTCCCTATTTTAATGCTCTGTGTTGGCGCAGAGCCGGACGCCCTCCCTTCTGGGACGCGCTGAGCCGGACGCCCTCCCTTCTGGGACGCGCTGAGCCGGACGCCCTCCCTTCTGGGACGCGCTGAGCCGGACGCCCTCCCTTCTGGGACGCGCTGAGCCGGACGCCCTCCCTTCTGGGACGCGCTGAGCCGGACGCCCTCCCTTCTGGGACGCGCTGAGCCGGACGCCCTCCCTTCTGGGACGCGCTGAGCCGGACGCCCTCCCTTCTGGGACGCGCTGAGCCGGACGCCCTCCGTCCTGGGACGCGCTGAGCCGGACGCCCTCCGTCCTGGGACGCGCTGAGCCGGACGCCCTCCGTCCTGGGACGCGCTGAGCCGGACGCCCTCCGTCCTGGGACGCGCTGAGCCGGACGCCCTCCCTTCTGGGACGCGCTGAGCCGGACGCCCTCCCTTCTGGGACGCGCTGAGCCGGACGCCCTCCCTTCTGGGACGCGCTGAGCCGGACGCCCTCCCTTCTGGGACGCGCTGAGCCGGACGCCCTCCCTTCTGGGACGCGCTGAGCCGGACGCCCTCCCTTCTGGGACGCGCTGAGCCGGACGCCCTCCCTTCTGGGACGCGCTGAGCCGGACGCCCTCCCTTCTGGGACGCGCTGAGCCGGACGCCCTCCCTTCTGGGACGCGCTGAGCCGGACGCCCTCCCTTCTGGGACGCGCTGAGCCGGACGCCCTCCCTTCTGGGACGCGCTGAGCCGGACGCCCTCCCTTCTGGGACGCGCTGAGCCGGACGCCCTCCCTTCTGGGACGCGCTGAGCCGGACGCCCTCCCTTCTGGGACGCGCTGAGCCGGACGCCCTCCCTTCTGGGACGCGCTGAGCCGGACGCCCTCCCTTCTGGGACGCGCTGAGCCGGACGCCCTCCCTTCTGGGACGCGCTGAGCCGGACGCCCTCCCTTCTGGGACGCGCTGAGCCGGACGCCCTCCCTTCTGGGACGCGCTGAGCCGGACGCCCTCCCTTCTGGGACGCGCTGAGCCGGACGCCCTCCCTTCTGGGACGCGCTGAGCCGGACGCCCTCCCTTCTGGGACGCGCTGAGCCGGACGCCCTCCCTTCTGGGACGCGCTGAGCCGGACGCCCTCCCTTCTGGGACGCGCTGAGCCGGACGCCCTCCCTTCTGGGACGCGCTGAGCCGGACGCCCTCCCTTCTGGGACGCGCTGAGCCGGACGCCCTCCCTTCTGGGACGCGCTGAGCCGAACGCCCTCCCTTCTGGGACGCGCTGAGCCGGACGCCCTCCCTTCTGGGACGCGCTGAGCCGGACGCCCTCCCTTCTGGGACGCGCTGAGCCGGACGCCCTCCCTTCTGGGACGCGCTGAGCCGGACGCCCTCCCTTCTGGGACGCGCTGAGCCAGACGCGCTCCCTATTTTAATGCTCTGTGTTGGACGTGCTCCCTTCTGCTCCTATATACCATCTGTATCCAGCAGCACCTGTATATCCCCACACACCGCCCCATATAGCCCTGCACGGCCACACAGACTGTACACTGCCGCTCTGTACAAGCTGGTGCCTCCTGTATACAACAGTAAGCTATGCTGCTCTGCACTATGAGGCCATTAGTAATATTCTGCCCCCATGTGGCCATTTCAGTGTAGTATCCCACATATAGTGATATATAACACACTGAGCCCCATATTCATGCGCCCCCTCCTCACAATCCCGCCCCATCAGCCCCTCCGGTACTTACAGGTACAACGCAGGGACCACTGCCACCGCCACCGCCAATAATAGATCTGATACCGGAAGTTACTGGCACTGACGTAACCAGTGACGTCAGATAACCCAGAGCGTTCTGTGCTGCAGCAGTGAGCGCGCTCCCCTAGCGGCGGTCTGTGAGTACTGCAGTGAGCTGTCATTGCATTGTCCGACCATCATTCAGCTCATTAGCTACTGATGGCTTCAGTTTTCTCCTTGCACAGATCTGGCCCTCCATATCTTTCAGTATGTCCATATCACCCACTCCTGGCCCCAGAGCGCTCAGTGTCATATCTGTGACTGTACCAGCAGAATAGTGAGTGCAGCTCTGGAGTATAATACAGGATGTAACTCAGGATATGTAATGTATGTAATAATAATAATAATAATAATCTTTATTTCTATAGCGCCAACGTACATGTATGTACACAGTGACTGCACCAGCAGAATAGTGAGTGCAGCTCTGGAGTATAAGGCTATGTGCGCACTGGGAAATGAAATTTCCTTGCGTAAATTCCGCATGCTCTCAAAGATTACCGCACCCGCGGTAAAAAACCGCGGGAAACCGCACCCGAAAACCGCATGCGGTTTGCCGCGGTATTGCTCGCGGTATTGCCGCGGTTTTGCCGCGTGCGGGTTGGGATGTGCTTTATTGCATTCAATGCAATAAAGCACATTGAAGAAAAAAAAAAAAAAAAAAGTCATTTAATTCTGAGATAGTAGATAGACAGAAGAATAGATAGAGGGATAGATAGACAGACAGAGGGATAGATAGATAGAGGACAGATCGCTGCATTTCCCACGGTCGGCAGTGAGTTCACATTACCGGCCGTGGGAAATGACCGGTAATTACCTCTGCTGTCTGCTGCATTCAGCCTGTGTCTGTGTCAGTCGCGGCTGGATGGAAGCCGCGCAGGACGCCGGAGCCGGAGCTGTGTGGATTATGCCGGAGCTTTGTTTGGGGAGGGTTAATAAAATGGTGAACGAGGCTTGTTTGTTTTATTTAAAATAAAGGATTTTTCGGTGTCTGTGTTTTTTTCACTTTACTTATGGGTTGATCATGTCAGCTGTCACATAGACGCTGCCATGATCAAGCCTGGAGTTAATGGCGGTGATCCCCCACCATTAACCCCTTGTATTACCTTGCTGCCACTGCTACACGGTGGCAAGAAGAGCCGAGGACACGCCGGTATTGCTGCATAATGCATGCGACAGTGCCGGGGCAGCTGCGGCTGATATTCTTGGCTGCGGGAGGGGGGAGGGAGGCGGGGGACATTATCCCTGCCCCTCTCCCTCCCCAGCCTGAGAATACCGGGCCGCCGCTGTGTGCTTACCTCGGCTGGACGGTGAATATGCAGCGGAGCCCACGTTCTTTGTTTTCTATATTTCCGTTTTCTTTCTATGTGTGTTCTATGTCTGTGATGTGTGTGTGTGTGTCTGTGATGTGTTCTGTGTCTGTGATGTCTGTGTGTGATCTGTGTGTGTGATGTGAGTGTGATGTGTTTGTGTTTACTCTCTGCACGGCTTCCTCTTCCTGTAATGACATCACTTCCCTGCAAACCGCAGACAGGCGATGCACATTACCGGAGGTAAACCGCGAAATACCGCAGGGAATAACGCAGGAAAACGCAGTGAACCGCACAGAATTTGCTGCCTGCGTTATTCCCTGCGGGATTTCATGATTAACATTGGAGTCAATGGAGGGAAATCCCGCAGCGATGTGCGGAAAAGAAGTGACATGCACTTGTTTTTGCTGCGGGATTCCCACAACAAAACATGCAGCTGTCAAATTCCGCCCAGTGCGCACAGGATTTTTTTTCTCCATAGGATTTGCTGGTGATTCACTGCAGAGATGTTATGAACATTTTCTGCAGCGAAACATGCAGCAAATCCGCGGAAAATCCGCGGCAAAATCCGGTAAGTGCGCACATAGCCTTATACAGGATGTAACTCAGGATATGTAATGTATGTACACAGTGACTGCACCAGCAGAATAGTGAGTGCAGCTCAGGAGTATAATACATGAGGTAACTTAGGATTAGTAATGTAATGTATGTAGCAGCAGAATAGTGAGTGCAGCTCTGGAGTATAGTACAGGATGTAACGTGTGAAGGGCTCGGCCGGGAGCTTCTGCCCCAGTGTGAGACGGGTCTGCAGTGTTTTTGAAATCTGCAGTCAGATTCTTCACCCACAGCAAGCAATTAGAAACCGAAAAAAAAATTATGTAAATAATGTTTTTGAGGATCTTCGGTGAATATGCACTGTAGACAAAGCACACATGTAGTATACACCCAACAATGGCAAGCATTTTGAATGGAGCGTTTTTCCTGCCATGATAGAGGTTTTAGCTGCATGTGAACATAGCCATAAAGTGAGGGTTGTCAGTTTGGACCTGCCGTGTGTGATTTGGCAGAGCCTTGCGCTCTGGTAGCACAGAAGCTTTGCCTCTGAGAGAAGAACAGGGGGACGGCTGGTGAGATCCCGTATATACTCGTATGTCACTTCAGGGTGGCGCAGGCAGAGTACAACAAATAAAACCCGATACCCGCTATAACCAAACTATACCTCAATGTGATGTAAACAGAAATGACAAAGAGCATCAATTCCAGCTGACGACGCCTCCTACTGATCACAAGTTGAGTTACTGTCTGTGGAGGCATGGCGTCCCACTCTTCTTGAAGGACGGCCCTCAGGTCATTGAGGTTCTGAGGTACAGAGTTATGGCCTCTTCACGGTGACTCAGCTGATCCCGTAGGTTTTCTATGGGATTTAGGTCTGGAGAAAGTGCAGCCGTTCCCTAATGATGTGACCTCATTGAGGTGGAGCATTGCCACCAATAGAGATGAAACTTGGCCAGTGTTGTCCATGCAGAGGCACAATGACTAATGATTAATTATGTTATTTCAGTAGTATGGGCTGTCACCGCACCATTCACAGTGTAGGGCCATTCTGTACTGACCAGACACACCGGCCCACACTGTAAGGGTATGTGCGCACGTTGCTTTTTACCTGCTTTTTACCTGCTTTTTTGCTGCTTTTTCTTCTGCGCTGTTTAATGCCAAAATGGATGTGTTCTTCTATTCAAGCAAAGTCTATGGGAATTTGGGTTTCTTGTTCACACTATGTTGTTCAAAATGCTGCCTTTTTGTGGCAGAACTTTGGTCAAAAACTCAGCTTTTCAGTGCAAAACCCAAATGGCAAAAACAATTGACATGTTGCTTCTTTGAAAAGCTGAGTTTTTGACCAAAGTTCTGCCACAAAAAGGCAGCATTTTGAACAACATAGTGTGAACAAGAAACCCAAATTCCCATAGACTTTGCTTGAATAGAAGAACACATCCATTTTGGCATTAAACAGCGCAGAAGAAAAAGCAGCAAAAAAGCAGGTAAAAAGCAGGTAAAAAGCAACGTGCGCACATACCCTAACACCACCACCACCAAAGGCTCATCTGGTGACACTAGTTGCTGATGCAGCGCGCACCTTGACATCTCCAGCATCGTTGGTCGCCATTACTTCTGCTCAGCATGCATAGACTTTCATCAGTGAAGAGCACTGAGGCCACTGGTCCCTCGTCCAGGGTAGATGACGCCTGTCTCTGGTGGTACGGTCAAGTACCTTGAAGGTCATCTAGCACGCAAACCACACTGCTGTAAATGGTTTCAAATGGTCTGACATCACACTTGGGTGCCTCTTACATCCCTTTTGTGTGCCTGGAGTTGTGCGACATTCATCATCTGGCTCTGAAGAGCATTGTCCACAAGAAATTAGTCTTTAAGTGTGGGATGTGGTCAAAGGACATCCACTTCTCTGCCATTCTGTGACTCTTCCAGTCTCTCTGTAGCTCTGTACAACCTGCTGGTGACACTCTAAGCTCAGTGGCCACTTCCATCTGGGAAAAATGCTGCTTTAAGCCTTACAATGGCGCGATGCTGCTAATTGTTAGGTATCGTCTTTGTCTCAGAATGTCAAACTGTGAACAGCATGATGATTGTTTAATACCAATCCTAATTGAACCCCAAAATTTATTGTGCAATTCAAACACCTGTTGTGAATTTTGCTATTAAGCATGTTGCTAGTGAACAGCAAGTTGTGCAAAAAGTCCTGAAACATTGAAAAGTTGGACATGAGCACCCAAAAGGGTAGAGGTCACATTAAGGCAGGAGTCTCAGTAGATGGGTCACACATAGAAAAAAAAAATATTTGGGGAACCATTATTTGTAGGATAAGGTTACATTTTTAGTAATACCATTTAATTTTTTTTCTATACACCTTAGGATCACTTTTTTAAATTTTTTATTTTTTTTTTTAATTTTAGTTTATAGACCCCATGACGATCACTGCCGTTACCCGCAGGAGTCAGTGCTTTATTTAATTTTTTATACACAACTGTCGCCGCACAAAGCTCTCCACAGCCCTAAACCGATGGCAGCAGCTGACATATCACTATGTCAGCTGCTGGCCTGTGATTGGCCAGCGGCTGCCTTAGATACAGTTCTGCACTGCATAGAGCTTCTCTGCGCAGTGCCAGCAGTTCATTCAAATGAAATAAACCACTGACTACTGCGGCCTCTGGCACCAGCCACAAGAAGAAGCCTAAGGGACTGCAAGCGACCCACATGTTTGAGACCCCTGCATTAAGATCACCTGAAAAGGTCAGAGGGCATTTAAGGATCATCCTGAAACTTTACCCGAAAGCCATATATCCCTAACTTTTCTGAGTAGTGTATATTGCGAGGGGCTGCTACTAAGTCTTTGGCTTTACCCAAAAACGAGATAGGATGATGAAGCTTTACATTTATTCCACATACTCTCCACTGATGTCACTTCTTACATCGGTATGCCAAGTTCTGTAAGCCTAGCAAAAAGAAGGATTTCAGTTGTGCCTCAAACCAAGTATCCGTAGCAGCCATGGCATCAGAAATGGTGTGAAATGTGGTACTTTGAGGTGTTTCTTCAGGTTTGGAAACAGATGGTAGTCGGAGGGAGCTAGATCTGGTGAATAAGGTGGGTGGTCACCAGCTGGAAGCTTGTGCAGTGTGAGCGGAGACATTGTCTTGCAGAAACAAGATTCCTTTGGACAGCTTACTGTGCCTTTTGGCTTTCAGAGCTGCCTTCAATTGGTCCAATAGCTCAATGTAGTACAGTGGTACCTCGCTTAACAAGTAACCCACTTAACGAGAATTTCGCTTAACAAGCAAAGCTTTCTGTAAATGTGTAACCCGCTTTACGAGAAAGCTTTGCTGTATGAGCAAAATTCTCACCGCACACACTTTCAGTTCCGTACATCCACTGCGCTCTGACCGCTCCTGCAGTCCACACAAGCACACACACACACAGTATTATGCTCACCTTACCTTCCGTTCCACCGCCGGCCTCATGGGTCTTGTAGTTCTCGGGTACATCGCGGCGTCCTTGCAACAAACTACAAGATCCAGGAGGCCGGTGATGGAACGGAAGGTAAGGTGAGCATAATATGTGTACCTTCAGTTCCATCGCCGGCCTCCTGGGTCCTGTAGTTCGCCGCTCCACTCCAGGCTGTGCATCGGCAACCATAGCGACGGAACTTCCTGTCACCGCTACTCAAAGGCAGCGCGCTAGCCAATCAGAGGCAAGCATCTCCTGCCTTTGACGTCAGCGCTCTGGCAGCGGAAGTTCCTCCCTCGTCGTGATGGTTACCCGATACACAGCCCGTACCAGAGAACAGCAAGTCCCAGGAGACCGGCGATGGACCGGAAGGTAAGGTGAGCATATGTGCGTGCGTGTGTGGAATGGCACAATAGGGCACCAGGATGGGACATTTAACAAGTTGTGGAACGAATTGTCTGCATTGCAATGATTTTCTATGGGAAATCTTGCTTTGCTGAACGAATAACTTGGTTAACAAGCACAGTCCCAGAACAGATTGTTCTCGTTAACCAAGATTCCACTGTACCTTGCATTGATGATGGAACCCTTTTGAAGGTAGTCCACTAGCAGCACACCCTCCTTATCCCAGAGCACAGACGCCATCAATCACCTTAGTGGCTGGTTTTTGCACCCTGAACTTCTTTAGATGAAGAGAACCACTGTGCCTCCACTCTTTTGACTGCTCCTTGTTTTCAGGGTCATACAAATAAATCCAGGTCTCATCCATAGTGACCAGTCGATCCAGGAAGTTCTTATCAGTCTGGAAACGCTGACAAATGGACCAGGATGTTTTCACTCGCTGCTTCTCTGATTTGTTGTCAGACATTTGGGGACACACTTTGCAGATCGCTTCCTCATGTCCAAATGTTCATGGATAATGACACAAACACGTTCACAGGAAATCCCCATGATGTCTGCTATTGCTTTAGCTGAAATTGGTGGATTTTCCAGTATGAGATTGTGCACAGCATCGACGATCTCCGGAACAACAACCACTCTCGGTCATCCAGGACGTTTCTCATCATCGGTGGTGAAGTGGCCCGTTTTAAATTTGGTAATCTGGTTCTTAACTGTGGAATATGAAGGGCATTGATCCCCAATGTCTGCGACATATCGCCATGAATATCCTTCATGGATTTTCCTTGCAGAAACAAGAATTTTATCAGAACCCTGCTCTCAGCTGCTGTGGTTTAAAGTAAATTCAATCCGAAGGAATATCGGAGAACTGAAACCATTCAACATGAACAACATGTGTACACAAAAAAACAGGGGCGGGTGCTGGGTCTCCCAATTGGAGCTAGAAGAAAAGGAATTTACGGTAAGTAAACAAAATTCCCTTCTTCTTTGTCGCTCCATTGAGAGACCCAGACAATTGGGACGTCCAAAAGCAGTCCCTGGGTGGGTAAATAATACCTCAGAATAGAGCCGCAACCGGCTCCGTCCTACAGGTGGGCAACCGCCGCTTGAAGGACACGCCTACCTAGGCTGGCATCTGCCGAAGCATAGGTATGCACCTGATAGTGTTTCGTGAAAGTGTGCAGGCTCGACCAGGTAGCCGCCTGACACACCTGCTGAGCCGTAGCCTGGTGCCGCAAAGCCCAGGACGCTCCCACGGCCCTGGTAGAATGGGCCTTCAGCCCTGAGGGAACCGGAAACCCGGAGGAACGATAAGCCTCGAGAATTGGTTCCTTGATCCACCGAGCCAGGGTTGATTTGGAAGCTTGTGTCCCTTTACGCTGGCCAGCGACAAGGACAAAGAGTGCGTCCGAGCGGCGCAGGGGCGCCGTACGAGAAATGTAGATTCTGAGTGCTCTCACCAGATCTAACAAGTGCAAATCCTTTTCACATTGGTGAACTGGATGAGGACAAAAAGAGGGTAAGGAGATATCCTGATTGAGATGAAAGGGGGATACCACCTTAGGGAGAAATTCCGGAACCGGACGCAGAACCACCTTGTCCTGGTGAAACACCAGGAAGGGGGCTTTGCATGACAGCGCTGCTAGCTCAGACACTCTCCGAAGTGATGTGACTGCCACTAGGAAGACCACCTTCTGTGAAAGGCGTGAGAGAGAGACATCCCTCATTGGCTCGAACGGTGGTTTCTGAAGAACCATCAGCACCCTGTTCAGATCCCAGGGTTCTAACGAACGCTTGTAAGGAGGGACGATGTGACAAACCCCCTGCAGGAACGTGCATACCTGTGGAAGTCTGGCTAGGCGCTTCTGAAAAAAGACAGAGAGCGCGGAGATTTGTCCCTTAAGAGAGCCCAGTGACAAACCCTTTTCTAATCCGGATTGAAGGAAAGACAGAAAAGTGAGCAAGGTAAACGGCCAGGGAGAAACACCCTGAGCAGAGCACCACGACAGGAATATTTTCCACGTCCTGTGGTAGATCTTGGCGGACGTTGGTTTCCTAGCCTGTCTCATGGTGGCAATGACCTCTTGAGATAATCCTGAAGACGCTAGGATCCAGGACTCAATGGCCACACAGTCAGGTTCAGGGCCGCAGAATTCAGATGGAAAAACGGCCCTTGAGACAGCAAGTCTGGTCGGTCTGGGAGTGCCCACGGTTGGCCGACCGTGAGATGCCACAGATCCGGGTACCACGACCTCCTCGGCCAGTCTGGAGCGACGAGGATGGTGCGACGGCAGTCGGCCCTGATCTTGCGTAACACTCTGGGCAACAGTGCCAGAGGAGGAAACACATAAGGGAGTTGAAACTGCGACCAATCCTGAACTAAGGCGTCTGCCGCCAGAGCTCTGTGATCTTGAGACCGTGCCATGAACGTCGGGACCTTGTTGTTGTGCCGGGACGCCATTAGGTCGACGTCCGGCATGCCCCAGCGGCAACAGATCTCCTGAAACACGTCCGGGTGAAGGGACCATTCCCCTGCGTCCATGCCCTGGCGACTGAGAAAGTCTGCTTCCCAGTTTTCCACGCCTGGGATGTGAACTGCGGATATGGTGGAGGCTGTGGCTTCCACCCACAGCAGAATCCGCCGAACTTCCTGGAAGGCTTGCCGACTGCGTGTCCCGCCTTGGTGGTTGATGTATGCCACCGCTGTGGAGTTGTCCGACTGAATTCGGATCTGTTTGCCTTCCAGCCACGGCTGGAACGCCTTTAGGGCAAGATACACTGCCCTTATCTCCAGAACATTGATCTGAAGGGAGGACTCTGTCTGAGTCCAAGTCCCCTGAGCCCTGTGGTGGAGAAAGACCGCTCCCCACCCTGACAGGCTCGCGTCCGTCGTGACCACAGCCCAGGATGGGGGCAGGAAGGATTTTCCCTTCGACAGAGAAGTGGGAAGAAGCCACCACTGAAGGGAAGCTTTGGCTGCCCGAGAAAGGGAGACGTTCCTGTCGAGGGACGTCGACTTCCTGTCCCATTTGCGGAGAATGTCCCATTGAAGTGGGCGCAGATGAAACTGCGCAAAAGGAACTGTCTCCATTGCTGCCACCATCTTCCCTAGGAAGTGCATGAGGCGCCTCAGGGGGTGTGACTGACCATGAAGGAGAGATTGCACCCCTGTCTGTAGTGAACGCTGTTTGTTCAGCGGAAGCTTCACTATCGCTGAGAGAGTATGAAACTCCATGCCAAGATATGTCAGTGATTGGGCCGGTGTCAGATTTGACTTTGGAAAATTGATGATCCACCCGAAACTCTGGAGAGTTTCCAGAGCAATGTCCAGGCTGTGTTGGCATGCCCCTCAAGAGGGTGCCTTGACAAGTAGATCGTCTAAGTAAGGGATCACCGAGTGTCCCTGAGAGTGTAGAATTGCCACCACTGTTGCCATGACCTTGGTGAAGACCCGTGGGGCTGTTGCCAGGCCAAAAGGTAGTGCCACGAACTGAAGGTGTTCGTCCCCTATGGCGAAGCGCAGGAAGCGCTGATGCTCTGGCGCAATCGGTACGTGGAGATAAGCATCTTTGATGTCTATTGATGCCAGGAAATCTCCTTGGGACATGGAGGCGATGACGGAGCGAAGCGATTCCATCCGGAACCGCCTGGTTTTCACATGCTTGTTGAGCAGCTTTAGGTCCAGAACGGGACGGAAGGATCCGTCCTTTTTTGGCACCACGAACAAGTTGGAGTAAAAACCGTGACCCCGTTGCTGAAGAGGAACCGGGATCACCACTCCTTCCGCCTTCAGAGTGCCCACCGCCTGCATAAGAGCCTCGGCTCTGTCGGGGGGTGGAGATGTTCTGAAGAAACGAGTCGGAGGACGAGAGTTGAACTCTATCCTGTAACCGTGAGATAGAATGTCTCTCACCCATCGGTCTTTTCCTTGTGGCAGCCAGGTGTCACAAAAGCGGGAGAGCCTGCCACCGACCGAGGATACGGTTTGAGGGGGCCGAAAGTCATGAGGAGGCCGCTTTAGGAGCGGTTCCTCCGGCGGTCTTTTTAGGACGTGACTTAGACCGCCATGCATCGGAGTTCCTCTGATCTTTCTGAGGCCTTTTGGACGAGGAAAATTGAGATCTGCCCGCGGTCCGAAACCTCGATTGTACCTTCCGTGGTTGAGGTCTGTTTGGTTTGGACTGGGGTAAGGATGAATCCTTTCCCTTGGATTGTTCAATGATTTCATCCAATCGCTCACCAAACAAGCGGTCACCAGCCAATGGCAAACCAGTTAAGAACTTTTTGGAAGCAGAGTCTGCCTTCCATTCACGTAGCCACATGGCCCTGCGGAGTACCACCGAGTTGGCGGATGCCACCGCCGTACGGCTCACAGAGTCCAGGATAGCATTAATGGCGTAGGACGCAAACGCCGACGCCTGATTGGTGAAGGACACCACTTGCGGGGCAGATGTACGTGTTACTGCATTTTTTTTTTTTTTAAATCAGATACTTTTTTATTAAAACAGAGTACATACAACAGAATAACAAATCGGCATCCAAATTAAATTTATCACATCTATTACCCCTTTAACTCCCCCTCCCGCCCCCTCCCCCACCCCGGCAGCAACACTTCTCCCCAATACTACATCCCATATAGTACACACTTATAATACCCTTCAACTGCAGTATAGCAATCATCCCGTTGTGCAGGAGGAACAACTAGTAACACAAATAAAACAAAACATACACATCAGAGGTCTCAGACGGCTATCCCCGTCCCATATCAGTTTACTGGTCCATCCCTCGTCCTATCCGCATTGCAGCCAAGGAGACCAGAGCTTCTCAAACATTTTAACATTCCCCCTTCTTTCATATACTCCCCGTTCCAGCTGAAGAATACACTTCACCCTTTTAATGTACTCTCCCCTGGTCGGGGGGTCTTTTTTAATCCAGGACCTGGCGATTAGCTTTCTTGCCGCATATAGCAGCCTAGCAATGACAATTTTCATAGTATTTTCCACCCCAAGCTCCTCAACATATCCCAATAGGCATATCACTGGTTCCCTGGGGAGGACACACCCATATGTTCTTCCTATCTTGTGGATAACCTTAGTCCAAAAGGAGACCAGTCTCGGACAAGACCACATCATGTGAAAAATACCTGCGTCAGATCCCTGACACCTTGGACACTCCGAATTCCTTTTCAACCCCATTTTAAACATCAGTAAGGGAGACCTATATACCCGGTGAATCACGTATAGGTGAGACAGTCTGGCCGGTTCGCTCATGGAAAGTTTAGGGACATACGCCAGGATACTCTCCCACACCTCCTCCGTTATCGGCCCAACTTCCTCCTCCCATTTAGATTTAGCTTTAATTGGGTAGTCTAACAGAAAGGTATGTAGTATATCTTTATACGTGCCAGAAATGATCCCTTTAGTGCTTCCTCCGCCCTTACACACATACTCCAGTACCAGGTCAGTCTGTATGGCCACACTTTGTTTAGCCGCTTGGGCTGCAATCGCATGTTTTAATTGTCTGTAGTGGAGCCAGCCGGACGCCGGTAACTGAAACTCACTCTGTAACTGCGGGAACGATTTCACAATTCCTCCGTCCAATATCTGATGCATGTATATTACACCCTTGCGTCTCCACTCCTCAATATTCCCCATTTTCTGAATCTCCGGGAGATTACTGTTATTCCAGATAGGTGTAAACTTGGTTAACCGGGTCACCCCTCTCACCCTTTTCAGCCTATCCCAGGTCTTATTTATAAGTGCCATTGTAGGAGATGTTCTACCCAGGAGCCCCACCGCACCATCCTCTAGTCCCATTACCAATGGACTTCTACCCACTATGTATTCCAGTACTTCTTTAATGCCCCCATCTTTCTCTCGATCAGACCAACCCCTGAGGTGTTGACATTGCGCCGCTATATAATACAATTCCGGATTTGGGATTGCTAGACCCCCCTCATCCTTCGGCCTTTGTAAAGTCTCTAATCGCACCCTAGGCTGCTTTTTACCCCACACCAGGTCCCTAAACAGCGAGTTTATCCCTTTAAATCTTTTCCTTGAAATACAAACAGGGGCATTGTGCAGTATGTATAGGAGTTTAGGCATTACTACCATCTTTAGTAAATTAACCCTTCCAACAACTGACAAATGTAGCTTGTTCCAGGCATCCACCTTGGTTCTCAATTTTTTAAGGAGCGGCCATAAGTTCACCTGTATGTATTTTTCTACTGGCAGAGATATCTGGATACCTAGATATTTAAATTTGTCCACATTCTTCAATTTGTTAGCCCCAGTATCCTCATTTGTCCAGGCTACTTCCCCATCCACCTTAAAGAGGCTCGATTTAGACCAATTAATGGTCAGTCCCGAAACTTCTCCAAATTTCTCTATTATCTGCATGGCATGATCCAATGAGGCTGATGGATCCCCCAAGAAAAGTAATAAATCGTCAGCATAAAGAGCTATTTTCTCCTCTAAATGCCCATACTTAAATCCATGGATCTCCTTTGTTTTCCTAATGGCCGCCGCCAGAGGCTCTATTGCAATAGCAAATAGGAGCGGCGATAGTGGGCAGCCCTGTCTCGTTCCCCGGTGCAACTCAAACGCTGAGGAGGTCATACCATTAACTCTAACTTTAGCAGTAGGCCTATTATACAACAGCTGCACCCACTTTACAAACCGTGGGCCAAAACCCATATGCTGCAACACTTTCCACAGATGCCCCCACTCAACACTATCGAACGCTTTCTGGGCATCTAACGAAGCGATCACCCTCCGGCCAGGGTTGTCAGGCGGCAACTGTAGATTAAGGTACAATCTCCTGATATTAGCAGCTGTCGACCTATTGGCCATGAACCCTGATTGGTCCATATGGATTAGGTTAGATATAACTCCAGTCAGCCGGTTTGACAACACCTTAGCCAGAAGCTTCACGTCCGCTGTTAATAACGAGATGGGTCTATATGAGTCTGGAAGCCTCGGATTTTTATCCTCCTTAGGAATTACTACTATTATTGCTTCTCTCATAGATTCAGGCAATACACCTTCCCCCTCCGCCACCTCAAAGACTTTCAATAGTTTGGGTAATAGGATTTCTTCTAACTGTTTATAAATTTCAACTGGTAGCCCGTCTGCTCCCGGTGCCTTGTCATTGCTCATGCCATGCAGAGCGCCCTCCAGTTCATCAATAGTAATAGGTGACTCCAGTTTATCTCTATCCACCACAGACAACACAGGAAGCTCACCTCGCTCAAGAAATGAGTCCACCTCTTCCACCCTCATCTCTCCGCTAGAAGAATATAGCGTGCGATAGAAATCTTTAAAGACCTCAAGGATCGCCTCAACCTCAGTGACCTGTGTCCCCTCCACCGTGTCCATACCATGCACAAATGAACTACTCCTTTGAGCTGCAGCTATGACCGATAATAGATGACCAACTTTTTCCCCCTCCTCATAAAAATGCAATTTTTGGAATGCCTGCTTCCTTACCGCCTTCTCCAAAAGCATCTTATTAACCTGTTCATGCGCCTGCCTAAGATTTTGCTTCGCGTCCGTAGTAGTACTCCGGATTGCTTCCAGCTCTGCCTTATCTAAGGCCTCCAGGCTATCTTTCTCATCCTGCCTCGTCTGTGTTTTACGTTTACAGATATCCCTGAACAGGAGCCCCCTGAGGTATGCCTTCATCGCATCCCATACCACCAGCGGACCAGTGCTACCCTCGTTGTGGATAAAGAAATCCCCAAGATCCCGTTCTATATTCCCCATATTAATATGACGGATCCATGCTGGATGAAGCTTCCACTCTCCCCTCCTTCCCCCTGTCAGGGTTCCCCGTCGTATGGACACTAGAATTGGGCTATGATCTGAAATCACTCTTGTCAGATATTGCACGTCGCTTATCATTGCATCCATCAGATCACTAGCTAGAGCCATGTCAATGCGGGACAGAGTGTTATGTGAAGCCGAATAACAAGAGAAGCAGGATACCCTCCCATTCCTCACTCGCCAGGCATCCACCATTCCAAGTTCCCCAATAAGAGTGCCAAACGAAGTCATACAACTATCCTGGATACCTGGAGGTCTACTACTCCTATCCCAGTACAGATCTATCACATTATTGAAGTCCCCCACCAGTAAAAAAGGGATTACTCCCCCCTTCTCAGAGAACTCCCTTATCTCCCTTAGTTTGGTGCACTTATATGGAGGTGGTATATATATTGCAGCTATACACATGAGTCTGCCAAATATTTTACACTTGACGGCCACACACTGTCCCTCTTTATCCACATACACTTCTATCTCTTCATATTGCACAGAGTTATGGATCAGCAGTGATACACCCCTTGCATAGTTGGAAAAGGTGGAGTGATAGGCCTTCTGCACCCATCTCCTATTTAAAACATGTGTTGTCTCCTTTGTTAGATGCGTTTCTAGTAGACATATTACTGACGGGTTCTGGTCTTGAACATATTTAATTATTGCCGCTCTCCTAGACCTATCTGATAACCCTCTAATATTCCAACTCAACACCTTAATTCTATCCCCCATTATCCCACCCAGTAAAACCATCAAACCTTGTAGTATCTCCCCATGCTGCCTCTACCCTACCCCTTTCCCCCCTCCCCCCCTGCTCCCCTCCCCTCCTACTCCCCACCACTTCCTGTTTTCGAGTACTCCCGTGAAGCATCGGGTTTTCCAAACCTGGTCCATAATCCCTACTAAATTCCCCCCTACCTCCCTCGCCTTCCCCTCTTAGACACATTTTAAAACTCGTCCCTTTTCCAACAATTCTCCACTCCCCCCCTTTCTATGTATAATCATATTCCACTCAACCAATATAACAGTAAAATGGCGAACAGTAATTAAACTGGAATCTCAAATTGTAAATACCCCCACCGCGCCAAATTAGGCAGTCCCCATGTCCTGCGAAGCTCACATCAAACCCTTCGCATTCCCCCTGCATACTACCTCAATCCCAAAGGGAAGGAGAAAAAAAAAGGGAAAAACAAGAAGGGTCCCCTGTAAGCTCCTAAGGATGTTGTAGAGCCTCAGCCGGCCTTCTCCAACACACTGCAGATTCAGACAGTCAGCTCATTCCTTCAAACGGATCCGCTTTTCGTTTGCGTCCAACCACTGCATGGCTTCCTCTGGAGTTGTAAAAAAGTGCACCCGCTCCAACGCCGTCACTCTTAGCTTTGCCGGGAACATCATTGAGTATTGCACCCCCATCTCTCGCAGGCGCCTCTTTACTCCTGTAAAAGTCATACGTAGATTTTGAACAGAAATGGAGTAGTCCAGGTATATGGAAATTCTCTGGCCGTCAATCATAAGATCCTCCATGTCTCTTGCCTTTCGCAGTATAGTGTCCCTGTCTCTGTAGTTGAGGAGCTTGGCTAGCATAGTGCGAGGGCCCCTGCCTGCTGGTTGTGGCTGCATCGGGACTCTGTGTGCACGTTCCACAGCATAGAGCTTGGATAAGACATTAGCACCCATTTTCCCCCTGAGCCAGTCTTCTACATATTCAGTGGGGTTTCTTCCTTCCGCTTTCTCAGGGATGCCGACAATTCGGATGTTATTTCTTCTAGAGCGGTTCTCTAAATCATCATTTTTTGCCGTGATTTCAGCTATCTGCTGTGCAAATGTTTTTTCAGACTTTTGTAGTTTTGTAATATGATCCTCTGTTATCCCCACTCTCTCCTCTACAGCCGTTGTTCTCAGGTCTGCTTTCTTGAGGTCTTTCTTAATGTCAGCAACCTCTGCCTGTAATCCCTTAACTTGCTTCGTCAGGGAAGTCAGAGCCTCTTTACAAAAAGACACCACTGCAAAAATGTCCTTTAAAGTGGGGTTTTCTGGAGCCTGGTCTGCACTATGTGCTTCCTCTACTTCTCCTGTCTTATCTTGCTGCTGTTCACCATCCCCCATCTCATCAGAGCTGGCATTGTCTTCTCCCTCCTCACCTCTGTTATCTGTATGCTGATGTGATTTCTCTGAAGTCCGGGCAAATTTCTCCAGCCTTGCCGCGACCTGCATCCTCTCCTGACAGGCTGCATTCACTTTCTCAGCTTCCTGCCTTATCATGGCACCATCCTGAGAGCTGGGGACTTTCCCGCCTCCATTATCTTTTTGCCTGTGACGGACCATGGCACCTCTCTGCATCCACCAGACTCACTCCAGATAAGTCCTCACCACCTTATCTTCCTGACAGCCGGCTGAGGCAGTGATAACAGCGGTATTCAGGGATTTATCAAGGGAGTTTGCAGGAGAGCTCCACAAACAAGTCTCTTCACATTGCCGTCCAGGCCACGCCCCCACGTGTTACTGCATTAATCTGCGCCTGACAAGCTGAGATAGCTTGGAGTGCCCATACGGCTGCGAATGCTGGTGCAAAAGACGCTCCTATAGCTTCATAGATGGATTTCAACCATAGTTCCATCTGTCTGTCAGTGGCATCTTTGAGTGAAGCCCCGTCTTCCACTGCAACTATGGATCTAGTCGCCAGTCTGGAGATTGGAGGATCCACCTTAGGACACTGAGTCCAGCCCTTGACAACCTCGGGGGGGAAGGGATAACGTGTGTCCTTAAGGCGCTTGGAAAAACGCTTGTCTGGACAGTCTCGGTTTTTCTGGATTGCCTCTCTGAAGTCAGAGTGATCCAGAAACATATTTAATGTACGCTTTGGAAACCTGAAACGGAATTTCTCCTGAGAAGCAGACTCCTCAATTGGAGGAGCTGGGGGAGAAATATCCAACACCTGATTGATGGTCGCTATAAGGTCATTCACTACTGCGTCACCTTCAGGTGTATCTAGGTTGAGAGCGGCTTCAGGATCAGAATCCTGATCTGATACCTCCGCTTCATCCTCCAGAGAGTCCCCCTGCTGGGACCCTGAACAGTGTGATGAAGTGGAGGGAATTTCCCAGCGACCCCGCTTGGGCGGCCGGGGACTGCGGTCCGTGTCAGAAACCTCACCCTGGAACCTGTGGGTTACCCCCGGGGCACATTGCTGTTCCAATTGAGGGGGACCTGGGGTCAAGGATTGGACAGTGTTCACCGGTCTGGACTGCAATGCTTCCAGTATTTTAGCAGACCATTTATCCATAGTCTCAGACAGTTTGTCAGCAAAGGCTGCAAACTCCGTCCCTGTCACCTGGACAGTGGTAGCAGGTGGATCCACCTGGGCCACCTGCAGCAGAGGCTCCGGCTGAGCAAGTGCCCCAGGGGCCGAGCATTGCACACAATGAGGGTCAGTGGAACCTGCCGGTAGTACAGCTGTACATGAGGTACAGTTTGCAAAGTACGCCTGTGCTTTGGCACCCTTGCTTTTTGCAGATGACATGTTGTCTCCTCTGAGAACAACCAGGAGGGTATATAGCCAAAAATCAAGCAGAGCGACCGTACAGTGCAATATATAGCCTATAAGCCTATATATATATATACACTTCGGTACTCAGTGGGGCCAGCACCACAGGTGCTGCTTACCGACCGCTCAGAGCGGTTGTGTGGTCACCAGATTCCCTGCCTGGGTCTCTCCTCTCCAGCGTCTGAATCGCCGACAGGAATGGCTGCCGGCGTTCTGTGGGAAGGAGGAGACTGTGGGCGTGCCCAAGAAAAGTGCGGGAATCCAGTGCCCCACTGTACTGATTGAGGAGGGCGGAGGATACTAATGTATGCTCCAGCCCTCCTCTGACGATCCGTGCAGCGTCCCGCCCCTCCCCTGACTGGCAGGCCTGTGGGCGGGAAAGAACGACACTAGGCCGCAGAAGCCGGGGACTAAAGTTATAAGCGGGCCGGCAATAAGCGCGGCCGCGCGGTGGTCCCCCGGCGCTAAAACCTCCAGCAGTGCCGGAAAGTGTCTGGCACTAATGTCCGGCGCACTAACACACCCAGCCGTGCTGGAAAGTGTCTGGCCCAAGCGCTCCATGCCCGGCGCACTAACACACCCAGCAGTGCTGGAAAGTGTCTGGCACAAGCACTCAATGTCCAGCGCACTAACACACCCAGCAGAGCTGGAAGTGTGTGGCACAAACGCTCCATGTCCGGCGCACTAACACACCCAGCAGAGCTGGAAAGTGTCTGGCACAAGCGCTCCATGCCCGGCGCACTAACACACCCAGCAGTGCTGTAATGTGTATGGCACCAGCGCTCCATGCGCGGTCCCCACGGGGACACAGAGTACCTCAAAGTAGCAGGGCCTTGTCCCTGACGATACTCGGCTCCTTGTCCAGCAGAATCCCCAGGGGCTGTGGATGGAGCACGGTCTCAGTGCCTGGAGACCGATTAGGATCCCACTTCACCCAGAGCCCTAAAGGGGATGGGGAAGGAAAACAGCATGTGGGCTCCAGCCTCCGTACCCGCAATGGGTACCTCAACCTTAACAACACCGCCGACAAGAGTGGGGTGAGAAGGGAGCATGCCGGGGGCCCTGTTATGGGCCCTCTTTTCTTCCATCCGACATAGTCAGCAGCTGCTGCTGACTAAGCTGTGGAGCTATGCGTGGATGTCTGCCTCCTTCGCACAAAGCAATGAAACTGGGGAGCCCGTGAGCACGGGGGGTGTATAGGCAGAAGGGGAGGGGCTTTACACTTTTAGTGTAATGCTTTGTGTGGCCTCCGGAGGCATAGCTATACAACCCAATTGTCTGGGTCTCCCAATGGAGCGACAAAGAAGAAGGGAATTTTGTTACTTACCGTAAATTCCTTTTCTTCTAGCTCCTATTGGGAGACCCAGACGATTGGGTGTATAGCACTGCCTCCGGAGGCCACACAAAGCAATTACACTAAAAAGTGTAAGGCCCCTCCCCTTCTGGCTATACACCCCCAGTGGGATCACTGGCTCGCCAGTTTTAGTGCAAAAGCAAGAAGGAGGAAAGCCAATAACTGGTTTAAACAAATTCACTCCGAAGTAACGTCGGAGAACTGAAAACCATTCAACATGAACAACATGTGTACCCGAAAAACAACCAAAAATCCCGAAGGACAACAGGGCGGGTGCTGGGTCTCCCAATAGGAGCTAGAAGAAAAGGAATTTACGGTAAGTAACAAAATTCCCTTCTTCTTCGGCGCTCCATTGGGAGACCCAGACGATTGGGACGTCTAAAAGCTGTCCCTGGGTGGGTAAAGAAATACCTCATGTTAGAGCTGCAAAGACAGCCCTCCCCTACAGGGAGGCAACTGCCGCCTGCAGGACCCTTCTACCTAGGCTGGCGTCCGCCGAAGCATAGGTATGCACCTGATAATGTTTGGTGAAAGTGTGCAGACTCGACCAGGTAGCTGCCTGGCACACCTGTTGAGCCGTAGCCTGGTGTCGTAATGCCCAGGACGCACCCACGGCTCTGGTAGAATGGGCCTTCAGCCCTGATGGAACCGGAAGCCCAGCAGAACGGTAGGCTTCAAGAATTGGTTCTTTGATCCATCGAGCCAGGGTGGCTTTGGAAGCCTGCGACCCTTTGCGCTTACCAGCGACAAGGACAAAGAGTGCATCCGAGCGGCGCAGGGGCGCCGTGCGGGAAATGTAGATTCTGAGTGCTCTCACCAGATCCAACAAATGTAAATCCTTTTCATACCGATGAACTGCATGCGGATAAAAGGAAGGCAAGGAGATATCCTGATTAAGATGAAAAGAGGATACCACCTTAGGGAGAAACTCCTGAATGGGGCGCAGCACTACCTTGTCCTGGTGGAACACCAGGAAAGGAGCCTTGGATGACAGCGCTGCTAGTTCGGACACTCTCCGAAGAGACGTGACCGCTACCAGAAAGGCCACTTTCTGTGAGAGTCGAGAAAGTGACACATCCCTCAGAGGCTCGAAGGGCGGCTTCTGGAGAGCAACAAGGACCTTGTTTAGATCCCACGGATCTAATGGCCGCCTGTACGGAGGTACGATATGACAAACCCCCTGCAGGAACGTGCGCACCTGAGAAAGTCGTGCTAGACGCTTCTGAAAAAACACGGATAGTGCCGAGACTTGCCCTTTAAGGGAGCCGAGCGACAAGCCCTTTTCCAACCCAGATTGCAGGAAGGAAAGAAAGACAGGTAACGCGAATGGCCAGGGAGATACTCCTTGTGCAGAGCACCAGGATAAGAAAATCTTCCACGTTCTGTGGTAGATCTTAGCAGAAGTGGACTTCCTAGCCTGTCTCATGGTGGCCACGACCCCTTGGGATAATCCTGAAGACGCTAGGATCCAGGACTCAATGGCCACACAGTCAGGTTCAGGGCCGCAGAATTCCGATGGAAAAACGGCCCTTGGGACAGTAAGTCTGGACGGTCTGGTAGTGCCCACGGTTGGCCGACCGTGAGATGCCACAGATCCGGGTACCACGACCTCCTCGGCCAGTCTGGGGCGACGAGTATGACGCGGCCGCAATCGGATCTGATCTTGCGTAACACTCTGGGCAAGAGTGCCAGAGGTGGGAACACATAAGGGAGCCGGAACTGCGACCAATCTTGCACTAAGGCGTCCGCCGCCAGAGCTCTTTGATCGCGAGACCGCGCTATGAAGGTCGGGACCTTGTTGTTGTGCCGAGACGCCATTAGGTCGACGTCCGGCACCCCCCAGCGGCGGCAGATTTCCTGAAACACGTCCGGATGAAGGGACCATTCCCCTGCGTCCATGCCCTGGCGACTGAGGAAGTCTGCTTCCCAGTTTTCTACGCCCGGGATGTGAACTGCTGATATGGTGGATGCTCTTTCCTCTACCCACATCAGAATCCGCCTGACTTCCTGGAAGGCTTGCCGACTGCGTGTCCCTCCTTGGTGGTTGATGTATGCCACCGCTGTGGAGTTGTCCGACTGAATTCGGATCTGTTTTCCTTCCAGCCACTGCTGGAAGGCTAATAGGGCAAGATACACTGCCCTGATCTCCAGAACATTGATCTGAAGGGTGGATTCCTGCTGAGTCCACGTCCCTTGAGCCCTGTGGTGGAGAAAAACTGCTCCCCACCCTGACAGACTCGCGTCTGTCGTGACCACTGCCCAGGATGGGGGCAGGAATGATCTTCCCTGCGATAATGAGGTGGGAAGAAGCCACCATAGCAGAGAATCCTTGGCCGTCTGAGAAAGGGAGACTTTCCTGTCTAGGGAAGTTGTCTTCCCGTCCCATTGGCGGAGAATGTCCCATTGAAGTGGACGCAGAAGAAACTGCGCGAACGGGACTGCCTCCATTGCTGCCACCATCTTCCCTAGGAAGTGCATGAGGCGCCTTAAGGGGTGCGACTGACCCTGAAGGAGAGACTGCACCCCTGTCTGTAGAGACCGCTGCTTGTCCAGCGGAAGCTTCACTATTGCTGAGAGAGTATGAAACTCCATGCCAAGATACGTTAGTGATTGAGTCGGTGCCAGGTTTGACTTTGAAAAGTTGATGATCCACCCGAAAGTCTGGAGAGTCTCCAGCGCAACATTCAGGCTGTGTTGGCATGCCTCTTGAGAGGGTGCTTTGACAAGTAGATCGTCCAAGTAAGGGATCACCGAGTGTCCCTGAGAATGCAAGACTGCTACCACTGCCGCCATGACCTTGGTGAAAACCCGTGGGGCTGTCGCCAGACCAAATGGCAGAGCGAACTGGAGATGGTCGTCTCCTATCACGAAATGTAGAAAACGTTGGTGCTCTGTAGCAATCGGCACGTGGAGATAAGCATCTTTGATGTCTATTGATGCAAGGAAATCTCCTTGAGACATTGAGGCAATGACCGAGCGGAGGGATTCCATCCGGAACCGCCTGGCGTTCACATGCTTGTTGAGCAGCTTTAGGTCCAGAACAGGACGGAACGAGCCGTCCTTTTTTGGAACCACGAAGAGATTGGAGTAAAAACCTTGCCCTTGTTCCTGCAGAGGAACAGGGATCACCACTCCTTCTGCTCTTAGTGAGCACACCGCCTGCAGAAGGGCATTTGCTCGGTCGGGATGTGGGGAGGTTCTGAAGAACCGAGGCGGAGGATGAGAACTGAATTCTATCCTGTACCCGTGAGACAAAATGTCTGCTACCCACCGGTCTTTGACCTGTGGCAGCCAAATGTCGCAAAAGCGGGAGAGCCTGCCACCGACCGAGGATGCGGAGGGATGAGGCCGAAATTCATGAGGCAGCCGCCTTGGAAGCGGTTCCTCCGGTTGTTTTCTTGGGGCGTGAGTGAGCCCGCCAGGAATCTGAGCTCCTTTGCTCCTTCTGAGTCCCTTTGGACGAGGAGAATTGAGTCTTGCTGGAGCCTCGAAAGGACCGAAACCTCGACTGCCACTTCCTCTGTTGAGGTTTGCTCGATCTGGGCTGGGGTAAGGAGGAGTCCTTACCCTTGGACTGTTTAATGATCTCAGCCAATTGCTCACCAAACAGTCTGTCTCCAGATAGTGGCAAGCTGGTTAAACATTTCTTGGAAGCAGAATCTGCTTTCCATTTCTTTAACCACAAGGCTCTGCGCAAAACCACAGAGTTGGCAGATGCCATTGAGGTACGGCTCGTAGAGTCCAGGACAGCGTTGATAGCGTAAGTCGCAAACGCAGACATTTGCGAGGTTAGGGACGCTACTCGCGGCACTGCTGGACGTATGATAGAGTCCACTTGTTGAAGCGTGAGAGTAGAAAGAGACCGCACTCAATCCGCTGTGAAGGATTTCTTTATTCAAACACGTGCAGAGTGGAGGGCTGGAGACACACTGTGAGCTGGCTCCTCAAGAATGGACGACAGCTGTTTCGCCCAAATTGGGCTTCCACAGGTCCACCTGTGGACAGACAGCTGTCGTCCATTCTTGAGGAGCCAGCTCACAGTGTGTCTCCAGCCCTCCACTCTGCACGTGTTTGAATAAAGAAATCCTTCACAGCGGATTGAGTGCGGTCTCTTTCTACTCTCACGCTTCATCAATGGACTTTGTCTTATGACCAGCACCCCGCTTTTGGATTGTCGGACCCTCCAGGCTCTCCACCCGAGCACAGGCACAGGCGGTACCGCAAGCGATATTGCAGGTAATCTGCGGTGGTGCAGGACTTTGCTTCTCTCCTGCTTTAGAGTCCACTTGTGCCAGGCCAGCTGAAATAGCTTTGAGTGCCCACACGGCCGCGAATGCTGGAGCAAACGACGCGCCGATAGCTTCATAGACAGACTTTAACCAAAGGTCCATCTGTCTGTCATTGGCATCTTTAAGTGAAGCCCCATCTTCCACTGCAACTATGGATCTAGCCGCAAGCCTGGAGATTGGGGGGTCCACCTTTGGACACTGGGTCCAGCGTTTGACCACGTCAGGGGGAAAGGGATAACGTGTAATCTTAAGACGTTTGGAGAAACGCTTATCTGGATAAGCATGATGTTTCTGGACTGATTCTCTGAAGTCAGAGTGGTCCAGAAAAGTACTCAATTTACGCTTAGGATACCGGAACTGGAACTTCTCCTGCTGTGCAGCTGCCTCCTCTGCTGAAGGGGCTGGGGGAGAAATATCCAACAGTCTATTGATGGCCGCTATAAGGTCATTTACCATAGCGTCACCATCAGGGGTATCTAGATTGAGAGCGGTGTCAGGAGTAGATTCCTGATCACCCACCTCTGTCTCCTCATACAGAGCCTCGTCTCGCTGAGACCCTGACCAGTGTGATGACGGCGAGGGTCTTTCCCAGCGAGCCCGCTTAGGCTGCCTGGGACTGTCATCCGAGTCAGAGTCTTCAGCCTGTGATGCCTGGGACCCCCTTGAAGTACGGATTAGTTCCAACTGAGGGGGACCGGGGAGCATAGACACAGCAGTGTCCATGGTCTGAGAAACTGGCCTGGACTGCAAGGTTTCCAGGATTTTTGTCATAGTCACAGACATCTTATCAGCAAAAACTGCAAATTCTGTCCCCGTCACCGGGGCAGGGTTCACAGGCGTCTCTGCCTGGGCCACTACTACCATAGACTCTGGCTGACGAAGTGGCACAGGGATGGAACATTGCACACAATGGGGGTCATTGGAACCTGCCTGTAGATTAGCCCCACATGCGGCACAAGCAGTGCATACCGCTTGTGCCTTGGCACCCTTGCGTTTTGCGGATGACATGTTGTTGTCTCCTCAGAGCAATGAGGGTATAAGCCAAGAAGCGACTGTACAGTGCAATATAAATATATATGGTACAGGGAAAAAATGCACCAAATAACACTGTGGCACTAGTGGGGCCAGCACTTATGTGCAGCTTACCGCCCGCATAAACGCGGGTGTGTGGTCGCCAGAGTCCCTTGTCTGAGTCCCCCAGAGCCTGTGTCCGTTCTCCAGCCAGACTGCATGCAGGAATGGCTGCCGGCGTCCTGTGGAGAGGGGCGGGCCCTGGGCGTGTTGAGACCAAGAGCGGGAAACTTGCGTCCCCACTGTGCCCAGTGAGAGGGCTGGAGCATGTAAATAAGGCTCCAGCCCTCGGCGCTGCCTATTGCACAGCGTCTCTCCCTTTCCCTGAGTGACAGGGTGGGGGCGGGAACGAACCGTAACTAGGCCGCAAAAGCCGGGGACTAGATTTATGAGCGCTGCCGCCGTAAAAGCGCGGGCAGCGCGAGTCCCCGGCGCACTACAAGTCCCAGCGGCGCCGCCGCTCCCGGAGCGGCCGGCGCGGTAGTTCCCAAGACATAAAATCACTCAGCTAAGCTGTAGTGACTCTAACCCGAGCGCGCAGCGCTAGTGCCCCCGGCGCACTAGCACACCCAGCAAGCCTGGAGTGTGCGTGGCTTGTCTGTGCGGGGACACAGAGTACCTGAACGTTGCAGGGCCTTGTCCCTGACTGTACTCAGCTCCTCCAGCAGGGTCTCTGGGTCTGTGGATGGAGCTCGGCCTCAGGGTTTGGGGGCCGGTAAGATCCCACTTCCACAGAGCCCCTCAGGGGGATGGGGAAGGAAAGCAGCATGTGGGCTCCAGCCTCCGTACCCGCAATGGGTACCTCAACCTTACAAACCGCAAGTGGGGTGAGAAGGGAGCATGCTGGGGGCCCTATATGGGCCCTCTTTTCTTCCATCCGATAGAGTCAGCAGCTACTGCTGACTAAACAGTGGAGCTATGCGTGGATGTCTGACCTCCTTCGCACAAAGCAGAAAACTGGCGAGCCAGTGATCCCACTGGGGGTGTATAGTCAGAAGGGGAGGGGCCTTACACTTTTTAGTGTAATTGCTTTGTGTGGCCTCCGGAGGCAGTGCTATACACCCAATCGTCTGGGTCTCCCAATGGAGCGCCGAAGAAATCACTTTACCACCCATGATTATGTTACAGCCACATGTACAGACATGTTCAGCTGACCTCAAGTCACTTCACATTCTCCCTATAGGCTGGCCACAGAATTCATCATGGCAACACCCCTAGAGTAAGCTAGGGCGAAACGTGAGTCGAGGTGTGGGGGGACGCTGGCTGTGAGATTTGGTCGCATTTGACGTCATCTAACCTCTAAGGCAGTATTCCCCAACTCCAGTCCTCTAGCGCCACCAACGGTGCATGTTTTCAGGATTTCCTTAGTATTGTACAGCTGATAGTAATGTACTGGTGATAATTCAAAGGAAATCTTGAAAACATGCACCGTTGGGGGCTATTAAGGACTGGAGTTGGGGGATCACTGCTCTAAGCGATTTTTGATCTCTATACTCTTAATTACGCAGTTGTTGCTCTCAGCTTTACATGTAAAGACATGCATACCTTGGGGGACTTTTGTTTTTTTCACTTTACTAGTCGTTCCTACCTTATTGGACCAATTAATATGAATAAAGCATTAAATCTGCTGGACCTGCACTACATGGTGGTCGGTAAGCTAGGCAACCTGATGTACACCGTAATTTACCCCTTATTAAATATCCTATTAAGAACAGAGGTAAAGTTTATATAGTTTCCTGTCTTTACAAGCACTTTGAGATTTTACCTATTTATGTACTCATGACGCCCTATTTATGGCTGTAGCAACATTTAGTCTAAATTCACACATTGCATATTTGCTGCAGAAAATCTGCAGCATAATTCAGTGCCAGCTAAATGTAAATTTCACCTACAGGTTGCCGCTATTTTCTGCATGGAAACTGCAGCAAATCTATTCTTTGTACCAAGTTATAGTGGATTTTTCTCTTCTCCAAATGGATGAAGTTTGCACCAAATCAGTCATGTAATCTGCATATATAGGAAAAAATAGAAACTGTTGTGAATACATTTGGACTAGGTTCCGGTTTGGGGCTCCCTCTTGTGGTCAGTGCTGGTAGTGAAGTTTGCTTGCTGAATAGAAACCAGACAGCTGGGGATGATTGGCAATCAGGTTCTTCTGACTGGGCCTATATAACTGAGTAGTGTTTTCTTGTTCCTAGCCAGTGCCCACTGTTGTCTCCTGTGTGCTATGGATATTTTGAAGCCAGCCCTTCCTTCTGTGTCTACCAGAACTCCTTTCATATAAGTTTGGTCCTTGTACCTCTGCTGGTGGTTTCCACATTCTGGTTGTTTTTTCTGTTTAGATACTAAGGCTTATTCCTATTTTGCCTGTGTGGAGTTGGATTATTCCCTGCTGGGAATGTGTGTACCTTGCTAAATATTCTGCTACGTACTTTGTTTTGTCATGCTTGGTACTAATTTCAGTCCCTCCACTATATTAGTGTTTGTTTGGGTCCCAGTAACACCAGAGTACTGATACAGTGGGGGAAAGTCCGTGTGGGTTCAGTATTTTTCCCTATCAGGCGTGTTAGTTCTTTTTCTAGGGTATTGCACGGCTGCAGACAGTGCTCTTTTCTGTCCTTTCCTATTTAGATAGTTTGGGCCTCATCTTTGCTGAATCTGTTTTCTACCTGTGTTTTGTGTATTCCTACATCACTGTTATCTTAATATGTGGAGGGCTATCTATATCTTTAGGGAACTGCTCCGAGGAAGATTAGCCTTTCCTGTATTTTTCTCTGTAGGAATAATTAGATCTCCGGCTGTGTCGAGGCAACCAGGTCATCGTAGGCACGTCCCACGGCTACTTCTAGTTGTGTGTTAGTGGCAAGCCTGCAGTTCGCTAAGATGCCAACCACTCTGGTACATTCTGGGGTTCCTAGTTTTTGTCCTTTTTATGATCATCCTCAAACAAGAAACATAGCCCTGTTTCCATTTCTTAGGCTTAGTTCCCAGCTGGCAACACGTTGGTGTAAAGTTTTAAAAGTGGCACCAAAAATCAGGCGGGATATAGAAGGACAATACTTTTTATTTCTGTACATTTTATTTTCACTCCCGAGCCATGAGCTTCTGCTTTTTCAGCTTCTTCTGAGAGATCTGGAATATAAAAAATAAAGTTATGATTAACTACTAATTCACAACATCATAAGACAAGTGTGCACCATATTGAAGTCATCTGCTCGGGGTAGGGACGGTCCAGTGTCACCTCCGCCTCTCCAGACAGAACCATAACCGGATCGGATGAATACTGGCGGCTCAGAACATAGGTTGGTTTCATCTTTGATTCCAAAGGTGTCCTAAGATGGTCATCATTGCCGCCAGGATTCACACCGGATCTGCCGGGGAGGGGGGGGGGGGGGATTTTAGACTAAACTTCCCACTTATTAGCTAAAGTAATAGGAAGAAGTGTAAAACAGCAGTTCACCAATGTGTTCCTGCCATCATAGGAGCCGTATAGAGCGTTAGGAAAAATGGTAATGTTGCCATTCACTGACAGCAAGCACAAGTCTCAACAAGGTTACAAATTAGAACTGTCCAATCAGCCAGTCAGCTGTTGTGGAACAACAACGCCCAGCAATCCTCAGGGCATGTGGGGATCTGTAGTGGTTGGTCAGGGGCAAGGTATATGCTTCTGTAGAGTGACATGCCAGGTCTGGTATGCCCCATACAAGGGGAAACCTTACCCCTTAGACCCCCATCTTTGGCCCTCACCCAGAAAAATCAGATACTTTGCACCAACAAGCGTCAACTCCCCAAAACACAGTCTGCAAATTGAGATTCTGCTTTGGTTTATATCCCAAGTCTCGTTAAAATGTGTCGATATTGACTTTTAGGATTACTACCATACTTCCAGTAGGTGGCGCTAGAGTTCAAGTCCCCATCCTCTCTGAAAAGGCAACTTGTATATCTGCATTTATAAGAACTAACATTCCCAGCATGCCAAAAGCCGCAAAACACATTTAGTTCAGCAAAATCACTGATAAAGGTGTTTTGTTTTTTTTTTTAATATATTAAATGTGGGTTTTATTAATGCAAAAGAAATTTGAAATGGACCAATATTGTTGGATCGGCGCTAACGAGGAGATAGGTGTTATTATATAAGGGGGGCAGGGGGGGATGGTGATTGAGAGGTGGTTCTTCGAGTTAAGCCCGCTTTACACACTACAATGTATCTTATGATGTGTCGGCGGGGTCACGTCGTAAGTGACGCACATCCGGCATCGTAAGGTACATTGTAGTGTGTAACAGCTACATGCGATTGAACGGTAAAATGTTCATCGCACGCACGTCGTTCATTCCTCATGAATTGAACGTCAGATTGTTCATTGTACCCGGGGCAGCACACATCGCAGTACAAAATTGAACATGCCGCACATACGATGGGGGCGTTGCAAATTGCATACGATATCGTATGCAGAATCTTAACATGTAAAGCAGGCTTTAGTCAATATCCTTTATCTTCTTAAAGGGGTTATCCACTACTGTTACATTGATGGCCTGTCCTTAGGGATAGGTCATCATAGTGTGATTGGTTGGTGTTAGACACCCGGCACCCCCATAATCAGCTGTTGTTGGGGCTGGCCAGAAAACCTCAGATCCAGAGCTGCTCCGTCTCCTGATAGTGGCCGGGTACTGCACATCCGCCTCCTATTTATCTGAATGGGATATGCAGTAACCATTCACCAGTTGACAGGGGAGATGTGAAACAGCCCACAAACAGCTGATCGGCAGGGGTGCGGGGTATCGAACTCCATCTGATCAGACATATTTATGACCTATTGTAAGGACAGGCCATCAACTAAAAATAAAAAAAAAAAAAAGTTCCTTAGGAAAATGTGCATCATAGGGCGTTAGTCTCTTCACGACATGACGTACTGGGTATGTTTCATAGTTTAAGGGAGACTTCAAGTCCATCTAGTTCAACCCGTAGCCTAACATGTTGATCCAGAGGAAGGCAAAAAAAAAAAGTGGCAAACAAACGCCAATAGGGAAAAGAATTCCTTCCTGACTCCACATCCGGCAATCAGACTAGTTCCCTGGATCAATACCCTGTCATAAAATCTAATATACATAACTGGTAATATTAAATTTTTCAAGAAAGGCGTCCAGGCTCTGCTTAAATGTTAGTAGTGAATCACTCATTACAACATCATGCGGCAGAGAGTTCCATAGTCTCACTGCTCGTACAGTAAAGAATTCTCGTCTGTGATTATGATTAAACCTTCTTTCCTCGAGACGTAGCGGATGCCCCCGTGTTCCAGTCGCAGGCCTAGGTGTAAAAAGATCTTTGGAAAGGTCTCTGTACTGTCCCCTCATATATTTATACATTGTGATTAGATCCCCCCTAAGCCTTCGTTTTTCCAAACTAAATAACCCCAAGTTTAATAACCTGTCTTGGTATTGCAGCCCACCCATTCCTCTAATAATCTTGGTCGCTCTTCTCTGCACCCTCTCCAGTTCAGCTATGTCCTTCTTATATATCGGTGACCAGAATTGTACACAGTATTCTAAGTGCGGTCGCACTAGTCATCGCATCAAGTTAATCCCCATCTGCTCCCACAAACAGCCGGCAGCGATCTGATTTGAACAGCTGACATGTGCAGCTATCAAGCACGAGTCAATTCGCTCTACACTCGCGCCTCTTAACCCTTTGGATCTCGCTAGCAAAATGTGACACTTAGATGAAACAGCGTGCCGTGGTCAGCACTTACCCAGCGCCATTGGAAGGTCACGTGATGTGATCACGAGGATCTGATGGTAGCACAGGGTCATGAGTCACTTGGCCGGCTGCTGCCACTGACAAGACGTGAGCTTTTCTGCTGGTCTCAGCTGTGTAGCTGTGATCAACATAAAAGAATGAGCGATCAGACTGCTGATCCTTATAGACCCCTAGGGGGTCTAGTAAAATAAAATTTAAAAAAAAAAGTTAAAAACAGTTTAAAAATTAAAATAAAAAACACCTAACATTTTAAATCACCCCATATTGAAAATTAAAAGGGTTAAAAAAAACCATCACATTTTGTATCGCTGCATTCAGAAATGCCCTATCAAAATATAAAATCAATTAATCTGATCGGTAAGTGGCTTAGCGGCAAAAAATCCAAATTCCAAAATTACGTTTTTTTGGTCGCTGCATATTTCGCGCAAGATGCGGTAACAGACGGTCAAAACGTAGCATCTGCGCAAAAATGGTACAATTAAAAACGTCAGCTTGAGATGTAGAAAATAAGCCATCACTGAGCCATAGATCCCGAAAAATGAGAACGCTATGGAACGCAGAAAATGGCACAAAAAGTGCGCCTATTTTGGACAAACTGGTGAATTTTTTTTTTTTTAATCCCTTACATAAAAGTAAACATGTCTGGTGTCTTCAAACTCGCACCGACCTGAGACATCACATCAACAGATCAGTTTTACCATATAGTGAACATGGTGAATAAAATATCCCAAAAACAGCCGGGCAGTCACACTTTTTTTTTTTTAACAATTTTTTTGCACTTAGAATTATTTTGCCGTTTTCCAGTACATTATATGGTAAAACGAAATGGTTTCATTTAAAAGTACAACCCATCCCGCAAAAAAATTAGCCCTTATACGGCAAGATTGGCAGAAAAATTAAAAAAAAAAAAAAGTTACGGGTCTTAGAAGTAGAGGAAAAAGGAAAAACAAAAAAAAACCTCATGTGAAGGGGTTAAATTGTAGGGTCAGATTCCGTTTTTTTTTTTGTTGCTTTTTTGTGCCAAATTCATAAGATCAGGTGCGTCTGACTTCAGCACGGCCCTTCACCAAGACTGGTGTGAACGACACTGATCTTGATGAATCGGGCACACAATCACATCAATAAACCTCATGTCATAGTCACAGACATCTTATCAGCAAAAACTGCAAATTCTGTCCCCGTCACCGGGGCAGGGTTCACAGGCGTCTCTGCCTGGGCCACTACTACCATAGACTCTGGCTGACGAAGTGGCACAGGGATGGAACATTGCACACAATGGGGGTCATTGGAACCTGCCGGTAGATTAGCCCCACATGCGGCACAAGCAGTGCATACCGCTTGTGCCTTGGCACCCTTGCGTTTTGCGGATGACATGTTGTTGTCTCCTCAGAGCAATGAGGGTATAAGCCAAGAAGCGACTGTACAGTGCAATATAAATATATATGGTACAGGGAAAAAATGCACCAAATAACACTGTGGCACTAGTGGGGCCAGCACTTATGTGCAGCTTACCGCCCGCATAAACGCGGGTGTGTGGTCGCCAGAGTCCCTTGTCTGAGTCCCCCAGAGCCTGTGTCCGTTCTCCAGCCAGACTGCATGCAGGAATGGCTGCCGGCGTCCTGTGGAGAGGGGCGGGCCCTGGGCGTGTTGAGACCAAGAGCGGGAAACTTGCGTCCCCACTGTGCCCAGTGAGAGGGCTGGAGCATGTAAATAAGGCTCCAGCCCTCGGCGCTGCCTATTGCACAGCGTCTCTCCCTTTCCCTGAGTGACAGGGTGGGGGCGGGAACGAACCGTAACTAGGCCGCAAAAGCCGGGGACTAGATTTATGAGCGCTGCCGCCGTAAAAGCGCGGGCAGCGCGAGTCCCCGGCGCACTACAAGTCCCAGCGGCGCCGCCGCTCCCGGAGCGGCCGGCGCGGTAGTTCCCAAGACATAAAATCACTCAGCTAAGCTGTAGTGACTCTAACCCGAGCGCGCAGCGCTAGTGCCCCCGGCGCACTAGCACACCCAGCAAGCCTGGAGTGTGCGTGGCTTGTCTGTGCGGGGACACAGAGTACCTGAACGTTGCAGGGCCTTGTCCCTGACTGTACTCAGCTCCTCCAGCAGGGTCTCTGGGTCTGTGGATGGAGCTCGGCCTCAGGGTTTGGGGGCCGGTAAGATCCCACTTCCACAGAGCCCCTCAGGGGGATGGGGAAGGAAAGCAGCATGTGGGCTCCAGCCTCCGTACCCGCAATGGGTACCTCAACCTTACAAACCGCAAGTGGGGTGAGAAGGGAGCATGCTGGGGGCCCTATATGGGCCCTCTTTTCTTCCATCCGATAGAGTCAGCAGCTACTGCTGACTAAACAGTGGAGCTATGCGTGGATGTCTGACCTCCTTCGCACAAAGCAGAAAACTGGCGAGCCAGTGATCCCACTGGGGGTGTATAGCCAGAAGGGGAGGGGCCTTACACTTTTTAGTGTAATTGCTTTGTGTGGCCTCCGGAGGCAGTGCTATACACCCAATCGTCTGGGTCTCCCAATGGAGCGCCGAAGAAATCACTTTACCACCCATGATTATGTTACAGCCACATGTACAGACATGTTCAGCTGACCTCAAGTCACTTCACATTCTCCCTATAGGCTGGCCACAGAATTCATCATGGCAACACCCCTAGAGTAAGCTAGGGCGAAACGTGAGTCGAGGTGTGGGGGGACGCTGGCTGTGAGATTTGGTCGCATTTGACGTCATCTAACCTCTAAGGCAGTATTCCCCAACTCCAGTCCTCTAGCGCCACCAACGGTGCATGTTTTCAGGATTTCCTTAGTATTGTACAGCTGATAGTAATGTACTGGTGATAATTCAAAGGAAATCTTGAAAACATGCACCGTTGGGGGCTATTAAGGACTGGAGTTGGGGGATCACTGCTCTAAGCGATTTTTGATCTCTATACTCTTAATTACGCAGTTGTTGCTCTCAGCTTTACATGTAAAGACATGCATACCTTGGGGGACTTTTGTTTTTTTCACTTTACTAGTCGTTCCTACCTTATTGGACCAATTAATATGAATAAAGCATTAAATCTGCTGGACCTGCACTACATGGTGGTCGGTAAGCTAGGCAACCTGATGTACACCGTAATTTACCCCTTATTAAATATCCTATTAAGAACAGAGGTAAAGTTTATATAGTTTCCTGTCTTTACAAGCACTTTGAGATTTTACCTATTTATGTACTCATGACGCCCTATTTATGGCTGTAGCAACATTTAGTCTAAATTCACACATTGCATATTTGCTGCAGAAAATCTGCAGCATAATTCAGTGCCAGCTAAATGTAAATTTCACCTACAGGTTGCCGCTATTTTCTGCATGGAAACTGCAGCAAATCTATTCTTTGTACCAAGTTATAGTGGATTTTTCTCTTCTCCAAATGGATGAAGTTTGCACCAAATCAGTCATGTAATCTGCATATATAGGAAAAAATAGAAACTGTTGTGAATACATTTGGACTAGGTTCCGGTTTGGGGCTCCCTCTTGTGGTCAGTGCTGGTAGTGAAGTTTGCTTGCTGAATAGAAACCAGACAGCTGGGGATGATTGGCAATCAGGTTCTTCTGACTGGGCCTATATAACTGAGTAGTGTTTTCTTGTTCCTAGCCAGTGCCCACTGTTGTCTCCTGTGTGCTATGGATATTTTGAAGCCAGCCCTTCCTTCTGTGTCTACCAGAACTCCTTTCATATAAGTTTGGTCCTTGTACCTCTGCTGGTGGTTTCCACATTCTGGTTGTTTTTTCTGTTTAGATACTAAGGCTTATTCCTATTTTGCCTGTGTGGAGTTGGATTATTCCCTGCTGGGAATGTGTGTACCTTGCTAAATATTCTGCTACGTTCTTTGTTTTGTCATGCTTGGTACTAATTTCAGTCCCTCCACTATATTAGTGTTTGTTTGGGTCCCAGTAACACCAGAGTACTGATACAGTGGGGGAAAGTCCGTGTGGGTTCAGTATTTTTCCCTATCAGGCGTGTTAGTTCTTTTTCTAGGGTATTGCACGGCTGCAGACAGTGCTCTTTTCTGTCCTTTCCTATTTAGATAGTTTGGGCCTCATCTTTGCTGAATCTGTTTTCTACCTGTGTTTTGTGTATTCCTACATCACTGTTATCTTAATATGTGGAGGGCTATCTATATCTTTAGGGAACTGCTCCGAGGAAGATTAGCCTTTCCTGTATTTTTCTCTGTAGGAATAATTAGATCTCCGGCTGTGTCGAGGCAACCAGGTCATCGTAGGCACGTCCCACGGCTACTTCTAGTTGTGTGTTAGTGGCAAGCCTGCAGTTCGCTAAGATGCCAACCACTCTGGTACATTCTGGGGTTCCTAGTTTTTGTCCTTTTTATGATCATCCTCAAACAAGAAACATAGCCCTGTTTCCATTTCTTAGGCTTAGTTCCCAGCTGGCAACACGTTGGTGTAAAGTTTTAAAAGTGGCACCAAAAATCAGGCGGGATATAGAAGGACAATACTTTTTATTTCTGTACATTTTATTTTCACTCCCGAGCCATGAGCTTCTGCTTTTTCAGCTTCTTCTGAGAGATCTGGAATATAAAAAATAAAGTTATGATTAACTACTAATTCACAACATCATAAGACAAGTGTGCACCATATTGAAGTCATCTGCTCGGGGTAGGGACGGTCCAGTGTCACCTCCGCCTCTCCAGACAGAACCATAACCGGATCGGATGAATACTGGCGGCTCAGAACATAGGTTGGTTTCATCTTTGATTCCAAAGGTGTCCTAAGATGGTCATCATTGCCGCCAGGATTCACACCGGATCTGCCGGGGAGGGGGGGGGGGGGATTTTAGACTAAACTTCCCACTTATTAGCTAAAGTAATAGGAAGAAGTGTAAAACAGCAGTTCACCAATGTGTTCCTGCCATCATAGGAGCCGTATAGAGCGTTAGGAAAAATGGTAATGTTGCCATTCACTGACAGCAAGCACAAGTCTCAACAAGGTTACAAATTAGAACTGTCCAATCAGCCAGTCAGCTGTTGTGGAACAACAACGCCCAGCAATCCTCAGGGCATGTGGGGATCTGTAGTGGTTGGTCAGGGGCAAGGTATATGCTTCTGTAGAGTGACATGCCAGGTCTGGTATGCCCCATACAAGGGGAAACCTTACCCCTTAGACCCCCATCTTTGGCCCTCACCCAGAAAAATCAGATACTTTGCACCAACAAGCGTCAACTCCCCAAAACACAGTCTGCAAATTGAGATTCTGCTTTGGTTTATATCCCAAGTCTCGTTAAAATGTGTCGATATTGACTTTTAGGATTACTACCATACTTCCAGTAGGTGGCGCTAGAGTTCAAGTCCCCATCCTCTCTGAAAAGGCAACTTGTATATCTGCATTTATAAGAACTAACATTCCCAGCATGCCAAAAGCCGCAAAACACATTTAGTTCAGCAAAATCACTGATAAAGGTGTTTTGTTTTTTTTTTTAATATATTAAATGTGGGTTTTATTAATGCAAAAGAAATTTGAAATGGACCAATATTGTTGGATCGGCGCTAACGAGGAGATAGGTGTTATTATATAAGGGGGGCAGGGGGGGATGGTGATTGAGAGGTGGTTCTTCGAGTTAAGCCCGCTTTACACACTACAATGTATCTTATGATGTGTCGGCGGGGTCACGTCGTAAGTGACGCACATCCGGCATCGTAAGGTACATTGTAGTGTGTAACAGCTACATGCGATTGAACGGTAAAATGTTCATCGCACGCACGTCGTTCATTCCTCATGAATTGAACGTCAGATTGTTCATTGTACCCGGGGCAGCACACATCGCAGTACAAAATTGAACATGCCGCACATACGATGGGGGCGTTGCAAATTGCATACGATATCGTATGCAGAATCTTAACATGTAAAGCAGGCTTTAGTCAATATCCTTTATCTTCTTAAAGGGGTTATCCACTACTGTTACATTGATGGCCTGTCCTTAGGGATAGGTCATCATAGTGTGATTGGTTGGTGTTAGACACCCGGCACCCCCATAATCAGCTGTTGTTGGGGCTGGCCAGAAAACCTCAGATCCAGAGCTGCTCCGTCTCCTGATAGTGGCCGGGTACTGCACATCCGCCTCCTATTTATCTGAATGGGATATGCAGTAACCATTCACCAGTTGACAGGGGAGATGTGAAACAGCCCACAAACAGCTGATCGGCAGGGGTGCGGGGTATCGAACTCCATCTGATCAGACATATTTATGACCTATTGTAAGGACAGGCCATCAACTAAAAATAAAAAAAAAAAAAAGTTCCTTAGGAAAATGTGCATCATAGGGCGTTAGTCTCTTCACGACATGACGTACTGGGTATGTTTCATAGTTTAAGGGAGACTTCAAGTCCATCTAGTTCAACCCGTAGCCTAACATGTTGATCCAGAGGAAGGCAAAAAAAAAAAAAAGTGGCAAACAAACGCCAATAGGGAAAAGAATTCCTTCCTGACTCCACATCCGGCAATCAGACTAGTTCCCTGGATCAATACCCTGTCATAAAATCTAATATACATAACTGGTAATATTAAATTTTTCAAGAAAGGCGTCCAGGCTCTGCTTAAATGTTAGTAGTGAATCACTCATTACAACATCATGCGGCAGAGAGTTCCATAGTCTCACTGCTCGTACAGTAAAGAATCCTCGTCTGTGATTATGATTAAACCTTCTTTCCTCGAGACGTAGCGGATGCCCCCGTGTTCCAGTCGCAGGCCTAGGTGTAAAAAGATCTTTGGAAAGGTCTCTGTACTGTCCCCTCATATATTTATACATTGTGATTAGATCCCCCCTAAGCCTTCGTTTTTCCAAACTAAATAACCCCAAGTTTAATAACCTGTCTTGGTATTGCAGCCCACCCATTCCTCTAATAATCTTGGTCGCTCTTCTCTGCACCCTCTCCAGTTCAGCTATGTCCTTCTTATATATCGGTGACCAGAATTGTACACAGTATTCTAAGTGCGGTCGCACTAGTCATCGCATCAAGTTAATCCCCATCTGCTCCCACAAACAGCCGGCAGCGATCTGATTTGAACAGCTGACATGTGCAGCTATCAAGCACGAGTCAATTCGCTCTACACTCGCGCCTCTTAACCCTTTGGATCTCGCTAGCAAAATGTGACACTTAGATGAAACAGCGTGCCGTGGTCAGCACTTACCCAGCGCCATTGGAAGGTCACGTGATGTGATCACGAGGATCTGATGGTAGCACAGGGTCATGAGTCACTTGGCCGGCTGCTGCCACTGACAAGACGTGAGCTTTTCTGCTGGTCTCAGCTGTGTAGCTGTGATCAACATAAAAGAATGAGCGATCAGACTGCTGATCCTTATAGACCCCTAGGGGGTCTAGTAAAATAAAATTTAAAAAAAAAAGTTAAAAACAGTTTAAAAATTAAAATAAAAAACACCTAACATTTTAAATCACCCCATATTGAAAATTAAAAGGGTTAAAAAAAACCATCACATTTTGTATCGCTGCATTCAGAAATGCCCTATCAAAATATAAAATCAATTAATCTGATCGGTAAGTGGCTTAGCGGCAAAAAATCCAAATTCCAAAATTACGTTTTTTTGGTCGCTGCATATTTCGCGCAAGATGCGGTAACAGACGGTCAAAACGTAGCATCTGCGCAAAAATGGTACAATTAAAAACGTCAGCTTGAGATGTAGAAAATAAGCCATCACTGAGCCATAGATCCCGAAAAATGAGAACGCTATGGAACGCAGAAAATGGCACAAAAAGTGCGCCTATTTTGGACAAACTGGTGAATTTTTTTTTTTTTAATCCCTTACATAAAAGTAAACATGTCTGGTGTCTTCAAACTCGCACCGACCTGAGACATCACATCAACAGATCAGTTTTACCATATAGTGAACATGGTGAATAAAATATCCCAAAAACAGCCGGGCAGTCACACTTTTTTTTTTTTAACAATTTTTTTGCACTTAGAATTATTTTGCCGTTTTCCAGTACATTATATGGTAAAACGAAATGGTTTCATTTAAAAGTACAACCCATCCCGCAAAAAAATTAGCCCTTATACGGCAAGATTGGCAGAAAAATTAAAAAAAAAAAAAAGTTACGGGTCTTAGAAGTAGAGGAAAAAGGAAAAACAAAAAAAAACCTCATGTGAAGGGGTTAAATTGTAGGGTCAGATTCCGTTTTTTTTTTTGTTGCTTTTTTGTGCCAAATTCATAAGATCAGGTGCGTCTGACTTCAGCACGGCCCTTCACCAAGACTGGTGTGAACGACACTGATCTTGATGAATCGGGCACACAATCACATCAATAAACCTGCCGGAAATGCAATGGTGAATCAGGCTTAAAGTGTTGTCCACAGTGAAAACAATTCACACACAATCATTGGCGCTGGCTGGTGTAGTCACACAGTAACGTAGTACACCCATGGCAGTATCTCCGGCCAGAGATGCTGTAAGACGTAGGAAAAATGCACAAATGCAATAAAAAAAAGAAGGGAATTTTGTTACTTACCGTAAATTCCTTTTCTTCTAGCTCCTATTGGGAGACCCAGACGATTGGGTGTATAGCACTGCCTCCGGAGGCCACACAAAGCATTACACTAAAAAGTGTAAGGCCCCTCCCCTTCTGGCTATACACCCCCAGTGGGATCACTGGCTCACCAGTTTTAGTGCAAAAGCAAGAAGGAGGAAAGCCAAGAACTGGTTTAAACAAATTCACTCCGAAGTAACATCGGAGAACTGAAAACCATTCAACATGAACAACATGTGTACCCGAAAAACAACCAAAAATCCCGAAGGACAACAGGGCGGGTGCTGGGTCTCCCAATAGGAGCTAGAAGAAAAAGGAATTTACGGTAAGTAACAAAATTCCCTTCTTCTTCGGCGCTCCATTGGGAGACCCAGACGATTGGGACGTCCAAAAGCTGTCCCTGGGTGGGTAAAGAAATACCTCATGTTAGAGCTGCAAAGACAGCCCTCCCCTACGGGGAGGCAACTGCCGCCTGCAGGACTCTTCTACCTAGGCTGGCGTCCGCCGAAGCATAGGTATGCACCTGATAATGTTTGGTGAAAGTGTGCAGACTCGACCAGGTAGCTGCCTGGCACACCTGTTGAGCCGTCGCCTGGTGTCGTAATGCCCAGGACGCACCCACGGCTCTGGTAGAATGGGCCTTCAGCCCTGATGGAACCGGAAGCCCAGCAGAACGGTAGGCTTCAAGAATTGGTTCTTTGATCCATCGAGCCAGGGTGGCTTTGGAAGCCTGCGACCCTTTGCGCTTACCAGCGACAAGGACAAAGAGCGCATCCGAGCGGCGCAGGGGCGCCGTGCGGGAAATGTAGATTCTGAGTGCTCTCACCAGATCCAACAAATGTAAATCCTTTTCATACCGATGAACTCCATGCGGATAAAAGGAAGGCAAGGAGATATCCTGATTAAGATGAAAAGAGGATACCACCTTAGGGAGAAACTCCTGAATGGGACGCAGCACTACCTTGTCCTGGTGGAACACCAGGAAAGGAGCTTTGGATGACAGCGCTGCTAGTTCAGACACTCTCCGAAGAGACGTGACCGCTACCAGAAAGGCCACTTTCTGTGAGAGTCGAGAAAGTGACACATCCCTCAGAGGCTCGAAGGGCGGCTTCTGGAGAGTAACAAGGACCTTGTTTAGATCCCACGGATCTAACGGCCGCCTGTACGGAGGTACGATATGACAAACCCCCTGCAGGAACGTGCGCACCTGAGAAAGTCGTGCTAGACGCTTCTGAAAAAATACCGATAGCGCTGAGACTTGCCCTTTAAGGGAGCCGAGCGACAAGCCCTTTTCCAACCCAGATTGCAGGAAGGAAAGAAAGACAGGTAACGCGAATGGCCAGGGAGATACTCCTTGTGCAGAGCACCAGGATAAGAAAATCTTCCACGTTCTGTGGTAGATCTTAGCAGAAGTGGACTTCCTAGCCTGTCTCATGGTGGCAACGACCCCTTGGGATAATCCTGAAGACGCTAGGATCCAGGACTCAATGGCCACACAGTCAGGTTCAGGGCCGCAGAATTCCGATGGAAAAACGGCCCTTGGGACAGTAAGTCTGGACGGTCTGGTAGTGCCCACGGTTGGCCGACCGTGAGATGCCACAGATCCGGGTACCACGACCTCCTCGGCCAGTCTGGGGCGACTAGTATGACGCGGCCGCAATCGGATCTGATCTTGCGTAACACTCTGGGCAAGAGTGCCAGAGGTGGAAACACATAAGGGAGCCGGAACTGCGACCAATCTTGCACTAAGGCGTCTGCCGCCAGAGCTCTTTGATCGCGAGACCGCGCTATGAAGGTCGGGACCTTGTTGTTGTGCCGAGACGCCATTAGGTCGACGTCCGGCACCCCCCAGCGGCGGCAGATTTCCTGAAACACGTCCGGGTGAAGGGACCATTCCCCTGCGTCCATGCCCTGGCGACTGAGGAAGTCTGCTTCCCAGTTTTCTACGCCCGGGATGTGAACTGCTGATATGGTGGAAGCTCTTTCCTCTACCCACATGAGAATTCGCCTGACTTCCTGGAAGGCTTGCCGACTGCGTGTCCCTCCTTGGTGGTTGATGTATGCCACCGCTGTGGAGTTGTCCGACTGAATTCGGATCTGCTTTCCTTCCAGCCACTGCTGGAAGGCTAATAGGGCAAGATACACTGCCCTGATTTCCAGAACATTGATCTGAAGGGTGGACTCCTGCTGAGTCCACGTCCCTTGAGCCCTGTGGTGGAGAAAAACTGCTCCCCACCCTGACAGACTCGCGTCTGTCGTGACCACTGCCCAGGATGGGGGCAGGAATGATCTTCCCTGCGTTAATGAGGTGGGAAGGAGCCACCATAGCAGAGAATCCTTGGCCGTCTGAGAAGAAGGGAATTTTGTTACTTACCGTAAATTCCTTTTCTTCTAGCTCTTATTGGGAGACCCAGACGATTGGGGTATAGCTACTGCCCTCCGGAGGCCACACAAAGCACTACACTAAAAAGTGCAAGGCCCCTCCCCCTCTGGCTATACCCCCCCGTGGTATCACGGGTTCTCCAGTTTTAGTGCCAAAGCAAGAAGGAGGAAGCCAATAACTGGTTTAAACAAATTAACTCCGAATAACGTCGGAGAACTGAAAAACCGTTCAACATGAACAACATGTGTACCCGCAAACAACCAAGAAATCCCGAAGGACAACAGGGCGGGTGCTGGGTCTCCCAATAAGAGCTAGAAGAAAAGGAATTTACGGTAAGTAACAAAATTCCCTTCTTCTTCAGCGCTCTATTGGGAGACCCAGACGATTGGGACGTCCAAAAGCTGTCCCTGGGTGGGTAAAGAGATACCTCATGTTAGAGCTGCAAAACAGCCCTCCCCTACGGGGATGTCACTGCCGCCTGCAGGACTCTTCTACCTAAGCTGGCATCCGCCGAAGCATAGGTATGCACCTGATAATGTTTGGTGAAAATGTGCAGACTCGACCAGGTAGCTGCCTGGCACACCTGTTGAGCCGAAGCCTGGTGTCGTAGCGCCCAGGACGCACTCACGGCTCTGGTTGAATGGGCTTTCAGCCCTGAAAGAACCGGAAGCCCTGCAAAACGGTAGGCTTCCAGAATTGGTTCTTTGATCCATCGAGCCAGGGTGGCTTTAGAAGCCTGCAACCTCTTGCGCGTACCAGCGACAAGGGCATCGGAACGGCGTACGGGCGCCGTGCGGGAAATGTAGATTCTGAGTGCTCTCACCAGATCTAGCAAACGTAAATCATTCTCATACCGGTGAACCGGATGAGTGCAAAAGGACGGTAAGGAGATATCCTGATTAAGATGAAACGAGGATACTACCTTAGGGAGGAACTCCGGAATGATGCGCAGCACTACCTTGTCCTGGTGAAACACCAGGAAGGGAGCCTTGGATGACAGAGCTGCCAGCTCAGACACTCGCCGAAGCGATGTGATCGCAACGAGAAACGCCACCTCCTGTGACAGGCGAGAAAAGGAAACTTCCTTCAGAGGCTCGAAAGGCGGCTTCTGGAGAGCAACTAGAACCCTGTTCAGATCCCATGGATCCAACGGCCGCTTGTACGGGAGTACGATATGACAAACCCCCTGCGGGAACGTGCGCACCTTAGAAAGACGTGCTAGACGCTTCTGAAAAAAACACGGATAGTGCTGAGACTTGCCCTTTGAGGGAGTCTAGCGACAAGCCCTTTTCTAACTCCTATTGTAGGAAGGAAAGAAAGATAGGCAATGCAAATGGCCAGGGAGACACTCCCTGAGTAGAGCACCAGATTAAGAAAATCTTCCACGTTCTGTGGTAGATCTTAGCAGACGTGGGCTTCCTAGCCTGTCTCATGGTGGCAACGACCCCTTGGGATAATCCTGAAGACGCTAGGATCCAGGACACACAAGCCACACAGTCAGGTTCAGGGCCGCAGAATTCCGATGGAGAAAACGGCCATTGAGACAGTAAGTCTGGTCGGTCTGGTAGTGACCCCGGTCGGCCGACCGTGAGATGCCACAGATCCGGGTACCACGATCTCCTCGGCCAGTCTGGTGCGACGAGTATGACGCGGCTGCAATCGGATCTGATTTTTGCGCAGTACTCTGGGCAAGAGTGCCAGAGGTGGAAACACATATGTGAGCCGGAACTGCGACCAATCTTGCACTAAGGCGTCTGCCGCCAGAGCTCTGTGATCGCGCGATCGTGCCATAAATGCCGGGACCTTGTTGGTGTGCCGAGACGCCATTAGGTCGACGTCCAGCCCCCCCCCAGCGGCAACAGATTTCCTGAAACACGTCCGGGTGAAGGGACCATTCCCCCGCGTCCATGCCCTGGCGACTGAGGAAGTCTGCTTCCCAGTTTTCTACGCCCGGGATGTGAACTGCGGATATGGTGGATGCTGTGTCCTCCACCCACATGAGGATTCGCCGGACTTCCTGGAAGGCTGCTGACTGCGTGTCCCTCCTTGGTGGTTGATGTATGCCACCGCTGTGGAGATGTCCGACTGGATTCGGATCTGCTCCCTTCTAGCCACTTTTGGAAAGCTAATAGGGTAAGATACCCTGCCCCGATTTCCAGCACATCGAACTGAAGGGTGGACTCCTGCTGAGTCCACGTCCCCTGAGCCATGTGGCGGAGACAAACTGCTCCCCACCCTGACAGACTCGTATCTGTCGTGACCACTGCCCAGGATGGGGGCTATGGCAATGAGGTGGGAATAAGCCACTATTGCAGAGAGTCCTCGGCCGTCAGGGAAAGGGAGACTTCCCGTCCAGGGAGGTTGACTGCCCATCCCATTGGCGGAGAATGTCCCATTGCCGTTGGCGCAGATGAAACTGCGCAAAGAGAACTGCCTCGATGGCTGCCACCATCTTCCTTAGGAAGTGCATGAGGCGCCTTAAGGGGTGCGACTGGCCTTGAAGGAGAGACTGCACCTCTGTCCGCAGTGAACGCTGCTGGTTCAGCGGAAGCTTCACTATGGCTGATAGAGTATGAAACTCCATGCCGAGATACGTTAGTGATTGAGTCGGAGACAGATTTGACCTTGCCAAATTGATGATCCACTCGAAAGTCTGGAGAGTCTCCAGCGTAACATTCAGGCTGCGTTGGCATGCCTCGAGGGATTGCTTTGACGAGTAGATCGTCCAAGTACGGAATCACCGGGTGTCCGTGAGAGTGCAAGACTGCTACCACTGCTGCCATGACCTTGGTGCCCACCCGTGGGGCTGTCGCCAGACTGAATGGCAGAGCTACGAACAGAAGATGTTCGTCTCCTATCACAAAACGTAGAAAACGTTGGTGCTCCGTAGCAATTGGCACGTGGAGATAGGCATCTTTGATGTCTGTTGAGGCAAGGAAGTCTCCTCGAGACATTGAGGCAATGACGGATCGGAGGGATCCCATCCGGAACCGCCTGGCGTTCGCATGCTCGTTGAGCAGTTTCAGAACCAGAACAGGACGGAAGGAACCGTCCATTTTTGGAGCCACAAAGAGATTGGAGTACAAACCCTCGCCCTCGTTCCTGAGGGGGGACAGGGATCACCACTCCTTCTGCTCTTAGAGCGTCCACCGCCTGCAGCAGGGCATCTGCTCGGTGGAGAGGTGGGGCCGTTCTGAAGAATGGAGTCGGAGGACGAGAACAGAACACTGTCCTGTGCACGTGAGCACAATGTCCGTCACCCACCGGTCAGTGACCTGTGGCAGCTAAATGTCGCCAAAGGCGGGGGAGTCTGCCATCAACCGCGGATGCGGAGAGAGAGAGAGAGAGCCGAGAGTCCTGAGGAGACCGCCTTGGTAGCGGTTCCTCCGACTGCCTTCCTTGGGCGAGATTGAGCCCGGCCGGAATCTGAGCCCGTCTGAGGTTTTGTAGCCCTTTTGCACGAGGACAATTGGGACCTGCCGGAGCTTGGGAAGGACCGAAACCTCGACTGTACTTTTAGGACAGTATTAACAGGGTAAGTCGCAGTGCAGACATTGCGGGGTTACGGACGCCTCTGCGGTACAGATGTCCCTGCTCAAGGTCAGCTGCGCAAGAACAGCAGAAAAGGTTAGGTTGCCAATACGGCTGTGGATGCCGGAGCAACCGACACGCCGATAGCCTCCTAGACAGATTTCAACCAGAGTCCATCTGTCTGTGAATGGCACCTTGAAGTGAAGCCCCATCTCCAGTGCAACTATGGCTCTATATGCAAGCCTGGAGATTGGAGAATCCACCTTTGGACCCTGGATCCAGCGCTGACCACGTCAGGGGAAAAAAGGGATAACGTGTATCCTAAAAACGTTTGGAGAAGACGCTTATCTGGTAAGCGTGGTGTTCCTGGACTGCTTCTCTGAAGTCAGCGTGGCCAGAAAAATACTCAATATCTGCGTGAGACACTGAAAAGGAACTTCTCCTGTTCGTCTCCTATCTCCACTGGGGGAGCTGAGGGAGAAAGATCCAACCTTCCATTGATGGACGGTATAGGATCATTCCGTATGGCGTTACCACCCGGTGTATCCGGATTGAGAGCGATGTCAGTATCAAAGCCCTGAAGAGCTGCCTTTTGGTCAAGTAGATTGCCCATGGGTGCAAGTCTCTATATTATGACTACTCCGTCCCTGTCCATGGACAGGGTTGACAGGAGGTTTCTTTGGCCACAACTAGTAGAGCCCCGGCAGACGAAGTGCTAGAGACCCCGGCAGACGACGTGCTACAGGGGAGCATGCACACAATGGGACGGTGTCATGAACAGCATCCCATGTAGTAAAAACAGCACTGAAATCTGTGTTGCTTTTTTGCCGCTGCCGACTAGCTATCTAGAAGTATATAGCCAAGATTGGTGACCGTACATTGCAATGTATAGCATACAGGCATAAAGTACAAATGACCACTGCAGCACAAGCAATACAAGCAGCATAGAAGCCTGTGCCCTGGCACCCCTGCTCTTCTGCTGCTGTATACTAGTCATCTAGGGGAATATAGCCCATAAGAGTGACCCTACAGTGCAATGTATAGCATACAAGCACAAGTACAAATGAACACTGCAGCACATGCAATCCAAGCAGCATAGAAGCCTGTGCCCTGGCACCTCTGCTCTTCTGCTGCTGTAGACTGGTCATCTAGGGGAATATAGCCCAGAAGAGTGACCATACAGTGCAATGTATAGCATACAAGCACAAGTACAAATGCACACTGCAGCCCATGCAATACAAGCAGCATAGAAAAAAACCTGTGCCCAGCACCCTTGGTTTTCTGCTGCTGTAGTCTAGCCATTCCAGAAGAATATAGCTAAGACTAGCGACTGTACAGTGCAATGTATAGCATATCAGCATAAACACAAATGAACACCTCAGTCGTGCAAAACAAGCAGCCTAGAAAGCCTGTGCTTTAGCACACCTGCTTTCCTGCTGCTGATGTGTCGCTCCCCAAGCGGGCATATAGCGACCTATGCAGTTAAAAACAACACATGTATACACTGCAGTTATATGTGGTCAGCACTATGTGTGCCGCTTACCGCCCGCCTATAAGCGGGTGTATGATCGCCACCGTCCTGCCTGGTTGCTGAAAGTCCGAGCTCGGACTGCAGTAATGGCTGCCGGCTTCTTCCCCAGCTCGTGTGAGTAGGGGCGGGCCGTGGGCGTGCCCCCAAGGCAGAGCGGGAATCCGGCGTCCGACAGAGTGCAGTGAGAGGGCTGGAGCATGTAAAAAGGCTCCAGCCCTCGGCGCTGCTGATTGCTCAGCGCCTGTCCCCTTCCCTGAGTGACAGGGAGGGGGCGGGAACGAAGCGGCACTAGGCCGCAGAAGCCGGGGACTGGAGTTATAAGCGCCGCCGCCGTAAAAGCGCGGTCGGCGCCCAGTCCCCGGCGAACTACAAGTCCCAGCCGCGCCGCCGCTCCCGGAGCGTCCGGCGCGGTAGTTCCCAAAACACAAAGTCACTCAGCAAAGCTGCAGTGACTGTAACCCTTTACTGTCCCCGGCGCACTAGCACACCCAGCAAGTCTGGAGTGTGCTGTGCCTGTGTGTACGGGGACACAGAGTACCTGTATGATGCAGGGCCATGTCCCTGAACGGTACTCCAGCTCCGTATCCAGCAGGTTCAAATGGGTCTGTGGATGGAGCCCGGCGTCAGAGCTTTGAGGCCGGCAGGATCCCACTTCCTCAGAGCCCCTCAGGGGGATGTGGAAGGAAAGCAGCATGTGGGCTCCAGCCGCCGTACCAGCAATAGGTACCTCAACCTTACAACACCATCCAGGGGTGAGAAGGGAGCATGCTGGGGACACTATATGTGTCCTCTTTTCTTCCATCCGAAATAGTCAGCAGCTACTGCTGACTAAAATCTGTGGAGCTATGCGTGGATGTCTGACCTCCTTCGCACACAAAGCTAAAACTGGAGAACCCGTGATACCACGGGGGGGTATAGCCAGAGGGGGAGGGGCCTTGCACTTTTTAGTGTAGTGCTTTGTGTGGCCTCCGGAGGGCAGTAGCTATACCCCAATCGTCTGGGTCTCCCAATAGAGCGCTGAAGAAAGGGAGACTTTCCTGTCTAGGGAAGTTGTCTTCCCGTCCCACTGGCGGAGAATGTCCCATTGAAGTGGACGCAGATGAAACTGCGCGAACGGGACTGCCTCCATTGCTGCCACCATCTTCCCTAGGAAGTGCATGAGGCGCCTTAAGGGGTGCGACTGACCCTGAAGGAGAGACTGCACCCCTGTCCGTAGAGACCGCTGCTTGTCCAGCGGAAGCTTCACTATCGCTGAGAGAGTATGAAACTCCATGCCAAGATACGTTAGTGATTGAGTCGGTGCCAGGTTTGACTTTGAAAAGTTGATGATCCACCCGAAAGTCTGGAGAGTCTCCAGCGCAACATTCAGGCTGTGTTGGCATGCCTCTTGAGAGGGTGCTTTGACAAGTAGATCGTCTAAGTAAGGGATCACCGAATGACCCTGAGAATGCAAGACTGCTACCACTGCCGCCATGACCTTGGTGAAAACCCGTGGGGCTGTCGCCAGACCAAATGGCAGAGCTACGAACTGGAGATGGTCGTCTCCTATCACGAAACGTAGGAAACGTTGGTGCTCTGTAGCAATCGGCACGTGGAGATAAGCATCTTTGATGTCTATTGATGCAAGGAAATCTCCTTGAGACATTGAGGCAATGACAGAGCGGAGGGATTCCATCCGGAACCGCCTGGCGTTCACATGCTTGTTGAGCAGCTTTAGGTCCAGAACAGGACGGAACGAGCCGTCCTTTTTTGGAACCACGAAGAGATTGGAGTAAAAACCTTGCTCTTGTTCCTGCAGAGGAACAGGGATCACCACTCCTTCTGCTTTTAGTGAGCACACCGCCTGCAGAAGGGCATCTGCTCGGTCGGGATGTGGGGAGGTTCTGAAGAACCGAGGCGGAGGACGAGAACTGAATTCTATCCTGTACCCGTGAGACAAAATGTCTGCTACCCACCGGTCTTTGACCTGTGGCAGCCAAATGTCGCAAAAGCGGGAGAGCCTGCCACCGACCGAGGATGCGGAGGGCTGAGGCCGAAACTCATGAGGCAGCCGCCTTGGAAGCGGTTCCTCCGGTTGCTTTCTTGGGGCGTGACTGAGCCCGCCAGGAATCTGAGCTCCTTTGCTCCTTCTGAGTCCCTTTGGACGAGGAGAAATGGGTCTTGCTGGAGCCTCGAAAGGACCGAAACCTCGACTGCCACTTCCTCTGTTGAGGTTTGCTTGATCTGGGCTGGGGTAAGGAGGAGTCCTTACCCTTGGATTGCTTAATGATTTCAGCCAATTGTTCACCAAACAGTCTATCTACAGATAGCGGCAAGCTGGTTAAACATTTTTTGGAAGCAGAATCCGCTTTCCATTCCTTTAACCACAAGGCTCTGCGCAAGACAACAGAGTTGGCAGACGCAATTGAGGTACGGCTTGTAGAGTCCAGGACAGCGTTGATAGCGTAAGTCGCAAACGCAGACATTTGCGAGGTTAGGGACGCTACTCGCGGCACTGCTGGACATATGATAGAGTCCACCTGTGCCAGGCCAGCTGAAATAGCTTGGAGTGCCCACACGGCCGCGAATGCTGGAGCAAACGACGCGCCAATAGCTTCATAGACAGACTTTAACCAAAGGTCCATCTGTCTGTCATTGGCATCTTTAAGTGAAGCCCCATCTTCCACTGCAACTATGGATCTAGCTGCAAGCCTGGAGATTGGGGGATCCACCTTTGGACACTGGGTCCAGCGTTTGACCACGTCAGGGGGAAAGGGATAACGTGTATCCTTAAGACGTTTGGAGAAACGCTTATCTGGGTAGGCATGGTGTTTCTGGACTGATTCTCTGAAGTCAGCGTGGTCCAGAAAAGTACTCAGTTTAGGCTTGGGATACCTGAAATGGAACTTCTGCTGTGCAGCTGCCTCCTCTGCAGAAGGGGCTGGGGGAGAAATATCCAACAGTCTATTGATGGCCGCTATAAGGTCATTTACCATGGCGTCACCATCAGGAGTATCCAGATTGAGAGCGGTTTCAGGATTAGACTCCTGATCACCCTCCTCTGTCTCATCATGTAGAGACTCTTCTCGCTGAAACCCTGATCCGCGTGATGACGTGGGGGGTCTCTCCCAGCGAGCACGCTTAGGCTGCCTGGGACTGTCATCTGAATCAGAGCCGTCAGGCTGAGATGCCTGGGACCCCCTTGAAGCACTGATTAACTCCAACTGAGGGGGACCGGGGAACATTGCCGCAGCAGTGTCCATGGACTGAGTAACTGGCCTGGCCTGCAAGGTCTCTAGGATTTTTGTCATAGTGACAGACATCCTGTCAGCAAAAACAGCAAACTCTGTCCCCGTCACCGGGACAGGGTTCACCGGCGACTCTGCCTGGGCCACTACCACCATAGGCTCCGGCTGACGAAGTGGCACAGGGACCGAACATTGCACACAATGGGGGTCATTGTAACCTGCCGGTAGATTAGCCCCACAAGCGGCACAAGCAGCGTTCACAGCCTGTGTCTTGGCACCCTTGCGTTTTGCAGATGACATGTTGTCGTCTCCTCAGAGCAATAGGGGTATACAGCCAAGAAGCGACCTTACAGTGCAATATATATAGATATATCTGGTACAGGAAAAAGTACACCAAATAACACTGTGGCACTAGTGGGGCCAGCACGAATGTGCTGCTTACCGCCCGCTTAACGCGGGTGTGTGGTCGCCAGAAATCCCTTGTCTGGGTCTCCCAGAGCCTGTGTCCGTTCCCCAGCCAGACTGCATGCAGGAATGGCTGCCGGCGTCCTGTGGAGGGGGGGCGGGCCCTGGGTGTGCTCAGACAAAAAGCGGGAAACCTGCGTCCCACTGTGCCCAGTGAGAGGGCTGGAGCATGTAAATAAGGCTCCAGCCCTCGGTGCTGACGATTGCACAACGCCTGTCCCCTTCCCTGATTGACAGGGAGGGGGCGGGAACGAAGCGGAGCTAGGCCGCAAAAGCCGGGGACTAGATTTATAAGCGCCGCCGTCGTAAAAGCACGGTCGGCGCTAACTCCCCGGCGCACTACAAGTCCCAGCCGCGCCGCCGCTCCCGGAGCGGCCGGCGCGGTAGTTCCCAACACATAAAGTCACTCAGCCAAGCTGCAGTGACTCATACCCCAGCGCGCAGCGCTACTGTCCCCGGCGCACTAGCACACCCAGCAAGTCTGGAGTGTGCGCGGCCAGTCCATAGGGGGACACAGAGTACCTGAATGTTGCAGGGCCTTGTCCCTGAACGGTACCCCGGCTCCTTATCCAGCAGGTTCAATGGGTCTGTGGACGGAGCCCGGCCTCAGGGCTTGGAGGCCGGTAAGATCCCACTTCCTCAGAGCCCCTCAGGGGGATGGGGAAGGAAAACAGCATGTGGGCTCCCGCCTCCGTACCCGCAATGGGTACCTCAACCTTACAAACCGCAAGTGGGGTAAGAAGGGAGCATGCTGGGGGCCCTAGTATGGGCCCTCTTTTCTTCCATCCGACATAGTCAGCTGCTGCTGCTGACTAAACAGTGGAGCTATGCGTGGATGTCTGACCTCCTTCGCACAAAGCAGAAAACTGGTGAGCCAGTGATCCCACTGGGGGTGTATAGCCAGAAGGGGAGGGGCCTTACACTTTTTAGTGTAATGCTTTGTGTGGCCTCCGGAGGCAGTGCTATACACCCAATCGTCTGGGTCTCCCAATGGAGCGCCGAAGAAAATGTACATAATTTTTCAGCTGCTTTTCTTCCTGCCAAAATATGCTTTCTGTGCAGTAAAGAAGCACGCAAAACAGCAACGTGTGCACACAGCCTTAAAGCTGTGGAACTGAAAAAATGTCTGTGGATGGATTTACATTCAAGTCACCTTCAGAGCTGCACTCAATGCTCTGCTACTCACAGCTCTGCAGGGACACAGCCCCTATGTGGAAGTCATATATAAAGTTACAAGGGAACTTAGCTACACTGGGTCCCCCGAACCACCTTCAATTTCTTTAACCCTTAGTATACTTTCACACTGGCCACTTTCAATGGCTCATTGCTTGCCTATCAGATTGTTTTTGTAACTTGGCCTGCAATATGGAAATCAGTGGGTGACCAGTCAAGGGGGTAGCGATTTTCCCTGAACTTATCACATTACAGTGGAGAGTAACTGACAGGATCCAGAAAAGCATCACCAGCTTCATTGGCCCACATCGCATGCCACAGAGAGGCAGCGGTGACGTAGGACTCGGCCAGCCATGAGCCCGGCAAAGCTGGAGATGAAGTCCGGCCGAGTCTTGTATCACCGCTGCCTCCCGATCCTGTTACCACATACACCAGCTAAGCCACGTGCATGATCGTCAGCGACTGCGTCCCGTTAATAGACTGAGTTACAATACAAACTACATTGATTAATAAATCTTAGACCTGATGAGGCCGATGTGCTGGCTTTGAATGGGAGTAAAATATGATCATTAAACTGATCAATGAATGTAGCTCATTTTAACATCAAGGAGACTGCTCCATTTTTAGATGTGGATTTTCAAAGTACGTACATCAACCTCATCAGGACAAGCTATGCACCAGCAGTCGTCAGGTTACTGAAACTACAACTGCTGCCATCAATAGAAACTATATGCATAAGGCGGCTTTCACACTACATTTTTTTAGCATGCGTCATGACCGTTTTTTTGCTGCAAAAGCGGATCCTGTTTTTGGAGAGAAAAACACATGTGTTATTTTGCAGGATCCTGTCACTTGAAGTTTATAGGCGGGCATTGGAGTTATGTGATCGGGATTCAGTGGAACTGAACGTGATAGACTGGGAGCCGGCATCTGACAGCTGCGGAGGCTCGTAACCAAGGTAAACATTGGGTAACTTGCTTGGATACCCAATATTTACCTTGGTTACGAGCGTCTGCAGCCGCTAGGAGCCGGGCTCCCTGCACACGTAACCAAGGTAAACATCGGGTATCCAAGCAAGTTACCCGATATTTACCTTGGTTACGAGCCCCCGCAGCTCGAGGGAGGGGGGGAGAGGGAGGAGGAGGGGGGGGAGAGGGAGGAGAAGGGGGGGGAGGGAGAAGGGGGGGGGGAGGAGAGGGAGGAGAAGGGGGGGGGGGGGGGAGAGGGAGGAGAAGGGGGGGGGGAGAGGGAGGAGAAGGGGGGGGAGAGGGAGGAGAAGGGGGGGGAGAGGGAGGAGAAGGGGGGGGAGAGGGAGGAGAAGGGGGGGGGAGAGGGAGGAGAAGGGGGGGGGGAGAGGGAGGAGAAGGGGGGGGAGAGGGAGGAGAAGGGGGGGGAGAGGGAGGAGAAGGGGGGGGGAGAGGGAGGAGAAGGGGGGGGGAGAGGGAGGAGAAGGGGGGGGGAGAGGGAGGAGAAGGGGGGGAGAGGGAGGAGAAGGGGGGGGGAGAGGGAGGAGAAGGGGGGGGAGAGGGAGGAGAAGGGGGGGGAGAGGGAGGAGAAGGGGGGGGAGAGGGAGGAGAAGGGGGGGGAGAGGGAGGAGAAGGGGGGGAGAGGGAGGAGAAGGGGGGGGAGAGGGAGGAGAAGGGGGGGAGAGGGAGGAGAAGGGGGGGGGAGAGAGGAGGAGAAGGGGGGGGAGAGGGAGGAGAAGGGGGGGGGAGAGGGAGGAGAAGGGGGGGGAGAGGGAGGAGAAGGGGGGGGGAGAGGGAGGAGAAGGGGGGGGAGAGGGAGGAGAAGGGGGGGGAGAGGGAGGAGAAGGGGGGGGAGAGGGAGGAGAAGGGGGGGGAGAGGGAGGAGAAGGGGGGGGGAGAGGGAGGAGAAGGGGGGGGAGAGGGAGGAGAAGGGGGGGGAGAGGGAGGAGAAGGGGGGGGAGAGGGAGGAGAAGGGGGGGGAGAGGGAGGAGAAGGGGGGGGAGAGGGAGGAGAAGGGGGGGGAGAGGGAGGAGAAGGGGGGGGGAGAGGGAGGAGAAGGGGGGGGAGAGGGAGGAGAAGGGGGGGGGAGAGGGAGGAGAAGGGGGGGGGAGAGGGAGGAGAAGGGGGGGGAGAGGGAGGAGAAGGGGGGGGAGAGGGAGGAGAAGGGGGGGAGAGGGAGGAGAAGGGGGGGGAGAGGGAGGAGAAGGGGGGGGGAGAGGGAGGAGAAGGGGGGGGGGGAGAGGGAGGAGAAGGGGGGGGGGGAGAGGGAGGAGAAGGGGGGGGGGAGAGGGAGGAGAAGGGGGGGAGAGGGAGGAGAGAGGGAGGAGAAGGGGGGGAGAGGGAGGAGAAGGGGGGGAGAGGGAGGAGAGAGGGAGGAGAAGGGGGGGAGAGGGAGGAGAAGGGGGGGAGAGGGAGGAGAGAGGAGGAGAGGGAGGAGAGAGGGAGGAGAAGGGGGGGGAGAGGGAGGAGAAGGGGGGGGAGAGGGAGGAGAAGGGGGGGGAGAGGGAGGAGAAGGGGGGGGGAGAGGGAGGAGAAGGGGGGGGAGAGGGAGGAGAAGGGGGGGGAGAGGGAGGAGAAGGGGGGGGGGGAGAGGGAGGAGAAGGGGGGGGAGAGGGAGGAGAAGGGGGGGGGAGAGGGAGGAGAAGGGGGGGGAGAGGGAGGAGAAGGGGGGGGGAGAGGGAGGAGAAGGGGGGGGGAGAGGGAGGAGAGGGGGGGGGAGAGGGAGGAGAAGGGGGGGGAGAGGGAGGAGAAGGGGGGGAGAGGGAGGAGAAGGGGGGGGAGAGGGAGGAGAAGGGGGGGGAGAGGGAGGAGAAGGGGGGGAGGGAGGGAGGAGAAGGGGGGGGGGGAGAGGGAGGAGAAGGGGGGGGGGGAAGAGAGGGAAGAGAAGGGGGGGGAAGAGAGGGAAGAGAAGGGGGGGAGAGGGAGGAGAAGGGGGGTGGGGAGAGGGAGGAGAAGGGGGGGGAGAGGGAGGAGAAGGGGGGGGAGAGGGTGGAGAAGGGGGGGGAGAGGGAGGAGAAGGGGGGGGAGAGGGAGGAGAAGGGGGGGGAGAGGGAGGAGAAGGGGGGGGAGAGGGAGGAGAAGGGGGGGGAGAGGGAGGAGAAGGGGGGGGAGAGGGAGGAGAAGGGGGGGGAGAGGGTGGAGAAGGGGGGGGGAGAGGGAGGAGAAGGGGGGGGAGAGGGAGGAGAAGGGGGGGGGGGTGAGGGAGGAGAAGGGGGGGGGAGGGAGGAGAAGGGGGGGGGGTAGAGGGAGGTGAAGGGGGGGGGAGAGGGAGGAGAAGGGGGGGGAGAGGGAGGAGAAGGGGGGGGGAGAGGGAGGAGAAGGGGGGGGGAGTGGGGAGGAGATGGGGGGGGGAGAGGGAGGAGAAGGGGGGGGGGGGATGGAGGAGAAGGGGGGGGAGAGGGAGGAGAAGGGGGGGGGAGAGGGAGGAGAAGGGGGGGGAGAGGGAGGAGAAGGGGGGGGGAGAGGGAGGAGAAGGGGGGGGAGAGGGAGGAGAGGGGGGGGGGGAGAGGGAGGAGAAGGGGGGGGGAGAGGGAGGAGAGGGGGGTGGGGGAGAGGGAGAAGGGGGGGGGGAGAGGGAGGAGAAGGGGGGGGAGAGGGAGGAGAAGGGGGGGGGGAGTGGAGGAGTAGGGGGGGGAGTGGGAGGAGATGGGGGGGGGAGAGGGAGGTGAAGGGGGGGGGAGAGGGAGGAGATGGGGGGGGGAGAGGAGGAGAAGGGGGGGGGAGAGGGAGGAGAAGGGGGGGGGAGAGGGAGGAGATGGGGGGGGGTGAGGAGGAGAAGGGGGGGGGAGAGGGAGGAGAAGGGGGGGGAGAGGGAGGAGAAGGGGGGGGGGAGAGGGAGGAGAAGGGGGGGAGAGGGAGGAGAAGGGGGGGGAGAGGGAGGAGAAGGGGGGGGGGAGAGGGAGGAGAAGGGGGGGAGAGGGGAGGAGAAGGGGGGGGAGAGGGAGGAGAAGGGGGGGGAGAGGGAGGAGAAGGGGGGGGAGAGGGAGGAGAAGGGGGGGGGGAGAGGGAGGAGAAGGGGGAGGGGGGGGAGAGGGAGACTGATCACGCGAGGCTGGCTTCTGGGCACGCTCAGTAGAGCAAGCAGGATCCTGCCTATCAGCATGCCAGCGTTCACATGCGTTTGCGTGCTGTTTAGTCAGGATCCAGTGATTTGCAGTATTTGGACGCAGCTCAAAAACGCTACAAGTAGCGTTTTTGAAAAAAGTTAAAGAACTGCAACTCGCTGGATCCTCACTGTAACGCACGCACTTATCTGAAGGTGTATACTAAACTACATGGAAGCCACCTAGCACTGTCCCATCCCAGTAATGAACTTTTTGGCAGCCTAAAGCAGGGAACCCAAGCCTCACCTTTTTCTTTTGAGCGACCTCCTCCTCTGGTTTGGGGACGATCTGCTCCTTTTCGGTCAGAATCATCTCAATGTGGCAGGGGGAGCTCATGTAAGGGTTGATGCGGCCATGAGCGCGGTAAGTTCGTCTGCGCATCTTGGGGGCTTTGTTCACCTGAATGTGCTCGATGACCAGAGAATCGACATCCAACCCCTGGAAACCAGAAGAAAGTGAATACACAACAAGTAATGCATCTGCATACACAACAAGTAATGCATCTGCATACACAACAAGTAATGCATCTGCATACACAACAAGTAATGCATCTGCAGTATAAAGGAAGGGAAAGACCATAACTGAATATAAAACATGGACACTGGCAGCTCAGAACAAAGGTTGGTTTCATGTTTGATTCCAAAGGTGTCCTAAGATGGTCATCATTGCTGCCAATATACAAAATTTGTTTCTGGTAAGCTGGACAAGGAAAGATCAAAAGAAGGGAATTTTGTTTACTTACCGTAAATTCCTTTTCTTCTAGCTCCAATTGGGAGACCCAGACAATTGGGTGTATAGCTTCTGCCTCCGGAGGCCACACAAAGTATTACACTAAAAAGTGTAAGGCCCCTCCCCTTCTGCCTATACACCCCCCCCCCCGTGCATCACGGGCTCCTCAGTTTTGGTGCAAAAGCAGGAAGGAGGAAACTTATAAATTGGTCTAAAGTAAATTCAATCCGAAGGATGTTCGGAGAACTGAAAACCATTCAACATGAACAACATGTGTACACAAAAGAACAACAGCCCGAAGGGAACAGGGGGCGGGTGCTGGGTCTCCCAATTGGAGCTAGAAGAAAAGGAATTTACGGTAAGTAAACAAAAATTCCCTTCTTTGTCGCTCCATTGGGAGACCCAGACAATTGGGACGTCCAAAAGCAGTCCCTGGGTGGGTAAAATAATACCTCGTAATAGAGCCGTAAAACGGCCCCTTCCTACAGGTGGGCAACCGCCGCCTGAAGGGACTCGCCTACCTAGGCTGGCATCTGCCGAAGCATAGGTATGCACCTGATAGTGTTTCGTGAAAGTGTGCAGGCTCGACCATGTAGCCGCCTGACACACCTGCTGAGCCGTAGCCTGGTGCCGCAAAGCCCAGGACGCACCCACGGCTCTGGTAGAGTGGGCCTTCAGCCCTGAGGGAACCGGAAGCCCAGAAGAACGGTAGGCTTCAAGAATTGGTTCCTTGATCCACCGAGCCAAGGTTGACTTGGAAGCCTGCGACCCTTTACGCTGGCCAGCGACAAGGACAAAGAGTGCATCCGAGCGGCGCAGGGGCGCCGTACGAGAAATGTAGAGTCTGAGTGCTCTCACCAGATCTAACAAGTGCAAATCTTTTTCACATTGGTGAATTGGATGAGGACAAAAAAAAGGTAAGGAGATATCCTGATTGAGATGAAAAGGGGATACCACCTTCGGGAGAAATTCCAGAACCGGACGCAGAACCACCTTGTCCTGGTGAAACACGAGGAAGGGGGCTTTGCATGACAGCGCTGCTAGCTCGGACACTCTCCGAAGTGATGTGACTGCCACTAGGAAGACCACTTTCTGCGAAAGGCGTGAAAGAGAAATATCCCTCATTGGCTCGAAAGGTGGTTTCTGAAGAGCCGTCAGCACCCTGTTCAGATCCCAGGGTTCTAGCGGACGCTTGTAAGGAGGGACGATGTGACAAACCCCCTGCAGGAACGTGCGTACCTGTGGAAGTCTGGCTAGGCGCTTTTGAAAAAACACAGAGCGCCGAGACTTGTCCCTTAAGAGAGCCGAGAGACAAACCCTTTTCTAATCCGGATTGAAGGAAGGACAGAAAAGTGGGCAAGGCAAATGGCCAGGGGGTAAAACCCTGATCAGAGCACCAGGATAAGAAGATCCTCCACGTCCTGTGGTAGATCTTGGCGGACGTTGGTTTCCTGGCCTGTCTCATAGTGGCAATGACCTCTTGAGATAACCCTGAAGACGCTAGGATCCAGGACTCAATGGCCACACAGTCAGGTTGAGGGCTGCAGAATTCAGATGGAAAAATGGCCCCTTGAGACAGTAAGTCTGGTCGGTCTGGTAGTGCCCACGGTTGGCCCACCGTGAGATGCCACAGATCCGGGTACCACGACCTCCTCGGCCAGTCTGGAGCGACGAGGATGGCACGGCGGCAGTCGGACCTGATCTTGCGTAACACTCTGGGCAGCAGTGCCAGAGGAGGAAACACATAAGGCAGTTGAAACTGCGACCAATCCTGAACTAATGCGTCTAATGCGCCTTTAGGGCAAGATACACTGCCCTTATCTCCAGAACATTGATCTGAAGGGGAGGGACTCTGGCTGAGTCCAGGTCCCCTGAGCCCTGTGGTGGAGAAAAACCGCTCCCCACCCTGACAGGACTCGCGTCCGTCGTGACCACCGCCCAGGATGGGGGTAGGAAGGATTTCCCCTTCGACAACGGAAGTGGGAAGAAGCCACCACTGAAGGGAGGCCTTGGCTGCCCGAGAAAGGGAGACGTTCCTGTCGAGGGACGTCGACTTCCTGTCCCATTTGCGGAGAATGTCCCATTGAAGTGGACGAAATGAAACTGCGCAAAAGGAACTGCCTCCATTGCTGCCACCATCTTCCCTAGGAAGTGCATGAGGCGCCTCAGGGGGTGTGACTGACCATGAAGGAGAGATTGCACCCCTGTCTGTAGTGAACGCTGTTTGTCCAGCGGAAGTTTCACTATCGCTGGGAGAGTATGAAACTCCATCCCGAGATATGTCAGTGATTGGGCCGGTGTCAGTTTTGACTTTGGGAAATTGATGATCCACCCGAATCTCTGGAGAGTCTCCAGAGCAATGTTCAGGCTGTGTTGGCATGCCACCTGAGAGGGGGCCTTGACAAGCAGATCGTCTAAGTAAGGGATCACCGAGTGTCCCTGAGAGTGTAGGACTGCTACCACTGTTGCCATGACCTTGGTGAAGACCCGTGGGGCTGTCGCCAGGCCGAAAGGCAGTGCCACGAACTGCAGGCGTTCGTCCCCTATGGCGAAACGCAGGAAGCGCTGATGCTCTGGTGCAATCGGCACGCCTTCGCACAAAGCATAAAAACTGAGGAGCCCGTGATGCACGGGGGGGTGTATAGGCAGAAGGGGAGGGGTTTACACTTTTAAGTGTAATACTTTGTGTGGCCTCCGGAGGCAGAAGCTATACACCCAATTGTCTGGGTCTCCCAATGGAGCGACAAAGAAAGGGAAGAGCCTCAGGGACAAATCGTGAATAGGATTTCATTCTTCGCATTGCAAGAAGTGAAAATTCACAAAATAAATTGACATGCTGAGGATAGAATATCCAGATAAGCTGAACTCAGGCTACCATATTTTTCGGATTATAAGACGCACTTTTCCTCCCAAAAATTTGGGAGGAAAGAAGGGAATTTTGTTTACTTACCGTAAATTCCTTTTCTTCTAGCTCCAATTGGGAGACCCAGACAGTGGGTGTATAGCTACTGCCCTCTGGAGGCCGCACAAAGAACTACACTTAAAAGTGTAAGGCCCCTCCCCTTCTGGCTATACACCCTCCCGTAGGAGTACAGATTCCTCAGTTTTAGTACCAAAGCAAGAAGGAGGAAAGCCAATAACAGTTTCAAAAACAAATTCAATCCGATAACATGATCGGAGAACTTAAGAAACAACATGAACAACATGTGCACCCGAAAAACGAAACCCTAAGAACAAATAGGGCGGGTGCTGGGTCTCCCAATTGGAGCTAGAAGAAAAGGAATTTACGGTAAGTAAACAAAATTCCCTTCTTCTTTTTCGCTCCTAATTGGGAGACCCAGACAGTGGGACGTCCAAAAGCAGTCCCTGGGTGGGTAAAAAGATACCACATGAACGGGCTGTCAGACAGCCTCTTCCTACAGGTGGGCCACCGCCGCCTGAAGGACTTGTCTACCTAGGCTGGCATCTGCCGAAGCGTAGGTATGCACTTGATAGTGTTTGGTAAACGTGTGCAGACTCGACCAGGTAGCCGCCTGGCACACTTGCTGAGCCGTAGCCTGATGCCGCAATGCCCAGGACGCACCCACGGCTCTGGTAGAATGGGCCTTCAGTCCAGATGGAATCGGAAGCCCAGCAGAACGGTATGTGTGAAGAATTGGTTCCTTGATCCACCGCGCCAGGGTGGATTTGGAAGCTTGCGATCCCTTATGCTGACCAGCGACTAGGACAAAGAGCGCATCAGAACGGCGTAGAGCCGCCGTGCGAGAAATGTAAATCCTGAGTGCTCTCACCAGGTCCAACAGATGTAAACCCTTTTCAAATTGGTGAACTGGATGCGGACACAAAGATGGTAAAGTGATATCCTGATTGAGATGAAAGGAAGAAACCACCTTGGGAGAAAACTCTGGAATTGGACGCAGTACTACCTTGTCTTGGTGAAACACCAGGAAGGGAGATTTGCAAGATAACGCCGCTAGCTCGGACACTCTTCGAAGAGACGTGACCGCCACAAGAAAAACTACCTTTTGTGAAAGCCGAGAAAGGGGAACCTCTTTCAAAGGCTCGAAAGGCGGCTTCTGGAGAGCAATGAGAACCTTGTTCAGATCCCAGGGTTCCAATGGCCGTCTGTAAGGAGGAACAATATGACAAACTCCTTGGAGAAACGTGCGTACTTTAGAAAGCTGTGCCAAGCGCTTCTGAAAGAATACGGATAGCGCGGAGACTTGACCCTTAAGAGAGCTAAGCGACAAACCTTTTTCCAACCCAGACTGCAGGAAGGAAAGAAAAGTTGGCAATGCAAATGGCCAGGGAGAAAACCCTTGAGCCACGCACCACGCTAAGAATATCTTCCACGTTCTGTGATAGATCTTAGCTGAGGATGGTTTTCTAGCCTGTCTCATTGTGGCAACAACTTCTTGAGATAAACCTGAGGCCGCTAGGATCCAGGACTCAATGGCCACACAGTCAGGTTCAGGGCCGCAGAATTCAGATGGAAAAACGGCCCTTGAGACAGCAAATCTGGACGGTCTGGTAGTGCCCACGGTTGGCCTACCGTGAGATGCCACAGATCCGGGTACCACGACCTTCTTGGCCAATCTGGAGCGACGAGTATGGCTCGATGGCAGTCGGACCTGATTTTCCGGAGAACTCTGGGTAACAATGCTAGAGGTGGGAACACATAGGGGAGTCGGAATTGCGACCAATCCTGAACCAAGGCGTCTGCCGCCAGTGCTCGGTGATCGTGAGACCGTGCCATGAAAACTGGGACCTTGTTGTTGTGTCGTGACGCCATCAGATCGACGTCCGGCGTCCCCCAGCGGCAACAGATCTGCTGAAACACGTCCGGGTGAAGGGACCATTCTCCTGCGTCCATGCCCTGGCGACTGAGAAAGTCTGCTTCCCAGTTTTCCACGCCTGGGATGTGAACTGCGGATATGGTGGACGCTCTGCTTTCCACCCACGTCAAAATCCGATGGACTTCTTGAAAAGCTTGGCGACTGCGTGTTCCCCCTTGGTGGTTGATGTACGCCACCGCCGTGGAATTGTCCGACTGAATCCGAATCTGCTTGCCTTCCAGCCATTGTTGGAAGGCTCGCAGGGCAAGATAGATTGCTCTGATTTCCAGAACATTGATCTGCAGGGTGGACTCTTCCAGAGTCCACATCCCCTGAGCCCTGTGGTGGAGATACACCGCTCCCCACCCTGATAGGCTCGCATCCGTCGTGACCACTGCCCAGGACGGGGGAAGGAACGACTTTCCCTGTGACAATGAGGTGGGGAGAAGCCACCAACGCAGAGAGTCCTTGGCAGTCTGAGAGAGGGAGACAGTCCTGTCGAGGGACGTCGATTTCCCGTCCCATTGGCGTAGAATGTCCCATTGTAGAGGGCGCAGATGAAACTGCGCGAACGGGACTGCCTCCATTGCTGCTACCATCTTTCCTAGGAAATGCATGAGGCGCCTCAGTGAGTGCGACTGGCTCTGAAGGAGAGATTGCACTCCAGTCCGTAGCGAGCACTGCTTGTCCAGTGGAAGCTTCACTATCGCTGAGAGAGTATGAAACTCCATGCCAAGATAAGTCAGAGATTGGGTCGGGGTTAGATGAGACTTTGGAAAGTTGATAATCCACCCGAAACTCTGGAGAGTGTCTAGTGCCACCTTCAGACTGTGTTGGCATGCCTCTTGAGAGGGTGCCTTTATAAGCAGGTCGTCTAGATACGGGATGACCGAGTGACCCTGCGAGTGCAGAACAGCTACTACTGCTGCCATGACCTTGGTGAAGACCCGGGGGGCTGTTGCCAGACCGAAAGGTAACGCTACGAACTGCAGGTGTTCGTCGTGTATGACGAAGCGTAGGAAACGCTGATGCTCTGGTGCGATCGGCACGTGGAGATACGCATCTTTGATATCTATTGATGCTAGAAAATCTCCTTGAGACATTGAGGCTATGACGGAGCGTAGGGATTCCATCCGGAACCTCCTGACTTTTACGTGTCTGTTGAGCAACTTTAGATCCAGGACGGGCCGATACGATCCGTCCTTTTTTGGGACCACAAACAGATTGGAGTAAAAACCGTGACCTTGTTCCTGAAGAGGGACGGAGGTCACCACTCCTTCCGCTTTTAGAGCGGCCACCGCCTGCAACAGAGCATCGGCTCGGTCTGGTGGGGGAGAAGTTCTGAAGAAACGAGTTGGCGGACGAGAACTGAACTCTATCCTGTACCCGTGAGACAGAATATCCCTCACCCAACGGTCTTTGACGTGTGACAGCCAGATGTCGCCAAAGTGGGAAAGCCTCCCACCGACCGCGGGTGTGGGAATCGGAGACCGCAAGTCAGGAGGACGCCGTCTTGGCAACGGTTCCTCCGGCTGCCCTTTTTGGGCGTGACTGAGACCTCCAAGAATCTGAGCGTCTCTGGTCCTTTTGAGTCTTTTTTGACGAGGTGAATTGGGACCTGCCCGGTCCTCGAAAGGACCGATAACCAGACTGACCCTTCCTCTGTTGGGGTTTGTTTTGTCTGTGTTGCGGTAAGGATGAGTCCTTACCCTTGGAGTGTTTGATGATTTCATCCAAACGCTCTCCAAACAATCGGTCACGAGAAAAAGGCAAATTGGTTAAGCACTTCTTGGAATGAGAATCTGCTTTCCAATGTCTCAACCACAGGGCCCTACGCAAAACAACGGAGTTGGCTGACGCCACTGCCGTGCGGCTTGTAGCGTCAAGAACAGCATTAATCGCGTACGACGCGAATGCCGCCATTTGCGAGGTCAATGGTGCTACCTGCGGGGCAGATGCACGTGTGACGGAGTCAACTCGCGCAAGCCCGGCTGAGATAGCTTGGAGTGAACATACGGCTGCAAAAGAAGGCGCCAATGACGCTCCAATCGCTTCATAGATGGATTTCAGCCAGAGCTCCATCTGCCTGTCAGTGGCATCTTTAAGTGCCGCTCCATCTTCAACTGCAACCAAGGATCTAGCTGCAAGCCTGGAAATTGGAGGATCCACTTTTGGACACTGGGTCCAACCCTTGACCACCTCAGGGGGAAAAGGATAGCGTGTATCTTTAAGCCGTTTAGGAAAACGCCTTTCAGGATAAGCGTGGGGTTTCTGGATTGCGTCTCTAAAGTCAGCGTGGTCCAGAAAAGTGCTTAAAGTACGCTTAGGGTATCTGAAATGGATTCTCTCGTGCTGCGAAGCTGACTCCTCCACAAGAGGAGCTGGTGGGGAAATATTTAACATCTTATTGATGTTAAATATAAGATCATTAACTATGGCGTCACCATCTGGTGTATCTAGATTGAGAGCGGTCCCAGGATCAGAATCCTGATCAGTTACGTCCGCCTCATCACCCATAGATTCATCTCGCTGGGATCCTGACCATTGAGATGAATGTGAAGGCCCGTCATAGCGAGCCCGCTTAGGCTGCCCGGGGCCATCATCCGAGTCAGAGTCTTCACCCTGAGGTGTATATGCCCGTCCCGGAGCTTGGAGCTGAGGGGGACCAGGGGGCAATGATTGCACAGTGTCCGTGGCCTGAAGTACAGGCCTAGCTCGCAATGTGTCAAGAATTTGTGACATAGTGAGAGACATTCTGTCAGCAAAAGCTGCAAACTCAGTTCCTGTCACCTGGACAGCATTCACAGGTGGTACACCCTGGGTCACGTCCAGCAGAGGTCCCGACTGTGCAAGCGCCGCAGGGGCCGAGCACTGCACACAATGGGGGTCCGTGGAGCCTGCCGGTAGAAAAGTCCCACATGCGGTGCAGGAAGCATATAATGTCTGTGCTTTGGCACCCTTGCGTTTTGCGGACGACATGCTGCTGGCTCTCTGCAATGTGAGAGAGTCTATAGCCAAAGGGCGACCAGCGCTATGCAATACAAAGTATTTGTAGCAACAAAATACTAAGAATAGTACTGGCACAAGAGGGGGTGAGCCCTGAGGGCTGCTTACCGCCCGCTGAATAGCGGGTAAGAGGCTGCAGAATTCCTTGTCTGGGTCTCCCCGGCTCCCCTCTGCAGCTCAGCGTGTCAGCAGGAATGGCTGCCGGCGTCTGTGGAGAGGGGCGGTCCGTGGGAGTTCCCAAACAAAAGTGCGGGAAACAGTGTCCCCTCTGTGCCGATTGGGAGGGCTGGAGTATGTAAAAACGACTCCAGCCCTCAGCGCTGATGCACTGGCCAGCGTCCCGCCCCTCTCCTGACTGGCAGGTCTGGGGGCGGGAACGAACGGAAGCAGGCCGCAAAAGCCGGGGACTCGAGTTATCAGCGCGGCCGCCGTAAAAGCGCGGGCCGCGCTGAAGTCCCCGGCGCACCACAAGTGCCAGCCGCGCCGCAGTCCCAGCGGCCGGCATGACCGAATCCTAAACGTGGCCAGCGTCCCGCCCCTCTCCTGACTGGCAGGTCCGGGGGCGGGAACGAACGGAAGCAGGCCGCAAAAGCCGGGGACTCGAGTTATCAGCGCGGCCGCCGTAAAAGCGCGGGCCGCGCTGAAGTCCCCGGCGCACCACAAGTGCCAGCCGCGCCGCAGTCCCAGCGGCCGGCGCGACCGATTCCTGGAAGTGTGCCTGCTTCAGCTAAGCTGAATGAGGCCATGGCACAAGCGCCGTAGCGCAGATGTCCCCCGGCGCACTACAACACCCAGCATGCTGCGGTGTGAGCGCCAAATGCACGGGGACACAGAGTACCTTGAGGAAGCAGGGCCATGTCCCTGATGTACTCCGCTCCATCCAGCATCTTCTCCAGGGGCTGTAGATGGAGCCCGGTCTCAGTGCCTGGAGACCAGTAAATCCCACTTCACCCAGAGCCCTGTAAAAAGGGATGGGGAAGGAATCAGCATGTGGGCTCCTGCCGCCGTACCCGCAATGGGTACCTCAACCTTACAAACACCTCCGACATACAGTGGGGTGAGAAGGGAGCATGCTGGGAGCCCTGTTTATGGGCCCTCTTTTCTTCCATCCGACATAGTCAGCAGCTGCTGCTGACTAAAAACAATGGAGCTATGCGTGCGTGTCTGACCTCCTTGCGCACAAAGCTAAAACTGAGGAATCTGTACTCCTACGGGAGGGTGTATAGCCAGAAGGGGAGGGGCCTTACACTTTTAAGTGTAGTTCTTTGTGCGGCCTCCAGAGGGCAGTAGCTATACACCCACTGTCTGGGTCTCCCAATTAGGAGCGAAAAAGAAATGAGTGGCGAGTCTTAGAGGAATGCAGCTTACCAGAGGTTGGTGGAGAATGGTCACAGGAGGCAGGAACAATGCTGTGCACTGTGTGCAGTGCTAGTGGTCACTGCGGGTGGTGAAGCAGGGGCCATCCTGAAAAGGTCGGTGGTGCGGGCTTCAAATAACGGCGCTTAAAGTCGGTGTGTGTGCAGACTGAGAACTTGGGCTCCAGATCTCATCTGCACACACGCCGCCTCTGGCCTAATGATCTCCCAGCAGCAGACTTAAAGAAAATGGCGCGTGCGCAGATGAGATCTTGGCTCGTCATTGAGCAGATTGCTCAATCTGTGCAAGTGCAGACTATGGGCACCATTTCTTTGAAGCCCGCACCGCCAATAGTTTCTGGAAGTTACTGCTTTACAGTGCCCACAGAGAGCATCCGGGACACCCGCTGGCGGCGGCATCGCCCTGCTGCATCACCGCCTGTGCCTCCTGTAATTCCGCTCCACCACCATCGCCCCCAGTAAGACACCACCGGTTTATAAGACTGACCCCATTTTTCCCCCCTTTTTTGTATAAATTTAGGGTGTCTTATAAAACGAGAAAAATACAGTAATCATTTGCATGTCCTGATGAACAAAACTGACTATAATCGGGTCGATTGGATGTTTGTTGGATTTTCCATCGAAATGGAAACCCAAGTGCCTACTCTTCCTGTAGGAATTGGAACCTATGATGGCGCCTCCTGCAAGTGTGAACAAAACCTTACGTTGCAGATTTTGATAAGATTCAAAGTGCGGCTCACCTTCAGTTCTGCATTGCTCTCTGCGTTCTTCAACATGTGCAAGAGAAACTCTGCGCTTTTCTTGGGCCAACGTCCCTGTGTCCAGCCCCACTGCTTGGCCTGCAGGAGAAATAGGAAAATAGTAGTGTACATCCTTCAGATTTATAACCTAAAGTATAATAAGTATCAGCAATGGTCTGCTAACAAGTGACCGTCAAGAACTTTTCAGGTTCACAAGTCTCCACGGCTAAGTGTTAGGCCTAAGACACACGGCATGAAAATCGGAGCGAGTGGAGTGCGATAAAACATCACATTCTACTCGGACCAATATTAGCCTGTGTCCCAGCACCCACGAGTGATTATTTTCTCAGCCCTAATCTGACTGAGAAAACAATCGCAGCATGCTGTGACTATTGCGATCCTAGTTTCTCTCGCACCCTTCAAGTCTATGGGGCGAGAGAAAAATCGTACTGCACTCGCAGTACACCGGTGTTCCGCAAGTGCAGGGCGAGAATCTCAATAGCCAGCAACGGAGGAGAGAGGGAGATAAATCGCTCCCTCCCCTCCGCAGCACCGGCCTGCCCCCCGCAGCTGAGGTCTGATCGCTTGATCAAACCTCAGTCGCAGTGACACTCGGCTCCCGTTGTGCTGAGAGTGTGAGCCGAGTGTCATGCGAGGATCGCATTAGTCCCCCATGTGGCCCCGGCCTTACTATGAGGAGACGCCGCATGGTGCACTTACTACAAACAAACAGCAGCGAGTACAGACCGCAGCACAACAGCTACATATTAATGGGAAAACCCTTACAATGGATATCACTACAGGAGAAACCAAGCAAAAACTATAAGGAACCATGTATAATAATAATAATAATAATATTCATTTATATAGCGCTATTAATTCCACAGCACTTTACATACATTGGCAACACTGTGCCCATTGGGGCTCACAATCTAGAGTCCCTATCAGTATGTCTTTGGAGTGTGGGAGGAAACCGGAGACCCCGGGGGAAACCCACGCAAACACGGGGAGAACATACAAACTCCTTGCCGATGGTGTCCTTGGTGGGATTTGAACCCAGGACCCTTAGGTTAGGTCTATGTAATCGTCTTTCAGTCAAGAAATCGGCTGCAGAAACCACTGTGGGTTAGATTGTAAGAAAAAGCAAAGCAAAAATTGTCTGGCCCTGCAAAACCTATTTAACACTAGAAGTCCCAGGAATTTCGAGCTCCATAGGGTTCCAATGGTAGAAGAAGGGAATTTTGTTACTTACCGTAAATTCCTTTTCTTCTAGCTCTTATTGGGAGACCCAGACGATTGGGGTATAGCTACTGCCCTCTGGAGGCCACACAAAGCACTACATTAAAAGTGCAAGGCCCCTCCCCCTCTGGCTATACCCCCCCCGTGGTATCACGGGTTCTCCAGTTTTAGTGCCAAAGCAAGAAGGAGGAAGCCAATAACTGGTTTAAACAAATTAACTCCGAATAACATCGGAGAACTGAAAAACCGTTCAACATGAACAACATGTGTACCCGCAAACAACAAAAAACATCCCGAAGGACAACAGGGCGGGTGCTGGGTCTCCCAATAAGAGCTAGAAGAAAAGGAATTTACGGTAAGTAACAAAATTCCCTTCTTCTTCAGCGCTCTATTGGGAGACCCAGACGATTGGGACGTCCAAAAGCTGTCCCTGGGTGGGTAAAGAAATACCTCATGTTAGAGCTGTAAAACAGCCCTCCCCTACGGGGGTGTCACTGCCGCCTGCAGGACTCTTCTACCTAAGCTGGCATCCGCCGAAGCATAGGTATGCACCTGATAATGCTTGGTGAAAGTGTGCAGACTGGACCAGGTAGCTGCCTGGCACACCTGTTGAGCCGAAGCCTGGTGACGTAATGCCCAGGACGCACCCACGGCTCTGGTTGAGTGGGCTTTTAGCCCTGAAGGAACCGGAAGCCCCGCAGAACGGTAGGCCTCTAGAATTGGTTCTTTGATCCATCGAGCCAGGGTGGCTTTAGAAGCCTGCAACCCCTTGCGCGGACCAGCGACAAGGACAAAAAGTGCATCGGCACGGCGCATGGGCGCCGTGCGGGAAATGTAGATTCTGAGTGCTCTCACCAGATCTAGCAAACGTAAGTCCTTTTCATACCGGTGAACCGGATGAGGACAAAAAGAAGGCAAGGATATATCCTGATTAAGATGAAAAGAGGATACGACCTTAGGGAGAAACTCCGGAATAGGGCGCAGCACTACCTTGTCCTGGTGGAACACCAGGAAGGGAGCCTTGGATGACAGAGCTGCCAGCTCAGACACTCGCCGAAGCGATGTGATCGCAACAAGAAACGCCACTTTCTGTGACAGCCGAGAAAAGGAAACTTCCTTCAGAGGCTCGAAGGGCGGCTTCTGGAGAGCAACTAGTACCCTGTTCAGATCCCATGGATCTAACGGCCGCTTGTACGGGGGCACAATATGACAGACCCCCTGCAGGAACGTGCGCACCTTAGAAAGACGTGCTAGACGCTTCTGAAAAAACACGGATAGTGCCGAAACTTGCCCTTTAAGGGAGCTGAGCGACAAGCCCTTTTCTAACCCCGATTGCAGGAAGGAAAGAAACTTGGGCAATGCAAATGGCCAGGGAGACACTCCCTGAGCAGAGCACCAGGATAAGAAAATCTTCCACGTTCTGTGGTAGATCTTAGCCGAATTCGACTTTCTAGCTTGTCTCATTGTGGCAACGACTCCTTGAGATAATCCTGCAGATGCTAGGATCCAGGACTCAATGGCCACACAGTCAGGTTCAGGGCCGCAGAATTCTGATGGAAAAACGGCCCTTGGGACAGTAAGTCTGGTCGGTCTGGCAGTGACCACGGTCGACCGATCGTGAGATGCCACAGATCCGGATACCACGACCTCCTCGGCCAGTCTGGAGCGACGAGTATGATGCGGCTGCACTCGGATCTGATCTTGCGTAGCACTCTGGGCAAGAGCGCCAGAGGCGGAAACACGTATGGGAGCTGAAACTGCGACCAATCTTGAACCAAGGCGTCTGCCGCCAGAGCTCTTTGATCGCGCGACCTCGCCATGAATGCCGGGACCTTGTTGTTGTGCCGGGATGCCATTAGGTCGACGTCCGGCACTCCCCAGCGGCGACAGATTTCCTGAAACACGTCCGGGTGAAGGGACCATTCCCCTGCGTCCATGCCCTGGCGACTGAGGAAGTCTGCTTCCCAGTTTTCTACGCCTGGGATGTGAACCGCGGATATGGTGGATGCTCTGTCCTCCACCCACATTAGAATGCGCCGGACTTCTTGGAAGGCTTGCCGACTGCGCGTCCCTCCTTGGTGGTTGATGTATGCCACCGCTGTGGAGTTGTCCGATTGGATTCGGATCTGCTTTCCTTCCAGCCACTGTTGGAAGGCCAGTAGAGCAAGATACACTGCTCTGATCTCCAGAACATTGATCTGAAGGGTGGACTCCTGCGGAGTCCACGTCCCCTGAGCCCTGTGGTGGAGAAATACTGCTCCCCACCCTGACAGACTCGCATCTGTCGTGACTACTGCCCAGGATGGGGGCAGGAAGGATCTTCCCTGAGACAATGAGGTGGGAAGGAGCCACCATTGTAGGGAGTCCTTGGCCGTCTGGGAAAGCGAGACTTTCCTGTCCAGGGACGTTGACTTCCCGTCCCATTGGCGGAGAATGTCCCATTGAAGTGGGCGCAGATGAAACTGCGCAAAGGGAACTGCTTCCATGGCTGCCACCATCTTCCCTAGGAAATGCATGAGGCGCCGCAAGGGATGCAACTGGCCCTGCAGAAGAGATTGCACCCCTGTCTGTAGTGACCGCTGCTTGTTCAGCGGAAGCTTCACTATCGCTGCTAGAGTATGAAACTCCATGCCAAGATACGTTAGTGATTGAGTCGGTGATAGGATCGACTTTGGAAAGTTGATGATCCATCCGAAAGACTGTAGGGTCTCCAGCGTAGCATTCAGGCTGCGCTGACATGCCTCTTGAGAGGGAGCTTTGACCAATAAATCGTCTAGGTAAGGGATCACCGAGTGTCCCTGAGAGTGCAAGACTGCTACCACCGCCGCCATGACCTTGGTGAAGACCCGTGGGGCTGTCGCCAGACCAAATGGCAGAGCTACGAACTGAAAATGGTCGTCTCCTATCACAAAACGTAGAAAACGTTGATGTTCTGTAGCAATTGGCACGTGGAGATAAGCATCTTTGATGTCTATTGAGGCAAGGAAGTCTCCTCTGGACATTGAGGCAATGACAGAACGCAGGGTTTCCATCCGGAACTTCCTGGCGTGCACATGTTTGTTGAGCCGTTTTAGGTCCAGAACAGGACGGAACGAGCCGTCCTTTTTTGGAACCACAAAGAGATTGGAGTAAAACCCTTGCCCTTGTTCCTGAGGAGGGACTGGGATCACCACTCCTTCCGCTCTTAGGGAGTCCACCGCCTGCAGCAGAGCATCTGCTCGGTCTGGATGTGGGGAGGTTCTGAAGAACCGAGCTGGAGGACGAGAATTGAACTCGATTCTGTACCCGCGAGACAAAATGTCCGTCACCCACCGGTCTTTGACCTGTGACATCCAAATGCCGGAAAAGCGGGAGAGCCTGCCCCCGACCGGCGATGCGGAGGGAGGGGGCTGGAAGTCATGAGGTAGCCGCTTTGGAAGTGGTACCTCCATTTGCTTTCTTGGGGCGCGTGTGAGCCCGCCACGAATCTGAGTTTCTTTGCGTCCTCTGAGTCCCTTTGGACGAGGTAAACGGTGTCTTGCCCGAACCTCGAAAGGACTGAAACCTCTGCTGCCACTTTTTCTGCTGAGGTTTGGTTGTTCTGGGTTGTGGTAAAGAGGAGTCTTTACCCTTAGACTGCTTAATGATATCAGCCAATGGCTCGCCAAACAGTCTATCTCTAGATAAAGGCAAACTGGTTAAACATTTTTTGGAACCAGCATCTGCTTTCCAGTCCTTTAACCACAAGGCTCTGCGCAAAACTACCGAATTGGCGGACGCCATTGAGGTGCGACTGGTAGATTCTAGGACCGCATTGATAGCGTAAGACGCAAACGCCGACATCTGCGTGGTAAGGTGCGCCACTTGCGGCACTGCTGGATGTATGATAGCATCCACTTTTGCTAAGCCAGCTGAAATAGCCTGGAGTGCCCATACGGCTGCGAATGCCGGAGCAAACGACGCGCCGATAGCTTCATAGACAGATTTTAACCAAAGGTCCATCTGTCTGTCATTGGCATCTTTAAGTGAAGCGCCATCCTCCACTGCAACTATGGACCTAGCTGCGAGTTTGGAAATCGGGGGGTCTACCTTTGGACACTGTGTCCAGCGCTTGACCACCTCAGGGGGGAAAGGGAAACGCGTATCTTTAGATCGTTTAGAGAAACGCCTTTCTGGGTGAGCGTCGTGCTTCTGGATTGATTCTCTGAAGTCAGCGTGATCCAACAAAGCACTCAATTTACGCTTGGGATAAAGGAAACGAAACTTCTCCTGCTCCGCAGCCGCCTCTTCTGCTGAAGGGGCTGGGGGAGAAATATCCAACAGCCTATTGATGGCTGAGATAAGGTCGTTTACCATGGCATCCCCATCAGGGGTATCCAGGTTGAGAGGGGTTCCAGGAATGGATTCCTGATCACTCTCATCAGACACATCACAGGGAGACTGATTGCGCTGAGACCCTGAGCAGTGTGATGACGTCGAGGGTCTTTCCCAGCGAGCTCGCTTAGGGTGGCTGGGGCTATCATCTGAGTCATAATCCTCGGCCTGTGAAGCCGGGGACCCCCCTGTGGGCTGGATTAATTCCAAGTGAGGGGGACCTGAGGACAGAGGCCTCGCCGTGCCCAAAGACTGAGCCCCATGCATAGATTGCAAGGTTTCAAGGATTTTTGCCATAGACACAGACATATTATCAGCAAAAACTGCAAAGTCTGTCCCTGACACCGGGGCAGGACTTACAAGCGTCTCAGCCTGGGTCACTACCTCTCCTGACTCCGGCTGGCGAAGCAGCACCGGGTCGGAGCATTGCACACAATGGGGGTCATCGGAGCCTGCTGGTAGATTAGCCCCACATGCAGCACACGCAGTATACACAGCCCTAGCCTTGGCAGCCTTGCGTTTTGAGGATGGCATGTTGTTGCTTCCACAGAGGGATCTGGGAGATGCAGCCAGAAGCGACCTCACAGTGCAAGAAATACAATATCTCTATATCCTACACAGTACACCGATACACCGTGAGGCACTAGAGGGACCAGCACAGAAAAATCGCTTACCGCCCGCTTAAAAAGCGGGTGTGTGGTCGCCAGATAGCCCCTAGTCCAGGTCTCCCAGAGCCTTGCGTCCTTCCTCCAGCCAGACTGCATGTAATGGCTGCCGGCGTCCTGAGAGAGAAGGGGGGCGGGCCCTGGGCGTTCCTGGCTAAGAGCGGGAAGCCTGCTTCCCTCTGTGCCTAGTGTGAGGGCTGGAGCATGTAAATCAGGCTCCAGCCCTCGTCGCTGCTAGCGAACAGCGTCTCTCCCCTACCCTGAATGACAGGGTGGGGGCGGGAACGAATCGGAGCTGCCGGCGTCCTAGGCCCAAAAAGCCGGGGACTCAATTTATAACCGCCGCCGCCGTAAAAGCGCGGACGGCGGATCCCCGGCGCACCACAAGTCACAGCAGCGCCGCCCGGTCCAGAGGGGGTCGGCGCTGCGTTCCCATACACAAAAAATCCCCCAGTAATCTGTAGGGACACTAACTCCAACGTTGCGGTCCCCGGCGCACTACAACACCCAGCCAGCCCGGAGTGTGTCTGTGCCTGCCGGGGACACAGAGTACCTGTATGATGCAGGGCCTGTCCCTGATCGTACTCCTGCTCCGTCTCCATCAGGTTCTAATGGGTCTGTGGATGGAGCCCGGCGTCAGAGCTGAGAGGCCGGCAGGATCCCACTTCCACAGAGCCCTACCAGGGGATGTGGAAGGAAAACAGCATGTCAGGCTCCAGCCCTGTACCAGCAATAGGTACCTCAACCTTACAACACCATCCAGGGGTGAGAAGGGAGCATGCTGGGGACACTATATGTGTCCTCTTTTCTTCCATCCGAAATAGTCAGCAGCTACTGCTGACTAAAATCTGTGGAGCTATGCATGGAATGTCTGACCTCCTTCGCACACAAAGCTAAAACTGGAGAACCCGTGATACCACGGGGGGGGTATAGCCAGAGGGGGAGGGGCCTTGCACTTTTAATGTAGTGCTTTGTGTGGCCTCCAGAGGGCAGTAGCTATACCCCAATCGTCTGGGTCTCCCAATAGAGCGCTGAAGAAATGTTAAATGACCCCTCTCTGGGACATCTAGTGTTAAAGGCTTAAAAGAAGTTGTCCATTTTCCTTAGACATTTTTTCTACCCCACAAGACTTTATTGCCTAAACCTGTGTGGATGTATATGTAGGGTAGGTGCAGTAACATACTCTCCCATTGCGGTCTTCGTGGTTCCCCAGCACCGGTCCGGTCCTTTTCTGGGTCACACGACTTCTTTTTCGACTTGCCAGATTTTGGAAGTCGGAATAGAAATTAAACAAGTGAGGAGAGGACCTGGAAAGCGGTGATGGGTGAGTATATTACCGCACCTACCCTACATATACATCCTAGCCAAGAAGTTTTATGATAGCGCTTTTTTTTTTAAGTGCATGTAATTGAGGCTAAAAACAACCCAAAACGTTTTTTTACAATTGGGTTTGGTTAAAAACTTTACATATTTTGCTTTCGAAAGCTTCTTTGTATTGCACCATACCATCTATTGCCGGCTGTAGAAGGAGTTGACAGAGAATCTGTCAGTGAGCTTGCTATCACAGTATGACAACGTTTGTAACCCTTGTTTTTTTCCTGACCTCTTCGCAGCTGATTTAGGACTACAGACCGCATCAAAGTTGAATGTACAGGCATAAAAAGGTCTTTAGAAAGCAAAAAAGTGTAAAGTTCTTAATTAAACCCAATGATAAAGATGATTGCATTCAAGAATAGTCATTGAAGGTGGACAATCCGTGTAAATCTGCAGTAAATGCACCACATTGCCCAGCTAAATGCCTGCCGTTTGGTGCAGATTTCACAGCCGTGGACACTTCAGACATTGTGAGGTCACACTTTGTAAACTTCTTGAGTTGCTCAGAACATTATGGTTGTTTTCATGGTTATTCCAAAGGTGTCCTAAGATGGTCATCACTGCAACTCCTAAAAAACCTGACTACACTGTGATCCTCCTGCAAAACCTGTAATATTGTATTGGGAGCGCCATATACAACGTGCTTATACCGACCTGAGCACAGCGGCCAACGCCTCCATTGTAACGACGGAAGGGGACGCACTGCTTCTTCACGGTTACATCTTTTAAGTATTTGGTGGCCTTGCGGATGTGCATGCCCTTAATGGCCTGAGCAGTCTCACGAGTGTTCTGCAAAGAGAAAAATACATGTCACATCCAATCTAAAAAGGACAAATACAGAACTATACAAATTAAGAATAACCCACAACGGCCATCAGAACCAATGCCGGACTGGTTTAAGCCAACGAACTGTGTGACCACTATATAACCAACAATATCAATATCGAGGGCTCTAGTATATAACAGCCACCAACACCCAACCATTGCAGACCTTTTAGGTACAGAGTGATATGGAGATGGTGCAAATTTGACTCAAATACATCAGATGGAGAAAACAATTCTTGTAGCTTATAAGCCCACACTATGCCATAAACCACTACTGTACCGTCACAACAGTCTATAAAAGCCTAAAGTGAACCCGTGCATGTAGTAGGGTCTGTTCACACTTTGCAGTACATCAGACGTATATCCCTATAGCAAGGCCTCTGATTTATGCCATTATGTGGGCACACAGAGGTACACAATCATGATTGCTTTTTTTTACCTACTTAGAAAATAACGAAAAGTAAAAAGATGAAATGTGAACAGAGCACGTGTGACTGCGAGGACAAATACGGGAATATTTACTAATCTACCAAACCAGTGCACCCCTAGAGCTGACCAAACATCGGCAGTCAGAACATGGCAACTTTTGTATCAGTCACCAATCTTTGTATATGGGATGAACCCTGTTTCCATGGAAGATAAACCGCCACCCGGGGTTTAACAGAAACATATCCCCCATTAAAATAAACCCACAGAACGCCAAGCCTAATGGCCTCCATAAAAAATGGACCAATATTGACGGGTTCGGACGACTGTCCAATGTGTATGGGGGCACTGGCTGGGGGAGATATGGATCATAGGTGTCTGATTTTGAACTGCCAACTGCACGGTTTTCCCTAAGATAAACCGTCAGCCGATGCATTAATCGGCAGCTTTCTCCTAGAGAACACGCAAGGGTACGGCGGAGTGTGCGGCCGGCAGCCACCCGGCAGTGTGCGGCCGGCAGCCACCCGGCAGTGTGCGGCCGGCAGCCACCCGGCAGTGTGCGGCCGGCAGCCACCCGGCAGTGTGCGGCCGGCAGCCACCCGGCAGTGTGCTTAAATGTCTGCAACCCATACACATCATATAAACATCACATTGGTAATAAAACAGAACACAAATGTTGGCTGCTCAAAATTCTTGTTAGTTTCATGGTTGATCCAAAGGTGTCCTAAGAAAACATCACAGCAGCGAAGAAGCAGGAACCTGAGACGCCTGGTGCTTACCTTGAAGTGCACTCGCAGGTTGGAGCCCCGGGCCTTGCATGCTGCAAAAGACAAGCAAGAAGTTAGTTATGTTAATAATCTCTAACATGTGGATCCCCGAGGGGCTGAGAAACTACAACTCCCAGCAGCTTAGTAGATGTAGTTCCAAAACCCCTAAGGAGCAATGACCCATCTATGCAGCCGAATAACACGTCACTTACACTTTGTGGGGTTTTCCGGGTCGAGTGAGTAGCGGACCATTTTGAGATTTTACCTGGAGAAAAAAAAAGAAAACATCATTTAGACTTTGTAAAGCAACGTGTTAAGTAGTCGGCCCGGCTCGTATCACAGCTGCTCAGATCTGAAAGGTATTTTCATTTTTTTATTTCCAAAGGTGTCCTAAGAAGTCATCACCGCAGCTGGAATCCTAAACAAGTCCCTGCACCATAGAAAGTGGCACACTTCAAGCAACTACCCCCCCCCACTCAATATTTATCATGGTACAGTCCTAGCAGGTCAGGGACTAGTAGTGCTTTATAGCCAGGGCTCACCCAACGGGCCAACTACAGGGGTGTCCGCTGCTAGAGGCAAAAATGGAGATACATCCGGTTAACACTGGTCAGAAGTGGGCTCTACAGAGCAGACACCCCCTTATTAACTACAAAAACATGAGGCTTCTCCAGGGTATATACCACTACGTACCGCCTGGATTATACACAACCTCACATGCCACAGCATGCAAGCAGTCATCTGCTGTGACTGGATGATCAGTTTTGCTCAGGTGTGGGCTGTGTAACACAGCTGGCACCCTTGGTATGTGGTCTATGTCTGCATTGTACACAGGTCGAACACATCTGCCCTATATACACAAGAGGCTGCCAGCCCTGCAGATCCAGCACCCAAACAGACATGCAGCACCCCCATTCCAGGAATGGATCAGTCCAGAACACAGGTCTAAAGTATGGCAGAGCCACTACCATTCAACACACACGGGGGGGAACGTCACCACCAGCACCTGCCTGCAGAGCCCGCTCCTCACCGTACACAGCGGGTGCACTACTGGACGTAGTAGTCCTCCCCCGCCACCTGTCCACCATGGCACCCGGACTACAGGCCGGAGCCCCGGCCTCTCCTCAGGCCTCTGGCCGGGAGCCTTCACACCCCCTGAGGCGCCTCATACCTCCACTTCCCGCACCCAAGCGCGTTCCTCCCACTCCCCGTCACCGAGAAGCCCCAACCCGGGGCAGGATGGCGGAGATCTAGGCCGGATCCCGGAGCCGCTCTCAACAACCATGTCTCACTCACCTCAGGCCGCGCAGGAAGAGGACTGGCAAAGGATTCTGGGAGTGGTATTGCGCCGCCAAATCTCGCGAGAGCAGCAGTGGACGTGGAAAGCGGCGGCCATTTTGCCAACCACGGCGCCAACCAAGCGACGTCTGAGCAGTGCACGTGGAAAGCGGCGGCCACTTTGCCAACCACTGCGCCAACCAACCATCGTCTGATATGTGATTTACGCCACAACTTGCCCTTTTTCCTCCAAGAGCCATCACTTTTCTTTTTTTTGCATATATTTCTTCTACATCTCTTTATGGGGGCTTGTTTATTTTGCAAAATGAGTTGTAGAGGGTTTTTTCGTAATTACATTTTAACCTTGTGAAAAATAAGAAAAAAAAATCCAAGTGCGCTGATATGGTAAAGAAATAAAAACACAATTCCGCCATTATTTTTCGGGTTTTGTGTTATGATATTGACTGTGTGGTTATAATGAGCTGACGGCCCCATATCTGCAAGGTCATAGCATTTTCCAAAGTGACCGGGTCCCTTTATGAATGATGGAATAATGATCCAGCACTCAAAGAGTTAAATTACTAATAAGCTCTTCATATAAGACATTTATACCCCCCATAACGCTACATCTGCAGTATTGCATCTTTATTATGTGTTTGCAGATAAGACCACCAATAAAAAGAAATGAAAAAATACATATTCAGTGGAGCGATCAGATGATGTGAAGCCCCCACAGATCCCGTGTACTCGCAATGTGACGAGTTGGGATACTGACGTCCATTTGCAGTAGATGATTATTGATCTACCTTATGTCGTCCAGACGGAATAATTGGAAATGATCCGGATCCAATTTTGGTTTTGCCCGGTTTATGATTTCACCCAAGATGTCAGTGAAAAGGGTTAATGAAAAGTCCAGTAACCAGAATTCATAGTGTTTCCCATTGACATCCTGGGTGAAATCACAGACCGGGAATGACCCACAAAAGGTCCAGGTCATTTCCAATTATTCCGTCTGGATGACATAAGGTAGATCCATAATCACCTACTAAAAATGGACATTAGCCGCGGATTTACCGCGGATTTGCCGAAAATCTGCAGCAGCGGCACTTCCAAGCCATTTCAATGGCATTTTGGAAATGCTGTGTCCATGCTGCGGATTTTTCCGCTGTGGATTTGCCGCGGATTTTGATGCGGAAAAATCTGCAGCATGTCAATTGTTTGTTGCGGATTTTGGTGCGGATTTGGGTATAGAATGGGAAAAAAAAAAAAAAATCCGCATCAAAATCCGCGGCAAATCCGCGGTAAATCCGCGGGTGCGGATTTGCCGCGAAAGTCGCGGATTTTCAGGCAGAAAAGTCCGCAGGTACATTCTACCGTGGACACATAGCCTTAGTATCCCAACACGTCACATTGCGGCTTCATCATATTCAGGATTTACTGTGGCTTACATTAAAAAACCTGCTTACATGAAAGTCAAAAGAGCTGGGAGCTACAGGTCATTAATAGGAGCTGTGATTGGTTGCTATAGGCAACGAAGGATATTGTTAGTCTAAGAAACTTATGTGTGAGGTAATATGATAATCGGTGGAGACATGGACAGAGAGAGAAATAGAGACAGAAACTGATAGAGAATTAATTAGACAGAGACAGACAGAGAGGGAGACACACAGAAATAGAGACAGAAAGACAGACAGAGAGACAAAAAGACATCGAGAGACAGAGAGAGATTGACACATACAGACAGACAAAGAGACAGAGACAGACACAAAGATAGAGACAGAGACAGACAGAAACATACAGAGAGAGACACAGACAGAGAGAAATAGAGACGAAGACAGAGACATAGAGAGATAGACAGAGAGAGAGAGACAAATACAGACAGAGAGACAAAAAGAGATAGAGAGGTGGACATGGAGTGAGGCGGACAAGGAGAGAGAGAAACGGATAGACAAAGAGAGGGCATGGGAGAGAGATAGAAAGACACTTAGTTACTATCCCGGGCAATGCCAGGTTCTACAGCTAGTGTAATATATAACGCTGAGAAAATGTGTGTGTCATGATATTTTGCACAAACACCTCATTTGACTCAGGGAACATCATAGACTATGCTTTGAGGGGAAAATTTAACCCTGCGCTTTACAGTTATTTGCCAAAAAACCTGCTTACATTACAGTGAATGGAGCTGGGAGCTACACGTTATTAATAGGAGCTGTGATTGGTTGCTATAGGCAAGAAGGACATTCTTAGTATAAGAAGCTTATGTGTGAGGTAATATGATATCATTAGAGACAGACACACACAGAGATACACAGAAATAGAGACATGCAGAGACAGACACACAGACAGACACAGAAACAAAGATACAGATACAGACAGACATAGAGAGACAGACAGAGAGGTAGAGACAGAGAGGTGGAGACAGACAGAGAAACAGAAAGACAGAGAGATATCGAGAGACAAACAAAAAGACATAGAGAGACAGAGACACACAGAGACATGCAGCGACAGAGATACACACAGAGACATGCAGCGACAGAGATACACACAGAGACACAGACACACACAGACACAGACACACAGACAGAGAGACATAGAGAGACAGAGAGGTAGAGACAGACAGAGATGTAGAGACAGACAGACATAGAGATACAGATAGAGAGACATAGAGAGACAGACAGAGAAACAGACAGACAGAAAGACAGAGATATCGAGAGACAGACAGAAAGACATAGAGAGACAGAGACAGGCAGAGAGAGAGAGAGAGCGAGAAAGAGCTGTGTAGATCAAATTACAGCACTCTTGGTATGGTGTGGTGCCCGGAGAGGATCCAATTCCGCACTATAAGCATACAAAGAATCCGGCACTCAAATTTGCAAGAGTGAATATTCAAAATTTTAATGTGGCAAAAAAAGGGGTGTACAAACAACAAAGAATCAAAAAACTCCATGTGCGGTCACTTAGAAATATGACAAATCAAAAAAATCCCCAAGATTGGTGTAGGCAAGATCACCTTGATGAGGACATAGTGTAAAGAAAGATTGTATATGATAAAATATTACATTTTATTAGAATAGATTTTTTTTTTAAAAAATATATACGGTAAATCCATGCTTAATAAAAGATAGATATGTACCCTATGTACAGCGAAGCAGGTATAAATAGCAGTGCAAAAAGGACCATATAATATAATTAGAAGGCAATTTAAATTTTATATCCGAACATATATATATATAAAGGCATAAAAAATGCACCTGCCTAAATTATTTTATACTTTTTTCTAATGCTAGTACTGAATGTAGCAAAATAATATTAGGAAAAGTACATTTAATATAAAGTGTGCTAGTGCAGGGGATATGTACCCGAAGAGAACACAAATTCAAGTAGGCTGTTAAAAAGCACACATGATAGCAGCTAGTAAATGCGCTGATGTGAACAAGATTATATAGTTGTAAGATACGGATCCATATTGCTTTACCTAAGTAAATGGTCAGTGGAACCTGTATGCTGCTGACCCCGACGTGCGTTTCGTCCTATTAGTGACTTCCTCACCTGCACCTCCTATCTCAAGTATTTATTTCTGTTAATGTTGATGATTATGACTTACAGCCAATGAAAACCCAAAAGTCATTATCTCAGAAAACTAGAATAATTACTACAAAACACCTGCACAGTCTTCCTAAGCATTTAAAATGGTCCCTTAGTCTGGTTCAGTAGGCTAAACAATCATGGGTAAGACTGCTGACTTGACAGATGTCCAGAAGGCAGTCATTGACACACTCAACAAGGATGGTAAGCCACTAAAGGTCATTTCTAAAGAAGCTGGCTGTTCACAGAGTGCTGTATCCAAGCATATTAATGGAAAGTTAAGTGGAAGGAAAAAGTGTGGTAGACAAAGGTGCACAAGCAACTGCAGCCTTAATAGGATTGTTAAGAAAAGGCCATTTATAAATTTGGGGGAGATTCACAAGGAGTGGACGCTGCTGGAGTCAGCGCTGCAAGAGCCACCACACACAGACGTATCAAGGACATGGGCTACAAGTGTCGCATTCCTTGTGTCAGGCTCCTCATGACCAATAGACAACACCAGAAGTGTCTTACCTGGGCCAAGGATAAAAAGAACTGGACTGTTCTCAGTGTCCAAGGTGTTGTTTTCAGATGAAAGTAAATTTTGCATTTCATTTAGAAATCGCGGTCCCAGAGTCTGGAGGAAGAGTGGAGAGGCCACAATCCAAGCTGCTGAGGTCTAGTGTAAAGTTTCCACAATCAGTGATGGTTTGGGGAGCCATGTCATCTGCTGGTGTAGCTCCACTGTGTTTTATCAAGACCAAAGTCAGCGCAGCCGTCTACCAGGAAATTTTAAAGCACTTCATGTTTCCTTCTGCCGACAAGCTTTTTGGAGATGGACATTTCATTTTCCAGCAGGACGTGACACCTGTCCACACTGCCAAAAGTACCAATACCTGGTTTACTAACCACAGAATCACTGGGCTTGATTGGCCAGCAAACTCTCCTGACCTAAACCCCATAGAGAGTCTATGGAGTATTGTCAAGAGGAAGATGAGGGACACCAGACCCAACAATGCAGACGAGCTGAAGGCTGCTATCAAAACAACCTGGGCTTCCATAACTCAGCAGTGCCACAGGCTGATCACCTCCATGCTACATTGCCTCATTGATGCAGTAATTCATGCAAAAGGAGCCCGACCAAGTATTGAGGCATTTACTATACAGACATTTCAGTAGGCGCCAACATTTCTGAGTGTAAAATCATTTTTTCAGTTGGTCTTATATAATACTAGAAGGTGGCCCGATTCTAACGTATCGGGTAGTCTAGAATGTGTATGTAGGTTAGCAGGCCGTCGTACGCTGGTAACCATGGTAAACAATCGGGTAACTAAGCAAAGCGCTTTCCATAGTTACCTGATTGTGTACCATGGTTACCAGTATACGCCGGCTCCAGCACACGTGTGCCCGGAGCCGGGGTAAGCTGGTAACCATGGTACACATTCGGGTAAGTAAGCAAAGCGCTTTCCATAGTTACAGGATTGTGTACCATAGCTACCAGCGTACGTCGGTAAGCTGGTAACTATGGTACACATTGGGTAACTATGCAAAGCGACAGTGCTGGTTAATTTTGTGCTTGTTGGTCTCCTGCTGTGCAGCACACATCAGCGTGTTTGACAGCGGGAGACCAACGATCTGAATGGGCAGGGAGCCGGGGTAAGCTAGTAACCATGGTACACATCGGGTAACTATGCAAAGCGGTTTCCATAGTTACTCGATGTTTACATTGGTTAACAGTGTACGCCGCCTCCAGCACACGTGTGCCGGGAGCCGGGGTAAGCTAGTAACCATGGTACACATCGGGTAACTATTCAAAGTGACAGTGCTGGTTCATTTTTGTTTGTTGGTCTCCTGCTGTGCAGCACGCATTGGCGTGTTTGACAGTGGGAGAGCAACGATCATAATGGGCAGGGAGTCGGCATACACTGGTAACCAAGGTACACAATCTGGTAACTAAGCAAAGTGGTTTCCATGGTTACCCGATGTGTACCATGTTTACTAGCGTATGCCGGCTCCGGCACGATCCCAGCAACGCAACGGTATGTCTCTACTGAGTTGCCGGTGTGGGCTTCCGGGGGTGCAGCAGTCACCTGGGAGTTGGGGCTCCGCGTGGGTTCGGGGAATGCGTGCGGGGGGCGGGGCCAGGACGAGCGTCTAATGCGTGCGGGGGGCAGGGCCAGGACGAGCGTCTAATGTGTGCGGGGGCGGGGCCTGGCTGAGCGGCTAATCCATACGGGGTTGGGGCTCGGGTAACTATGCAAAGCGGTTTCCATAGTTACCCGATGTGTACCATGGTTACCAGTGTACGCCGGCTCCGGCACACGTGTGCAGGGAGCTGGGGTAAGCTAGTAACCATGTTATACATCGGGTAACTAAGGAAAGCAGTTTCTATAGTTACCCGATGTGTACCATAGTTATCAGCCTACGCCGGCTCCGGCACACGTGTGCCGGGAGCCGGGGTAAGCTAGTGGTTTCACACATTTGGCCTTTTCTCCACTTTGTCTTGCCGGTGTGGGCTTCCGGGGGTGCAGCAGTCACCTGGGAGTCAGGGCTCCGTGTGGGGTCGGGGAATGCGTGAGGGGGCGGGGCCTGGCCAAGCGGCCAATGCGTGCGGGTGGCGGGCCTGGACGAGCGGCCAATCCGTGCGGGGGGGTGGGGCCAGGCCGAGCTGAGCGGCCAATCCGTGCGGGGGGGCAGGGCCAGGCCGAGCCCAGCGGCCAATGCGACGGTTGTCACTGTAATGACGTCATTTTGGTGGCAGACAGATAGACAGACAGAATAAGACAATTATATATATAGATTTTAATTTTCTGAGATAAAGACTTTTGGGTTTTCATCAAGGACATTATTACAGGAAGGGGCCAGGATGGAAGACATTATACCAGAAAGGAGCCCATAATCAAGGACATTATTAGAGGAAAGGGCCAGGATGGGGGACATTATTAAAAGATGTTGATCATTATTACACATATATCTTCATAGGATCTTTATCTCTATAAGGGCCCATAAAACATGCAGATCCAAATTTTACACCTGGGCCCATTGGACTATTGTTACGCCACTGAGACTAGACCTTCTCTAGCATCTCTGGAAAGCCTGCAGTAAGCTGTAACCAAGGTAAACATCGGGTAACCAAGAAGCCCTTTCCTTGGTTACCTGATATTTACATTAGTTACTAGCACTGCCGCTCTCACGCTGCCAGTGCTGGCTCCCTGTTCCCTGCACTCCTAGCCACAGTGCACATCGGGTTAATTAATCGATGCGTACTCCAGCTACGTGAGCAGGGAGCCGGCACTGGCAGCGTGAGAGCACACTGCTGGCTCCCTGCACACGTAGCCGGAGCCAGAGTACACATCGGGTAATTAACCCGATGTGTACCCTGGCTAGGAGAGCAGGGAGCCAGCGCTAAGCGTGTGCGCTGGTAACCAAGGTAAATATCGGGTAATGGTTACCCGATATTTACCTTAGTTACCAAGTGCAGCATGGCTTCCACAGCGACGCGTGTCGTTATGATCGCTGCTGCGTCTGCTGTGTTTGACAGCTAAACAGCGATCATAACAGCGACTTACTAGGTCGTTGTTGCGTCACAGAAAATGGTGACATAACAGCGACGTCGTTGTGTGTGAACCCAGCGTTAGTTTACACACCCTTGTTTTATTGCTTTTCAAGTACCATTCTGTTCTGCTCTAGAATGTCCAGAAAAGAAGAAAATTTACTTATCTGAAATGTTAATATCCTGGAGTCCGCAGGCAGCACCAGTTTTCCCAACTTTCAGGAATTCTTTTTGCTGCTTATCATACATAGTCTCTTTCCTCCTCAGCCTTTTTATGTTGTGCAATCAGCATTTGTTAACTTGATTGCTATGTTAATTAAGTGTTTTCACTGTTTAGTTACATATCTTCTATCCTGAGTAAAGGTCCAGTCACACTAGCGATCCCAACAACGATAGGGATCGCTGGTAAGTTGCTAGGAGGTTGCTGGTGAGATGTCACACTGCGACGCTCCAGCGATCCCACCAGCAACCTGACCTGGCAGGGATCGCTGGAGCGTGGCTACACGAGTTGCTGGTGAGCTCACCAGCAACCAGTGTCCAGCCACACGTGCAGAGAGCAGGAAGCAGCGCACACTGAGCGCTGGCTCCTTGCTCTCCTAGTTACAGCACACATCGGGTTAATTAACCCGATGTGTCCTGCAGCTACATGTGCACAGAGCAGGAGCCGGCACTGACAGTGAGAGCGGCGGAGGCTGGTATCAAAGGTAAATATCGGGTAACCAAGGACAGGGCTTCTTGGTTACCCGATGTTTACATTGGTTACCAGCCTCTGCAGAAGCCGGCTCCTGCTGCCTGCACATTTAGTTGTTGCTGTCTCGCTGTCACACACAGCGATCTGTGCTTCACAGCGGGACAGCAACAACTAAAAAATGGCCCAGGACATTCAGCAACAACCAACGACCTCACAGCAGGGGCCGGGTTGTTGCTGGATGTCACACACAGCGACATCGCTAGCAACGTCACAAAAGTTGTTCGTTAGCAGCGATGTTGCTAGCGATGTTGCTTAGTGTGACGGGGCCTTAAGGGTCCAGTATTCGCCCTCATTGTGTGCTGTCTACTGACTCTAGCAAATTACCATTTCAAGTATGCAAAAGGAAAAAAGTGACTCTAGAACCAGGGAGGGTTTATTTACAAAAAACACGGTAGTATGGCGTCTTCCTCACAAACCAGGGCGTAACTGTAGAGCTCAGATGTATACAGAGTCATATCAGTGTGTATAGTGTAATTTTTCTGCTTTTTCTTGCCCCTAGCAGTGCAAAAGACCTATAATTATCCCCTGTCCTCCATCCTGGCCCCTCCCAGAGTTCCAGATCCTATGAAAATACACGTGTTCGCTCTTATGTAATAATAATCTCTATCCTGTAATAATGTTCCCCATCCTGGGCCCCTTCCTGTTATAATTTCCCGAATCTTAGGCCCCTTCCTGGTATAATGTCCTCCATCTTGGTTCCTTCCTAGTATAAAGTACCCCATACTGGCCCTTTCCTGGTATAGTGTCCTCCATCCTGGCCCCTTTATAGTATAATATCCTTGATCCTGGGCCCCTACCTGGTATAATATTCTCCATCCGGGGTCCTTCCAGATGTAATGTCCTCCATCTTGGTCCCTTCCTAGTATAATGTACCCCATCCTGGCCCTTTCCTGGTATAATTTCCTCCATCCTGGCCCCTTCATGGTATAATGTCCTTGATCCTGGGCCACTTACTGGTATAATATTCTCCATCCAGGCTCCTTCCAGATATAATGTCTTCCATCCTGGCCCCTTCCAGGTATAGTGTGCTCCATCCTTGCCCCTTTCAGGTATAATGTGCTCCATCCTTGCCCCTTCCTGGTATAATGCCTTCATCCTGTGCCCCTTCCTGTAATAATATTTCCAAAATTCTGTGCCCCTTCCTGGTATACTCTCCTGTATTGTGTCCCTTTCAGTAATAATATCCCCCATTCTGGGTGTTTTTCTAGTATAGTATCCCCTATCCTGGTATAATGTCTCACATCCTAGTATAATGTCCCCCAACCTAGTACAATGTCTTCCTTCCTGGTAAAATGTCCTCTATCCAGAGCCCCTTCCAGCAATAATGTCCCTGTTCTGCCACTCTTCTCCAACAAATGTGAAAAAAAAATATATATACGATTGTTCTTACCTTCCCCCACTTGCATGACGAGCAAGGTGCTCCTCTATAGGCATTGCAGAACAGAAGTCAAATGACTTCAGCGTGCCCGTGATAGGAAGCACGTGATGCCAATGCCATGCGCCACCTGTGACCGGCACGCTGATGTCAGCTGCCTGTCTCTGATTGGCCAGCAGTGTGTTTTGCAGTGCAGGAACCCGGCGGTCTCTGCGCCACAATACATTTTAGCTGAATGTGAATCCTCAGATGGCTCAGATCTGAGAACTGAAAAAATAAGTCTTCTGTGTTTCTGAATGGAAGATTCCTGTTAATATATATATGAGAATGATTTTTCAAACATCTAGAAGATGGACTTTCTCCTGTTCTACATTCTGAGAGTCAGGAAAGAAAACAGGAAGATACATTTCTTGATTTATATAGATAGAAGAATTGACGGTTAGAAGGAAACCGGCATCAATCTAACAACTAAGTGGTTAGTACCATCTCTGACATCGGGTTCCTTAGAAGAAAAGTCTTGAAGTTCACTTATTCTTTTGGCGGATGTAATGCAATAAAGTCTTGAAAGAAATATACCAAAGAAGAAGAATACGACCGCACCAACTGTGATTTTTCATCCGGTGAATCTTTATTCCATTTTAACGGTGTGCTATGCAGGCGGGTGGAGGAGACCTGGATGCAGCCCTTCGCTGCGGACGACGGCCGTTTCGCCTCTGAATGGGCTTCTACGGGTCCACATGTGGGGTGAGGCAAGCTCTCCTTAAATAGGAGTGCACATCCAGGTGTCCTCCCCGCACATACATTGTAATCAAGTGAAGTGTGTAATACAATAAAAGATACTATGCCTCCGACAATCGGCTACATAATGTATCATATTAAAAACAATCTTACAAGTAAACCAGAATCGGATTATACACAAAAGTACAGAGTATCTTACTGCTCCTTCAATACATTAATTTGTACATAATTTTTTTTATACATATATAGGCATTCTTTTTATGTGCAAACCACAATATATATACATCTTAATTTTTTTTTTTTTTCTTCTCTATGACTAATTATTAGTCCGAATTCACTTTAACAATATAAATCCATTTTTTATATATATTTATATTTTTGTGTTGTATATTTTTTCATGTTATTATTATAAATACCGCAGTAACAGAACCTTCTATATTATAAAAATACTGACAAATCATTACGGTCATTCGTTCCTAATGCTCCTTGTGCTCCATATTTAATGATTAATTTTGCTTCCATCTGTAACAATAATTTGTGCAGGTTCCCTCCCTGTGGGGGGAGTGAGACCCTTTCTAAACCAGCAAAATTGAGGATGTCAGGACAAGCATTATGCATTTCTCGTACATGTTCTATCAGTCTAGGGGAGCCCTTCCCTGTTGTAATGGAATTATAGTGCTCCCTAAACCGAATATATAGGCATCTGATAGTTTTTCCTATATAAAATCTCCCGCAAGGGCAAGTAACTAACAAGTAACAGTTTTTTTATATGCTGCATCAATGATGGTGTCAGGATGACCCCGTTCTTGTAATCTCTGTTTTAATTCTCCCGCCTGTTCCAAAAAGGTCACACAGGTACTATTAGTTCTTTTTACCCTCAAAAATTGGGAGTAAGGCAAGGCTGTTTTTGTGTGTTGTGGATGGGCACTGTCATAATGTAGGACCGAATTTGAAGCTGTGGGTTTTCTATAAACCCTGGTGGTTATCACCCCATCAATTATTCCAACTTCAACGTCCAAAAAATGAATGGAGTTGCCCCCATAGGTAGAGGTGAACGACATGTTCATGGTGTTGGCGGTGTTAAGGTAGGAAACAAAGTTGGAAAAATCCTCATCTGTTCCATCCCACACCATGAACACATCATCGACATACCTTAAATAATGTACACTGTTCTGTGAATTTGTGGGTGAGGCACTGAATTTTGTTTTGTCAAAAAATGCCTTTATGTTTTTGGAGAAATGGTATGTGCAATGCGGGGGTACCGCGATGGGTACCCCCGTCTCGTGCGCCATGGCGAACATTTTTTTGGGGTATTTTGAAAGAAAATATGTGTACACTACCGACAACCTCTATTTAAAACATATTAGGCATTATTTAAGGTATGTCGATGATGTGACCTTTTTGGAAGAAAAAAAAAAGAAAAAAAATTAAGATGTATATATATTGTGGTTTGCACATAAAAAGAATGCATATATATGTATAAAAAAATTATGTACAAATTAATGTATTGAAGGAGCAGTAAGATACTCTGTACTTTTGTGTATAATCCGATTCTGGTTTACTTGTAAGATTGGTTTTAATATGATACATTATGTAGCCGATTGTTGGAGGCATAGTATCTTTTATTGTATTACACACTTCACTTGATTACAATGTATGTGCGGGGAGGACACCTGGATGTGCACTCCTATTTAAAGAGAGCTTGCCTCACCCCACATGTGGACCCGTAGAAGCCCATTCAGAGGCGAAACGGCCGTCGTCCGCAGCGAGGGGCTGCATCCAGGTCTCCTCCACCCGCCTGCATAGCACACCGTTAAAATGGAATAAAGATTCACCGGATGAAAAATCACAGTTGGTGCGGTCGTATTCTTCTTCTTTGGTATTATTGGGACTGACTGTTCCTGTGCCAACCTGCACACTGAACCGGTTTCCTGACCTGACAGCTGGATCGTGTTATCCCAGTGAGGAATGAGCCTATGGTGCGGTATGAGTGCATGTGTAGTGCAGGACTTTGCTCTTTTCTGATGTTCTTGAAAGAAATATGTTTGATTGAGGCAGTTTCTGCAAATGGTGAGAACAGACAATAATTCAGGACTATGGAGAGGCCCCAAGAGGGAACTGGAGCATGGAAAGCAGATTTAAGATTGACCGCCCTAAAACATCTTTATTAGCGCATGACTTTAATATTTCCCCGGCAGAAAAGCATTAATGGCAGAAAGCTGAGATTTTAAAGTGTTAGCTCTAAGACCTTTATCAAGACTATATTGCAGAATGGAGACTATCGAGTTTGATGTCACAGGGAACCGGGGAACAGGGGCCCCAGCTCCCTAAGGCTTGGCCACCTGCGCTCACCCTCACACCTGGAAGTACCCTTGAAGGTAGGGAGGTCCGTGCCTCCAACCTGGCCCTATCTCCTTTCCTTGTCCCTGATGATAAGACCGGCCCCCCTCCACAACTCACCACCCAGCTGGAAGGGGCAAGAGCAGAAGTAAACAACCCCTCCGACAAATAAGGACTAACAGGAGTAACAGCGACATCTCGTACACACAAATCCACACCCAATGGAGCAGTAAATGTGCACAAGGGGAAACATGAAAGGGGGAAGTAAATAGACTACTGGGTAACTTATATACTGTAAAAAGCACACCACAAACTGCTGCAGCCAAAAAGCATAACAGAGAGTGAGTGGGTCTCTCCAGCTCCTTACACCTCCTGGCCAAGCTTCCAACTGATTGAAAATAACCGGCACCCTCTGCTGAAAGCAGAGGGTATATATAGGACCTGGGAGTGGTCCAAACCGGAAAAACGTGACCAGGAGTCAGGAGTTGCTGGAAGGTAAACTGAAATTAACCCTCTTCTCCCCAAAGGAAAGGCAATCCATTTAATCAGCAGAGTCTCACAAGGTAAAGTGAGGCTCTGACCCAGAACGTGTCACTAAACTCTACAACAGACAGAAGACTGTGACATCGGGAGGGGAAGTTTTAGAGTTACACACAGAACTGAATATCATCCAAACCCTATAATACAGCTTGACAGTGTGCTTCCAGGCCATTAACCCTGCTGTACTGTTCGGGTCACTATGACCCGAAATGATTTTTGAGACCCTGCAGATTTTTTTTAATGAGGATTTGAAACTAGTGGTTCCCTGACCTCTCCTCATTTGTGGAGCTCTACATTTTTTTTTTGTTTTTTTTTTTTTGTTTACTTTTTGCTACACGCTGATTATTACACTTGTACTGTTCGGGTCAATATGACCCGATAGCATTTTATACTGTTCTACAGGTCTCTGATTATTTCTGACTGCAAAAGTTATGTTTTTTTATGTGTACTTCATCTCAAAATGGTGTATACAGGAAAAACCCCTGATGAAAGACCTGAAAAAAATCAGGGTATGCGTGTTGTTCTAGATTTGACTCATGGACTAAAAGGACAAAATGTCACATGTGACAACTTTTTTACATCCTATCAACTAGGCCAGATGTTGAAGAAAAAACAACTTACCATGCTGGGTACTATGACAAAAAACAAACCTGAACTACCGCAATTTAGCCTTAGCAAGAGAGAGGTGTACAGTTCTACTTTTTATTTTTCTGGAAATACAACTGTTGTATCTTATGTTCCAAAAAAACCCAAACAGGTAATTCTAATGAGCACAATGCACCATGGCAATGCCGTAAGTGATAGAGAAGACAGAAAGCCTGACATTATTTTGGATTATAATGCCACAAAGGGAGCAGTTGATACTTTAGACCAAGCAATATCAACATATACACGCAAACGCAAAACCAATCGGTGGCCAATTATTTTATTTTATACTGGACGTTTCTGCATACAATGCATTTGTCTCATGGAGAGAAATCGACCCCGATTGGAACCGGAATAAGCTGCATAAAAGAAGATTATTTCTTGAGGAATTGGGAAACTCCCTGGTGAGGCCATATATTGGGAGCAGAAAAGTGACCCCCAGAAGTGATGGAGCAACAGCCATTGTAAAAAGTGTCCAGCATGCTCAAGAAAGAGAGTCCACATCCACGGCCTCCACCAGCACAGCTACCAGCAAAAAAAGAGATGTAGCTTCTGTCCATCTTCCTGTGACAATAAGACTAATCTGACATGTGCTGGATGTTCAAAATATCTGTGTAAAGGACATGTGTCTTATTATTGTGTTCAGTGTAAAAACGCATGAACATGTTCAGTTTTTTCTTTCTAAAAAGGTTGAAGTTTTTATGATTTTTCATTTATTGATTTATAAAATTTGTTTTCAAAAAGTTAAATTTCATGTTTTAGTAATAGTAATGTAAAGCTTCTTTATTATTTGTGTGCAGAATATCAAGAATCGAAGATATTTGCAAAAAGCCTGTGTAACCTTTTTATGAAAAAAAAAAAAAATTAAGTTTGAATTTAAATTTTTCATTTGTTTATGATCAACCATGTTCACATACAGTATTTCAATGAAAAAAGTATTCAAATAAAACAATTGGAGTAGCTAAAAATCAAGAATTAATAGGTCGGGTCATATTGACCCGGGAACAGTACAAGAGTATAGCAAATGCGAACAGAACAGCAGGGTTAAGTGAAGCTTGGACAGGTCGGGATAGAGACATTTGTCTTGGATAGGAAGTTTTGGTGCAGAGAGAGCTTCCAGAATCCGCTTTTCAAAAGCGTAAAGATGAGCGGAAACATGGCTGTGTAGGGGGGGTTAGGGTTAGGCCCACCCCTGCATGTGTAGCCGGCAGGGCTGTGGAGTCGGAGTCGTGGAGTCGGAGTTCTGTTCATTTTGGTGGAGTCGGTATAAAATGGACCGACTCCGACTCCTCAAATATATAATAAATTGGGGACAGTAGTGCAATGCAGAATGTGCTGGATATTTTTTCATAGGAATTTGGGAAAGGTATGAAATGTCCTATAAATGGCTGTTCTATTCCTGATCTAAGGCTGCATTCACACACAGCGTTTTTGCTGCATTTTTTGAGGATATCAGCTCCAAAAGCAGATCAGCTTTTTAAAAAACCGCATCACCTGAAAGGTTTTTAAGCTCATAAATAATGTTTTCAATAGCAAAAGCAGATTAGAAAAATAACGGACAATGCTTCAAACATGATAAGTACAATTAAACTGATGAATGAGAGTAATGAGCAACAGCTAGAAGAACATTTAGGATTCAGTATGTGTGAGATGGAGCCACAGCGCTGCTCATGTAACTGAGGAACAAACAGATATTACATCAGAAGAACAGCAAAATGATACTTTAGGATTAGATGATCTTGTTGAAGCTGCTTCAAAACACTTTCATATTCATCACATGTGCTGTGTTGTGCACACGCTGCAGCTGGCAATAAGAGAGAGTCTCCAAGAGGGACATGCTGGAAATCTAATTGGAAAAGTGAGGAAATTGGTTATTGCCGCCAGAACCCCTAAAATTGATTCCATCTTGAAGCGACGTGCTGGGAAAGGGGCAATTGTCGATCAAGACACTCGGTGGGGCAGCACTTATTTAATGATTGAGCGATTGCTTGAACTAAAACCGTTTCTTATAGATATGGCGAACCCTCAGGTAACCCTAAATTAAGGTCAATGGACACAGGTGGCAGAATTGAAGGAATTGCTTAATCACCCATTTACCGTGACTAAAAAATTACAAGCTGAGGATTTAACTCCTGGCATTTTCATAAGGGAGTAGAAGAACTTGCTATTTTGCCTATCTTAAAGAGGAGGTTTAATCGCAGATGGCATTTCTGCTTCAATGAAACAGAGAGAGACAAAGCTATTGGAAAATAACATTCTTCTGGCAGCTGTTTATGTGGACCCAAGTTATTGTATACTGCTTGATGATCAACAGCTTACTAAAGGAAAAGAAGCTCTGACTGAGGTAGCAGTTAGGATGAGTGGCCTATAAGATTGCCAGGCGCAAGAGGACTTGGGGCCTGACAGTGCTACTGCTGCCATATCTTCATCCTCATCAGATGAGGAGTTTAACTTTTGACAACTATTTGGATAACATGGAGCAGGCAAACGTTGCTACAAGGAAAAAGATTTCACTCCGTCTCCTATAGCAGCAGATTGACCAGATTTCAGCAAAGTTTTTCACTTGCTCTCAAAGAAATAGAAAAATTCAACCATTCATCAAAACTGACTGTGCATGAGGCAATTACTTTATACTTGGAAATTGTTAGCGATATTGCCCATGTGGTTACGGCTTTGCCTCCAACCCAAGTTAGTGTAGAGAGGTTGTTCTCTAGCCTTAAGGAGTACTTTGCACACTACGACATCGCAGCTGCGATGTCGGTGGTGTCAAATCGAAAGTGACGCACATCCGGCGTCGCTGTCGATATCGTAGTGTGTAAATCCTTTCTGATACGATTAACGAGCGCAAAAGCATCGTAATCGTATCATCGGTGTAGTGTCCGACATTTTCATAATTTAGCTGCAGCGATGGTACGATGTTGTTCCTCGTTCCTGCGGCAGCACACATCGCTGTGTGAGAAGCCGCAGGAGCATCAGCTTACCTGCGTCACCGCGGCTCACGCCGGCTATGCGGAAGGACGGAGGTGAGCGGGATGTTTATGTCCCGCTCATCTCCGCCCCTCCGCTTCTATTGGCCGCCTGCCATGTGACGTCGCTTAGGAAGGAGGCGGGTCGCCAGCCAGAGCGACGTCGCAGGGCAGGTGAGTGCATGTGAAGCTGCTGTAGCGATAATGTTCGCTACGGCAGCTATCACAAGATATCGCTGCTGCGACGGGGGCGGGGACTATCGCACTCGGCATCGCAAGCATCGGCTTGCGATGTTGTAGTGTGCAAAGTACCCCTAAAAGTATGAGGTCAGATTTGAGTTCATCTGCGAAGGTGGATCTGATGGAGGCAATTCTATTTCTTACAACAAATTCATAGACTGCACAAATGTTATTTAGTATGTTTTTGTTGAAAACTGTTTTTTTGCCACTTACATAGTCTATTACTTAGTGTTATTTATATTTATATATATATATATACACACACAGTATATATATATATATATATATATATATATATATATATATATATATAAAATCTATAGTACATAGTGTATTACAAATTTACAATTTATGACAGTTTTTTGTGTTCTAAAGTTGTATTCCAATAGATATATTTTTTTCTAAATATCTTGATTATTGTATCATAAAAATGATTAAATGTCTGATGTTCACATTGTACTACAATACATTTTTCACTTAAATATAAGCAATATATGTGGGAGTCGGAGTCGAGGAGTCGGAGTCGGTTCAAGGGAAATTGAGGAGTCGGAGTTGCAGGTTTGGCTTACCGACTCCACAGCCCTGGTAGCCGACACACTGATGTCCTGTGAAACAAAACAAAAAAGTAAATGCCTTGTGTAATATCACCACCAGGTGGCAGTGTTGCAGCACAGTTGTCCTGGCACCTGGGTGGCAGGGAAAGAGTAGTACTAGGAGGAGGAAAGGGGTAAGAGACAATGGGGAGGGGGTAGGAGAGTCCCTGAGGAGATTTACTGACAAGAAACCCAATTTGAAGATTCTGACCCTAAGGGTCACCCCTGCGACTGTGACACGCGGGATCCATTGCAGATTGACTAAATGTGTCCCCCAAGGAGAGGGGTTTAGTCTAACAGTCTGGGCTCTGGCGTTCGTATCACCTGGATTACTGATACTCAACGAATTCCTCACTCACTGAAGGTCAGTGCACACTCAAGTAGAAGTGTGCAGACAGGAGCATGCAGACAGGAGCATACATACAGGTAATGGAGGGGGACTGCATCACTTATTGTTTTCTTTGGAACAATTGTACCTGCTCATTCCAGGTCTTTCTGTATCTCTCCACAAGTGGTCCTTGGCTTTTGGACAACTCTTCTGATAATTCTTTTCATTCATCTGTCTGAAATCTTGCAGGGAGCACCTGGTCGTGGATGGTTTATGGTGAAATGTTGTTCTTACCACTTCCGGATTATGGCCCGAACATTGCTCATTGGCACCTTCAATAGTATAGAAATCCTTCTTTAACCAATGCTATAACTATGTTTTGCAACAATAAGGTTGCAAAGGTCTTGAGACAGCTCACTGGTTTTAACCATCATGAGATGTTTCTTGTGTGGCACATTGGTAATGAGACAAATTTTTATAGGTCTCCAGTTGAATCAGCTGATATTTTTCTCTAAATGTCAGGATTGTTTTCTGATTACTGATAGATTTCAGCTGGTGTCATGATTTTCCATGGCTTTTTGCGCCTCTCTTTTTCCCATGTATTCAATACTTTTTCCCTGTGTCATTTCTGTTTTTTAGGCTGAAGTGACACTTGTGAGTGACTCACGCAAGGCTCGAGTCGTATCACCCGGCAGGAGTGTGCAGCTGCATGTATTTCTATCCAAGTGTGACTGCAGCCTTAAACAATTACTAAATTTACGGACATCTATGATTTGATCTCTTTGCCTGTGTAGATTGGATGGGTTGTTACCGACATCTGGTGAGAAATTCATGTCATAAGCACCTTTAGAAATAGACTTAGAAAATTGGTGATGTGTTCAATACATATTTCACCCTTTGTATATGCCACAGGGCTCATAGAGCCAAGGGACCAGATTCTCATAGTACACAGTCCAGAAACACACAATAAATGTGTGGAAATGACCCGCAACCCAAGGGACAAGTTCACAGGTTGTGAAACTGAGGGTGTTTGCGGGGGTGGGGGGAGTATTGTACATAGAAATTGAGGGACACAAACACATTGGGTAAAAAAGGATCCAAAATTGCAGAGATAGCCTTCAGCATGTCTCCTATCAAGTAGAAGAAAAAAAAAATGGTCTCTTTCTTGCTCAGCCTCAGGCTAAGTAATTAGCACTTGTTTGCTTGAGTTGTATGTTAACTAGGGGTTTTCATGTCTTCTATCCTGAGTAATGGGTGCAATTGTAACCACCATTGTGTGTTGTTGTAGGCTGTTGAATGACACCGTTCATTTTATCATGTGACGCACTGGAAAGCGGGAAAAAATTCCAAATGCGCTGAAATTGCAAAAAAAAGAATAAGTGCAATTCCACTATATATAGATTATATATATATATATGTATATATATATATATATATATATATATATATATACACACATATACATATATATATATATATACACATTATATATATATATATATATATATATATATATATACACATACATACATATATATATATTTTTTTTTACCATGTTCACTTTATGGTAAAACTAATTGGACAATATGATTCTCCAGGTCGGTACAAGTACACAGATGCCAAACATGTATAGTTTTGTTTATTTAAAGGAGTTATCCGATCATAAACTCCAACATTTTTTTTAAGCTAATCTTTGCTGTATTATCATATACAACACCCCCACATTTTATTTTTTGTTTCTGACTTTGGTTCCTCTTGAATTATCACTTTATTTACCTGCAGCTCAAGCAAACATGATATCTTCCTGTGCTTGGTTGCCGAACTTCACAGTCAGAGCTGGCACCGCCCGGCCTCACTGTCCAGCCCCGCCTTCTGCACACTCATTGGCTGTCAGCTCAGCACTGACCTCTCATCACTTCGGCATTGGAAATACAGAACAGTGATCCTACCTCTCCTCTTTGACAGCAGAATCACCTGCACACTAACCACTATAAAAATATAAACATGAAAAATGGTAAAGCATTACTGCTATAGGGATACTATGAACAATGAAAAATACATTTAGCTATCTGGAAAAAATGAAATACATGAAAAATGGTATTGCAAAACTGCTATGAATATTTGAAAGTAGTAGAGATGTTTAGCAAATGTATGGATCAATGCAAATGAGACCAAACACCAACAACAAGGTCATCTCTAATTTTTCGGGAACATAACCTTAATGCCTCTCTATGTGCTATTAAAAATCTGCAAGTATGGGCAGACAGGCTCCTGGCTATATAGGATCATGAATACGGTCTGGTAATAGGGCGGGGTTCTGGGTTCTCAATCAGAAGAAACTGCATGCTACTCAGAAAAAAGACTGACTGGAACACCTATATCTGTGAATTAGGTGCTAGCTTAAAATACATGACTATAATAAAGATAATAAACATTAGAGAGGCATTAAGGTTAGGTTCCCGAAAAATTAGGGATTACCTAATGAATTGTCGTGGGTTGTGGGACGTCGCTATGGATTATGTTGGAAATTTTGGGGGATTTTTTTGTAATAAATTGGTGAGGGAGGACTTGAGTCGGGGTTTTGTTTGTCCAAATATTTTTTTTTTTTTAACTCCAACTGGAATTAGTAATGGGGTGCATCTACTAGACGCCCACGCATTACTAATACCAGGGCTTGATGCCAGCTGGCCATTCACAGCTGGGTTCAACCCCATATATTACCTCATTTGCCAATGCTCAGAGCAACAGGAAGAGCCAAGTATAGCACAAGAATTGGAACATTGGATTCGCCACTTTTGGGATGGCTGTGGGCTGCTATTGTTAGGCTGGGAAGGGCCAAGTAATCATGTCCCATAATAATAATAATAATATCAGCCCCCAGTTGTCTGCTGTATCTTGGCTGGTTTTTGAAAAATGGGGGACCCCACACCTTTTTTTAAAAAAATATTTATTCAAATAATTAATAAAATAAGCATGGGATCCCCTCTATTTTGGATAACCAGCAAAGAGACAGCTGAGGGTTGCAGCCTGTTCCTGTGCTGGATATGAAAATTGGGGGGAGCTCACATCATTTTTTCCTAAAATTAATCTTTAATTCAGCTAAACAGCTGTCCAAGCTATCTAGCTATCTCTCTATTGATCTATTCTATCTATTCTGTTTCTCTGTTCTATCTATCTATCTATCTATCTATCTATCTATCTATCTATCCATCCTTCTATCTATCTATCTATCCATCCTTCTATCTATCTATCTATCCATCCTTCTATCTATCTATCTATCTATCTATCTATCTATCTATCTATCTATCTATCTATCTATCTATCTATCTCATATCTATCTAATTATCTATTTTCTATCTATCTATCCATCTATCTATCTATTCACTTTCGCTCTCTCACAACACATTTTATTCTTCGATTGTATCTATATAGCATTTCTGGGCAACGGATCCAACGGCAATGGATGTTAAAAATGGACCAAAAGTTCTGCATGGAGGACTTTTTCAACAGACCCAAATACAGATGTCTAAAGCCAGCTTTACACCTTACAATTAGGTGTGCGATCTCGTATGCGATGTGACACGCCCAGGTTGCATACGGGATCTTATGAGATCACACGTAGGTCGTTCATTTGCTGTCACACGAGCGTTAGTAGTCTATGTTAAATTGATCAATTTTGTGTGCGATCCTTTAGATCACGTGTTCTGTGACGTATGCATTGGGCACCTTTTTTTTTTTTATTTATTGACTTGCCAAGCGTGTGTAATGTGTAGGGATGCGTTTTTACTATGTCATCTGCCGTTCAGCTCTGCTACATGGCCGCTAACAGCAGACACAGACAGCCATGTAGCAGCGGTGAATGGCAGATGACAGCAGACACAGACAGCCATGCAGCAGCGGTGAATGGCAGATGACAGCAGACACAGACAGAGCCGCACTGTCAGAATGAACTCGGGTGAACTTCACCCGACTTCATTGTCATGCTGCGGCTCTGTCTGTGTCGCGTCCTGCTTAGCGGTCACCAGTGAAGACTCACCGGTGACCGCTAAACTCCTGAGTAACTGAATTGAGCAGCCCTCTCTCATATACTCACCGATCCCCGGCGCTGCACGGCGTTCTCACTGCTGTGGCGGCTTTTACTGTTTTGAAAAAGCCGGCCGCCCATTAAACAATCTCGTATTCCCTGCTTACCCCGCCCTCCGGCGCCTATGATTGGTTACAGTGAGACACGCCCCCCACGCTGAGTGACAGGTGTCACACTGCACCCAATCACAGCAGCCGGTGGGCGTGTCTATACTGTGTAGTGAAATAAATAATTAAATAATTAAAAAAAACGGCGTGCGGTCCCCCCCAATTTTAAAACCAGCCAGATAAAGCCATACGGCTGAAGGCTGGTATTCTCAGGATGGGGAGCTCCACGTTATGGGGAGCCCCCCAGCCTAACAATATCAGCCAACAGCCGCCCAGAATTGCCGCATACATTATATGCGACAGTTCTGGGACTGTACCCGGCTCTTCCCGATTTGCCCTGGTGCGTTGGCAAATCGGGGTAATAAGGAGTTATTGGCAGCCCATAGCTGCCAATAAGTCCTAGATTAATCATGTCAGGCGTCTATGAGACACCTTCCATGATTAATCTGTAAGTTACAGTAAATAAACACACACACCCGAAAAATCCTTTATTGGAAATAAAAAACACACACATATACCCTGGTTCACCACTTTAATAAGCCCCAAAAGCCCTCCTTGTCCGGCGTAATCCAGGATAGTCCAGCGTCGCATCCAGCGCTGCTGCATGGAGGTGACCGGAGCTGCAGCAGACACAGCCGCTCCGGTCACCTCCACACAGCAAATGAAGACAGCCGGCGATCAGCTGAGCTGTCACTGAGGTTACCCGCTGTCACTGGATCCAGCGGTGGATGCAGCGGTGGCCGCGGGTAACCTCAGTGACAGATCAGCTGATCGCGCTACTCACCTCAGTTGCTGACTGGAGCTGACCGGAGCGGCGGTAAGTAGCGCGATCAGCTGATCTTTCACTGAGGTTACCCGCGGCCACCGCTGCATCCACCGCTGGATCCAGTGACAGCGGGTAACCTCAGTGACAGCTCAGCTGATCGCGCGGCTGTCTTCATTTGCTGTGTGGAGGTGACCGGAGCGGCTGTGTCTGCTGCAGCTCCGGTCACCTCCATGTAGCAGAGCTGGATGCGACGCTGGACTATCCTGGATTACGCCGGACAAGGAGGGCTTTTTGGGGCTGATTAAAGTGGTGAACCAGGGAATGTGTGTGTGTTTTTTATTTCCAATACAGGATTTTTTCGGGCGTGTGTGTGTTTATTTACTGTAATTTACAGATTAATCATGGAGGGTGTCTCATAGACGCCTGACATGATTAATCTAGGACTTATTGGCAGCTATGGGCTGCCAATAACTCCTTATTACCCCGATTTGCCAACGCACCAGGGCAAATCGGGAAGAGCCGGGTACAGTCCCAGAACTGTCGCATATAATGTATGCGGCAATTCTGGGCGGCTGTTGGCTGATATTGTTAGGCTGGGGGGCTCCCCATAACGTGGAGCTCCCCATCCTGAGAATACCAGCCTTCAGCCGTATGGCTTTATCTGGCTGGTTTTAAAATTGGGGGGGACCGCACGCTGTTTTTTTTAATTATTTAATTATTTATTTCACTACACAGTATAGACACGCCCACCGGCTGCTGTGATTGGGTGCAGTGTGACACCTGTCACTCAGCGTGGGGGGCGTGTCTCACTGTAACCAATCAGAGGCGCCGGTGGGCGGGGTAAGCAGGGAATACGAGATTGTTTAATGGGCGGCCGGCTTTTTCAAAACAGTAAAAGCCGCCGGAGCAGTGTGAATGCCGTGCAGCGCCGGGGATCGGGGATCGGTGAGTATATAAGAGAGGGGGATAGACTGACATGGACAGAGAGAGAGGGACAGAGATAGTGACCGACTGACAGAGATTAGTGACTGACAGACATTGTGAGGCGCTTCAGAACGCAGCTTTTCAGCTGCGCTCTGAAGCAGACCTTTTTTAAGCTGCGGTGCAGAGCGCACACCTGCGCACATAGCCACAGACATCAAAATCGTATGAGGGATGTCACACGTTACAATTCACTAGTTTCGTACTACCAAACGTCCAATGTATGAGGAATAAACGACGTGTATGCGATCACCGTATTTTCGTTCAATATCGATCGCATGTAGGTTTCACACGCAAATACATCACGAACGATGCCGGATGTGCGTCACTTACAACTTGACCCCGACGACGGATTGAAAGATCTATTGAAGTGTGTAAAGCAGGCTTAACTGATACATTAGTAAATGATGGGAGTCAATGGGCAACAGATCAGTTAATGGATGCATTCCTAATAGATCCGTAGCCCATTGACTCCCATAATACACTAAGGCGGGCTTTGCACACTACGACATCGCAGGTGCGATGTCGGTGGGGTCAAATTGAAAATGACGTACTTCTGGCATCGCATGCGACATCGTAGTGTGTAAAGGCTCGATGATACGATTAACGCGCGCAAAAGCGTCGTAATCGTATCATCGGTGCAGCATCGGCGTAATCCATGATTACGCTGACGCGACGGTCCGATGTTGTTCCTCGCTCCTGCGGCAGCACACATGTGTGTGAAGCCGCAGGAGCGAGGAACATCTCCTACCGGCGTCACCGCGGCTTCCGTAGGATATGCGGAAGGAAGGAGGTGGGCGGGATGTTTACATCTCCGCCCCTCCGCTCCTATTGGCCGCCTGCCGTGTGACGTCGCAGTGACGCCGCACAACCCGCCCCCTTAATAAGGAGGTGGGTCGCCGGTCAGAGCGACGGTCGCAAGACAGGTGAGTCCATGTGAAGCTGCCGTAGCGATAATGTTCGCTACGGCAGCTATCACAAGGATATCGCTGCTGTGACGGGGGCGGGGACTATCGCGCTCAGCATCACAGCATCGGCCTGCGATGTCGCAGCGTGCAAAGTGCCCCTAACAGATCTGTTAGATATCCGTATCTGGATCTGTTGGAAAAAAGTCCTGCATGCAGAACTTTTGTACCATTTTTAACAACGGAACACTAACGGATTGGTCCTCACGGATGACACATTTTGGACCATCTGTTAACGGATCCGTTACCATTAAAGTCAATGGGGAGTGTACGGATCCGTTTTTGCATTTTACAAACGGATCCCAAAATGGATTGCATTACATGACATGGGAACCTAGCCTAAGGGGTACTTTGCACACTACGACATCGCAAGCCGATGCTGCGATGTCGAGCGCGATAGTCCCCGCCCCCGTCGCAGCAGCGATATCTTGTGATCGCTGCCATAGCGAACATTATCGCTAGAGCAGCTTCACATGCACTCACCTGCCCTGTGACGTCACTCTGGCTGGCGACCCGCCTCCTTCCTAAGGGGGCGGGTCATGCGGCGTCACAGCGACGTCACACGGCAGGCGACCAATAAAAGCGGAGGGGCAGAGATGAGCGGGACGTAAACTTCCCGCCCACCTCCGTCCTTCTGCATCGCCGGCATGAGCCGCAGGACGCAGGTAAGGTGATGTTCCTCGCTCCTGCGGCTTCACACACAGCGATGTGTGCTGCAGCAGGGGAACGAGGAACAACATCATACCGTCGCTGCCGCACAATTATGAAAATGTCGGATACTACACCGATGATATGATTACGACGCTTTTGCGCTCGTTAATCGTATGAAAAACGCTTTACACACTACGATATCGACAGCAACGCCGGATGTGCGTCACTTTCGATTTGACCCCACCGACATCGCAGCTGCGATATCATAGTGTGCAAAGTACCCCTAACACTATATCTGTAGGTTAATAGTGTTAGGTTCCCTTTAAGTGCACAATGGAGTCCTCTTTGCACAATTATGTTGGGCACTATTAATGCAGGGGACACTGTCGCACTATTATTATTTGATGCTCTGCAACAATTATTTTCAGGACATTATATGGGCACTTATTATTGGGGGCTGTGGGGGGCACTATTGAGGGCAATGGCTGGTAAGCACAATTATCTTTAGCTGGCACTATCAGTGCTTGGCATATTTATTCTAGAGGGCATTGTGGGTGGCACTAAACACTGTCAGCAGGGCCGGCGTCAAACTTCCTGGTTTGAACTCCATCTGTGGGCGGAGCTAGCGACCGGCGTCCTGCTCAGTCCCACAGATGAAGGAGACGCAGTGCCAGCCAGCGACCCCCAGCACAGCGCTTCTTTCCGGCGCTGTGTGGGCCCACTTTCCACCGTGCCCTCCCCGCCCCCCGATTTATGGGCCCCGGTCAGCTGTATGGGCTTCTCCCCCCCTAGGTGTATGCCCTGCCCCCCCGGTGCCATATGTGCTGGCCCCCGGAGCTGTGTGTTTGGGCCCCCAGAGCCGCGTGTGTGGGCCCCCCAGAGCCGCGTGTGTGGGCCCCCCAGAGCCGCGTGTTTGAGCCCCCTAGAGCCGCGTGTGTCTCTGTATGTATGCAGCAGAACTATGTGTGTGTGTATGTATGTAGCAGAGCTGTGTGTGTATGTATGTAGCAGAGCTATGTATGTGTATGTATGCAGCAGAGCTATGTGTGTGTGTATGTATGCAGCAGAGCTGTGTGTATGTATGTAGCAGAGCTATGTGTGTATGTATGTATGTAGCAGAGCTATGTGTGTATGTATGTAGCAGAGCTATGTGTGTATGTATGTAGCAGAGCTATGTGTGTATGTATGTAGCAGTACTTTGTGTGTATGTATGTATGTAGCAGAGCTATGTGTGTGTATGTATGTCGCAGTGCTATGTGTGTATGTATGTAGCAGAGCTATATGTGTATGTATGTAGTAGAGCTATGTGTGTGTGTATGTATGTAGCAGAGCTATGTGTATATGTATGCAGCAGAACTATGTGTGTCTGTATGTATGTAGCAGAGCTATGTATGTATGTAGCAGAGCTATGTATGTCTGTATGCATGTAGCAGAGCTATGTATGTATGCAGCAGAGCTATCTATGTATGTATGTATGTAGCAGAGCTATGTATGTAGCAGAGCTATGTATGTCTGTATGCATGTAGCAGAGCTATGTATATCTGTATGTATGTAGCAGAGCTATGTGTGTCTGTCTATATGTATCCAGCAGAGCTGTGTGTGTCTGTCTGTATGCATGTATAATGTGTATCTATGTATGTCAGTGTATATGACTGTATAGATGTGTCAGTTCTATATGTATTTTTGTGAGTTTGTCTTTAAATATGTATATGTATGTGTGTGTCTATGTGTGGATGGGGCCCAGTGGGACTCTTCCGCCCGGGGCCCACAAAAACCTGAAGCCGGCCCTGATTGTCAGAGGCACTATCTTCTTTCTGGGGTGGTATTTATTGCCTCATTCACTGTCTGGGGCACCGGTCGTGATATATCTTGGGGGCACTGTGTGTAGCACTATTATTGGGGGCACCATCTATAGGGCAATATTATTCTGCAATATAATTATGTCATTACCACCTCTGCAGTTCTACATTGGGGGGGCACAGGGCAGAACAGCGGGCACAGTATTGAGGACATGATGACGAAACTAGAATCGTGACGTTAGGTTGGGCTGGTGGGAGGATGATGGAGAACTGCACCCCCAAATGTCCCTGCACAACAAGCTCTACAGAGATAAGTCATGGCTGGAAGAAGGGTTCATGGCGGTCTGTGCCAAATGCAGAATGACTCCAATCAGAAGTATTTGTTGCGTATTTTGCCTTTGACATGTCTGATCACTGCTGTATTCTTCTGCACGGTCTGGAGAGGATTTAAAGACCCTGAGACATCATTTACCAAAGTACCAAGTAGATTTCAAGACCCCAGTAGATCTCCACCTCAATAGTGTTACTACCCTGATCCACGATGACCGGTGGATTACAGTACTGATAAGTTACCACTAGGTGGTGCTGGCGTCATTGTGAGAAGTGGTGCACTGTAGCTGCATGTGTTCTACAATTGATTGTTTAAGAATTACCGTATACATTATGACCTCTCTCCATCTCCATTTACTTTTCCATTCTGGCCTTAGGGTGGGTTATCCCACAAGGACCCCCACTTACTATATTATGTCAGTTTCTGGCTTGGTGGTCTGTACCCTGCAGCTCTTTAGCTGCTTTACAATTACTACTCCCAGCATGCTGCTGTCAGGGTATACAGAGACACTACTACTCACAGCATGCTACTGTCAGGGTATACAGAGACACTACTGCTCCCAGCATGCTACTGTCAGGGTATACAGGGACACTACTGCTCTCAGCATGCTGCTGTCAGGTTATACAGGTACACTTGTGGCGCCCCTGAGGCTCCAATCGCCACAGAGTATTGCATCTTATTTAAGGTGCGATATTCGCCTCGGGTAAGGAGGGGGTTAATCACCAGTGTTTCACATTCACACTTTACATACAGCTTAGGAGCCTTCCCACAGGGGGAGATGTCTCAAGGTAGGCAGGGGGGTGGCCATCATGAGTCATGGGACTTTCAAGGTCACTGAAGCCAGCCACCTGGGGGCGGGTTCCACTTGGGGAAGAAGTAGGAGCAAACTCACACAATCTTCAGTCAGTCTACCTGGGACACCAGTTCTGGGACACGACACCAACACCTCTTTCTACTCTTCTCTTCACAGGGCTTGGAGGGGAGCACTCAGCTCAAGTTCCTCACGGCTGGAAGGACAACTCTGAGAAAGGACTTTCTTCTTTCAGACACCGGTGACTGCTTCTAAGTTATCCGAGGCTGATGGGGCACATCACAGCGGGTGACCAGTACTACCCGGGCGAGCGGCACAAAGAGTATGTAAAGACACCTGGAACCGCAGCATTTGACTCAGACTCTTAGTACCGGCGCCGCGGCCCCAGCGCCTCAGTGCCAAAGGCCATCGCCATCACTACTCCCCTCATTATCCTCCCCGGGACCCGCTCCACCTGTGGGGAGCGATACCTTCTTCAGCTGCTATTACCATTTGCCCCGGAGGACAGCGACAGCAGCGGCCACTAAATCCCTTGCCGCGTACCACAGGTGGCGTCACGACAACCTTCCTACTACAATCCCCATCATCCTCCCTCCTTATTGGTGTACACCTCGGGACACAAAGCCGGGCAGGCTACCGCGACATCCCAGACCACTATGTGACGCCCCTGGACTATCGGGTCGTCATAGGGTATTGCACAATCTGCCCTCCCATGCATCCCTCCTTCTTGGTTATGGGTCCCTAACTACATGGTGTTGCCTACATCAGCTAATCAAATCCTAGATACACCCTGCACCACACCCACCAGACACACCAGTGGACGGCTTGAGTGGAATAGAGTCGCCCACCTGGGGGGTTGGAGAGAGAGGTCAGGAGTGTCAAGAGGTAAGAGTTGGGTCTGAGAAGTGAAAGAAAGATGAGGTCAGGAACAGGGCTCCTGGGAAGCAATCTACGTGGCAGACTGTGGTATGGGCCTAGAGGAGCTGGACCCCTGGTTGCAGGGGATCGTGGCAAGGGGCATGGATCTGTCGAGGAGGACAGCCGGCGGCCTTGCACCATCACCGGGCTAGGACCAAGGCACGACAGTGTACGTGGAACCTAGGTCGGGGAGTAGCTTCAGGCAACCCGATAATTTACCCAAGGAGAACGGAGTCTTCAAGAGCCGTTCCCACCCGCTCCAAAATCGGGGCATTAGCGTAATGAGGGGGACTTTCCAATTCAAAATGGTCCAGGAAATCCCAAGCGTGAGCCCTGAGAGCAATCTCCCACACTTAGCCATAGTGGAGAGCGTGACCCGGCAAGTTTCATACTACCGGGACCACCAGAGAAGTAAACTTCGTGCCAGGAGGCAGGTCACCGATCACCAGGCAGCACCACTGGGGACAGGACCTGAACTAAGCTCCCCTCAGCGGCAGCAGCGTCCAGAGACTTGTTTGACCAGTTGTCAGTGTCAGCTTAATGGACTGAGTGAGTACAACAGTGACCCCCTTGCATCCAACGGCACTCCCCCTACCATCACCAAGCGCCGGGGTATCCCCCCTACCCGTGGAGGGTCACAACACCTGGCTGCCCCATTTCATCATCCCCGGGTACTCCCAACTGCAGCGGTGGTACTCCTAATTACCACATACCATGGGTCACGAATTCTATAATATCCCTTGTAAATACCCCCCCCCTTCATTTGAGTGGCCGTGTCGCGGGCGGAGGAGGGGACGCCGCGCTCTCCCACTGCTCGGGTCCGGCTGCCGCTGCGGCTGCTGCGGCCTGCTGCTGCTGCTCGGTGGCTCGAGCGATGGGCCGGATCCCGGGGACTCGAGCGGCGCTCCTCGCCCGTGAGTGAAAGGGGATTGGGTTTTGGGATAGTTTATTGTCAGTGACGCCACCCACGGTTGTGGTGATTAAGTGGACACCACCGCTGCTCTGTCTGGGGAGCCCGGGAGTGATGGTATGGAGCAGCCAGTTGTTGGTTTGCCCCTCCGTGGGTAGGGGGTTTGGTGGTCCCGGGGCCCAGTGATGGGGTTGGTATGGTGGACAGACGGGTATGGGGCCTGTGGAGGTGCAGGGGCGCAGGGGCAGCGCTGTGCCGCACGGCACGGAGGTACTCACTCAGCCAGTAAACACGACACAGTTCTCGGTAAACAAACGGCTGGTTGGACGGGTCCCTCGGACGGTTACGGTGCTGCTGTTCCCTGCAGTTAGCGGTGACGGCCTCTTCCCTGCACCTATGTAAAGTCTTTTTGGTAGCGATGGGTTCCCACCGGTTACCCGCTCCCCGACCTGGACATGAGCCGGAGGAGCCCCTCTCTTGCCCGCAGGCGCTGGCCCTGGGAAACTGGTGCCTTGGCGGTGGCGGTGTCTCCCCTTAACGGTCGGACTGTTGCCTTCAATCAGGACTTGGTTGTTAGGAGACAGAGGTCCCCTTCACTGACGGATTTGGCAAATTATGGAGACTCCTAGCCTTGCCGGGATCCGAAAGGCCCCTGCCCTGGTGCTGACTGTTCTTCGTATACCGCTCCGGTACCGCCGGGTCACCACCCGTCCGCGGTCCTTCCGGCAACCTCCAAGCAGTCCCCCTGCAGACTATCACCGCCGTCTGCTGAACTTGCTGTCTCAGTCTGGGGCACACACCCGGACCAACTTCAGGCTTTCTTAACTGTTCCTTTTCTGTCGCCACTCTTACTGTCCTCCTTTACCACTTCCTTCTACTTCACTCCCTCAAACTGATCTGCTTCTCAGACTCTAGTCTGACTTCAAATTCAACTCTCCCTGATCTGCCTGGTTTTCCCGCCTCCAGGGCTGTGAACTCCTCGGTGGGCGGAGCCAACCGCCTGGCCCACCCCCTGGTGTGGACATCAGCCCCTGGAGGAAGGCAACAAGGATTTTAGGTTAGCCTAGGTGTACCTGCCGGGAATGTGGGGTGCATGTGATGTTGTGACCTGTGACCCCTGGCTTGCCCAGGGCGTCACAGCCGCACGACCCCCGGGTCCAGAGACCCTCGAGCCACTGTGAATCCGGGTCTGAGCAGCTCAGCTGCTGGCATGGGGGCGGCACAACTACACCGGCCTGGTGACGAGTAAAGCAGGTATGAGACCCGTGCCTGATTCCCCCTGCCCCCTGGGTGCTACATTTTGGCGTCACGAACAGGATACCGTGCCTAGACCAAAAACATGAGTACTGTGTGCCTTACTGGTCTGTGTTAAATATTTTGCATAAAAAGAACAGACGCCATTAGTCATTTTGTGCGGGAAGAAGAAGGGGTGTGTCGTCGTGGGCGGTACTCGTAAAGAGCACAAAAGGGAGAGAGGAGCCCAGGAGGAGTGCTAAAAGGAGCTCCACTGCCAGCAGTTGACAGGAAACTGGAGACTGGCCCAGACATGTCCACAGAGGAGAGAAACCATACTGTCCCTGTTGCTGAACCCGCAGCAATGGCACCAGCACCAGCTCCAGTGCTACCGTTCACCATGCCGTATCTTCCAGGGGCAACGTGGCTCCCCCAGTATTCTGTGGAGGCATATACCCTGGCTGATTTCAAGGAAAGACTTTACAGTTTATTCCAGGTGTACCCTCTGACAGAAGGACAGAAAGCCAGTGTTCTCCTCGGTCAACTGACCGGGACAGCCCGACATGAAGTCAAATCCTGGCCGGAGACTGATAAAAGAGTGGTAAAGGACATTTTAGCTAAACTCAAGACAACCTTTGAAACCCGTACAGAAACTGAGTTAAAAATGTGGTTCTATGGATGTAAGCAAAAGGTGCAAGAAAGTATTCGGGACTATGCTCTAAATCTTTAGGAGGCAATGAAAGCAGTTCAGCAATTAGACCTGGAGGAGGGAAAAGATGAGAATCGCCTGCTGACTGACCAATTCATCGAGGGGCTTCTGTCCGATGTGCATTGTGTCCGTGCAAAATCCTGATCTCAGTTTCGCAGAGTTCAAAGACCGGGCTATCCGAGCACAGCACGAACCGGATTGCGGAGGTGTTGCACTAAAGTAACCCGGATTACAGCCAACTACCTCGGGGCGAGTGGGAGCTAAGGAACAGTCTGCTGGTGGAAACTCCAATGATGAACTGCGACTCCGTATGCTGGAACTGATTAAAGGTATGGCCACTTTAACCAAAGCCGTGCAATCCAGGCAGGGGACTCAGCCACCTGTAACCATTGAACTGGCTTCTAGTGCTGATTATCTTCCCTGGCGGCAACGCAGGAGAGCCGCGCTGGCCGCGCTGCCACAAGTTCCTGTCGTTATGATGCTGATGGGCAGCCGATCTGCCAGTGCTGCAATTAAGTTGGACACTTTGCCCGTGGATCTGCATTGAATGCCCAGAGCCAGGGTGTTGGGACCAGCCCTCTGGCATCACCAGCAGCCAAGCAAGAATAACTGTTTTTGTTTTCCATATGCAAATGTTGATGTTAATTGCATGATGATACTGCTGACCGGTAACTGTTCAAAATGTTTGAAACTGTGTCTCCCATAAAGGGAAGAATGTTATGATATTTGTTTAATGCATACTAAAATATTGCGGTGTACTAATCTTGTTTAGTTGCAGCCCGGGAGTGCTACAATTTGCTGTGGGGGAATTCGGTGCCCCTGAGACTCCAGTCGCCACAGAGTATTGCATCTTATTTAAGGTGTGATATTCGCCTCGGGTAAGGAGGGGGTTAATCACCGTGTTCCACATTCACACTTTACATACAGCTTAGGAGCCTTCCCACAGGTGGGGGATGGCTCAGGGTAGGCAGGGGGGTGGCTATCATGAGTCACGGGACTTCCCCAGTCACTGAAGCCAGCCACCTGGGGGACGGGTTCCACTTGGGGTAGAAGTAGGAGCAAACTCACATAATCTTCAGTCAGTCTACCCGGGACACCAGTTCTTGGACACGACACTAACACCTCTTTCTTCTCTTCTCTTCACGGGGCTTGGAGCAGAGCGCTCAGCCCAGGTTCCTCATGGCTGGAAGGGCAACTCTGAGAAAGGACTTTCTTCTTTCAAACACCGGTGACTGCTTCTAACTTATCCGAGGTCGACGGGGCACATCACAACGAGTGACCAGTACTACCCTGGCGAGCGGCACAAAGAGTAAGAAAAGACACCTAGAACCGCAGCAATTGACTCGGACTCTTATTACCGGTGCTGCCGCCCTGCGCCTCGGTGCCAAAGGCCATTGCCATCACTGCTCCCCTCATCATACTCCCCGTATCCCTCTCCTCCTGTGGGGAGCGACACTATCTCTGCTGCTACTACCATGCGTCCCGGAGAATAGTGACAGCAGCGGCGGCTAATCCCTGGCCACGTACCACAGGTGGCATCACGACAATCTTCCTACTACAATCCCCGTCATCCTTCCTCCTTATTGGTGTACACCATGGGGCACGAAGCCGGGCAGGTCACTGCGACATCCCAGACCATCACACCGGCCCGGTGCTGAGTAAAGTAGGTATGAGACCCTTGCCTGGTACCCCCTGCCCCCTGGGTGCTATATACTACTGTTCTCAGCATGCTGCTGTCAGGGTATACAGGACACTACTGTTCCCAGCATGCTGCTGTCAGGGTATACAGGACACTACTGCTCCCAGCATGCTGCTGTCAGGGTATACAGGACACTACTGTTCCCAGCATGCTGCTGTCACGGTATACAGGACACTACTGCTCCCAGCATGCTGCTGTCAGGGTATACAGGACACTACTGTTCCCAGCATGCTGCTGTCAGGGTATACAGGGCACTACTGTTCCCAGCATGCTGCTGTCAGGGTATACAGGGCACTACTGTTCTCAGCATGCTGCTGTCAGGGTATACAGGGCACTACTGCTCCCAGCATGCTGCTGTCAGGGTATACAGGACACTACTGTTCCCAGCATGCTGCTGTCACGGTATACAGGACACTACTGCTCCCAGCATGCTGCTGTCAGGGTATACAGGACACTACTGTTCCCAGCATGCTGCTGTCAGGGTATACAGGACACTACTGTTCCCAGCATGCTGCTGTCAGGGTATACAAGGCACTACTGTTCCCAGCATGCTGCTGTCAGGGTATACAGGACACTACTGCTCCCAGCATGCTGCTGTCAGGGTATACAGGACACTACTGTTCCCAGCATGCTGCTGTCAGGGTATACAAGGCACTACTGTTCCCAGCATGCTGCTGTCAGGGTATACAAGGCACTACTGTTCCCAGCATGCTGCTGTCAGGGTATACAGGGCACTACTGCTCCCAGCATGCTGCTGTCAGGGTATACAGGGGCACTACTGCTCTCAGCATGCTGCTGTCAGGGTATACAGGGGCACTACTGTTCCCAGCATGCTGCTGTCAGGGTATACAGGGCACTACTGCTCTCAGCATGCTGCTGTCAGGGTATACAGGGCACTACTGCTCTCAGCATGCTGCTGTCAGGGTATACAAGGCACTACTGTTCCCAGCATGCTGCTGTCAGGGTATACAGGGCACTACTGCTCCCAGCATGCTGCTGTCAGGGTATACAGGGGCACTACTGCTCCCAGCATGCTGCTGTCAGGGTATACAGGGCACTACTGCTCCCAGCATGCTACTGTCAGGGTATACAAGGCACTACTGCTCCCAGCATGCTGCTGTCAGGGTATACAAGGCACTACTGTTCCCAGCATGCTGCTGTCAGGGTATACAGGACACTACTGCTCCCAGCATGCTGCTGTCAGGGTATACAAGGCACTACTGCTCCCAGCATGCTGCTGTCAGGGTATACAAGGCACTACTGTTCCCAGCATGCTGCTGTCAGGGTATACAAGGCACTACTGCTCCCAGCATGCTGCTGTCAGGATATACAAGGCACTACTGCTCCCAGCATGCTGCTGTCAGGGTATACAAGGCACTACTGTTCCCAGCATGCTGCTGTCAGGGTATACAGGGCACTACTGCTCCCAGCATGCTGCTGTCAGGGTATACAGGGCACTACTGCTCCCAGCATGCTGCTGTCAGGGTATACAGGGCACTACTGCTCCCAGCATGCTGCTGTCAGGGTATACAGGGCACTACTGCTCCCAGCATGCTACTGTCAGGGTATACAAGGCACTACTGCTCCCAGCATGCTGCTGTCAGGATATACAAGGCACTACTGCTCCCAGCATGCTGCTGTCAGGGTATACAGGGCACTACTGCTCCCAGCATGCTGCTGTCAGGGTATACAGGGCACTACTGCTCCCAGCATGCTGCTGTCAGGATATACAAGGCACTACTGCTCCCAGCATGCTGCTGTCAGGGTATACAGGGCACTACTGCTCCCAGCATGCTGCTGTCAGGGTATACAAGGCACTACTGCTCCCAGCATGCTGCTGTCAGGATATACAAGGCACTACTGCTCCCAGCATGCTGCTGTCAGGGTATACAGGGCACTACTGCTCCCAGCATGCTGCTGTCAGGGTATACAGGGCACTACTGCTCCCAGCATGCTGCTGTCAGGGTATACAGGGCACTACTGCTCCCAGCATGCTGCTGTCAGGGTATACAGGGCACTACTGCTCCCAGCATGCTGCTGTCAGGGTATACAGGACACTACTGCTCCCAGCATGCTGCTGTCAGGATATACAAGGCACTACTGCTCCCAGCATGCTACTTCATGTAGTAGATCAGACTTTCTGGGTCAGAGCAGGTTTAAAGCTTCATTCATTGGACCTCAGCAGTTTCCTCCTCTCAAAACTCCAAACTCACATAATTCGGATTTCGGAAAATTAGAAACCCACAATTGCTGAGCGGAGAGAGGACAAGGTGTCAGTGCATGTACCGCGGCCGGTGCACGGCACAACGTCAGCTGCTAACGTCCAGGATATAGAGAGAAAACAGACTACAAGCGTCAGTCTCCTCACTGACTGAAGACTCCTTTGAGAGACTGGAAGAAAGAGAAAACAGCAAACTATGTCCTCAAGAAAAGAGTCTACTACTGACCGACTGACCCCCTTCCTCGAGTTTCTTTACTGGAAACGTTAACTGACAACCTATGAACAGTGCTCTGAGCCCTATTATGGAGGCCAGGCAGGGATGCATGGTGGAGCAGGAGGCCTGAAGAACACCAGTCGCCACTAGGGGGAGCTCACTGCATATAAATTTATTCAATTAACAGCAGCCGCCACTAGGAGGAGCTCAATGCACATAGATTTATACATTTTACAGCAGCCGCCACTAGGAGGAGCTCACTGCATATAGATTTATACACTTTACAGCAGCCGCCACTAGGAGGAGCTCAATGCACATAGATTTATACACTTTACAGCAGCCGCCACTAGGAGGAGCTCACTGCATATGGATTTATACATTTTACAGCAGCCGCCACTAGGAGGAGCTCACTGCATATGGATTTATACATTTTACAGCAGCCACCACTAGGGGGAGCTCACTGCATACAGATTTATACATTTTACAGCAGCCACCACTAGGGGGAGCTTACTGCACACAGATTTATACAGCGTACAGCAGCCACCACTAGAGGGAGCTCACTGCATACAGATTTATACCATTTACAGCAGCCACCACTAGGAGGAGCTCACTGCATATAGATTTATGCACTTTACAGCAGCCGCCACTAGGAGGAGCTCAATGCACATAGATTTATACATTTTACAGCAGCCGCCACTAGGAGGAGCTCACTGCATATGGATTTATACATTTTACAGCAGCCGCCACTAGGAGGAGCTCACTGCATATGGATTTATACATTTTACAGCAGCCACCACTAGGGGGAGCTCACTGCATACAGATTTATACATTTTACAGCAGCCACCACTAGGGGGAGCTCACTGCATACAGATTTATACATTTTACAGCAGCCACCACTAGGGGGAGCTTACTGCACACAGATTTATACAGCGTACAGCAGCCACCACTAGAGGGAGCTCACTGCATACAGATTTATACCATTTACAGCAGCCACCACTAGGAGGAGCTCACTGCATATAGATTTATGCACTTTACAGCAGCCGCCACTAGGAGGAGCTCAATGCACATAGATTTATACATTTTACAGCAGCCGCCACTAGGAGGAGCTCACTGCATATGGATTTATACATTTTACAGCAGCCACCACTAGGGGAAATCACTGCATACAGATTTATACATTTTACAGCAGCCACCACTAGGGGGAGCTCACTGCATACAGATTTATACATTTTACAGCAGCCACCACTAGGGGGAGCTTACTGCACACAGATTTATACAGCGTACAGCAGCCACCACTAGAGGGAGCTCACTGCATACAGATTTATACCATTTACAGCAGCCACCACTAGGGGGAACGCAGTGTATACAGAATTATACCACTTATAGCAGACACCACTGAGGGGAGCTTACTGTTTTTAGATTTATACACTTTACAGCAGCCGTCACTAGGGGAACTCAATGTATACTGTATGTGGTATAAATACTCAATGTATTTATACCACTTACAGCAGCATTCACTAGGGGGAGCTCAGTGTATATAGATTTATACCACTTCCAGCAGCTGTCACTAGGGGGAGCTCAATGTATATAGATTCATACCACTTACAGCAGTCACCACTAGGGGACCTCAGTGTATACAGGTTTATACTATTTACAGCAGCCACCACTATAGGGAACTCAGTGTGTACAGATTTATACCATTTAGAGCAGCCACCACTAGGGGAAACTCAGTGTATACAGATTTATACCATTTACAGTAGCCACCACTAGGGGGAGCTCAGTGTATACAGATTTATACCATTTACAGTAGCCACCACTAGGGGGAGCTCAGTGTATACAAATTTATACTATTTACAGCAGCCACCACTAGAGGGAGCTCAGTGTATACAAATTTATACTATTTACAGCAGCCACCACTAGAGGGAGCTCAGTGTATACAGATTCTTACCATTTACAGCAGCCACCACTAGGGGGAACTCAGTGTATACAGATTTATACCATTTACAGCAGCCACCACTAGGGGGAAATCAGTGTATACAGATTTATACCATTTACAGCAGCCACCACTAGAGGGAGCTCTGTGTATACAGATTTATACCATTTACAGCAGCCACCACTAGAGGGAGCTCAGTGTATACATATTTATACCATTTACAGCAGCCACCACTAGAGGGAGCTCTGTGTATACAGATTTATACTATTTACAGCAGCCACCACTAGGGGGAGCTCAGTATATACAGATTCATACCAGAAGCAGCAATGTACACCAGAATCGGTGTTCCTGGACAATTAGACCTCAGAAATCAAAATTCAATGCTATAGCACTAAGTGAGGGATAGGAGAAACCTTAACCTTTATTAGTATATATGTTAAAATATGATACAGACATGAACTAAAAAATATAAAAAACACACAAAGACACAGATGTCCTATTTGAAGGAGCACTGTGCAAACAACTACCTGTGAAGAAGTGACCACTCATGGACCGTTCATACCATATATTCATAGAAAAAGTTGCCACCAGCAAGGTAGCAAATGTGATTAATTTTCACAAAAAAACGTTTTTTGTCATGGCCATTGACAGAGTGTACAATAAACAATTGCTTTTAGATAGACAGTGGTCCAATTCACTAAACCAAAATGTATATCCCTCATGTAAATCCAATCATGAACAAAATAGGAAAGATCTCACCCATTCAGGGGTTCCTACTGTCCATCACAGCATTTCTTGTTTGACGGGGTCGTAGGTAGGCATACAGGTCCATACTCAGCTTTACGTTGCCCTATAACCCACAGACTCCCACCCTTACAAAGATTCCTATTTCTATTCACCGTCTCTTCATATGCCCCACATGCCTCCCAAGCACTTGGAGGAGGTCAATGGATACAGATTTATACAGATTACACCAGCCACCACTAGGGGGAGCTCACTGCATACAGATTTATACAGATTATACCAGCCACTACTAGGGGGAGCTTACTGCATATAGAGTTATACAGATTACACCAGCCACCACTAGGAGGAGCTCACTGCATACAGATTTATACAGGTTACACCAGCCACCACTAGGGGGAGCTCACTGCATACATATTTATACAGATTACACCAGCCACCACTAGGGGGAGCTCACTGCATACAGATTTATACAGATTACACCAGCCACCACTAGGGGGAGCTCACTGCATACAGATTTATACAGATTATACCAGCCACTACTAGGGGGAGCTCACTGCATACAGAGTTATACAGATTACACCAGCTACCACTAGGAGGAGCTCACTGCATACAGATTTATACAGGTTACACCAGCCACCACTAGGGGGAGCTCACTGCATACAGATTTATACAGATTACAACATGCTACCACTAGGGGGAGCTCACTGCATACAGAGTTATACAGATTACACCAGCCACCACTAGGAGCAGCTCACTGCATACAGATTTATACAGATTACAGCAGCCACCACTAGGGGGAGCTCACTGCATACAGATTTATACAGATTACACCAGCCACCACTAGGGGGTGCTCACTGCATACAGATTTATACAGATTACAGCAGCCACCACTAGGGGGAGCTCACTGCAGACAGATTTATACAGATTACACTAGCCACCACTAGGGGGAGCTCACTGCATACAGATTTATACAGATTACACCAGCCACCACTAGGGGGAGCTCACTGCAGACAGATTTATACCACTTATAGCAGAACCACTGAGGGGAGCTCACTGTTTACAGATTTATACACTTTACAGCAGCCACCACTAGGGGGAACTCAGTGGCTATAGACTCATAAAGCTTACAGCAGCCACCACTAGGGGGAGCTCAGACTGCACAGATGTATACGGGTTTCAATGCTACATGTGTAAATCTATCTCAATTTTCTCCTCCCATTGGTAATTTTCCAGGCAGCAAAAATGTTCTTATAGAGCAGGGTCAAAAAATAAATATTTAAAGGTTGTCTGTCAGTCTTAAAATGTTAATTTAATCAGGTATAGAGTTATGAAGCTTTTAGGGGTATAGGTACACCTAAAATATAGTTATTTTGTATGCATTTGAGGGGGCTTTGGTGCACCCTTTGCCATGTCCAAGGTCTCAGGACACAGTTACGACCCTCAATTTTGGCACTGTCATATCCTGAAGTTTTCTTCTAGCGTAAAGTGAAGTCTTTTCTCCTTTGGTGGGTATGGACATTGCCAGGAAGATCCTGATAATTCGCAATCACACGGGGTATAGGGTCTGCAGACAATATCTATAGTCATATCTGTGCCACTTGTCCTCTCCTGGCCGGATACACTTCTCATACAGGCACATGACTGGCTTCATCTCAGGGGCAGTGAAGCAGAAGGCTGATGACGATAAGCCCGGGGGCTGCCGCGCTGGTTTCTTTGTAATTTGTCCTGTTATGGGTTCCATTAGTTTTTTAAAAAAAAAAAAAAAAAAACCTATTACCCAACATATGATGGAGCTGATAAAGACTGATGCAAGATTTAGGTTCCTAGGAATCACACGAATGTTAGTAGACAGCGCAATATTCATGTGAAGTTGCTCTTACAGGGGTACATAAATGGGTAAAATGACTAAGCGCTTCTAAAAACAGGTTTGTAATTTATACTACCTAGTAAAAATCCTCTCTGCTAACAAGAATGAAGGATTTTTAACTCTTTAGTGTACAATCCGTTGCGTAGGTTATCATCCATCTTGCGGCCTCAGAGTGGCTGGTTCCCTACAAGAGCGGCTCTGAATCACTGGATGTAATGAGTCTCAGACCCCCTGCACCCCTAGTGATGAGCGGGCACTACCATGCTCAGGTGCTCAGTACTCGTAACTAGGGATGAGCGGGCACTACCATGCTCGAGTGCTCAGTACTCGTAACTAGTGATGAGCGGGCACTACCATGCTCGGGTGGTCAGTACTCGTAACTAGGGATCAGCGGGCACTACCATGCTCGGGTGCTCAGTACTCGTAACTAGTGATGAGCGGGCACTACCATGCTCAAGTGGTCAGTACTCGTAACTAGGGATCAGCGGGCACTACCATGCTCAGGTGCCCGGTACTCGTAATTAGTAATGAGCGGGCACTACCATGCTCAGGTGCTCGGTATTCGTATCTAGTGATGAGCGGGCACTACCATGCTCGGGTGGTCAGTACTCGTAACTAGTGATGAGCGGGCACTACCATGCTCAGGTGCCCGGTACTCGTAATTAGTGATGAGCGGGCACTACCATGCTCAGGTGCTCGGTATTCGTATCTAGTGATGAGCGGGCACTACCATGCTCGGGTGGTCAGTACTCGTAACTAGTGATGAGCGGGCACTACCATGCTCAGGTGCCCGGTACTCGTAATTAGTGATGAGCGGGCACTACCATGCTTAGGTGCTCAATACTCGTAACTAGTGATGAGTGGGCACTACCATGCTCGGGTGCTCGGTATTCGTATCTAGTGAGGAGCGGGCACTACCATGCTTAGGTGCTCAGTACTCGTAATTAGTGATGAGTGGGCACTACCATGCTCAGGTGCTCAGTACTCGTAACAAGTGATGAGCGGACACTACCATGCTCGGGTGCTCTGTACTTATAACTAGTGATGAGCGGGCACTACCATGCTCGGGTGCTCTGTACTTATAACTAGTGATGAGCGGGCACTACTATGCTCGGGTGCTCTGTACTCGTAACTAGTGATGAGTAAGCACTACCATGCTCAGGTGCTCGGTACTCGTAACTAGTGATGACCGGGCACTACCATGCTCGGGTGCTCGGTACTCGTAACTAGTGATGAGCGGGCACTACCATGCTCGGGTGCTCAGTACTCGTAACTAGTGATGAGCGGGCACTACCATGCTCGGGTGCTCTGTACTAGTAACTAGTGATGAGCGGGCACTACCATGCTCAAGTGCTCTGTACTAGTAACTAGTGATGAGCGGGCACTACCATGCTCGGGTGCTCTGTACTAGTAACTAGTGATGAGCGGGCACTACCATGCTCGGGTGCTCTGTACTAGTAACTAGTGATGAGCGGGCACTACCATGCTCGGGTGCTCTGTACTAGTAACTAGTGATGAGCGGGCACTACCATGCTCGGGTGCTCAGTACTCGTAACTAGTGATGAGCGGGCACTACCATGTCAGTTTATACTGCGGAAAAAAGAAGCCCAGTGCACAGGAGATTTCTATAAATCCATCCTCTGTGCTTGTACTGTACAACGCAGCATTGTGGACACTGATCATAGGAAAGTACCTAACAGACAAGACCCCATGTTACAAAATGTTAAAACATTGTAAAGTTTTTGCTTTGCCCTTAACAGCCAAGGGTTAATGACCTGTTCTTCTGACATTCCATAAAGTATTTTTTCTTTTTTACGCCCGTCTCATGTTCCTTACTATTTTTTTTTTAGTTTTTAGGATTTATCTATTTCACGGCTGCAACAAAGTAATAAAAAACTATGCGAAAGTAGTGAAATGTGTGAAATATTTGCCGCGGTGGAGTGAATCATCACTCGTGAAGTCTCTCGCAGTTTGCGGTTACGCTCCAGACACAATGCATTTTCCTTACCATAGTAAGAGTAGAGCAATGAGGAAACATTTTTGGATAAGAGCGTGTGAGGACTGCCCTCCTCTGAATGTGGCCTGATGGTGAGGGGAGGGCGCAGCGGGGTGTACGCCCGCCCTACGGGTTACTCTCGGTCACGTACAGTCTTGTATATTCAGCAGAACCCCTGGATTAACCCCCCCCAGCCCTTAATGTTCACAAGAAGTCGAGCTGTGTCTATGTTGGGACTTACATGGATCACACTCATCATCAATTAAATTGATTTTAGTTCCATTACTTTAGTTTTTTTTTAATTAATTCTGCTGGGATTTGTAGTTCTACAGCAGCAGCCGGAGTCCAAAATCTCACACAAAGGCAGACAGGTTGTGATGGGACTTGTAGTCCTTCCATGGTAGAAACGACCGATCCTGTGGAGCAGATACTGATATTTTTTTGATTCCTTATATTTTTATATTATTTTTTGCATTGCATTCTTTTTTGTTTTCGGCATTGCTTTGAACAGTAAGCAGAATGTTACCCCACCTCGAGATCAATAGGAGACATATCGGCAGCGCGCAGTGTTTGTCACTATGGTGCAGCGACAAAGGCTTTGATCTCCCACAACAAGAACGAGAACCCTCAGAAGGCGGATTATAAGGCGACGAATTCCACTGATGGTTTATTTCATTTCACTGCCGCTTTATAAATTGCTGATCATGAGGAAAACGAAAATATTTTCATAGTTAACTTTTTTTTTTAACAGCCATTAACAGGGTCGGTGTCAGACAGAGTACTCGGCGTGGGGGGCAATGGGGACCTGGGTAAATATACCCTATAACTGTAGGCATACTCGGCGTGGGGGGCAATGGGGACTTGGATAAATATACCCTATAACTGTATACATACTTGGCATGGGGGGCGATGGGGACCTGGGTAAATATACCCTATAACTGTAGGTGTCCTCTGTGTGGGGGCAATGGGGACTTGGGTAAATATACCCTATAACTGTAGGTGTCCTCTGTGTGGGGGCAATGGGGACTTGGGTAAATATACCCTATAACTGTAGGTGTCCTCTGTGTGGGGGGTAATGGGGACCTGGGTAAATATACCCTATAACTGTAGGCGTACTCGGCGTGGGGGGCAATGGTGACCTGGGTAAATATATCCTATAACTGTAGGTGTCCTGTGTGTGGGGGGCAATGGTGACCTGGGTAAATATACCCTCTAACTGTAGACGTACTCGGCGTGGGGGGCAATGGTGACCTAGGTAAATATACCCGTTAACTGTAGGCGTACTCGGCATGGGGGGCAATAGTGACCTGGGTAAATATACCCTATAACTGTAGGTGTACTCGGCATGGGGGGCAATAGTGACCTGGGTAAATATACCCTATAACTGTAGGTGTACTCGGCATGGGGGGCAATAGTGACCTGGGTAAATATACTCTATAAGTATAGACGTACTCAACGTGGGGGGCAATGGAGACCTGGGTAAATATACCATAAAACTGTAGGCGTACTCGGCGTGGGGAACTATAGTGACTTGGGTAAATATACCATATAACTGTAGGCGTACTCGGCGTGGGGGGCAATGGTGACCTGGGTAAATACACCGTATAAGTATAGACGTACTCAACGTGGGGGGCAATTGTGACCTGGGTAAATATACCCTATAACTGTAGGCATACTTGGCGTAGGGGACTATGGAGACCTGGGTAAATATACCATAAAACTGTAGGCGTACTCGGCGTGGGGAACTATAGTGACTTGGGTAAATATACCATATAACTGTAGGCGTACTCGGCGTGGGAGCCAATGGTGACCTGGGTAAATACACCGTATAAGTATAGACGTACTCAACGTGGGGGGCAATTGTGACCTGGGTAAATATACCCTATAACTGTAGGCATACTTGGCATGGGTGACTATGGTGACCTGAGTAAATATACCCTATAACTGTAGGCATACTCGGCATGGGGGACCATGGAGACCTGGGTAAATATACCCTATAACTATATTTGTACTCGGCGTGGGGGGCTATGGTGACCTGGGTATATATGCCCTGTAACTGTAAGGATAAGAGGTTTTGGAGTCTGAGCGAGCAGTACCTGGCACTTTCCCGCCGGGTGTACATCTGGAGAAGATGTCATATTAAGTGTCAGGGTTAAAATAAATGTGCTGTATGTATAGCGGAGCCTGTGTTTAGTTTTGGAAGGACAGACCCGGATTGAGTGACATACGCCGGCAGGAGGAGGACTGCTGAGGTCAGGGATACGGGGCTGTCAGCTGTGGGATTCTCCATGCTCGGAGTTTACACATTTCCATACTCCAATGATCAGAACGAAATCCAGCAGAGAAAAGATTCTATAACTTTTCTGAACTTTTTGCCAAATGTCAGTAAAATCACAAACTGTCAGTAAAATTGAGGTTTTTTTTAATCCAGCGTCCATTATGACTCATCCACATTTTCCTTGTGTGTATGCCGCCGCAATATCTCAGCGGGTGAAGAAAGTTGCACTGCAAATTATAAAGTAAACGACGCCAACAGGCAGGTCACAAAAAATCCACGTGGTACCTGGCAGATTGTAATGCAACTTGATTTGCATCCTGCTGACAGCGCTGCAACTAGTCGGTGATGATGATAATGGAGCTGATTGGCTGCAGCACTGGCGACAAAAACAGACAGAGAAAGCAGCGGCAAAGAGGAGTTTTTGGAATGATTGAGCTTCAAAAAGTGCCATAAAAATGTCCAGAAAACTCTCTAAAACACTCACTATTCATTTCTTTTGTATACTAGCTGTAGTATCCGGGCGTTGCCTGGGATAGTAACTGTCTCTCTGTCTCTCTGACTGTCTCTTTCCCTGTCTGTCTCTGTGTGTCTGTCTGTGTCTATCTCTCTGTCTGTCTCTGTATTAGTCTCACTGTCTCTCTATCTTTGTGTCTCTGTGTCTGTCTGTCTCTCTATCTCTGTGTCTGTCTGTCTCTTTCCCCGTCTGTCTCTTTCCCCATCTGACTCTTTCCCTGTCTGTCTCTTTTCCCATCTGTCTCTTTCCCCATCTGACTCTTTCCCCGTCTGTCTCTTTCCCCGTCTGACTCTTTCCCGGTCTGACTCTTTCCCCGTCTGACTCTTTCCCCGGTCTGTCTCTTTCCCCTTCTGTCTCTTTCTCCGTCTGTCTTTGTCTGTCTCTGTCCTTGTCTGTCTCTCTCTGTCTCTGTCCCTGTCTGTCTCTTTCCCCATCTGCCTATTTCCCTGTCTGTCTTTGTCTGTCTCTCTGTCTGTCTCTTTCCAGGTCTGTCTCTTTCCCCGTCTGACTCTTTCCCTGTCTGTCTCTTTCCCCATCTGTCTCTTTCCCCGTCTGTGTTTGTCTGTCTCGCTGTCTCTTTCCCTGTCTGCCTCTGTCTGTCTCTTTCCCCATATGTCTTTCTGTCTGTCTGGCTCTATCTGTCTCTGTGTGTCTCTGTTTGTCTCTGCCTCTTTTCCTGTGTGCCTCTTTCTGTGTCAGCGCCTGTTTGTCTGTCTCTGTCTGTCTCTCAGTCTGTGTCTCTCTGTGTCTGTCTCCCCACTGACATCTTATAACCTCACACATAAGCTTCTTATACTAAAAATGTCCTTTGTTCCTATAGCAACCAATCAAAGCTCCTATTAATAGCCTGTAGCTCGCAGCTCCATTCACTTTAATGGAGGCATGTTTTTTGGAGAGTAACTGTAAAGCGCGGGGTTAAATTTTCTTGTCAAAACATAGTCTATGACGTTCCGTGAGTCACATGAGGCGTCTGTGCAAAATTTTGTGATTGTAAATGCGACGGTGCGGATTCCTTTAGCGGACATACACACACACACACACACACACACACACATACATACACACACATACATACATACTGTACATATATACACACATACACTCAGCTTTATATATTATATTGTGAGCTCCAGTGGGAAAAGTGAGGACGAGGTCTTTTCAGCATTTTTTTTCCGCTTCATGTTTTGAAAAAAACCCTGGTAGGAAAAAGAAAAGTGCCCGTTATGTTCCTGATGGAATCTTCTCTACGGTTTAATCAACTGCTATTCAATATTCCTAAAGTGAGTCAAAAACAAACCTGTTACTTCTGTGACCTCTGGGCTCTGCTACACTACTACAAGAACATCATTAACATTTACAACTCTGCTACATTGCTGGGCTCAGCAACACTTCTCGGTTCTGCTATGCTGCGGAGCTCTGCTACGCTGCTGGGCTCTGCTACACTGCTAAGGTTTGCTACACTGCTAGGTTCTGCTACATTGCTACAAGAATATCATTAACATTCTCAGCTCTTCTACGCCGCTGAGCTCTGCTATGTTGCTGGGTTCTGCTACATTGCTACAAGAACATCATTAACATTTCCAGCTCTGCTATGCTAAGCTATATTGTAGCTCTACTACACTGCTGAGCACTGCTATGCTCCTGCTTCTCTGCTATGCTGCTGGGCTCTGCTACTCTGCTGGGCTCTGCTATGCTCCTGCTTCTCTGCTATGCTGCTGGGCTCTGCTACTCTGCTGGGCTCTGCTATGCTCCTGCTTCTCTGCTATGCTGCTGGGCTCTGCTACACTGCTGGTTTCTGCTATGCTCCTGCTTCTCTGCTATGCTGCTGGGCTCTGCTACACTGCTGGTTTCTGCTATGCTCCTGGGCTCTGCTACACTGCTGGGCTCTGCTATGCTCCTGCTTCTCTGCTATGCTGCTGGGCTCTGCTACACTGCTGGTTTCTGCTATGCTCCTGCTTCTCTGCTATGCTGCTGGGCTCTGCTACACTGCTGAGCTCTGTTATGCTCCTGCTTCTCTGCTATGCTGCTGGGCTCTGCTACACTGCTGGTTTCTGCTATGCTCCTGCTTCTCTGCTATGCTGCTGGGCTCTGCTACACTGCTGAGCTCTGTTATGCTCCTGCTTCTCTGCTATGCTGCTGGGCTCTGCTACACTGCTGGTTTCTGCTATGCTCCTGCTTCTCTGCTATGCTGCTGGGCTCTGCTACACTGCTGGTTTCTGCTATGCTCCTGCTTCTCTGCTATGCTGCTGGGCTCTGCTACACTGCTGAGCTCTGTTATGCTCCTGCTTCTCTGCTATGCTGCTGGGCTCTTCTACAACACTCACATTTGCTACATTACTGGGCTCTGGTACCTCAAGGAGTGTACTGTGCTGTGCCATTATCTGGACTCTGCTCCTCCAGTCTCCCTTTGCTGACTCTCCAGGTGCCCTCAGTTTACTCCTCCAGTTGCCATCCAGCCTTTACAGCCTCCATTGCTCCAACCTGTCCACCCTAAAACTCCAGCTCAGTCACTCTGAGGGCTTTCTGAATCTAAGGTCACATTCACACGTTCAGTATTTTAGGTAGGAAATGCAGGGAGATTTCCGCTCTGAAGGCTGCAGCATAGTGCACTTTGTATGTAGTCTGTATGGCGGCTCCCCAGCAGTGACAGAGATGTGCTGCCTCCCTCCTGATGTCACACATTCCCATGTGCTGCTCTGCTGTGTACATCACACTGGAGACACATTTTCCAGTCACAGGGCCCCTTTGTGATCGCTGCTGGAGGTGGGAGCCGGCCCCATTCTTCCCATTCATTTTTTGATCTTTTTGGGCGTGTGAGAGGTGTGACCAATCAGAAGGCAGCATTTGGGAGGCTATATAAGCCGGCTGCGATCTGCCGATGGGTCATGTGACCGGCGCTGGAGTATTAACCAGCCGGCAGCTTGTTACATTGTATCAGTGAGGAGGCAGCGCTGCAGAGCGGAAATCCTAATCAATACCCATCAGAATCAATCTCCTTCTGCTCAGATCTGGTGTTGGCAGAAAGCAGTAATGATGAGGACCCTTTTCTATAAGTTAATGTGGATGTGCCTGGTGCTGGCAGGGCCACTGGTAGAGGCATCTGTGCTGGCAGAGGAAGGGTTACTGAAAGGTGAGTGGCTCCTTCACTTTTTTACCACTGGGTCTTTATAGGGTCCCCTATAGGGAGAATGAATGGGGGCTACATGAGACCCGTGGCTGTGCCCTTCCCTCCTGGGAGTGGGGCTATTGTGAAGGTGTCTGTACTTTTCGGGATCAGACACCTCAGGTCAGGTTCAATGGTGGAAGGAAAAAAAAACTTCTACGTGTCTCTTGGACTGGAAAATAAGTGTGTTTTTTTTATAGGTGTAAAGATAATTTATATATTTGGTTAGAGCTACTAAATGAGGTGTGTGTGTGTGTGTGTGTGTGTGTGGTTTTTTTTTTTTTTTTTATAGATATAATTTAATTATTACATGTCTCAAATGGTTAATGCAGGATTTAAAGCTGAAATTAAAATATTTGGGTTTTTTTTCTTAAAAAATAAAAATATATATTATTATTTTTTAAGAAAAAAATAAAACCAAATATTTTAATTTAGGCTTTAAATCCTGCATTAACCATTTGAGACATGTAGTAATTAAATTATATCTATAAAAACACACACACACACACTGTGTGTGTGTGTGTGTGTATGTATATATATATATATATATATATATATATATATATATATATATATATAATACAATTTTTTGCAAATTTAGTAGTTGCACAAATTTTAAAGTTTTATAATATATTAACAACGCTATTTTTCTAGATTGTATTAAATGTGCTAGCTTTTTTGTATAATTTTTTTTAATATAGTTACATATTTTTATTTATTTTTATTTATTTATATATATATATATATATATATATATATATATATATATATATATATATATATATATATATATATATATATATATATATATATATATATATATATATATATATATATATATATATATATATATATATATATAATTAATTTATAAAGTGGGGGTGATAAAGTAAATATACAGCATAATTATGTCACCCCTGCCGGTGCGTGTGTTTCGTTTTGTTTTTTTTTGTCTGCTTTTGCTGTCAAACTGAATCAACATAAGTTTGTACACCCTCTAAGTCTGTCAGGTATAGACTGTTCATTAGATCATATACAATGAGGCAAAATCTCATTAACTGAACACATTTGCGCCCATATTTATTTATTTGCCCCTCTACTCCTACATATAATGCCCAGTAGGCGCACACTGCCTGTATTACTTCATTACTTCGGAGGGGACTTGGGGACAACAATGGGATGTAGAGATTATTTAGCACGTGGTGGCCCCCCGACATCTGAGACCAATCTGGCACGGGGTAACGCTCCGGAGGATTGGAGCGTCCGCTGTTATTTTGGACGCACATTGCATTTTGCATAATAAGACATCTGTGCGACACAATGTAACAAAAGAGCGACTTGCACTGTGCACCTGTAATTCACACTCACAATATAAAGCCGCTGACAGATAATGATGGGGCACGACTGTTGGGGGCAATTAGGAGACATGTAACAATTTGGTTGTCTTCTAGTAGTAGTAGTAATCTGAAAGCCTGTTATCCACATATAGGAATATCTACTTAAATCCAGTGTAAGTGCGACTTTATATTGGTGGGTCACGTGGTTATTACAATAAGTGGGTCACTGTATTCTCTCACGGGGTTGGTTTCTGTAATTAATGCTTGTCTGGGTGTGTTAGTCATGTAATATGCCTTTATATGCCTGCAGCTAAAATAATGGGTTAATACTGGAGTCCACATGCAATGTCCATATTCCACCTATGGGGGCAGTAGAGCTTCTTCTGAGGCTTGTGGCTTCAGGACACTTTACATTGAATGATTCCATTAGGAGTCGTCTAGTGGTTACTCCAGGGTCCGTATGACCTGATCTAGATGCATAACTAAAGGGCAACCAGGTTTTGTAGAGGCAGAAAATCTGTCAAAGTAGCTGGTAACCACTAATTGTTCCAGCACGTCTTCTCCAGTGCAATGTTTAACGCCACTATTGTCTGACCATTGCTTGCAGAAGACACAATTGCTGATTTATTGAAAGAAGCTGATGAAGACTTGGTGCCCAAGAAATCCGAGATACAGTTCAATTCTCATTTCTCTGCCAATCCTGATGAGGGTTGTTACCTGGACCCAGAAAACGACGACTGTCTGCAGAAGTGTGGCTACAACTCGTCATCCAAGACCTTCATTGTCATTCATGGGTGGACGGTATGTACACGAGATACTAAGTAGCAGATATCTACAAGGTAGGGTGGTATAAGGAATATACAAAGTAACTGTAGGATCTACAAGGATGACTTACTAGGACTTATGCTTTTATAGTACTAATGTATTTTATTTATTTATTTTTTTTCAGCTTTTGGGCACTGGATGAACACTTTGGAAGATCAATCTTGTGCAGCCTAGATAGGTCCACCAGGGTCTTCTCCATTGTTTCCTTGATAATATCAGGCCATTGAGTAGCTCGTCTTCCTTTTTAGCCTTGTTGCTTCTATTCTCTTGACCATAATGTCCTTCTCCAGTGATCTGGTCTGAATAGAAGAAACAAGGTGAAGAGGAAGAGGAAGAGCAGCAATTCAACAGCTTGATACAATCAAGAAAACAGAAGAACCTGGTAGACCCATCTGCTAAATATAATATCCTAAAATATTCTTTAACTACATAAACAGTAAAAAACTGAAAAGCGATAGTGTTGGCCCCCTTAAAAATAGTCTTGGTGAAATGGTGGAAGGGGATGAGGGTAAAGCCAACCTGCTGAATGACTTTTTTTCTACGGTTTTTATACAAGAATATGCCATGGCAGATGACATGACCAGTGATACCATAAATTCACCCTTGAATATTACCTGCTTAACCCAGCAGGAAGTACGCCGCCGCCTCGAAATCACTAAGGTTGACAAATCTCTGGGCCCGGATGGCATACACCCCAGAGTACTACAGGAATTGAGTTCTGTGATAGACCATTATTTTTAATCTTCTCAGATTCCTTAATAACAGGGTCGGTACCGCAGGACTGGCGCATAGCAAATGTGGTGCCAATATTCAAAAAGGGGACAAAAACTGAGCCGGGAAATTATAGGCCGGTAAGTTTAACCTCTACGGTTGGTAAAATCCTTGAGGGTTTCTTGAGAGATGCTATACTGGAGTATCTCAAGAAAAATAACCTTATGACAGAGTATCAACATGGGTTTATGAGGGATCGATCCTGTCAAACTAATTTGATCAGCTTCTATGAAGAGGTAAGTTCAAGTCTGGACCAGGGAAATGCAGTGGATGTTGTGTATATGGACTTTTCAAAAGCTTTTGATACGGTGCCACACAAAAGGTTGGTACATAAAATGAGAATAATGGGGATAGGGGAAAATATGTGTAACTGGGTTAAAAACTGGCTCAGTGATGGGAAACAAAGGGTGGTTATTAATGGTACGTACTCGGACTGGGTCTCAGTTCATAGTGGGGTACCGCAGGGGTCAGTATTGGGCCCGCTTCTTTTCAACATATTTATAAATGACCTTGTTGGGGGCATGCGGAGCAGAATTTCAATATTTGCAGATGATACTAAACTCTGCAGGGTAATCAATAGAGGAGGATAATTTTATATTACAGGGAGATTTATGTAAATTGGAGGATTGGGCTGAGAAGTGGCAATTGAAGTTTAATGTAGATAAATGTAAGGTCATGCACTTGGGTAGAGGAAATAACATTTATGATTATGTACTTAATTGTAGAACACTGGGTAAAACAGACACAGAAAAAGACTTGGGTGTATGGGTGGATGGTAAACTTCACTTTAGTGGACAGTGTCAGGCAGCTGCTGCCGGGGCTAATAAAATAATGGGATGTATTAAAAGAGGTATAAGTGTTCATGAAAAAAATATAGTTCTACCTCTGTACAAGTCACTAGTGCGACCGCACTTGGAATACTGTGTACAATTCTGGTCACCGATATATAAGAAGGACATAGCTGAACTGGAGAGGGTGCAGAGAAGAGCCACCAAGATTATTAGAGGAATGGGGGGGCTGCAATACCAAGACAGGTTATTAAACTTGGGGTTATTTAGTTTGGAAAAACGAAGGCTTAGGGGGGATCTAATCACAATGTATAAATATGAGGGGACAGTACAGAGACCTTTCCAAAGATCTTTTTACACCTAGGCCTGCGACTGGAACACGGGGGCATCCGCTACGTCTTGAGGAAAGAAGGTTTAATCATAATCACAGACGAGGATTCTTTACTGTACGAGCAGTGAGACTATGGAACTCTCTGCCGCATGATGTTGTAATGAGTGATTCACTACTAACATTTAAGCAGAGCCTGGACGCCTTTCTTGAAAAATTTAATATTACCAGTTATGTATATTAGATTTTATGACAGGGTATTGATCCAGGGAACTAGTCTGATTGCCGGATGTGGAGTCAGGAAGGAAATGTTTTCCCCATTGGAACTTGTTTGCCACATTGGGGTTTTTTTTTGCCTTCCTCTGGATCAACATGTTAGGCTACGGGTTGAACTAGATGGACTTAGAGTCTCCCTTCAACCTTAAAAACTATGATACTATGATACTATGATAAGATTGAGCTCAAAGACTTAAAAAAAAAATCATCCTTGTAGATCCTCCAGTTACTTTTTAGCCTCCTTGTACCTTCCTACCTTGTAGATTTTATACTTCAGCTTAAATCATGGAAAAAAAAAATAATGGGTGAACCATAACCTTGGGTTTAAGTTGTTGGCACAGTCATAACTTTATCTGAAGGCCTGGCTCACTTGTAGAGTTGCCAGTTTAGCCTCCAGAGAAGTGACGATTTCCAAAAGACACTTGGTGGACATTGTCGTTGTGTTGCTAAACCTCGATTCTTGATCTTCAGATGTCCGGACTGTTTGAGAGCTGGTTACATAAGCTGGTGGGCGCCCTGCAGCAGAGGGAGCAGCACGCCAACATCATAGTGGTGGACTGGATGTCGCTGGCTCATCAACTCTACCCTGATGCTGTCAACCACACCAAGCTGGTGGGGAAGGAGACTGCTGTCCTGATAGACTGGCTACAGGTGAGAAGCTTCAAAAGTTACCAGGACCTGGTGGTGCCCATGAGCACTGGATTCTGTATACCTACAGCTGAATAATTCTTATCCTACACAATATTCAGCAAGCTATGCTTCATCTTTCTACAGGAGAAAGGAAACATGTCCCTTCAGAACGTCCATCTGATCGGTTACAGCCTCGGTGCACACGTTGCAGGCTTTGCTGGCAATTATGTCTCTGGGACACTTGGGCGCATTACAGGTATATAACAGTCGAGATCTAGACTGTTCTGTTGCCAGAAATCTCCAAACTTAGTAGGAAGAGATACCATAAACTATTACAGCTGCTAATGATCAAGGGAAAGTAAGACCAATACTCATCGATCAGGAATGTCAATCTATTCTACAATTTTATTCTAGGGTTGGATCCAGCAGGACCAATGTTTGAAGATGTAGAAGCTCATAAACGTCTCTCGCCAGATGATGCTGAATTTGTGGATGTTCTTCACACGTACACCAGGGAGGCGTTGGGGGTCAGCATTGGTATCAAGATGCCCATTGGACATATTGACATCTATCCCAATGGTGGCGATTATCAGCCTGGTTGTGGCTTGACAGATGTTCTTGGGGCACTAGCCTATGGAAGTGAGTATAATACTAAATACTGTTCTATGTACAAGAATATAACTGCTATAAAACTGCCCCATATACAAGAATAAAACTACTATAATACTGCCCCTTTGTACAAGGATATAACTACTATAATACTGCCCACTATGTAAAAGTATGTACAGTAACTGCTAGAATACTGGAGTGGATTTTATGACTATGTATAATTCCTTTCATCCTTAGATATTGGCGATGCTGTAAAGTGTGAACACGAGCGTTCTGTGCACCTGTTCGTGGATTCTCTCATTAATAAAGACAAGGAGAGCTTTGCCTTCCAATGCACGGACTCCGACCGCTTCAAGAAAGGAATCTGCCTGAGCTGTCGAAAGAACAGATGTAATGCCATTGGTTATAATGCAAAGAGGAGCACAAGCAAAAGAAACAGCAAAATGTACCTAAAGACCCGAGCACAGATGCCATACAAAGGTAGGCAGGACAAATGTATCTCAGTTGTACCCCTCTGCAGTTATTGGCTCCCATCCCTGACCTCAACTCTGTATTTGCCTCTTGCAGTTTATCACTATCAGCTCAAAATGCACATTTTCAACTACATGAAGGAAGAGGAGACTTCTGAACCCACTTTCTCAATTATCTTGGCTGGAACTATGAATGATTCCATCCCTCTGGCCTTAACTGTGTAAGTATTGCCTAGATATGCAGTTGGCTGGCCCTCGTACGTTGGCTGGCCCTCGTACGTTGGCTGGCCCTCGTACGTTGGCTGGCCCTCGTACGTTGGCTGGCCCTCGTACGTTGGCTGGCCCTCGTACGTTGGCTGGCCCTCGTACGTTGGCTGGCCCTCGTACGTTGGCTGGCCCTCGTACGTTGGCTGGCCCTCGTACGTTGGCTGGCCCTCGTACGTTGGCTGGCCCTCGTACGTTGGCTGGCCCTCGTACGTTGGCTGGCCCTCGTACGTTGGCTGGCCCTCGTACGTTGGCTGGCCCTCGTACGTTGGCTGGCCCTCGTACGTTGGCTGGCCCTCATCCTCTAACTAAAGCTTTCTTTGTAGACCTGAGCAAATCGGATACAATTTCACCAACACTTTCCTGGTATACAGTGAAGATGATGTGGGTGATCTTCTGACCATTAAGCTGAAATGGGAAGGGACCAAACAATCCTGGTTCAGTATTTGGAACTCCAATTACTGGTTTCAGTCCAAAAGCCACAAAAAAGAATTGCACATCCGTCGTATCCGGGTGAAGTCTGGCGAAACCCAGCAGAAGTGAGTATCTATACTGGGCAATTTGTAGAGCCAGTCTTTTAGCACAATGAAAGTGGTTCTAAGGCTATGTGCCCATGCTGCGGAAAATGCGCGGATTTTGGCGCAGATTTCTCGTGGAAAAGCTGTGGATTTTCCAAAAATCTGCAGCACAGCTACTCCCCAGCCATTTCTATGGGATTTGGGAAATGCTGTGCCCACGCTGCGGATTTTTCTGCAGCGGATTTTCGTGCGCAAAAATCTGCAGAATGTCAATTATTGATGCGGATTTTGCCTATTCAATTGAATTAAAAAAAAAAAAAAATCGCAAAATCCGCACTTATGAAAAGGTGCAGATTTTGATGCAGAAAAATCCGCAGATAGAGTCCCGTGGGCACATAGCCTTACTCTAGTAGAGAATGGTTGCCCTCTGGGGGTTTCTAAAATTGGACCCACTTTACCATCGAAGGGGGAGGAATCCTGGGACTCATTACAGTCCTTAAAATGAAGTGTAAACAATAGTCACCCCTCTTCCTCCTATTGGCATAATTGGGGTCCACCCAACTAAACACCCCAGCGCAATTATAAAACAATGGCGCATCATAGCTTGATATGGGATTATATCCTTTTAATGTCAGCAGTTAAGGTTTAGATGCCCAATAGCCTCCATACGCTCCATCTAATCTTACATGGTGGTTCCCTCGGTGCTAATAGGGGATCAAGTGAGGCTAGCAGAGCGTCCTTTGCTCTAGTGGACTCCAATAGGATAAACTTGGGCTATCTTGGACTGATACATTTTTATTTTTTGCTAACTTGTATAAATATATATATTTTTTTTTTTTTTTTTTTTTTTTTTTTTTTGTAGATTTACATTCTGTCTGAAGGATATTCAGGAAAGCCGTATATCTCCTGGGGGTGAACTGGTGTTCGAAAAATGTAAAGATGGCTGGGAAGTGAAAAGCCGGAAACGGTAAGAACTATGGCATAGAATAAAGTGTTGATCTGTTTTACTAATTGTAAATGTGGCCATGTTTGGGACACCATTGTAGGCTTCTTGAAGGGGATCTGTCAGCAGGTTTTTGCTATGTAAGATGAAGACAGCATGCTGCAAGGGTTAACACAAAATTCAGGGATGCCTGTCTTATCATAGTCAAATCTGTTTGCTATATTTAAGCAGTAAGACATATCGTTGCTGTGATGACAATGTGATGTGCATGGCAGACCAGCACACGCCCTCACCTGATTGGCACCTAACTATCAATGCTCTATCTCTATGTAGTCAGGGGGCGGGGACAGCTTTCTCAGCTCTACTGCATTGCTGACTAAAAAATTCTGATTGTGTCAGAACGGCTGCACCCAGTAATCTAAGTGACACATCGTTGGATTCAGGATCTCTTTGCCTACATCATGCTGCTCTCAGATGAGGTAGCAAAAATCTGCTGAGCTTCCCTTTAAAGGGACCCAAAATGTGAATTAATGGTCTAAAGCTCATTGTTGGCACAGACTTCCAACCTGAAACCAATTCATTGACTTGTTTTTTTGTTTGATAGGGTGAATTTATAAGGGCCTGGATCCATCATACGGGTTCCGCGATCCTCTATTCTTACCATGTGAAGACGTTTTATAACCGGGCGGAGCTCTACATGGAGACACCGATGAAGCACTGACAAAAAAATATGCTGCTTAATGAAGCCTTGTAATGATGCAGTCACTGACCTAATAGGGGTTGGGTGGGAGCAATATCTTCCACTCTAATCCTTTAATGGAGACTTTGCAAAAGTTTACACCCCCCCCCCAAACTGTTACAAAGAAGGAAGTTTTTCTTGAAAGGACCACTGGGATTAACGAGATTATAGTAATCTGCTGCTGTTACTGTGTTACTAACGGGCCCCCCCTCACCTTAACACTATACTTTACACTTTCCTCCCACGTTTTCTTCTTTTGTACACGTCAATCTTGAGATTTCTATGTTTATATTTTTATACAGTGTGTGGGCTGTGGCAAGGACTGTGACCGGTGTAGTCCTTTTTTATTTATAATGGTTCAGTTATTAACATTTTGTATATGAAGATCCAGTTGTCAGTATTTTATTCTGAGCTGTGGTAGCCCAGTCACATGGCGGTCCATCCATCAAATTGGTTATGACACCTTCATAGAAGATTATTGCTTGTAAAAACAAGCATTTTTGCAATTTACTGTTGAACTTTTTTAGCCATTTTTGCAATATTATGTTTTGTTTAGTCTTATTTGGTGCTCGTCACCTAGGAAACCGACCACCACTGCTGTTAGATTCTTAGCACTGCACTGAAACTGAGCAGGATTAGGATTGAACAGTGTGATCATGGCAAGATTCAAAGCAGTGTTTACAAGCTCAATAGAAAGCTTGTAAGCACTGCGCATGTTTGTCCACTGGGTGGTCGGGCTCCTAGGCAATGATTTCTCAAGAACAGCTATAAACTTTAATAAACAGGCAATTGCAAAAGTGCTAGTTTTTCAAACATTCTGTCCGAAAATACCAATCTATGATTTGGGAATAACTCAATTTTCCCCTATGTATGTTAATGGTCCATGGCAATTACTGGAATGTTTCAAGATGGACTCCAAAAAGCCATTACTTCCCACTTTTTCTTTTTCTTCAATCTTCCATGTTGCATTCTTTCCAACAGTCGTGACATCCATACTGGGCTCGGGCCAGATGAATTGGTGCTTTGGCTTGACTAGTATTCCTTTCAGAATAGAAGTTAAGCCTTTATTTCTCAAATATGAATTTTGGCATATTGGTCTTTTTCCAAACAGCTGAGATTTTGGTGCCGGAACTGGAGATCTGACATGGGTTGTGACATCTTAGATGGGGTCTCCAAGCTCCACAGGTCTAGGTAGTCGGTGGTCTTGGAGAGAGGTTGGGAAGTTCCAACGTCTTGGATGGGTTCTCCAAGCTCCACAGGTCTAGGTAGTCGGTGGTCTTGGAGAGAGGTTGGGAAGTTCCAAGTCTTATGATGCTTTGTCAATGATCAAGGTGGAATGTACCTTGGGATGATACATGAGCGGAGGGTTCCTTGTCGTCCATCTTGCTGTAAATACCTGTATATACATTGTGTATAGATCTCGCTGACTTTAAAAATGAACGTTCTTGGGGCAAAAGCTGCCATTCCACTGAAGTTTTAATGTATAGACCTCTACATCCTCCATCATGGAATCATTAATTTATGAAATGTGTATATAATGAACTTGTGTATGCTATTTTATTTATCATTTTTTTTTTATTAAATTATTTAAAGAATAAATAAAAGTTTAGTTACAACATCACGTGTTTTTGGTTTTTCATGTTCGTCCATGGTAGATGATCATGAATGGTGATCACGCTCCTCAATGCCTATGATGGTCCAAAAAGACCAAATAAAAACTTTGTACAAGACACTGGCAAATTAAAAATTTTACACTGGCTCCTATATCCATATACGAAATTTAGGACCCAAATCCACCAGGGTTGGCAACTACCATAAGCTGTTTCAAAAGATGAAAAGCTTTCTAAAAAGGTCAACTGTTCCTCCTTGACCATTAACTTCAACTTCATTTCTGAGTGGGCATGAGACCTTATTGTAGCTGCTATGTCTGTTATTGTCTAGGATAATGGGTATTATGCTTTGCGATAGGACACAACTAAACATCCTAGAAAAGATGTTTTGATGGACTTAAATTACATTGACAGATTAACTCATAGATGTGAAGCTCTTCTACTTTGAGGTCTTCATTGCACGTGTCTTCTGCTGGAGAAGTTAGTGTTCTGGCATTATTCAAATTGCTTATCTGGCTGTAAAGAGTGGCCCCCAAACCCTACATGGAGGCAGAAGAACCTCATTGGTTTTAAGGAAGGATCTACCTATGTTGTCTAACTCATTTTTAGTATTGTATTTTTCTCTGTAGCCCATTTGAAGTCCATGCCAAACTGACTCCTCCAGAGCAGATGGCACATACAATCCAGGAGTGGCTGGACATCAGCAGTGATTACCTGGTGGAATTGATCAGGGTGGACATTTCATTGGTGTAGCCAGGGGTCCTAGAAGCCAATTTCCACCCCCCCCCCCCCCCAAGCAGGTGCCATTGTGCATTTATGAGGAACTCTTGGCCTGCAAAGGGTTCATAAAGTGTTCTTGCTCTTGCTTTTCTGTTTCCACCAGTAGACCAGTCGGTCAGGAGGACATCTACAGACAAAAAAGACTGACTGCACTCCTCGACCTGACGTGTGAACAGGTGCATAACTGAACATGACATAAAATACAAAATACAAAAAAAACAGTTTGCACTCTGATAATGCTAAAGTATGGAAACCATGAATATGTGAACATGGACCTGCATTACTGCTAAGGAAAATCTGAGAAAAATGAGATTTAGCATATATAAATGGCCATTTGTATATCTGCCCAGTTGCCCCTTCACGGCATATCTCGTAACTGGGTCCCTGACGCTATGCTGAAGTTACCCAGTTACGAGATATGCCGTGAAGGGGCAACTGGGCAGATATACAAATGGCCATTTATATATGCTAAATATCTAATTTTTCTCAGATTTTCCTTAGCAGTAATGCAGGTCCATGTTCACATATTCATGGTTTCCATACTTTAGCATTATCAGAGTGCAACCCACCCGTGGGTTGCGGTGATGGTTGGTGACACCGCTGCTCCCTTGGTATGGGATGCCCGAGGCTGATGGAGCAGGGCCGCAGGATGGTATCCCCTCCACGGCTAGGGGAGGTGTAGTCCTGGGGCCCAGGCGCAGGTGGGAGTGAAATGCTGGGGTGCAGTTAGCAGGTTGGACCAGATGACACTGGTGTACTCACTGTTGTTGAATAAACCACACAGAGTCCAAAAAGTAGACACAGGATACCGGTAGCCTCCAGAGGGGTGTGCTCTGGTCCCGCACACCAGTAAACAGAACAGGGACACTTCCTCCTGAACTTCTAGTTTGGTGTCTCGTGTGTTGACTAGTCTGCATGGAACAGGAAAAGTCCACTCCCGGTGTCTTTGCAGTGGGAGCTGTTGCCCGCGAGATCTAATCCTTGGGATTTTTGCAGGCACTTGCAGACGCCCTATCCCTTGCGTTGGGCTTCCATCTCGCTCTATCTGGGCTACTCATGGGACAAGATGTGGAATCTTGTCCCCTGCTGGTTAATCGGAAAGGTGCTTGAAGCTGTCCTCGCCCAGGAATCCAGGTACCCAGACTGTGCACGGCCTCCGGACTGGATTCCCGCTGTTGGCACCGGCGGGCTACAACCCAGCCCCGGTCCACTTAAGGTCTCCCGCGACCGGATCTCCGTCGCCTGTGGCCCTGCTCTGCCATCTGCCACCTAGTCAGCTCAGGTAGTCCGGGAGCTACAACCCCCTGACTACTACTTCACTCCTCTCACTTCCTCTGTCCAGACTAATCTGTTGTGTTCCCTCCCCTGACACCTCAGAACCCCTGCCACCATTTCAGTTTTTACCTGTAGAAAATATGCCTTAGCCCTCTATGAATACCATAGCCAAATGGCTTGTTGGCAAACTATCACCCAAGAGTCTTGGGCCAAGACACAAGTCCTGACTACTATTCACCGCATGTGCTTCTTACTATCACCAACACAATGTCTAACTGATTCTCTTTAGATATTTGGTGTCCATAATAGTCAAGCCAAAAGGTGAATGCACATATTGGAGAGCCAGGTCATGATCCTACCAGGTCTCCCAGCCTACAAGAGACCTTCAGGAGAGGGAAATGGTGTCTATTCATAGACATGACACCACTGATGTGTTTGTCTATTTCGTCTGGGCCATATTGTAGGACTTTGCCCTCTGACCATGGACACCTTGTGTTTGCAGATTTTTGGCAGGCAGCTGGATCACAATTCCAAATATTTACCTATGTATTTTCTACTGGCTCCAATCTAGTATAAAGGTCATGAAGGCAGAAATCGATATAAAATGTCCACGTGTGCCTTCTACAAATTATTACAACTTGCTTCATGAGCTCCATTGTCTTGAAGAAACCTTCATTGGCTAGAAGTATCGATAACCTGTCTTGTTGCTCCAGGGAAAAGTTGCAATCCTATGAATTCCATCTGCTTCCACCAATGGATGACCGTCCACCTTTGGTCAATCATAGACATCAGATTTTCTTGGTGGATCAAGAAGATCAATTGAAGAACATCTCACGTTTGTGGGGTTCTTTGTGTTTTGTTCTATTGTGTTTTAGCATCGTAGGCTTCATGTGACCTTGTGCTGTGTTTTAGATCACTGCACAATGGCAATGTTGTACCTACCTGACTCGTGAACTCTGCTACCTCGTCCCATGACTGAAAATGAGCTAAAGTTCATCAGTAGAGTTCAATAGTCGTGTGGTCAAAGTGACTTCACGACCTTCATTTTGCGAAAGTCCTGTGATTCTGTACAAGTGATAGATCATAGATGCAACATTAGAAAACATCTGACCCAACTGTTCTGCCCAATGGTGCGGGTCATTAGGGGGCACATTGACAAATTGAACCAGATATACGCAAGTCGGAGGATTTTCTCTTACTCGGGTGACAATTTTTACTTAAATACATGTAATTTGAGCTAAACATTATCATAATTATGTTCTATTAAAGTGTTGCACTGTCTCTTACTTTAGTTAAAATTGTCATGTCTCAGAAAACCTCAATTTGTCATTAAAAATTTCCGTCTTCGTCAGCTGAGCCACTGAGCGCAGTGATTGGCTGCAGCGCTGTCAACGTGACATGACCGCTGCAGCCTATAAACAATCCCTGGAGGAGAGTCACAAACAGCGCTAGACCTAGGCAAACATTTTCTGAAAAAGCACAACCTCTCTAACTTAGGGTACCGTCTCACTAAACGACGTACCAGCGATTCCGACCACGATATGACCTGCTCAGGATCGCTGGTGCGTCGCTACATGGTCACTGGTGAGCTGTTAATTAGCCAGATCTCACCAGCCAGCAGCGACTCGTGGAAACGATGCTGCGCTTGGTAACCAAGGTAAATATCGGGTAATTAAGCAAAATGCTTTGCTTTGTTACCTGATATTTACCCTAGTTACCAGCGCACACCGCTTAGCGCTGGCTCCCTGCACTCGTAGCCAGGGTACACATCGGGTTACTAAGCAAAGCGCTTCGCTTAGTTACCCGATGTGTACTCTGGCTACGTGCGCAGGGAGAAGGGAGCCAGCGGTGGCAGCCTGAGAGCGGCATACGCTAGTAACCAAGGTAAATATCGGATAACCAAGCAAAGCGCTTCGATTGGTTACCCGATGTGTACCTTGGTTACCAGCGTCCGCAGCTTCCAGACGCCGGCTCCTGCTCCCTGCATATTCAGATCGTTGCTCTCTCGCTGTCAAACACAGCGATGTGTGCTGCACAGCGGGAGAGCAACGTCCAAAAAATGAACCAGCGCTGTGTGTAACGAGCAGCGATTTCACAGCAGGGGCCAGGTCGCTGCTTAGTGTCACATACAGCGAGATCGCTGATGAGGTTACTGGTACATCACAAAACCTGTGACTCAGCAGCGATCTCTCTATGTGAGAAGTACCCCTAAGGATCCCGATGGGGAGTTTGTAACTTTTATCTGTCTTCTCCTGACCTTCTCTCAGTAGATTTATGACCACATAAAAGTTCAGCTTAACTTTGATGTGGTCATAAATCTACTGAAAAGCTCAGGAGAACACAGAGTTACAAACTCTATCTGACCGAGCGCACTGACAGATTCTCAGTTAACTCATTATGCATCAGTGAGCAAAAAAAGCCTTAAAGTAAAGACCTGGTATGAACATTTGGTTAAATGGACCTTAAACCCTATTCCTTTGCATGCATCTCAGGCCACTATTTGAAATACTTGAAAGAAAGGAAATGCTCTGGGTCTTGAATATTTCTTCATCTCATAGCCCATTATTTATATTAGGTGGACAACGACAACTTTTTTTTTTTGCATGAGGATTGTGTAGATTATGCAATTGTTGAATATCTACAGTGCCTTGCAAAATTATTCATACCCCTGTAGGAGGGTGATTGGTACCCTGAAACCTTCCTCCCCTGAAGACGTCGTGGTTATTTTGTATATTTATGTATGCGAAATGTTGTTTATATGTGTGTACTCTCGGGTGCACTCTTTTCAGACACCACTAGGTGTCACTGCTCCCTGGTCTCTTAGCTTGTGGCTGGGATGGAGTACAGGGATGAAGGAGTTAAAGGTTAAATCTGCCCAGCAACAGTGAGTTGACAGTTGGGATTGGTCAGATAAGGACACCGTGGAGGAGAGAAGAGCTGTACCTGAGGGAGGTAGAGTTAGTGAAGCAAAGGGTAATTTGGCCAGACCCTCAGGGTCACCCCAGTTCAAGTGGGCAAAGGAAACGTTTCAGTAGCCGGGTGCCGAAATAGGCATGGACCGACCCTGAAGCTGTGGCCTTGATTCTAATGGAATTTCCGGGAAGCAACTGACTCCAATAGGACCGGTCTAGGTGTGAGGTAGCATAGACCTGGGTGAACGGGTCGTCACAGAGACGGTGACGAAGGAACTCCGTCCGGTGGTGACTCACATGAGGGGATGCGGCTAGAGCCATCTGGGACTCCATGAATTTACTAGCTGCCACTGTGGTGTTACCGTGAGAGGAAGACAGTCCTATAGTAGCCGGAGAGATGTGCAGGAGGGAGCAGTGTGCAGGAAAATGAAACCTGAAACCAAACCGTAACGCCCTATGCGCACACTGCGTTTTTTTGGTGCAGTTTGTTGTCCTAAACTGCATGCAGGTTTCCCCAGCAAAGTCTATTTTAGAAAGATTGTGCGCACATTGCTTCTTTTTTCCTTGCAGTTTTCGTTGCAGAAAAAAGAAGCAGCAGGTCATTTCTTTTCTGCGTTGTGCCATTGACAATGTTGAAAAAAAAATGCAGGGGCAAAAACGCACCAAAACGCACTGTAAATGTGGCCAAAACGCAAGAGTTTTTTTTAATGCGTCTTTTGTGCCAGAGGTGCATTTTTTGCTCAATTGACAACGCTTCTGTGTGCGCACTTAGCGTAACAAGCCTGTAACGTTCGGCTATGTGCCCACAGGGGATGTGTCCACAGAATCCGTGCGAGGTAAAGAAGTGTTAAACATTATCCTGGACTTCGTGTCTGAATTTGTCCTGAGGAGGAGAAGCTGCGGTGTGCCTGGTTGCACTGTGGAGATGGCAGAGGTTAGCCCCTGGAAGCAGGGGCTGACCTCTGCCCACGACTACGGCCCCCTGCCACCCCCACAACACCCCATGATGGTTTTTTTTTTACATTTTTTTTTTCACGTTAGGCTACTTTCACACTTGCGTTCAGCGCAGTCCGTCACTATGGAGAATAGCACAGTCCGTTAACGCACTGCGCTATTCTCCATAGACTTGTATGGACGACGCACTGTAACGCAAGTGTCAGCGTTGCATCCGCTGGATGACGCAGTGTCATTATTTTGACGCTGCGCCGGGCGGATGGAACGCTGCATGTAACTTTTTTTGAGCAGCGGAACCCTTTATTTTTCACTGCGCATGCTCTTTTTTTTTTTTTTTAATCACAAACTTTATTTTATTTCTCGGTGGCCGAACGTTCAGCTGAGCGCCCGACCGCCGGCATGTGACAGCTCTCAGCTGAGCGCTCGGCCGCCGGCATGTGACAGCTCTCAGCTGAGCGCTCGGCCGCCGGCATGTCAGGGCACTCAGCTGATCGCACGGCCGCCGGCATGTCAGGGCACTCAGCTGAGCGCTCGGCCGCCGGCATGTCAGGGCACTCAGCTGATCGCACGGCCGCCGGCATGTCAGGGCACTCAGCTGAGCGCTCGGCCGCCGCCATGTCAGGGCACTCAGCTGAGCGCTCGGCCGCCGGCATGTCAGGGCACTCAGCTGATCGCACGGCCGCCGGCATGTCAGGGCACTCAGCTGAGCGCTCGGCCGCCGGCATGTCAGGGCACTCAGCTGAGCGCTCGGCCGCCGGCATGTCAGGGCACTCAGCTGATCGTCCGGCCGCCGGCATGTCAGGACACTCAGCTGAGCGCTCGGCCGCCGGCATGTCAGGGCACTCAGCGGAGCGCTCGGCCGCCGGCATGTGAGAGCGCTCGGCCGCCGGCTATTAAGAGCGATTAGCTGATCGTTCACAGTAGTCGGCTGCCGGTACTGTAAAGAAGAAAAAATAAATAAAAAAATAAATAACGCTTTCCGTTATTTTGTACGATCCGTAGCATTGCGTTGTGCCACTATATGCAACGCATCCGTTGCATCCGTCACACAACGCAATTCTACGGAAGCCGTCCAACGCAAGTGTGAAACTAGCCTTACTCCCACAAACTTAGAGGGGTTGTCCAATACTAGGACAACCCCATCTTACTGACCATTAAAATAAAAACACATGCTCATCTCATGTGCCTGGGCTATTCCAATGGTGACGGTGCTTGTGTTACCCCGGGGCTCACGTGAGATTGTGACGTCACAAGAACCCCGCACCCAATCATCGCTTCTGTCTCCCCACAGATTTTGTGTGATATACCAACAAAGTAGAAATTGTTTGTGAAGTGTAAAGGAAATGTTACAAGATTTTCTATATATTTTAAAATAGTAAATCTGAAAATTGTGATATGCTTTTATATTCAGCCCTCTGTAGTCTGATACCCCTAAATAAAATCCTGAGTGACCAATTGCCTCCAGTAGTCACCGAATTAGTAAATTGAGTGCACCTGTGGGTAATTTCTTCTCAATATAACTACAGCTCTTCTGTGAAGGCCTCAGAGGTTTGAACATTAAGGATCAAACAGCATCATGGAAACCAAGAAACACACCAGACAGGTCAGGGATGAAGTTGTGGACAAGAGTAAAGCAGAGTTAAGTTATAAACAATAGCCCAAGCTCCGAACATCTCAAGGAGCACTGCTCAATCCATCATTCAAAATGGAAGGAGTACAGCACGACTGTGAACCAACCAAGACAGGGCCATCCATCAAAACTGACATCCCAAGAAGGAGAGCTCTAATTAGAGAAGCAGCCAAGAAGCCCACGGTCACTAGAGGAGCTATACTGTATAAAGTTGAAGAAGGAATGGGGTCTAATAGTCAAAAATCACCAAATAACCCAAATGATTGACCTCAAACCTGAACCATTGATCAGTCGTGTCTGATGATGAATTCAAAGGCCAAAGTAGTATCTGAACCAGACAAGAGCAAAAAGGTGAATGTCCTTCACTGGACGTGTCAATGCCCCGATCTCATGTTTACAAATTAGTTTATCTTTTCTACCTTTTACATATATTGCTCCCGACACACGTCAGTATTACGCAGGTATTGCAGTGAATGCCGATGGAATAATATATTGATGACAGTATAGATAATGTAAAACCAGCAATGAGTCCTGTAGTTGTCACCATCTAACAGTGCCAGTCCCGCACCCTTCCGATTTCATTAACGTGATTGCTGTCGGGGAGTGTCTCCTGGAAATTCACATTATGCAATTATCAATTATCATTGGCCTCAATTCAAAGAAATAGTAGAGTAATGGTAAAGTCTGGAATAAAATAATGGCTGGCATCGGGATGCTGGCAGAGGTGATGTTATCTTACTCCTACGGGCAAAGCCAGTAACGTCATGCATAGGAATGTGATCATAATAATAATCATTTTATTTCTACAGCACCAATATATTCTGCAGAAATAATGCAGAGGGGTCATGTAGAAACAATATACAGCATCACAGAGGAACACATAATAGGAGTAAGGGTCCTGCTCAAGAGCTTACAATCTATCCGGAAAAAGGGGGGGGGGACAAAAAGGGTAAAAAAAAGTGCTTGTGTGGCGCCCCCTGACCAAGTCAGGCACCACTGAGTACTGCACCCATGCTGGGTCGGTACAACACAGGTAATCCAGAAGGCTGACCGGGGTGTGGTTACACAGGCACATAGTAACCAGGTCTCCCAAATTGACCTTTGAAGGGACCCCTGGGGAATCCAGGAGGGGGCGCGGCCTCCATCTCCACTCAAGGGGTGTGGTAGAGAGGCTGGTTGCTAAGTTGCGGAGGCAGGCACAGAGGGGAGAGAGTAGTGAGCCAGTCAGTTAGTGAAGCTCAGGGAGAGAGAGCAGTCGCAGAGGAAGAACCTGGAGGCTGTCAGTAGTCAGACACCTCAGGTGTAGTGACTGCTGGCGGGGGAGAACGGTCATCTTACAGTGCCACCCGAAAACCACCTGAGGCCGGAGTGCAGAAAGGTCCCCGAGTACGGGGACTGCCAGGTGAACCAGGCCACACGGGCTTACAGGTCCCCAGAGCAGGGGCCCATTCAGTTGGCCTGCTCAACCTGCTGGTCAGGGCATTTCATGCCCTTCACCTCACCAACACAGAGTCCGCAGCCACGTAGCAATGAGAGGGCCCATAGGTGACAAGAGGCAAGCAGCCGGAGTTACCTGGTCCAGGCTACAAGCAAACGGGCCGAAAAGGGGAGAACAGGCGGAAGCAGCTTCCCTGGGTGACTCCGTAGGACTTCAAGTCTGGGTCACCACAAAAACAGGAGGGCTAGGAAGGCGAGTCAGTAGCCACCCCCTAATTCAGCCTGAAGGAGCCTGGTTCCCCACTTGGAGCATCACAGCATCGCCCGGGTTAACTCACCGCTGCCACCTGAAGTGAGTAAAAACCCTGAAAGACAATCCTGCTGTGCGTGTGAGTTCTTCTGCGACCTGTGGTACCACCCACCTACGCCGGGCCTGGGGCCAGCCTCACTCTTGGGAGGCTATCACATCTAACTGCGCCTACCATCAGCCCCAGGTGTCCCTTAAGCTGCAGTGGCGGTCGCCCTGACCGCAATACTGAGAGTGGCATCACGAATCCCATAGAAGTCAACCTACCTGTGAACAGAAGAATCCCGTATGTGGAGTCCCTGAAGACCCTGAGGCAACCTGAAGGTAACGGGGCACGGGGCTACTGTACCACCCCGCGCTCGTTTGGTGGGTGGCTCGAGCGCCTCCGGACCCGGGGTTCACGTCGCTCTGAAGGGAGTTGGCGCTACGTGAGGGGTTTCGGTGTGGAGGTTCACGGCCGGAGCCGCGGTTTTGGGTTTAAGTTCGCGACGCCACCCATGGGTCATGGTGAGTGTGGACACCACCGCTGCCGTTGACTAGGCTCCAGGGGACGGTGTTGCGCAGCCAGGTGATAACCCATCCGTGGGTAGGGGGCCCGCTTGTCGGGGGTTTGGATGTGGGGATGCGGGCGTGTTGATGCGAGGTGGCGCCGTGCGCGGCCCGAGGGCACTGTTCTACTCCCTATGACAGATACACCGGAGTCTCTGGTAATCCAAAAGATGGTGGTCAGTGCCTGCAGCCGGCTGCGTCTGGTCCCCCACCCGGTTTGGTGGTTCCCGCCTTTCTCCTGCACCTCGTTTTGTAGATTTTGACTGCCTATACTTCAGTGCCGGTAGTCCGCTCCCCGGCTTTGTGTGTGCCGTGAGATCCCGTTTGCTTGCAGACTGTAATACTATTGTATGTTCTGAGGATTTCGATAGCGTTAGGGCAATGACAACCAGAGACGAGTTCTTGGTACAAATATGTTTATAACAGGTAACCACGATAGGTACACAACGGAACAAACACAGTAGAACAATAATACACGAAATACCTTCCCGAAACGGAGCGAAGGGAATTCCCGGGGCCACGCACCGGACTCCCCCAGGGAGACCAAGAAGAGCGAACCCCTATACAGGGACTGTCTGGCAATCACCCCGGAAGGCCTAAATGCGCAGCAGCCGGGACACAAGGGGCAAGTGGTAAAGTCCAGAAGTGTCCGTACGGGATGATAGTCCAGAGTGGTTACGAACCGGAAGGTACCGGGCAGAAGTGCTGACCGAAGATGGCAGACGGAGTCCGGGCACAGCTTGAAGAAAACGGGGTATGGTCCAGAGACGGTGTCGGTAGTCTTTCAGGAGGATCCAAAGGCAATCAAGAATTAGGAGCAGCAAAGCAGGAGCACACAGCAAGCAGTATACTCAGGCACTGGACTAGGCTTAGAGGCGGCCTTTTAAGCAGCTGGACAGGAAGTAGGGCAACAGAACAGTAAACTCCATCTTAACCGAGGGCAAGCTCTTTCAAAAGAGAACTGGAAATCCCGGAAACCTGACACAGACGCTGGCCCGTGGGATCTCTCTGCCTGAGCGGTGGCTTTCTATCCCTCTTGTTGGGCTGTTGTTTTCAGTCGGGACTTGGGTGGGAAAGAACCTAAGGTCCAGACCCCAATCAGTGAATTTGACTCAGTCCAGTGGTTTCTGGGCCTCGTTCTGGGTCTGAGTACCCCTCCTGGTGCTCCGGTTTCCAGTCGGTTCCCCGGTTCGGTACCGGCGGGCCACTACCCTGTCCCGGTCCCTTACGGTTCCTCCAGCCGTCTTCCCGGCTCCTGCAGGCGACAACCACCGTCTGCCTCCTGGCCACAGGGTATCTGGGCTACGACCCAGATCCCTGACAGACGTTTACTACCACTCGACTACTCTCTTTCACCTCCAAAACTGATCTGTTTGTGTTTTTTCCGCCTCAGGCTATCCGAACTCCTCGGTGGGCATGGCCAACCGCCTGGCTCCGCCTCCTGGTGTGAACGTCAAGACCTGAGAGGGGAGACTAAGGGTTTTTAGGTTGGCTGCTGTTACCTTTTTAGGGGACGGGTGTTTGTGCAAGGGCCTACCTGTGACTACCTGGCTAGTCCAGGGCGTCACACTACACACTTGTATTGTATGGTCCGGCCATCAATAGGGGATTCAAATAACACTGCATGAACCAGAGCTTCTCCTGAGTGCCTTGACGGTGTGAATATGGATGATAGAAGGGACTAGATTGTGAGGAAAAGGAAAGGCGAACAGGGAATAGCTAGTTATGTGAATTGATAGGCCACGCTAAAAAAATGCGTTTTTAGAACATGCTTAAAACCGGGGTGACTGGAAGTTAATCACATTTTCTGGGGTAGTGCATGCCACAGAAGTGGTGCAGCACCAGAGAAGTCCTGGAGACGGGAGTGGGAGGTTCAGATAATAGAGGATGACAGTCTTTAGAAATTAGCAGAACGGACAGTGTGACGCCCTGGACTATCCAGGTTGTCCCAGGTAGTCACACACACAACACCACACACCCCTCTCGGGTCGGTAATACCAGCCAACTTAAAACGCTTGTCACCACCCTCCAGGTTTGATGTCCACACCAGGGGGGCGGAGCCAGGAGGTTGGCTCCGCCCACCGAGGAGTTCACAGGCCTGGAGGCGGGAAAACAGTCAGTCTGAGTCAAGTTCAAGGAGGAGTGTAGAGCAGACAAGTTCTCAGGCAGACCTGCGCTCAGGCCTGCCAAAGACGACTCCGGTGGCTGGGTCGGAGCCCAGTCACCATTGGCAAGGAGGCAGATGGTGGTGGCCGCCTGCAGGAGACCGGGAATACGACCGGTGGAACCGTAAGGGACCAGGACAAGGTAGTGGCCCGCCGGAACCGAACCGGGAAGCCAACTGGATATCGGAGCACCAGGCAGGGTACTCAGACCCCGCACGAAGCCCTGAACCAACAGGGCCGAGTCGAATCAACTGATTGCGGGCTGGACTCAAGGACCTACCCCACACAAGTCCCTTTAGAAGACAACAGCCCAACCATACCAGGTAACGCCACCGCCAAGGCATAGAGACCCAAAGGGCCAGCGTCTGCGGGCAAACGGGCTCCCCCGGCATATACCAGTCGGGGAGCGGACTACTGGTGTCTAGGCACAGGAGTCAAAACATTTACACAGAGGTGCGGGAGAAAGGTGGAGATCACCAACCTAGTCTGGAAGAAGCTGCAGCCGGCTGCGGGCCCCGTTCATCACTCCATTTGGTTTACCAGAGACTCCAGTGTCTTGTGTCAGAGTGAGTACACCAGTGCCATCAGGCACCGCACCGCACTGCACCGCAACACTTCACCCTGCACCCCGGCCCTCGCCTACCGGGTCTCTGGACCAACAGCCCCTATCCACGAAGGGGTCAACACCTAGCTGCGCCATTACACCGCTCCCGGGATCCCCGTACCTTCACCGCAGCGGTGGTGTCTATAATCACCACAACCCGTGGGTGGCGTCACGAACTGTCATTCCAAATCAAATCCCCAAGTGTAGCGCCAACTCCCTTATAGAGCGACATGACCCCCGGGTCCGTGAGAGGCTCGAGCCACCACCTGCAGTAAGAGCACGGATCTGAGCGGCTCGGCGGTCGCAGCCGAGCCCGCGGGGCGGTACAACAGCTCAGGAAGGGTATGTCACGCATGTGACTAGCAGGGTCTAACTAGTACTTGGTAAACCCCAGAAGATGTTACAACACACAGGGAACACAGGGGTCACGATACAACGGAAGTCCCTGCCTCTACAGAGAGTGGTGAGGGGACACCCCCAGAACTCACCTCAAGCTGACTCCTGTTGTGCTCCCTAGCGTCCTTATACAGGTTCTTGCTTAGCCGGATACCTCAGGCCCTCAGCTAGCCCTGCACTCACTGTGACTAGTGCGTAGGCCAATGAGATCACTAGACTCGCCACTACAATACAGAAACACAAGGGAAGGAATACAAACAGGGGAAATAGACATGCAAAGCAAAATACACTCCAGGCAGCTTCAGTACAGCAAACACCACTGCTGCACACAATATGACAGACTTCTTCCAGTGCTCGCTCCTTCCAAAGTGGATCACATAGAAGTGAGGATTTAGTTTCTATCACTGGCATCATGTGATCAGATCACATGACTTAAATAGGGAAAGGGAGTAATTCCAAAGAGCCACACCTGAGATTGGCAGCTACAGCCAGCGGCCATGCAAGAAAGGGCACTTAACCCTTACAGCACTACAAGCAAGAAGATGTTATCAAATAACAGTAGTGAACCTGCCAGTGGCAAAGCATTGTGACCTTCTCACACTTGGTCTCCCCCCAGCAAGATACACTCATGACAGGGTGATGGACAGAGATAAGGGAGGAGAACTATGGAGAGATTTGTGGGTGAGAATGATAAGTTTATATTGGAATCAGTAGTTTAAGGACAACCAGTGTAATGACTGGCACAGCGTGGAGGCATCGGTGTAGTAGTTGGACAGAAAAATGATTTTATCTGCTGCATTCATGACAAATTGGAGGGGGGAGGATTTAGTAAAAGTGAGATAGATTAATAGAGAGTTGCAGCAGTCGAGACGAGAATGAATAAGAGTTTTTACAGAAACAAAGATAAAAAACAAACTTAATTTCTAGATGTTTTTGAGGTGCGGGTGATGTGAGCGAGATCAGATATATTTAGTGAAGGAAATATCTGAGCCAAATATAACCTCAAGATAGCAAACATGCTGCTGGGGAGTCATGGTGGAACCACCCAAGGAAAGGTATGTCAGTAGAGGGAGGAAACACAAGAAGTTCTGTTTTGGAAAGATTCAGATTCAGATGGAGGGAGGACATGATGTTAGAGAGAGCAGACAGAAAATCACTGGTATTTTGTAGTAATGCAGAGGTGATGGTAGGAGATGAGATGGATAATTTTTTGGGGATGCACACTACATCTGATCACGCTGTTACCCCCAGTGTGAGCTGTTCAAACACTGCAAGTGTGGCGCCCCTGAGGCTTCAGTCGCCACAGACGTACTGCACCTCATCCAGAGGTGTGGTAGTCCATCCTGGGTATGAAGGAGGTCAACGCCGGTATGCACACAAAACACAGACACTCAATAAGCAACCCTCCACTGGACCGTGGTCGGGACAAGTTGCTCCTGTGATGGCGCCATGGGAACTGGGAACACACAGTCCAGGCCAGCCTGGGGGGTGGAGTCTAGTTAGTGGGAGCAGCCTCTAGGAAGTGAGTCGGTTGGAAGAGAAGTGGAGGCGTAAACACCTGTGGTCTGGAGCTACTGCAGCTCGACCCTGGCGCAAGACAGAAGGGGTCGTAGAGACCATGGGGGTGCCATAACCTCCCATGGCCTTGTTCCACATATAATCTACAGGTGGAAGGACTTGGCCGCAAAGGGGAGCAGCCCCTCAACTAGTGGAGAACTAGAAGTCTCAGCTACCAAACCGGAGGCTGAGGTCACTTCAAAGCCGAAGCCGAATCCGCACACGAATCCGCTGGAAGGTGACCACATTGGGCTAAGGGATAGAGCTTCACGCCACCTGACAGGGCTCGCGGACACCGGCTCAGGGCATTGTGTGCGTAGGCGCGGGACAGGAGGGCGAGTAGTCAGCACAGGAAGACGACCAGGGAAGAAACACATGAAGGGTGCACCGGTATTGACCTCCGAAGACTGGAGCCCATCACAGTGAACACCAGCATTCCAATGGCAGCATTTGATCGTCCGGACATGATCATCTGGAACCTGCCTCAGTGAGTAAAAACCTTTGAGACTGCATCCCTGTCGCTCTGTTATTCGCCTGTGCCTCCGGCCCTGCACCACCGCCATCGCCTACTACTACCCCCATCCTCCCTAGGGCCCAGCTCTGCCTGTCGAGAGCTATCCCAACCAATCTGCGTCACCATCTGCCCCAGAGGTCCCCATCCCGCAGCGGCAGCGCCTAACTTGCTGCATACCACAGGTGGCGTCACAAACTACCATACCCATCATCATCCCTACTTGTACTGACACTGCCGGGGTCACGGAGTTGGGACTTGCCACCACAGTGTCCCAGAAACGGAACCACAGCCCGGTGTCACAAGCGGCTCGCACAGGGCTGAGCATTGAGCGTACACAAGCACAGCATTGCTCGTGCAAGTTAAGTACGCATGTAAAGCCCTGTGTTTTTTAGTTGGTGTTCGGTTTGAAAACTGAACCTCAGGTTCGCTCATCTCTATACAGGGCAAGCAAGGGCCTAGGCACATGATGGCGACTGGGGGAAGGATCTGTATAGGAATATTAGGGAGTGCAGGGATCAGCCTCAGGTGAGTGACAGAAGCTGATCCCGCTACGCTCTCCCTAGTACCGGGGCTCACCATTGTATCATGTTCCCTGTATTCCCTGTGTGTTGTGGTGCTCATTAGGAGTTCCCTTATACCTAGCGGAACCCCAGTAGTCACTGTGTAACACCCTGGGGTCGAGGAGGAGGTTAACTCAATTAATCGCCGGGCTGGTGATGCAGATCTTCTGCGTTGTCACGGGGTGGCCTTTCCTGGTTTCGTGACCCCGAGGAGTACAGAAGTGGGAATGTGGAGGTAGGAAGGAAGGATGGAGGATGGGGGTGACGGTGAGGAAAGTCTTTTATCGTGACGCCACCTGCGGTATGAGGCCAGGTAGAAACCGCCGCTGCTGTTGCTGACCTCTGGGGCAGATGTCACTGCAGCTAGGGTGGATTTTCTTCCCGGAGGTGAAGCTAGGTCCCAGGAATATGATGATGGTAGAATGGAGTAATACGTTGGGGGTGCAGGGCTGAGGGCGACGACAAGAACTGGACGACACAGGTTGGAGTCTCCTTTTACCTTTTACTGGATTCCGGTGAAGTCCAGGAGTTGGTAGTCCGGTCAGCCTAGAAGCAGCAGGGAGATTTCTCTCTGACCGGCGGTTATAAGCCTCCTTCTATGCGCAGTTGTAGGTCGCTGTGGCCTGAAGCTGCACAGCGTCCCTCTTTCTAGGTGTGTTGTATCTTACGTCTGACGGGTAGCACGAGCCGGTACTGGGGCCCACTCTGTAGCAGCGACCCCGGGCTCTTTCTTGCCACTTCGCCTCCGGATTTCAGATGAGCCAGAAAAGGTAAACTCTTCTGCCCTCCGGCGTTACTAATGGGCCTTTAGCACCCAGTAGTCTGGAACGCCGGTGTCCCGCTCTATGCGCTCGGTCCTGGAGAGCTGGGTAGCAGCTCTCAGACAGCGACCGTTCCCATTGCCTCGTACTACTGTTCTGAGGTCTGTCTTCCTGTTAGTCCCTAATCCCTCCTCCAAGTCAGTATGTCCAGAGAGGCTCCCTTCAACACAGGTTATGAGCTCCCCCTACTGGTCTGGAGGAGGAAGTGGTGTTGCATGTTAGTGTACCTGGCAGAGATTTCTCCACTGTTTGCAAGAATGGCTTTGCCCCCAGTGATGAGAAAAACACCACTGTGGCTTCCAGGACCACTGGGGTGCCACAACTGCATGACACCCCATCAGCACAAGTTCACTGACAGAGTCTCAGTTATCTCATTTTGCAGACACCAATGTGCCGTGAAAAAAACCTATCTTAAAAGCCAAATGCAGCACTCTTTATGGGCCCCATAGCAGCTCCTAAATTCTACCACAGTTCTGACAGCATGCTGTGCCATCGGAGGTCAATGGCTCGACATGAATAATGCCGGTATCTGACAGCGTTTCGTCCTGCACTTGTGATGTAGCACCTGCACTGGGGGAAATTTCTTATACTATATGTTTGATTTTCCGCTAGAAGACATCATAAAAGTCCATAAATCAAGGTTTTATCACCGGGCAGCTATGAATTCATCCATGTGTTCTGCAGAGATCTGTCCGGCATCTTCAGTCTAAACACTTTTATGGATACTGAAGCTAAAAGCAATGTTTAGTCTCCCGTCTGGGGCTCGCTAGGTGTTCCTGCAGAGATCAAGACATGTTGGGAGTTGTAGTTTTTCTGTAGCCACAGGTTGGTGGAGGACTGGGGTTGTCATTCCCCATAACACTGTATAGAGCCTGATGACCATTTAGGCTGCACTGGTAAAAAGGGAGAGACAAAATTTCTCAGCTTGTACAGAAAAATGGATTTTCCAGACCCTTATCTATAAAGTTTAAAGTGTAACTATTTGTTTTCTTATTTAATTATTGATCAGCCTTTGTAAAGTTATTAATCTTTGTAAATTCCATTAGGCTACGTTCCCATGTCCTGTAATAATTTCCGCTTTTTTTTCGAATATGCAAAAACAGAACCATTAACGGATCCATTGACTTGATTGGTGACAGATCTGTTAACAACTGTAACAAAATATATCACCCGTTAGGTCCAATCCATTAGCCATCCGTTGTTTAATACGGACGAGAAGTTCTGCTTGTAGGACTTTTCATTAACAGATCCAAATATAGACCGTTAAATCATAATGGGAGTCTATGAACAATGACCTCATGGGGTCAGCTCAGGTCCAGTATCGTGTAGTGACATCACGGGCTCTCGCGATACTTCACATGAGATTGCCGCGAGCATGGAACTCAGTGACAAGCGGTGACAACACGAGTTCAGTGGAGTTCATTGTCACGGGCATGAATGCACTGCTTGACACTGCCCGCCGCCCCTTACACACACTGCTGTGTGAACTCCTGTGGTGACCTGGGCTGATCTCATGAGGTCATCTTAGATCATTGCAGTGCTTCTAACAGCAGTTTGTGTAACGCCGTTACATGGCCGTTGTAGTGGCGGCGAGTGGGATCAGTGGAACCATTTGACCACAGGGGGACCCGGGCTTACCCTTTCGTGGGAGGTCTTATCTACGCCAGGTACCACTCCCAGGGCAGTGACCAGGACTGTGGCAGCTGACCCCCAGGGCAGGTGACGGGTACTGACAGGTTGACTTAGGCAGGTAGGACAGATGGGTATGGACAGGAATGGTGAGCACAGCAGGGATAGACAGGTATGGGGTATGGAAAGGCAGGTACTAGAGATGGACACAGGGATTACAGGACAGTAGTTCAGGACCTAACAACTAGCTAGGTAGCAGACTGACGGACTAACTCACTGAAAGTGTTGTGCAGGCACCTCCCCTAATGGGAGGATGCCTTAAATACACTGGGGCTCTCAGCCATGGGATGAGAGGCATTTCCTGGAAATAGCACACCGACCCTTTAAGGTGGATCTTATGGGCACTTCTGGGAACCCTGTGCAGCATGTACAGGGCCCGGGAGGGAAAGGAGCAGCAGCACATGTAAGGGAGTGCGGGGGAGGACACGAACTGGATGGGGCGGTGAGTAAGTCGGCATTTATGCAGTGTGAGGCTGCAGTGGCTGCTCTTCCAGTCAAGGAGGAATGTTCTGTTCTTCATTGACTAGGACAACGAGTATGGGAACATTGTGGGACCCCCTGATTGGATTACGCCGGACGTAAATTAAGGATTTGCGAGGGAAATAAATTGGTGAAAGAGGGTGTCTCTTGTCTTTCTTTTTTGTTATACTAATTTTCTCTTTTTATGTCTTTCAGGTTTGCTTTTGGGGAGCATCATGGGATGTCGCTATGGATTATGTCGGACTTTTTTTGAAATAAATTGTGAATGAGGGCTGTAGTCGGGGGGGGGGGGGTGTCAAAATGTCTGATAGATGCCCACCCATTACTTATACCAAGGCTTGATGCCAGCTGGAAATTCACACCTGTCATCAACCCAATTTATTACTCTGTCTGCCAACGTACAGGGCAACAGGATGAACTGAGGAAAAGTGCCAGCATTAGCGTATCTAATAGATGCGCCTCTTCGGGGATGGCTGTGGCCTGCTATTTGTAGGTTGGGGAGGGTCCAAAAACCATGGACCTCCTAAGCATGAGAGTACGAGACCCCAGCTGTCCGTTTTACGTTGGCTGGTGATCCAATTTTGGAGGACTCCATGTTATTTTTTTAAATTATTTAATACTAAATAAATAATTTAAAGTAACAGCATGTGGTAACCTCTGTTTTGGATTACCAGCCAAGGTAAAGCTGCCAACTGTGGTCTGCGGGCTGCAGCTGTCTGCTTCCCCTTAACTGGCTACAAAAAAGAAGGGGGACCCCACGTGGCTTTTTTTTAAAATTGAATCTTGGACTGAAAACAAGGCTAAACACCCTTTAGTGCCACATGAAAGGCAAAGGGTGCAAGTTTACAATATGCAGGGGGGTGGGACATTATATATGTGTTGCACATCTATCTATCTATCTTTCTATCTAGCTCGCTAGCTATATAAAATTATAAGGGCTCTGTTATCGGTTCCATTTGTTCCATTTGTTAAGAGATCGGTCATAAAAGGGATCCATTTGTACAATCCGTTTATGGATCCGTTATTTTACATCTATCGGATCCGTTCCAAACAGATCATTACAGGACATGGGAATATAGCCTTACTTTGCTTCCTTCAAATATTTAAGATGCTGAAAGGCCTGCTTATCTGTCTAGTTCATGCTGTCTTAGTAGCTGATTTGAATTTCAGGTCTAGCTGTTATTGGAGCTTCTCTGCTCCCCTGCCCCATGCTCAAACACTAGTCCTGTGTGAGTATAGGGGAATGTGAGGCAAATCCCGGGATATGAAGATGAATTATGACTCCAGTCATAATCCCTCATCACTCCCTGGCAGTGCCCCCTCCCTTCTTGTTCTCAGTGTTCCACTTACACCTCCATGGCCATGTCCTGTGATATGGAAATGAGGTGGTGTGGGAACAATGGACACAGGATGACTCCCTGCCGTCACCCTGTAGTAGGAGCTGCTATCTAATTAGCAAGGCTCTGGAAGTAGCCAGACAGAACGACTCCAGTAAAAAATGGTTCATATCTCGCAAGCCATATTTCCGATAAATATGGCAACCATAAAAATGGTGTCTCCGCATGTGGACGATGCCGGCACACCCTTTTTATGGGAGCAGGACATTGGGAAATGCCCCAGGCGTGATATCAGCCAATGGGGAACTGGCAGACAGGTCATGAGTCCCCTCGTTCTGTGGCTAAATTCATAGCTGTCACAATGAGAGCGTTGGCGTCCGCCTACGACGCTCCCAGGCAAAGTTATGGCCCATATTCCATGTTGGGATATTGTCCATAACTCAAGCCAGGGGTGGAGCAGTGCTCCCTGTGAGGTCACTAAGGTAGGAGGGGACCTGGATTTGTCCAGGTTGATAACCCTACTTCGGCCATTTTCCAGTGTCTTTTCGCTGGGGGCACGTGTAGGAAACATCTGTGGGAAGGATCCTAGAAACCTGGGTACAGCGCCCCCCTGTGGCCAGACGCAACAAGGTAACTGCTGGAACTGTGTATGCCTGTTTGTAACCCATGCTTTGATTGTAACTGTACTCTGACATATGTATATTCTGTAGATTCCCTATTGTATATATTGTAGTTTCTAGTGTGCTTTAGGCTGATTAAATTATATAATTAATCTTGGGCTGTTCTGTTATCTCGATCTTGAATCCCACGTCTGTGTGTTCGGCTAATAGTTACCGTAAATCGGTTGGTGGCAGCGAATTGTGCCAAGGATTATTGTGGGGAGGCCAGTGAGATTCGGGGAGATTTTATATATTCCGCCCGCGGAGGTCGGGGAATATATACCTTACTCTCACCGGGGACCCTTCAATAATCGGCATAAGTAGTATAGCGGCCTCCTTGCTTATTGTCGGGCAATTCCATAATTGGCCTGACTATAAGAGGGGCGCTAGAGAGCGCGTCACGTGCTCTGTCTGTCGGTCGGGAGGTATAAAGGAGGGGTGACCCCCACTTGTTACCCCCCGATTGTGACGTACTGGTAGCCAGCGCGGGGGATTTCTGAGTGACCCCCCCGGTGGTTTGTGACATATTGGTGGCATAGCGGTGGGATCGAGATAATAGTGTGTGTGAGTGTGAGACCCATACTCCCAGACACTAAAGACTGCCTGCAGCAGCTGTGGCTGCTGGGGTCTTCAGACCAGCTCAACACTAGAGTGTCAGAGTGCAGATACTGTAAGGTGTGTGGAGGCATCAGGTGTCAGTTCTGTGTCAGTGACCAAAAGTCTGCAAGAATGGCTGATGGCACCAGGAGCAGAGCTATGCAACTGGCCAATGCTAAGGCAGGAGCCGAAGAGAGGGAGGACGGTGCTGTGGACAGCAATGAGGAGGTTGCCCACGAGTCCTCCAGCAGCTCGACGCCAGAAAACCGTTCTGCCGAGGACATTGCGCAACCTGGCACTGCTGGACAAGATGAGGAGCAGCTCACCCAAGGTTCCTCAACGAGCCAGATGCCAGCCCTCCGCTCTGCAAGGGACAGTGAAGCACCAGGCTCTGCAGCGTGCCGCAGATCACCACGTGCCATTCCACCGAGCCTGGGAGGCTCGGATAGCCTTCTTCAAATGGCTATGGCCCTTCTCCAGGCTGGAGACCAGGAGGGCTACAAGGGACTCCTGGCAGAGCGCAGGGCAGAGCGGCAAGCAGAGCGTGAGGCTGCGGAGCGAGAGCGGCAGGCAGCGCGTGAAGAGCGAGAGCGACAGGCAGACCGTGACTACCAGCTGCAGCTAGCTCAGCTCCGGCCCTCATCAGCCACATGTGACCTTCGAGACACCAAACTTCCAAAGGTCCGTGTTGAGGACTTCCCAGTGCTGGAGAAGGATGGAGACTTGGACTCTTTCTTGACTGCTTTTGAACGGACTTGCTTGCAGCACCATCTGGAAAAGGACCAGTGGGCCAAATACCTGACCCCCCGTTTAAGGGGTAAGGCCCTGGATGTCCTTGGGGACTTGCCTGCTGAGGCAGATCAGGGCTACGACACCATCAAGCGGGCCCTGATCCAACAGTACAACCTCACTCCAGAGTCCTACCGCAAGAAGTTCCGGAGCCTACAGAAGGGACCAAAGGACTCCTGGGCTGACCACCGGCGGGCACTTGCCCGAGCTGCCGACCACTGGACCCAAGGCCTGCAGCTTTCCACCGGACCGGAGATCCTGGACTTGTTCATCACGGAGCAACTCTTGTGGAACTGCCCTGAGGATCTCCGCCAGTTCATCCGAGACCAGAAGCCAAAGGGGTCCACGGCTACAGCTGCCCTTGCCGATGACTACACCAACAACCGGGCCCCTGAGGCCAGGAGAGCGGCCACCAGCAGCACCTGGAGAGGGGGTAAGATGAATTCTGCGACTGCCCCACCTGCCCCTAGACTGCAGGGGGTGTCCCCCTCAACTCCCCTCTCCAGGCCCGTGGCAGAACCAAGACGGTGCCACCAGTGCAACCTACCTGGACACTTCAAGGCCATGTGCCCTCAGCGTCCCAAGGCCCCGGCTCCGTCCCCGTCCCAAGGGCCGCCCAAGGTGTATTGTGTGGGTGGGGGTGGTGGTAGGTCCCTGGACAGCTTCCAACCTGTCACCGTCGGCCGGTCTGTGACCATAGGACTGCGAGACAGCGCCTCGGAGGTGACTCTGGTGCGGCCTGAGATGGTGTCCCCCCAAGACTTGATCCCTGGAAAAACCCTCGCTGTCTCCGGGATTGGAGGCACTGACCCGGCGCTGCCTGTTGCTGACATTTATGTGGACTGGGGCGCAGGGCGAGGGGTGAGGGAGGTGGGGGTAACTGATCGGATCCCTGCAAACGTGCTACTTGGGACAGATTTGGGGCAGATAACCTCCCAGTTTGGGCCCCAACCAAGGGCTGAACCTTCAGCCCGTACTGACATGCCTCCGGACAATGTTAATGTGTTATCTATGAATGATGTAAGGGAGGAGGGAGTGAACTCTGATATTTCTGCTTGCATAGACACCATAGACACACACACAGCTGCAGCTGTGACAGGGGAGGGGGTCAGAGAAAGGTGTGACAATGCCTCTACAAGTAATCAGCCTGTGAGCTGGGATCTGCTGCCCTCTGCAGGGATAAGCAGAGAGCAGGGTGCTGCAGGGGGAGGACCAGTGTGTGGGGTGGGGGCTACCACAGCAAATGTGGGGTCCCCAGAGATTTCACAGCGGGGTTCTGTTGCTGCAGGAGGGGAACAGGCAGGTGAGATTGGGGCCGGTCCAGGAGCGGAAGTGCTCCCAGGTAAGATCTCGGTGCATGGTTCCCCCACAACCGGGGTGTCAGGAAGCCAGGTAGGTCTGCCTGAACCGGCGACTTGGTCAGGAACGGAGGAGGAGCAGGCACGACCCACGGTCGCAGCGGCTGTGGCCGCTGTCACCCGCAGTGGGAGTGCTGGAAGCCAAGGGGCCTCCCGGAGGTCCGATAGCTCTTCCCCTTCTGACCAAGTGGCAGCCGAGTCAGGTGGAGGCCAGGACACAGGTCCCGGGGTACTGACTGAAGATGTGACAGTCTCGTCGATTCTGGCCACATCTAGTCAGGGGTTTCAGGCAGCGTTAGAAGCTGACGACAGCCTGAAAGCTCTTAAGGAGCAGGCGGCACAGCCTCCCTCGGACTCGGACCCGGAGCGAGTGGTCTGGGACCAAGGACGGCTGTACCGGGCCACGGTCCAGCAGGGTTCACCGGAGGCGTGGCCCAGGGACCGACAGTTGGTGGTACCCTATCCGTTCCGGACGGAGTTGTTGCGGATCGCACATGAGATTCCGATGGCCGGACACCTAGGGATCGCTAAGACCAAGGCCAGGTTAAACCAGCATTTCTACTGGCCAAAAATGGGGGCCGATGTGGCTGCCTACTGCCGTTCGTGTGAAACCTGTCAGAGAGTGGGGAAGGCGGGGCCACGCCCCAAAGCCCCACTAGTATCTCTGCCAATCATCGATGAGCCTTTCAGGAGGGTGGCTGTGGATCTGGTCGGCCCGCTGGCCATCCCCAGCAGCTCCGGGAAACGCTTCATACTGACGGTAGTGGACTATGCCACCCGGTACCCAGAAGCAGTGGCCTTGTCGTCCATTCGGGCTGACAAGGTGGCCACCGCATTGCTGGAGATTTTCTCCCGAGTGGGTTTTCCCCAGGAAATGCTCACTGACCGGGGGACCCAATTCATGTCCCAGCTGATGGAGGCCCTCTGTAAGCAAGTCCAGGTGCGACATCTGGTGGCCAGCCCGTACCATCCACAGACTAATGGCCTGTGCGAGCGGTTCAATGGCACCTTAAAGCAGATGCTTAAGATGTTGGTCGACTCCCATGGGCGTGACTGGGAGCGGTATCTCCCACACCTGTTATTTGCTTACCGGGAGGTTCCACAGGCCTCAACAGGATTCTCACCGTTTGAGCTCCTGTACGGCTCTGGCTCTGGTGAAAGAGGCTTGGGAAGGGGATTTGGCCACCCCTGGAGTGTCGGTTATCGAGTATGTCATGCGCTTCCGGGACAAAATGCAGGCCTTGACGCAACTGGTACACGACAATATGGCTCAAGCCCAGGCCGATCAGAAGCGTTGGTACGACCAGAACGCTTGTGAGAGGACCTACCAAGTGGGTCAAAAGGTGTGGGTACTGGTCCCCGTACCACAGGACAAGCTTCAGCCAGCCTGGGAAGGCCCATACCTCGTGTACCAGCAGCTCAACCCTGTAACGTACCTGGTCACCCTGGACCCTGCCCGTGGAAGGCGGAAGCCCTTCCATGTGAACATGATGAAGGCACATCATGAGCGGGAGGCATGTGCGCTCCCCGTGTGCAACCTGCCCGAGGAGGGAGAAGCGGAAACCCTCTTGGATATGCTAGCCCAGGTTAGGGCAGGCGGATCCATTGAGGATGTGGAGGTTGGCCACCAGCTCTTGGAAGACCAACGGTCCCAGCTGTGGGCCACCCTCCTCCCCTTCCGGGGGTTGTTTACCAACCAGCCCGGAAGGACTGACTTGGCTGTCCATCACGTGGACACTGGGGATCATCCCCCGATCCGGCGTTCAGCATATCGGGTCTCCCTGGAGGTGCAGCAACACATGCGCCAGGAGATTGACGAGATGCTGAAGCTGGGGGTGATCCAGGCATCCAACAGCGCTTGGGCCTCGCCTGTAGTCCTCGTCCCTAAGAAGGACCGAACCACTCGGTTCTGCGTGGACTACAGGGGGCTCAATGCGGTCACGGTCGCCGATGCGTACCCAATGCCACGCATCGATGACCTGCTCGATCAGTTGGCCGGGGCTCAGTACCTGACCATCATGGATCTGAGCCGGGGATATTGGCAGATCCCCCTGACTCGCAAGGCCAGGGAACGCTCTGCCTTTATTACCCCATTTGGACTGTACGAGTCCACGGTGATGCCATTCGGGATGAGGAATGCCCCTGCCACTTTCCAGCGGATGGTCAACACCCTGCTCAAGGGACTTGAAGGGTACGCGGCCGCGTACCTGGATGACATTGCCGTCTTCAGTCCCACCTGGGAGGACCACCTAGAGCATCTAGCACAGGTGCTCAGGCGGATCCACCGGGCAGGTTTGACCATCAAGCCGGGAAAGTGTCAGCTGGCCATGAGCGAGGTCCAGTACCTCGGTCACCGGGTAGGCGGGAGAACACTGAAGCCCGAGCCTGAGAAAGTGGAGGCCATCGCATCCTGGCCCACCCCCAGGACCAAGAAGCAGGTGATGTCCTTCTTGGGGACCGCTGGGTACTATAGGAGGTTTGTTCCATGCTATAGTAGCCTGGCAAAGCCCTTGACGGACCTCACCAAGAAGAAGCTGCCCTCTGCAGTCGATTGGACAATGGACTGCGAGACAGCCTTCCGGGCCTAAAGGACGCCCTGTCCAGCCCGCCCGTGCTACAGGCAGCCGACTTCACGCGGCCGTTTGTAGTACAGACCGACGCCAGTGACTTCGGCCTCGGTGCGGTGCTCAGCCAGGTGGACTCTGCGAGCCAAGAGCACCCAGTCTTGTACCTGAGCAGGAAGCTGTTACCAAGGGAAGTTGCCTATTCCACGATGGAGAAGGAGTGCCTGGCCATAGTGTGGGCCCTGCAGCGTCTGCAACCCTATCTATACGGGCGCCACTTCATCGTGGAGACGGACCACAATCCCCTCAGCTGGTTGCACACCGTCTCTGGGACGAATGGGCGATTGTTGCGATGGAGCCTTGCGCTCCAGCAATACAACTTCACCATTCGCCACAAAAGGGGCCGTGACCACGGTAACGCAGACGGGCTGTCCCGACAAGGAGAGGTCGCGGACGGGCGCACGGGGGAACACCGGAGTGTGCTGCCCCCTAGCGCCCTCAAAAGGGGGGGAGGTGTGAGGCAAATCCCGGGATATGAAGATGAATTATGACTCCAGTCATAATCCCTCATCACTCCCTGGCAGTGCCCCCTCCCTTCTTGTTCTCAGTGTTCCACTTACACCTCCATGGCCATGTCCTGTGATATGGAAATGAGGTGGTGTGGGAACAATGGACACAGGATGACTCCCTGCCGTCACCCTGTAGTAGGAGCTGCTATCTAATTAGCAAGGCTCTGGAAGTAGCCAGACAGAACGACTCCAGTAAAAAATGGTTCATATCTCGCAAGCCATATTTCCGATAAATATGGCAACCATAAAAATGGTGTCTCCGCATGTGGACGATGCCGGCACACCCTTTTTATGGGAGCAGGACATTAGGAAATGCCCCAGGCGTGATATCAGCCAATGGGGAACTGGCAGACAGGTCATGAGTCCCCTCGTTCTGTGGCTAAATTCATAACTGTCACAATGAGAGCATTGGCGTCCGCCTACGACGCTCCCAGGCAAAGTTATGGCCCATATTCCATGTTGGGATATTGTCCATAACTCAAGCCAGGGGTGGAGCAGTGCTCCCTGTGAGGTCACTAAGGTAGGAGGGGACCTGGATTTGTCCAGGTTGATAACCCTACTTCGGCCATTTTCCAGTGTCTTTTCGCTGGGGGCACGTGTAGGAAACATCTGTGGGAAGGATCCTAGAAACCTGGGTACAGCGCCCCCCTGTGGCCAGACGCAACAAGGTAACTGCTGGAACTGTGTATGCCTGTTTGTAACCCATGCTTTGATTGTAACTGTACTCTGACATATGTATATTCTGTAGATTCCCTATTGTATATATTGTAGTTTCTAGTGTGCTTTAGGCTGATTAAATTATATAATTAATCTTGGGCTGTTCTGTTATCTCGATCTTGAATCCCACGTCTGTGTGTTCGGCTAATAGTTACCGTAAATCGGTTGGTGGCAGCGAATTGTGCCAAGGATTATTGTGGGGAGGCCAGTGAGATTCGGGGAGATTTTATATATTCCGCCCGCGGAGGTCGGGGGAATATATACCTTACTCTCACCGGGGACCCTTCAATAATCGGCATAAGTAGTATAGCGGCCTCCTTGCTTATTGTCGGGCAATTCCATAATTGGCCTGACTATAAGAGGGGCGCTAGAGAGCGCGTCACGTGCTCTGTCTGTCGGTCGGGAGGTATAAAGGAGGGGTGACCCCCACTTGTTACCCCCCGATTGTGACGTACTGGTAGCCAGCGCGGGGGATTTCTGAGTGACCCCCCCGGTGGTTTGTGACACAGGTCTAGCTGTTATTGGAGCTTCTCTGCTCCCCTGCCCCATGCTCAAACACTAGTCCTGTGTGAGTATAGGGGAATGTGACTGATAACAGCTCAAACTGCAATTAAAGTCAGCTACTAAGACAACACAATGCTGCTTTTGAATTGCACAGACAGGATCGGTGGTCGATCACCTGTTGTAGTTTCTGCTAGCCTGTGGATTACTGCTTGAGTCACATGCTGCAGGAGACCTATCACAGTTGCCTCCACCCTTTTTATGATAGTGGAGCCTGTTCTCCCATGCCGATGATAGCTTTATGCAATCCCGGTCCATGTGCTTTGTTATCCAGTTGCTGGTGAACTTCTGTGTACTGTTTGGTGTGTTTTAGAAATAATCTTGGTTTCTGATTATTTCCTCCCTTCCTTTAGTTTCCTCCTAATCACGTATTGTCTATACCTCTGTGAGTGATTGCTGTGAGTTTGAGGTTTGGTTTTCTGTTTATTTGTGTGGAATTAACCACACCTGTCCTGGCCCTTTCCTGGGTGGAGGTAGGGAAGACCTAGGACGTAGGGCAAGGAAGTTGGCCAAACATCGTCCCCTTCAGACGTACCTTTGGGATCAGTGTCTGCAAGTGTTCCTCTAGCCTGAGGGCCAGTTTAGGCTCCACTGCTCCTAGTGATACCATCACACCCCATGACACTGTGACGCCCTGGACTAGCCAGGTAGTCACAGGTAGGCCCTTGCATAACACCAGTCCCACACAGGTAACACCAGCCAAACACATACACCCTAGTCACCTCCCTCAGTGCTTAATGGACACACCAGGGGGCCACACCCCCCAAGGGGTTCAGAGGGCCTGAGGCAGGAAACAAACAGTAAGTTGAGTTGAGTTCAGTTCTAAGTCAAGTGCAGTTCAGAAGGAGAGTGCAGCAGGCCTGTGGTGACAGGTCTGCAGCGAGAACTGAGAGGTGCCAGGGTCGTAGCCCTGGTACCTCGGCTAGGAGGCATATGGTGGTCTTAGCCTGCAGGAGCCGGGAAGATGGCCAGGTGGAACCGTGGTGGACCGGGACAGGGTAGTGACCCGCCGGTAGCGACCCCGGGAACCGACTGGAAACCGGAGCACACAGGGGGGTATTCAGACCCTGAATGGAGGTCCAGAAGCCACTGGACTGAGTTAATTGACTGATTGAGGTCTGGACCTTAGGTCCTTTCCCACCCAAGTCCCGACTGAAGACAACAGCCCACCAAAGGGGATAGAAAGCCACCGCACAGACAGAGAGATCCCACGGGCCAGCGTCTGCGGGCAAACGGGCTTTCCCAACACACATACCGCCGGGGAGCGGACTCCCGTCGCTGAAGCGAAGGCAGTCTACATACACACTACACGTGCAGGAGAAAGGCAAAGACCACCGAACTGGGTGGGGGACCAGACGCAGCCAGCTGCGGGCACCGACCATCATCATCTTGGTTTACCAGAGACTCTTGTGCATCAATCATAGTGAGTACAACTGTTCCCTCGGGCCGCGCACCGCCCTGCACCGCCAAACACCGACATACCATCCCAATTGGGTCCCGAGGCCATCACCCCTGCCCACGAAGGGGTTGACACATTTGCTGCGCAACATCTCCCCCGGGGTGCCTAGTAAACAGCAGCGGTGGTGTCCACTTTCACCACAGCCCGTGGGTGGCGTCACGAACTTAACTACAAACCACGGCCCCGGCCGTAAACCTAACCCCTACGTAGCGCTAGCATCCTTTCTGAGCAAAGTGACCCCGGGTCCGGAGGCGCTCGAGCCACCCACCAACGAGCCCGGATCCGAGCGGCTCGGCTGCAGCCGTACGCGGGGCGGTACAACACTACAACAGAAAAAATAGGGATTCTATCAAAACTGCCCTAAGCAGTCCAGTGAGTGACATATCGATGGAATCAGTGTCTCAGTCCCTACATTATTCTGCTCTCAGATTACATAACAAAAACCTGGTGACAGAATCCCTTTAATAGGATACTTTTGGCAAAAGTGATACAATATGATACACCCAGCGCAGAGGATAATACAAGGAATCCCACTTCGAATCCCTGTTTCATGCACCAACGGAACGGATGGAAATGAGTACAACTGCAGGATCTGACTACACAGGTTTGTTTGTAGTCTGTAGCCATAGAGACTAGTCTTGTATAATGAGTGCATACATTAAACAGTATAATACTTTTAAGACTATTTGCAAAATTCTATTTTTTTATTTTTGATACTTTGAAGATATATAATGACTATTTATAAAGGTGGATTGATTATTTAACAGCAGAGTGTAATCACTACCATGGATAAATAATGACATTGCTGCTGGGTATGTGATATAACTATGACGCGTCCTGCACAAATCTATAGAAAATTTAAATATTAGACAAAGATAACACAAGTAAACACACAATGTAGTTTATATATCAAGTTCTTTATTATTAAGGGAAAAAGAAATCCAAACCTACAGGGCCCTGTATGAAAAAGTGATTGCACCCCTTCCCTCGTTAAAACATAAATTAACTGTGGTTTATCACATCTTTGGGAAGCAGAGTTCAATTTCCCTAGCCACACCCCAGCTTGATTACTGCCACACCTGTTCTCAATCAAGCAATCACTTAAATAGGACCTGCCTGACAAAGTGAAGTAGAGCAAAAGATCCTCAAAAGCTAGACATCATGCCATGATCCAAAGACATTCAGGAACAAGTGAGAAATAAAGTAATTGAGAATTATCAGTCTGGAAAAAATTATATAAAGCCATGACTAAAGTTTTGGGATACAAGTGGACCACAATGAGAATCATTATCCACAAATGGTGAAAACATGGAACAGTGGTGAACTTTCCCAGGAGTGGCCGGCCGACCAAAATTACCCCAAGAGCTCAGCGACCACTCATCAAAAAGGTCACAAAAGACCCCACAACAACATCTAAAGAACTGTAGGCCTCACTTGCCTCGGTTAATGTCAGTGTTCATGACTCCACCATAAGAGAGAGACTGGGCAAAAATGGCCGGCATGGCAGAGTTCCAAGACAAAAACCACTGCTGATCAAAAAGAACATAAAGGATTGTCTAAGTTTCGAGAGAAAACATCTTGATGAGCCCCAAGACTTTTGGGAGAATACTCTGTGGACTGACGAGACAAAAGTTGAATTTTTTGGAACGTGAATGTCCCATTACACCTGGTGTGGAAGTAGCACAGCATTTCAGAAAAGGAATATCAAATCAACAGTAAAATATGGTGGTGGTACTGTGATGGTCTGGGGATGTTTTGCAGCTTCAGGACCTAGAAGACTTGCTGTGGTAAATGGAACCATGAATTCTGCTGTCTACCAAAAAGTCCTGAAGGAAAATGTCTGGTCATGTGTTCGTGACCGCAAGCTGAAGTGCACTTGGGTTGAGGCTCTGTGTGTGAGCATGACACTTACTTGCTGCTTCAGGTTGGTGCTCATCCCTATAGATGAGCGAATTTGTTCAATGAAGGTTCGCCAATCTCAAATTCGGTATGAGCCTTTGCCAGTTTGGCTTTGGCTTGGAAATTCGAAAACTTTTCCGAAAAGTCGGCAATGTTCGGTTTTGTTTGCTAACTCTTTGCGGCTTTTATTATACTTTACTATTACTTTTTCTACTATAGTGGGGCTGTATGATGAGCAGGGGGATGTGTTTGATGAGGGGAGGGGGTGGGGAGAAGTCAGAGGAGCAGCAGACTTTTTTTTTCTTCTTAATTTTATGTGTGGATTTTCCGGCAGCCAATCAAGGTGCAGAAAACATCCACAACATTCAGAAACAAGGGGTTGTGTCATTGGTTGATTAAATCACATGTCCCTCTGCATATAAAATTCGGACATGTGGCGTCGGCATAATTTTGTGACTGCTAAATCTTAGTGACGGTGCCGCCGCTGCTGCCGCTAGGCAGCTTAGCTAGGGGCTTAATGATAGGTAGTTGAGATAGTTAGGACGTAGGGTGATAGTGTAGAATAGGGAAGTGCAGTGTAAAGAATGTTGTGTGCCACAAATCGGCATTTCATCATCTAGTGATAACTAATTGTGTGCTCCAGCTTAAACTTGCTAATTCTGCATATAAATGGGGCCCCATCTGCAGAAATCCCGGCACTTACAGCCTCCTCTGCTACTGTCGAGGGCGGGGAGGGGACGCTGCGCTCACCACGCTTGGGTCCGGCGCTGCTGCTGCTCGGTGGCTCGAGCGGTGGGCCGGATCCGGGGACTCGAGTGGCGCTCCTCGCCCGTGAGTGAAAAGGGTGGTTTGTTGGGGTTTGGGATGTCGGTTCGTGACGCCACTCACGGTGTGTGGTGAGGTTGGGGCACCACCGCTGCTCTGTACGGGGATCCCGGGAGCGATGACAGGGAGCAGCTGGGATGTTTCTCTCCCCTCCGTGTGGGTAGGGGGATTTTGGTAGTCCCGGGGCCCGGAGTTATTGTCTGTTTGGTGGATTGCGGGGCCTGACCAGGTGCAGGGTTGCGGGGCAGCGCAGTGCCAGACGGCACGGTGGTACTTACTCAGCCAGTAACGCACACAGAGTCTCTTGTAAAACAAACGGCTGGATGGACGAGTCCCACAGACGGCTGCGGCGGTCACTCCCGGTCGGTTGGCGGTAACGGTCTCTCCCTGCACCGGTGTTGTTATGTTCTTGGCCCCGATGGCTTCCCACCGGTAACCCGCTCCCCAGCGGTGTGTTGGCTAAGGGAGCCCCTTTTGTTGCCCGCAGGCTCTGGCCCTGGGAGCTCTAGCTCTGGCGGTAGCTTTATCTCCCTCACGGTTTGGACGGTTGCCTTCAGTCGGGTCTTTATTGCTGGGAAACCCCGGAGGTTCCAGTCGCTGACGGATTTGACCGGTTTAACGGCGACTCCTAGCCTGGTCGGGGTCCGTAGGCCCTGCCGGATGGTGCAGTCTCCAGTCTTTACGGTTGTGCGTCAATCTGCTTCTCCTGCAGACGGTCACCACCGTCTGCCAACCTTGCTGTAGGTGCCCGGGCCACGTACTCGGACACGGTCAGGCTGCTCCTCCACTACCACTTCCTTCTCCTTCAACCTCTCTTACTCAACTCCTGTCACTAACTAACTTTCCCGCCTCCAGGACTGTGAACTCCTCAGTGGGAGGAGCCAACCGCCTGGCTCCGCCCCACCTGGTGTGGGCATTAGCCCCTGGAGGGAGGCAACAAGGATTTGTGTGTGTGTGTGTGTGTGGCTGGTGTGCCTAACCGGAGTGTGGGTTGTGTTGTTGCAGTACCTATGATGTCCTGGCTTGTCCAGGGCTCCACACTACCAGTGAGGTCATTAATAGTCGTCTGAGGGATATTCTGCCTTGCTAAATGTGTGACGCCCTGGCACAGCCAGGTTGTCACAGAAAGAGTTAATCCTCCTCGGTAATCTGATCCCACACCGATGCAGCAAGACAAACCACATCCCCCAGGGTAGGAGAAAAGCAGAGCAGAGGGGAGGGGCTGGAGCAGAGTGTTTGGAGAGGAGACAGAAGTGGAGCCTGGAGCTGTAGCTCCCAGGCTGAAAGAAAAGCGTGCTCCGAGAGGGCCGGGACAGGCTGTAGTGAGGAAGGGGCCAGAGGTAGCCGGAGCAGGGCGGTGGCCCCTCGGTACCTGGGTGACCCGGATCACTACAGGCAGGGCCGTATTTACCATTAGGCACCCGTGGTCCGGTGCCTAGGGCGGCAGATTGTGAGGGGCGGCACCTTCTGGCAGCAAAAAAAAAAAAAAAAAAAAATTTTTTTTTTTTTTTTTTTTTTTACATTTTTTTTTTTGTGGCCGCCGAGCACAGGGAGCTGATTGACCCCGGAACTGCCGGCGCCTGCACTTCCGGGGTCACAGGCGCGCGCCAATCAGCTCCTTCCTCTGTGCTGCGTCCACTGCTGTGTGGACGTCACATGCAGAGCTCACAGCAGGACGCCGCGGAGGACGCCGTGATGAAAGCCGGTGTCAGAAGAGGATACTCACGTGAGCCAGGAAGATGGCGGCGGGCACTGGAGCAGGTAAGTGGATTCATAAGGAGCGTGGGAGTGTCTCTAATGCAGACCGGAGATGTGTGCATGCGGGGGGGGGGGGGGAGGCGGCAAAGGCAGATACTGGAGGGAGGCAGAGGCTGAGACTGGGGGGAGGCTGGAGGGAGGCAGAGGCTGAGACTGGGGGGAGGCTGGAGGGAGGCAGAGGCTGAGACTGGAGAGAGGCAGAGGCTGAGACTGGGGAGAGGCTGGAGGGAGGCAGAGGCTGAGACTGGAGGGAGGCAGAGGCTGAGACTGTGGGGAGGCTGGAGGGAGGCAGAGGCTGAGACTGGGGGAGGTTGGAGGGAGGCAGAGGCAGAGACTGGGGGGAGGCTGGAGGGAGGCAGAGGCTGAGACTGGGGGGAGGCTGGAGAGAGGTAGAGGCTGAGACTGGGGGGAGGCTGGAGGGAGGCAGAGGCAGAGACTGGGGGGAGGCTGGAGGGAGGCAGAGGCTGAGACTGGGGGGAGGCTGGAGGAAGGCAGAGGTAGAGACTGGGGGGAGGCTGGAGGGAGGCAGAGACTGGAGGGAGGCAGAGGCAGAGACTGGAGGGAGGCAGAGGCTGAGACTGGAGGGAGGCAGAGGCTGAGACTGGGGGGAGGCTGGAGGGAGGCAGAGGCTGAGACTGGAGAGAGGCAGAGGCTGAGACTGGGGGGAGGTTGGAGGGAGGCAGAGGCTGAGACTGGAGGGAGGCAGAGGCTGAGACTGTGGGGAGGCTGGAGGGAGGCAGAGGCTGAGACTGGGGGAGGCTGGAGGGAGGCAGAGGCAGAGACTGGGGGGAGGCTGGAGGGAGGCAGAGGCAGAGACTGGGAAGAGGCTGGAGGGAGACAGAGGCTGAGACTGGGGGGAGGCTGGAGAGAGGCAGAGGCTGAGACTGGGGGGAGGCTGGAGAGAGGCAGAGGCAGAGACTGGGGGGAGGCTGGAGAGAGGCAGAGACTGGAGGGAGGCAGAGGCAGAGACTGGGGGGAGGCTGGAGAGAGGCAGAGGCAGAGACTGGGGGGAGGCTGGAGGGAGGCAGAGGCTGAGACTGTGGGGAGGCTGGAGGGAGGCAGAGGCAGAGACTGGGGGAGGCTGGAGGGAGGCAGAGGCAGAGACTGTGGGGAGGCTGGAGGGAGGCAGAGGCAGAGACTGGGGGGAGGCTGGAGGGAGGCAGAGGCTGAGACTGGGGGGAGGCTGGAGAGAGGCAGAGGCTGAGACTGGGGGGAGGCTGGAGGGAGGCAGAGGCAGAGACTGGGGGGAGGCTGGAGGGAGGCAGAGGCAGAGACTGGGGGGAGGCTGGAGGGAGGCAGAGGCAGAGACTGGGGGGAGGCAAGAGGGAGGCAGAGGCAGAGACTGGGGGGAGGCTGGAGGGAGGCAGAGGCTGAGACTGGGGGGAGGCTGGAGGGAGGCAGAGGCAGAGACTGGGGGGAGGCTGGAGGGAGGCAGAGGCAGAGACTGGAGGGAGGCAGAGGCTGAGACTGGGGGGAGGCTGGAGGGAGGCAGAGGCAGAGACTGGGGGGAGGCTGGAGGGAGGCTGAGGCTGAGACTGGAGGGAGGCTGAGGCTGAGACTTGAGGGAGGCTGAGGCTGAGACTGGAGGGAGGCTGGAGGGAGGCTGAGGCGGAGACTGGGGCAGGCTGAGGCTGGGGGGAGGCAAAGGCTGAGACTGGGGAAGAGAGGCTGATGCTGAGGGAAGATAGAGGCTGATGCTGGGGGGAGAGAGGCTGATGCTGGGGGAGTGGGAGAGAGGGGCTAATGCTAGAGACAGAGGACAAGGGATGAGGGATAGTGCAATGACAAAATCGATTGGGTGGGGGGAGTGTAAGGACTCAGAATAAGAGGGGGCAGCATTGGGAGCTCATTGTGAAGAAGGGGCAGCATGTGTGGGATCAGTATGGAGTGGAGCAATGTAGGGGAGTCAATATCAAGAGTGGGGTAGTGTGTGTGGGGGGGGGGTCTCAGCATAAGCGTTAGTGTGGTGGTCTTAGCATGAGTGGGGCAACATGAAGGTCTCATTATGGAAAAGAGGAAGGCAGCATTAGGAGCTCATGAAGAGGGACAGCATGCATAGGACATTGTGAGAAGGGGGCAGCATGCATGGGACACTGAGGAGGGGGCAGCATGCATGGGACATTGTGAGGAGGGGGAAGCATGCATGAGACATTGTGAGGAGGGAGCAGCATGCATGGGACATTGTGAGGAAGGAGCAGCATGCATGGGACATTGTGAGGAGGGAGCATCAAGCATGAGACATTGTGCGGAGGGAGCAGCATGCATGGGGCATTGTGAGGAGGGAGCAGCATGCATGGGACATTGTGAGGAGGGAGCAGCATGCATGGGACATTGTGAGGCGGGAGCAGCATACATGAGACATTGTGAGGAGGGGGCAGCATGCATGAGACATTGTGAGGAGGGAGCAGCATTCATGGGACATTGTGAGGAGGGAGCAGCATGCATGGGACATTGTGAGGAGGGGCAGCATGCATGGGACATTGTGAGGAGGGAGCAGCATGCATGGGACATTGTGAAGAGGGGGCAGCATGCATGGGACATTGTGAGGAGAGAGCAGCATGCATGGGACATTGTGAGGAGGGGGAAGCATGCATGGGACATTGTGAGGAGGGGGCAGCATGCATGGGACATTGTGAGGAGGGGGAAGCATGCATGGGATATTGTGAGGAGGGGGCAGCATGCAAGGGACATTGTGAGGAGGGGGCAGCATGCAAGGGACATTGTGATGAGGGAGCAGCATGCATGGGACATTGTGAGGAGGGGGCAGCATGCATGGGACATTGTGAGGAGGGGGCAGCATGCATGGGACACTGTGAGGAGGGGGCAGCAAGCATGGGACATTGTGAGAAGGGGGCAGCATGCAAGGGACATTGTGAGGAGGGGGCAGCATGCATGGGACATTGTGAGGAGGGGGCAGCATGCAAGAGACATTGTGAGGAGGGGGCAGCATTCATGGGACATTGTGAGAAGGGGGCAGCATGCATGGGACATTGTGAGGAGGGGGCAGCAAGCATGGGACATTGTGAGGAGGGAGCAGCATGCATGGGACATTGTGACGAGGGAGCAGCATGCATGGGACATTGTGAGGAGGGGGCAGCATGCATGGGACATTGTGAGGAGGGGGCAGCATGCATGGGACATTGTGAGGAGGAGGCAGCATGCATGGGACATTGTGAGGAGGGGGCAGCATGCATGGGACATTGTGAGGAGGGGGCAGCATGCATGGGACATTGTGAGGAGGGGGCAGCATGCATGGCACATTGTCCTCACATCATGCTGCTCCCTCCTCACAATGTACAGATCATATTTCATAATCGAGGAAGGTGTGGTGCATATACAGTAGTTTATAAGGGAGGGCAGTGTGGTGTTTATTAGGGGCAGTGTCACAGTCACAGTATATAAGTGGGGACGGTGTGGTGGGAATATTTTATACTCATGCTATGTTTTGATGTGCCTGTGGTGATCCCCATTGGGGGGGGGGTTCGTTTCTTATTGATACTTTTTAAAGTGTGCTACAGAGTAGATCTGCCTTAAACAGATGTCTGGTGCGAAAACTCAGTTTTACGTTGTCACTAAGGGGCGCGACCACTTAAAGTGCCTAGGGCAGCATGAAGGCAAAATACAGCCCTGACTACAGGGGAGTGGATTCCCCGTTCCCGGCTGAGGAGAAAGAGGAAGAGAGTGGAGAGAAAGGCACCTGGCTGCAGGGAAAGAACAACAGGAGCTGCTGCACCGTGTGTGGGACACTAACACCCCCGTACCGAAGGCTGCGGACACCGGCAATTCCTAGTTACCAGTGACTCTGTGTGACTTACTTGTGAGTACACCCGTGCCCTCGGGCACCGCACTGCAGCACTGCGCCCTGCTCCCTGCTTACCCCATCACCGGGCCCCGGGACAACCAACCCCCTACCCACGGAGGGGAGAACTAACATCTAGCTGCTCCATACCATCACTCCCGGGATCCCCGTCCAGAGCAGCGGTGGTGTCCCAATCACCACAACCGTGGGTGGCGTCACGGACAATATAAATCTCCCTTACCAAATCCCTTTATACTGTGGAGCCTGGGATCTCAGACCGGGTCACGCCACCGTGATACCCACAGAACTGACCCTGTGGCCCGGATCTGAGTACCCCTGGTCCCCGGGCGACACAAATGCACTTAGGAAAATCATCAAGATCCTCTGCTGGCAGCGTCCTGTGTAATCATCGACCAATGATGTCCCAGAGGTGTTCGATGGGAGACACTGCAGTGATGCTATCACTTTTAGGCCACGGAGGCTGCTCACAGTAGCACAAACAACTTGCGGTCTGCAGTTGTCTCGTTGAAAAATGGCTCGTTAACCCTTGGAGAAATGGGCACACCGTACCACTGGTTTCACGACCAAATCAATATAACGCCGGGCTGATAGTGTACCTGGGATGAGGATATGAATCAAGGTGGGGGAATTTCTGCTTGTGGCGCTCATAGTCGATCATGAATAAATCGAGAAGTTTTGATAATTATTTCCCATATCTATCACTGATCCTCTTTTTTTTTCTATTGAAAAAGAGCAAAGTGTATATAATCTCTTACATTCAATAAACACAGAATGACTTTATTTTTGTGACGGCCCCAATTCACAGCAGGAAAACTAATCTCTGAGACATGAACGAGACGGCGATGAAAGAGAGGAAGCGCAAAGCTTAATGTTCTGATCCAATTACTCATCGCTTCCAACCAAAATCACTTGGAAAGGTCACCGGACGGAAAAACCATCACAATCTGCAGACATTTCTTCTTCTCATAAACTAGTGGACTTGCTTTGGAATTTCTGTATTTGACAATAGATAAAAGTATTTCTTACATTAGACTTTTGCAAGTAGAAGTTTAAAAATGTGAACATTTTAATCCATAAGGTTGTTCCACACGTAGGTCCAAGATGGGGACCTTAGGTGACACTGCCTGTCAGCTCTCAGTGCTTCATTTAACCCAATTAAATACAAAACAGCAAAAAGGTTAAAGGGGTTGTCCACCACTTGGACAACCCCTTCTGAACCTCTATTTTTCCACCCAGTAAAATAATACCACCTATACTCACCTCCGGCGCCATTCCTACAGTGTTGGCAGTGTCTCTCCTGGGGCTTGTGTGACATTATTATGTCACACAATCCCTGTAACAATCAGCGCTGGCTTCACTCTCCTTTCTTATAGATATAATTGTCTCCCTAAGGAAATGAGAACGGCCGCAACACCCACTTCCTATAGATGTCTTGAGTTGTCCGAAGGAGAGGAGAGCAAATCCATAGCTGATTGGTGACAGCCTGGGATTGCGTGACATAATAATGTCATGCGAGCCCCAGGAGAAGCAGTGCCATCACTATTTAAACGGCACCAAAGGTGAGTATAAGTTTCATTATTATACTGGAGGGAAAAAAAGTAATTCAGAAGGGGTGGTCTGAATAGTGGACAAACCTTTTAAGACACTTTTTCTCCACTATCCTTATCCGGTGCAAGAAATAACAGACAGCAGCGGTCATTGCACAGCACTTTATATTCTGGCTCAACTCAGAACAGTCCTTTATGGCTACTGTAACAGCACAGTTTTATACTCTCACCTTAGTTTGACAATTGGTACACCAGGTGATTTCTGCAGGGCTTCTTTGCAGTCACTTGTCTCCAATAGCTCTTCTGCCCTTCACACTCTCCCCTGGTTATGTATGGTCTCTGATCTTGTGGGATCCAGATGACTTGGGATTCCAGGGATCCAGCTGACTTGGGATTCCAGGGATTCAGCTGACTTGGGATTCCAGGGATCCAGCTGACTTGGGTGTACTGCTGCCAATACTCTAAAGGGGGCTTTACATGGTAGCAATATCGCTAGCAATTTCTAGCGATAGCGACCGTGTTAGTACCCGCCCCCGTCGCGCATTGTTTGTGATCGCTGCCGTAGCGAACATTATCGCTACGCCGCGTCACACATACTTACCTGGTCGGCGTCGTCGCTGTGACTGCCAAACAATCCCTCCTTCAAGGGGGAGGGACGTTCGGCATCACAGCGACGTCACCGCAACATCACTAAGCGGCCGGCCAATCAAAGCAGAGGGGCGGAGATGAGCAGGACGTAACATCCCGCCCACCTCCTTCCTTCCTCATTGGGGCCGGCGGCAGGTAAGGAGACGTTCCTCGCTCATGCGGTGTCACACATAGCGATGTGTGCTGCCGGATGAGCGATGAACCACAACGCTAAACAACCCTTACCGATTTTTGACTTTGGGACGACCTCTCCATGGTGAACGATTTTCACCATTTTTGAGGTCGCCTAAGGTCGCTGGTAAGTATTACACGCTGCGATATCGTTAATGACGCCGGATGTGCGTCACTAACAACTTGACCCCGGCGACCAAACATTAACGATATCGTAGCGTGTAAAGCCCCCTTTACTCTGGTGCTGTGGTGGAACATTGATCCAGGGAACTGGTCTGATTGTCATATATGGAGTCGGAAAGGAATTTTTCCCTAATACAAGTGCAATTAGCATCTGCCTCATGGAGTTTTAGCCTTTATTTGGTTCAACATGTTAGGATATAGGTTAAACTTGATTGAAAGTAAATACAAATCAACCTTAAAACTGTGAAACTAAAGGGTGCCTTACACGCTGCGACATCGCTAGCGATTGCTAGTGATGTCGCGAGCATTAGCACCCGCCCCCGTCGTTGGTGCGATATGTGGTGATCGCTGCCGTAGCGAACATTATTGCTACGGCAGCGTCACACACACATACCTGTTCTGCGACGTCGCTGTGCCCGCAGAACAATCCCTCCTTCAAGGGGGAGGGGCATTCGTCGTCACAGCGATGTCACAAAACGGCCGTCCAATAGCAGAGGAGGGGCGGAGATGAGCGGCCAAAACATGCCGCCCACCTCCTTACTTCCTCATTGCCGGTGGCGGCAGGTAAGGAGATGATCGTCGCTCCTGCGTGTCACACATAGCGATGTGTGATGCCGCAAGAACAAGGAACAAGCTCGCTACGTACGAGACAATGATTTTTGGTAAATGAACAACTTCTCATATACCAACGATTTTTGTCTCTTTTGCGATCGTTTAAGGTCGCTCCTGCCTGTTACACATTGCGATGTTGCTAACGGCACCGGATGTGCGTCACAAACACCGTGACCCCGACGATATATATCTTTAGCGATGTCGCAGCGTGTAAATGGCCCTTAAGTCCATCAGGAAAGGACCTGAAGATAATGCACTTCAACGACTTCTTCTGTAAAGCGGGCTTTACACGTTGTGACATCGGCAACGAGATATCGTCGGGGTCACGTCGTTAGTGACGCACATCCGGCGCCATTACCGACATCGCAGCGTGTAACGCAAATGAGCGACGATCAACGAGCACAAAAACGTCGAAAATCGTTGCTAGTTGTCACGTCGCTCATTTCCTTAATATCGCTGCAGCGACAGGTACGATGTTGTTTGTCGTTCCTGCGGCAGCACACATCGCTGTGTGTGACACCGCAGGAGCGACAAACATCTCCTTACCTGCCTCCATCGGAAAAGGAGGAAGGAAAGAGGTGGGCGGCATGTTCCGGTCGCTCATCTTCGCCCCTCCTTTTCTATTGGGCGGCATTTTAGTGATGCTGCTGTGACGTCGCTGTGATGCTGAACGAACCGCCCCCTTAGAAAGGAGACGGATCGCCGGACACAGCGACGTCGCAGGGCAGGTAAGTATGTGTGACGCTGCCGTAGCAATAATGTTCGCTACGGCAGATATCACCACATATCGGCCGTACGACGGGGGGCGGGTGCTATCGCGCTCGGCATCGCTAGCATCGGCTAGCGATGTCGCAGCGTGTAAAGCCCGCTTAACTCCCACACCGCTTAACAATCATCTACTTCTGTCTTGGTGCACACCTGTCCCGGGTCTGGGTTCTGCTCTTTCCATTCCGATCCACTAGACTTTCTTGTGCTTCACATCGAGCTTTGCTCCCACATGATGAGCTACCTAGACCTATTTAAGGGCTTCCAAGACTCACACCTGGGTCTTGGTATTGTCCTAAGACTTTTAGTTTGTGCGACCTGTCTGTGGTTTTCAGGCCATCTCCTGTTTGCCTGTGTCTTCTAGTACCTCTACAATCTGTCTGTGGCTCATAATTCCACAGTTACTTACCTGCCTGCGGTTTCCAGTATCGCCATCCTGCCTGCGTTTTCCAGGACTAGAGATGAGCAAACCTTTGTAAGTTTTGTTTGGTTTTAGATAAGGTTTGGTTTCTGACCCAGGCTTGACCGAAACCCCGAACTGCAATGTAAGTCAGTAATTGGGCAGTTTGGGTCTCCGTCCACATGCTGCCAGCCATAAGCAAAACACTTCCGGGGGACGGTGAGCGGAGTTTTCTTTTTTCTTTGTGTGTGTGTGTCGCGGGCGGGGAGGAGGGTGTCAGCACACTACGCTCACCCCCTTCTGCTCGGGTCCGGCGGCCGCTGCTCAGTGGTGGCTCGAGCTGTAGGCCGGATCCCGGGGGTTTCTCGAGCGACACTCCTCGCCCGTGAGTGAAAAGGGGTTTGTGGTTGGGTGTGGGGATTGTTATAGTTCGTGACGCCACCCACGGTTGTGGTGATTGCACCACCGCTGCTCAGTATGGGGGTCCCGGGGATGGTGATGCGGAGCAGCCAGGTGTTGTGTTGCCCCTCCGTGGGTAGGGGTTGGTGATCCCGGGGCCCAGTGATGAGATGTAAAGTGTAGGGCCTGGTGGGCGCAGGGACGCGGGGCAGCGCTGTGCCTTGCGGCACTGTGGTACTCACTCAGCCTGAGACGTGGACACAGTTTGTACGGTAAACCAAACGGCTGGTAGGACGGTCCCACAGACGGCTGCACCTGCACTCCCGGTAGGTGACGGTGATGTCCCTCTTCCTTGCACCTATGTTTGACTTGTGGTAGCGGTGGATTCCCTCCGGTTACCCGCTCCCCGGCTGCAATCTGGGCCGGAGGAGCTCTACACTTTGCCCGCAGGCGCTGGCCCTGAGAAACTGGTGCCGTGGCGGTGGCGGTGTCTCTCTGCTTCAGGTTGAGCTGTTGCCTTCAATCGGGACTTGGTTGTTGGGGGATCTGCGTCCCCGTCACTGACGGATTCGGCAAATTTGGCGACTCCTAGCCTTGCCGGGGTCCGAGAGGCCCCCTGCCCTGGTGCTGACTGTCCTTCGGAACACTGCTCCAGACCACCGGGCACACAGCCAACGGGGTCCTTCCAGGAACTTCCAAACGGTCCCCCTCCAGACAGTCACCGCCGTCGCTGACCTTGCTGATCTGGCCCTCCACAAAGCTGGACCCTTCAGGCTTTCTTTCTCTTCTGTCACTTCACTTGCTTTCCTCCTTTACCACTTTCCTGCTTTTACTTTCACTCTCACTTTGCTGTTTACTTTCGCCCTGTCTAGACTACTCCTCCACTCCTTCCACTTCCTCCTCCCTGACTAGACTCTGTTGTTCACTCTTTCATGTCCCTCACTGGACTCAACTTCACTCTAGCCCTGCCTGGGCTAATCTGCCTGGTTTCTCCCGCCTCCAGAGCTGTGACCTCCTTGGTGGGCGGAGCCAACCGCCTGGCCCACCCCCTGGTGTGGATCATCAGCCTCTGGAGGAAGGCAACAAGGATTTGTAGTTTAGCTGTGATGTGCCTACCTGGAGTGTGGGGTGTGGTGGTGGTGTGACCTGTGACCCCTGGCTTGCCCAGGGCGTCACATTCCCCCTTAGCAAAATGCAGACCGTCCGTGGGCTGCCGTCCTACACCGGTTTTATTTTTCTGTGAAAGGGGGGGTAACAAGGTTAAGAAAACATGAATAACATTTTTAATAACTCTTCCCAAGACGGGAGGCACATTTACTTAAACGTTGCAACGGTTTACGGTCATGGTTTCCGCTCTCTCCCACCCAAGCAACCTGGCCCTGATGCTGCCCCTAAAGCCCAGGCAGCACCCCTTGACCCACAGTCCAGCACAAGTTACCCGAGCGGGATCTGTCCTTCCCCTCCAGAGGGTAGCCACCGGTTCCTTTGGTGGCTGGGCCCCAGCCTGCTCTGCTGAGGGCCCTCCCTCCAACCTGCCTCTCCGGAGGCGGCATTGCGGAAACGGTAACGGTAACCAACATATTTACAAGCCACTTAACGTTTGTGGTGCCCTGCAAGTTCACGGGCTTGTCCATGGATAGTTCCCATGCAAATAAACTTTAAACAGTCCCCACGGGGACAACGGTGCCGGCTCCAGCCGGTTCAATCATAAAGGCAAATCAGGTTAAACTTCGGTAAATTTCATTTTCATCAAAACTTTTCAACTTTTAAACAAACAAAATGGTGGTCCCAACGGGGACTGGACAACGGTGCTCCGCTGCCCTACTCCGGATATTCAGCTAACGCAGCTCCATCCCCCTCCACCAGCATATCCAACATGCACTGACATGCCTGCGGTGACAGGGGCGCCCGGTACCCATTTCCACCGGTACACGGGGCATGGACGACCACTGGGGCTCCTACATAGTGGGAACGCTCACTTGCTCCTTCAACTGCAACAGGGGACCCGGAGCTGGGGCAGGAGTCGTCATCTCTTGTTTCTGCGTCAGGCGGGTTGCCGCCAGCTGTCGCAGCCTCCTGGCCTCCAACATCCAGCACTTCAGACCCTTCTGCGGTAGCACGGAGCAGCAGATTAGGCGAGCTGACATTAAGGCGCCTCATAAGTAACGGCAAGGGTGATGCATAGGCCGAGACTAGGCCGGGCCCCTCAGCCGCAGCGGCCGGTCCTGGTAGGACATAGGGACGTGGGTCACCAGTCGGTTCTGCTACATCCATTTCCCCTCCGTACCTCGGGGCAGTTGTAAGCAGCTCCTCCACCTCATTGGTCCACTGCTCCATCATCCGGAAGATCTGATCTTGCTGACGCTGGTGGAATTGCATCACCCGGGCCTTCATCCAGGCCACGGTCTCAGGCTCAGGGTCTGGCACAGTCTCTATTGGGACTTCTGGCACCATGCTGTTAAGGGGTCGCGGTTCCAGCGGTTCCCCCTGGCATACTTCAGGGATGTCCCGGACGTCTGCAACCGGCTGGTCCGCCGGAGCGGCTGGGCAGGGTATCGCTACCGGTTGGGCAGGTAGCGGGCCTAATGGCGGGGAGGCAGCAGCTACTACGGGTAGCAGGGAGAGAGGCAGGGTGAGCGGAAGCCGGCCGGGCCCCTCAGCTCCAACGGCCGATCCCTCCGGAAAACAGGGGCGTGGGTCGCTTACCCGCTCCTCCAAATCCTCTTCTGCCTCGCGTCTCCACATAGCAGCCACCACATCCGCCATGTCGGTCTCCCACTCCTCCAGGAGGAGTTGCATATGGGCCTGCAGACGACTACTCAGCGGGACAGTCCGGTCCCTCAGCCACGTCGCCGTGCCGGGCGCGGGGGCTTCCTCGTTGGGAGTTGGGTTGTACATCTTGGGAATCGTGCCTTCCAGGAACCCAGTATTGCTGCAGAGTCCTGGCGTCTCTGCTTTTATAGCTGCAGCTACATGCGTCCAGCCGCCATCGCGTCCCCCTTAGCTCTTTCCGGCCCCTCCTCTCTCGGGGCGGGGTTTTGGCCTTCGCGCCTCTACTGCTCGAGAAGACGCTCGAGCGGGAACTTTTCGCGCCAAAGATGGCGGCTTCTGAAATTTTTCTGCCGGATACCTCCGGCGGTAACAAGGCGCACCTCTACCAGACGGCAGAGCGGTAAGATCCTGTTCGTGACGCCAAGTTGTCGCGGGCGGGGAGGAGGGTGTCAGCACACTACGCTCACCCCCTTCTGCTCGGGTCCGGCGGCCGCTGCTCAGTGGTGGCTCGAGCTGTAGGCCGGATCCCGGTTTCTCGAGCGACACTCCTCACCCGTGAGTGAAAAGGGGTTTGTGGTTGGGTGTGGGGATTGTTATAGTTCGTGACGCCACCCACGGTTGTGGTGATTGCACCACCGCTGCTCAGTATGGGGGTCCCGGGGATGGTGATGCGGAGCAGCCAGGTGTTGTGTTGCCCCTCCGTGGGTAGGGGTTGGTGATCCCGGGGCCCAGTGATGAGATGTAAAGTGTAGGGCCTGGTGGGCGCAGGGACGCGGGGGCAGCGCTGTGCCTTGCGGCACTGTGGTACTCACTCAGCCTGAGACGTGGACACAGTTTGTACGGTAAACCAAACGGCTGGTAGGACGGTCCCACAGACGGCTGCACCTGCACTCCCGGTAGGTGACGGTGATGTCCCTCTTCCTTGCACCTATGTTTGACTTGTGGTAGCGGTGGATTCCCTCCGGTTACCCGCTCCCCGACTGCAATCTGGGCCGGAGGAGCTCTACACTTTGCCCGCAGGCGCTGGCCCTGAGAAACTGGTGCCGTGGCGGTGGCGGTGTCTCTCTGCTTCAGGTTGAGCTGTTGCCTTCAATCGGGACTTGGTTGTTGGGGGATCTGCGTCCCCGTCACTGACGGATTCGGCAAATTTGGCGACTCCTAGCCTTGCCGGGGTCCGAGAGGCCCCTGCCCTGGTGCTGACTGTCCTTCGGAACACTGCTCCAGACCACCGGGCACACAGCCAACGGGGTCCTTCCAGGAACTTCAAACGGTCCCCCTCCAGACAGTCACCGCCGCCCTCGCCTGACCTTGCTGATCTGGCCCTCCACAAAGCTGGACCCTTCAGGCTTTCTTTCTCTTCTGTCACTTCACTTGCTTTCCTCCTTTACCACTTTCCTGCTTTACTTTCACTCTCACTTTGCTGTTTACTTTCGCCCTGTCTAGACTACTCCTCCACTCCTTCCACTTCCTCCTCCCTGACTAGACTCTGTTGTTCACTCTTTCATGTCCCTCACTGGACTCAACTTCACTCTAGCCCTGCCTGGGCTAATCTGCCTGGTTTCTCCTGCCTCCAGAGCTGTGACCTCCTTGGTGGGCGGAGCCAACCGCCTGGCCCACCCCCTGGTGTGGATCATCAGCCTCTGGAGGAAGGCAACAAGGATTTGTAGTTTAGCTGTGATGTGCCTACCTGGAGTGTGGGGTGTGGTGGTGGTGTGACCTGTGACCCCTGGCTTGCCCAGGGCGTCACATCTGCACACACTACATCTGATCTCGTTGATTTTACCCCCAGTGTGCGCAGCTTGCACACATCTGAGTATCAATCTTACCCGAGCACAGCGCTGCTCGCTTCAGTGGTTTGCGCTCGTAACGCTCTCAAACTTCGAACATGAACTCTTTTTTTTCGTGTAGTCTGTGTTCAGACCTGAACTTTGAACATCGAACTGCAGGTTTGCTCGTCTCTATCCAAAATGTCTTCCTGGCTGTCTGCAGCTCCTATTCAGACTTTCTAGTTTCTCTAGAATTCTGTCTTCTATTTGCCTCCGATTTTTGAGGACCTCTTTTTCCTGTCCGCCTGCGGTTTTCAGGATGTCTTTCTGGCTCTATGCGGCTTCCATGGTATTAAAGGAAATCTGTCAGCAGCTTTCTTCATACCTCATCTAAGAGGAGCATGATATAAGCAAAGAGACCCTGAATCCAACGATGTATCACTTAAGGCCCTGTCACACATAGAGATAAATCTGCGGCAGATCTGTGGTTGCAATGAAATTGTGGACAATCAGTGCCAGGTTTGTGTACAAATGGAACAATATGTCCATGATTTCACTGCAACCACAGATCTGCCAAAGATTTATCTCTGTGTGTGACGGGGCCTTTAGTTTACTGGGTGCAGCAGTCTGACACAATCAGAGTTTTTAGATTTCGGATGTGGAAGAGCTCAGGAATCGGTTCCGCCCACACCAGGCTCTCTGTGTACAAGGTCTATAGGCAATGATCTGCTAATCACAGCAGAGGACGTCCCGGACTAACTGACTTCTAATGCGGCAATTATAATTTGAGAGTTAAGAATATCCTGCACATAGAAGACCTCATGTATAAGTGATACAAACCACACAATTCAACAACACTTGTTTCCACATGATTGCATTCATCCTTTTTTTCCCGATATTGAGAGCTCTGGGCTTCTGTGATGAACCAAAAATAAAATGATTGTTTAATTGAATAAGTGCATATGCCAAATCTTTATTAACTTTTTCTTTATTTTTGCTCTATTCTTTCCTCTCTTTTTTTGCCCTTACAACCCCATCCTACAAGCACTTTCTGTATTGTTGTTCTTGTTTTTTTTTTCTTCATTTTTTAAATTTAATTATTTTTTACTTTTTCTTATTATTTTAAGTTTGACCCTTCTCATGAAGGTCATTCATTCATTTTGGCTATTATTTTTGATTGACATTGAATAGGTTTTGTGACCTGTTGTCCTTTGCCTCAGGGTTATTTGAGGCCAAAGAAAGACAAAACGTTGCTTTTTCAATATTTAAGACCTTTCTTCTTCTCAGTCTTCTAACCACGGAACTGAATTAAATCGGATTTTGATCAAATATTTATTGTTTTTCGTGAAGTTTCAAACTAAGATTTTGATTCTACCCATCTGTTATTTTCTACTCTTTCGCTAATTTGTTATTCTCATAGTACGTTTGTTTACTTGTGAATTCTTTGGGTTTTAGGAATATAGAGAAATAAAGCTTCTTAGCATAAGGTCTTGTGACAAGGCTATGCAAAGAATGTGCCTTTACTACGCATATTACACTGTACGGACCTTGTTAACTTTCTTGCAGGTGAAAAAATAGAGCAATCTAATACAAGGGACCAGCTTGAGATCCCACTTTTGGCATCGACAATTTATGCCCAATTTCATTATTTATTCACAGGATCATATTTAGATGGGATTCAGACCTACATTGGGTTAGTTTTGGGGTCCAATCTAAAGTATTGGGATTATATTCTATCAACCTTATGAAAAAAAAATATTCTTCCTCTTAGGCCTGCAAGACACTTCCGCAAAAAACACGTGCGTGTCTCGCATTCTGTTTTTTGGGTCTGTGTTCCGTTTTTGATGTCTGTTTCACTGGTACGTGTGACATCCATGTGATGGTGTATGCTCGCCATGCGTCCGTGTATGCGTGAGATACATACGTGTCATGTCCGTGTTCAGTCCGTTTGTATGTTGCACAGCTGCAGTCCTGAGAGCAAGTAAGGCAGGATATGAGGTTTTGGCGACAGACATAATGACCTTAATTGACCTGCAGGAATGGAAACAAGTGGAGGTGATGTTTGGATTAAAAACGCACAACGGACGATACGGATAGCACACGAAAATGCTACGTGTCACGTACGTGCAGGCACGGACCATTGACTTTAGCGGGTCCGTGTCTGCGTGATGTCGGAGAAACGCGGACATGTCAGCCGTGTGAAAAAACGCACACACGTACAATCCACACGGACACACGTTCCGTGTGGCTTTACGTGTGTGTGCCTGTTACCATAGGGTAACATTGGTGCATGTGTGCTCGTGCCGCCGGAATGTGTAAAAAACATACCAAACACGTACCGGCGGCACGGAAGTGTGTTGCAGGCGTTAGGAGGTTATTAATTATGAGCCGGAGTATAAAAATAGAGTGTCCTATAGTTTTCAAAACAGCACTCCTTCTTTGTGCTATATTTCCACTCACAGTAGCATTCTCTTACCTGTGTCTTATACTACTGCTCATCCGGAACCTTAAAAATATATGTATTCTATAAATATATTGTAATATTCTATTTATTTATATATATATATATATATACTATATATATATATATATATATAGATGTATATATATATATATAGTATTTTTTGCCTCAAGAATATAAATCTAGATTATGGGGAATATATGGTGGATTTTATATGGTGGATAATTATATAAACAGAATATTAGGTACAGAACATTTATACGGCTAATATGGGGCCCCTATAGTAAAACTTTGAAAAATTATCTACTTCATCATCCTTATTAACTTACAAAAGTGAATTTGAACAATATGAATGTTATCAAAATGCAACTTCTTACTCCACTGGGTAAAAAGGGGGGAAAGAAAGCAAGTTAAAATATTTTCTAAAGGTACCGCTGTGGGTACGTCAGCAACCCCCCAATATAACATTGCTCCCATCTACAGAAGGATGATTCACATTATGACAGCTATTTACAATATAATTTGATGCCACTGCATCCTTTCATGCAGCACATCATACTTTCTATATCAAAATATCTGTTGCTCATAATTGGAAAGCTGCATCAGAACAACATATAGTGCTATAAGCTTTGTGTGTTATGAAACCTGAACATGCAGGATGTATGTGCAAGAAAAGACTACAGTAATTTGTAAACCGTCAATTTGCCCTAAGGATGAACTACTAAGCTATTTAACAAAGTGGTATGATTGAAATTTGCCCTTGAGTGATACTCGCACTGACTCGGACACATTAGGATGATATATCTTCTGTGAACCAACCTGAATATTAATTTTGCATAGAAAAGCATCAACATTAAAAGAAAGGCAAAAAAAAACCAAAGAATGAGAAAAAGTAAATATATAAAAAATGCTGATATTTTTGTTTGAAGTCTTTTTTTTTAATTTTTGGGTACTCATTTTAGTACATAAAATTTAGATATTAATTTATATTACTTTTACTAATTTATATTAACAGAAAATTTATATTTCTTATATTTTATTTTTTATTTTATTTTATATTTTGACTGTTCCCCTCCTTTCCGGCTATGGTCATATATTTTTTTCTTTATTGATACAATCATATGAGAGCTTTTTTGCAGGATAAGTTAACGATTATAATTTCACCATAGTTTACCATACAATGTATTGGACAATTGCAAAAAAAATTATTGTGGTGTAAGGAAAAACTTTTTTCCTTGCGGAGACTGACAAACCAATCTTAGGCCTCTTTCACACGTCCGTGTCTCCGGTACGTGTTTGGTCCGTCTCCTCATGTACCGGACCATGTGTACGTGTGGAGCATACGTGTGCCCGTGTTTTCCACACGTAGACATGTCAGTTTTTCTCAGGCATCACGAGTGTCACACGGAACGCAAACGGACCACACAGAGGTGTTCCATGTGAAATGCCCCGAAGAAAACACACGTGTCTGAGAAAAAAAATAACAAAACTTTACTCACCTTCTCCAGCCCTGCTGTCTCTGCCGCTGCTGTCACTTGCTTCCGGCCACCGCTCATTATGCTCATTGCATATTCTCTCACTGCGGGCCGGAAGCAGGAGCAGCGGAGAGTAGGCAGGCCTGGAGACTGAAGATCAGCACCACGGACAGCGACGCCAGGGACAGGTGAGCAGAAAGTTCCCGTTCTCTGTGTGTTATCACGGAGAACAGATGGAGAACACACGCAGTGCCATAAACACGGCACACGGACGGCAAAACGCACCTTTGACACATTCGTGAAAAAACATGCATGATTTTCACGGACGTGTGAAGGAGGCCTTACTGAAAGTGAGGAGTCTTATAGCTGCGGTGCTCCTCTGGGAAATATGCAAATTGTCTCTTCAGGGAGGAAGAAGACAAATTCTATTGCCCCCTATTGGAAGTAGCAATCCTAAAAGTCAAAAGTGACTTTCCCAACGAGCCTTGTCATATGACTTAGGATTTATTCCAGATCAGAACCTCGATTTGCAGAGTTAGACTGAGATAGAAGATGACAGTTGGTGCTTGTAAAATTCTACAGAGATAATAATATTATATTATAGAGATGGGGAGGGAGAGGATCTAGAGAGGAAGATACAGATATCCTGCTGCAAGGTCTCCTGATTTAGGCTACATGCGCACGCTGCTTTTTTTGCTGCTTTTTTGGCTGCAGTTTTGTCAGCAGAACTTTCTGACATTTGACTTCCCAGCAAAGTCTATGAGAAGTCAGATTGAGGGGCACTGCAGCCAGAAACTTTGAGATGCTGCCCCCTGACTGCTGGCCCCCATGCATGTTAAATAGAGGTCTCCCCCCTGGAAAGACACTGACCTGCCGCCCCCCTCCTTCTGTGGTGTGACTGGCCTAAGCCCCGCCTCCTGGATACATATCACTGTGCTGCCCAGCCTCCGGCCTCTCTGCTGCAGAACCCGGACCTGTTTGGGCAGCCGGACACAGGGACCCGCTCCTGGAGGCGGTAAGAGAGCTATCAGCAGGGAGGTAAGCGTTTCAGCTCACAGCGCTGTTAGCTGTGAGCGGCTCCCTCTCTGCTGAGGCACAAGCGATGTGTGCCGGTGAGCGCGGCGTTCTAAGGGAACTACCCGCCCGCTGGTCCGCTTGCGCTCGCCATTATTTAACAGCCTTAACCCCCTCCACCACCCCCCCCCTACCATCCTCCCCTAAAATCAGCATGGAGGAAAGCGTCCTGCTCACGGCGCTTTTAGCTGCGAGCGGCTCCCTCAATGCTGAGGCACAAGTGACATGTACCGGCGAGCGGCGTTCTGAGGGAACTACCCCGCCCGCCGGTCAGCTTGTGCTCGCCGTCAATCTGCCCCAACCACCCCCCCCCCTCCCCTTTTCAGCAGGGAGGGAGGCGTGCTGCTCATGGCATTGTTAGCTGTGAGCGGATCCCTCCCTGCTGAGGCTAATAAGCTATTGTGTTCCGGCGAGCGGCGTTCTGAGGGAACTGCCCGCCCGCCGGTTAGTTTGAGTTGCTGTTAAATTTAAAAAGGAGCGCTTCGCGCTCTTTTTCTACGGCGCCCGCCCACCCGCCGCCCCCTATCACTGCCGGCACGGGGGGGGGGAGTACCGGGGGCGATCTGTGGGTTGGTGCGGTCCCTGTTGCAGGCGCAAGTTGGAAGCGCTGCAAGCGGGGGGTGCGCTGGCCTGCTGGAGTAATGAGCTCCGCTCCCCTGTACCGGCCCCCCCCACCACCCCACATCTTCTCAAATACCCCATCGTGACACTGTACGCATTGGGGCTGTAGGCAGAACAAACCCCCCCCCCCTTCCCCCCGGGGGTCCTGGCGTGGTATGGCGGCGGTTGGGATGACGTTGAACACCGTGTTATGCGGTCATTTGCAGGTACCCCGGCCATTGTTGTAGTCAAAACATGGTGCGGGTAGCTGCGGCGACCGTAGTCAGTCAGCCTCACTATAGCATCGGCGTGGGCATCGGGGCTCTGAGCATCGTCATGGAGGAGGAGAATAAAAAAAAAAAAAAAAAAAAAAAAAAGTCACATTGGTAGAGCTAGATCCCACCACTGCGGCGGAATGGTCGAGGTCGCCGCGTGGCAAACGCATTCTCGTCCCCAGGACTAAGTCTGGTGAGGTCCCGCTGCGGGACGAACAGCATCTGGGTACATTTGGTCCGGACAGCGGAGTTGCCGTTGGAACCGGGCGTGCAATTTCCAGAAGAAGGGTCTGCTTTTTCCTGCATCTTCTGGTAAGTACCAGTATGTGGGATTTTGGGTGGGATAAGTGCCCCAGGGGAAGGGTAACGTGATGTCACCAGGCAACAGGATTCCCACCCAATTCTACATTCTTCCTACTGAGTTATGTATGACCAACACTGTGGGTGGACTGTGGAAATCTCACACCCTGATATTATAGGCAGTTGTAGTATCTGCCGTTACTGAATACTGTGGTCGGCATTCCACAACCTGACTGCTCTAACTGTAAAAAACCCTTTCCTATTTATTTTTAAAAAAAAAAAAAAAAAAAAAAAGTCTTGTGCCAGTCCTTTATACAAACAGGTATTTATGCAGGAAAATGGGATCCCCATTATAACTTAGTGCTGTAGCTGAAAAGTTGCAGGTTTGGTACCTTTTCGCTGCTGGTTTGTGTTTCATCTTAACAGACAAAAATGAGCAAGTGATGTGCAAAATTTTGCATCTTTAATATTTTATTTAATTGCATAATTATGTCCACATGAATATCCCCTCAAAAAAAAAAAAAAAATCAATTTTAATTTTTGATCTCAGGTGTATATAACTGACAAATGGCTATCCAATGTTTACCAGACAGAGATTATTCTAATATTATACGATAGAGGGTGCCGACTAACTATATTATTTGAAGCAATTGTATTATATATATATAAAAAAAAAAAAAACCCTCTTATAGGATTTGCAGCTATTCGGAATGCTTGGCCACATGGAAACAGGTTTATTCACTATTACCCGTTACCTGGACGCTCTACACTCCATCTCTGGGAACCCACAGGGAATGCTTTAACTTTGTAAGGTCGTGTCTACGGCATTAGTTTTTCCCAGGTGCCTTTACCCTGGCGACCAAGGGTATTACTAAGTGGCAGTGTTGGGTGGCCCGGGTTTTTGGTACATGTGTCCAACCTCAGGAGCGGTAAGTTTTAACTTGTATTCCGTAACATGGAACCAGGATATGGGCGCCTCTAAAGGTGGACCTGATGGTGTAGTGGAATTTCTCGTCAAGTGCCAATTGCCATTTTTAAAAAAAAAAACAAAAAAAAAAAAACAAAAAAAAAACGAAACCTTTAATTTATATAGCGCTCACATATTCTGCTGTGCTTTGCATGCGTTGGGGACGCTGTCCCCATTGGGGCTTACGGTCTGGATTCCCTACCTGTATGTTTTTGGGGGTGTGGGAGGAGGCCGGAGTGCCTGGAGGAAACCCACGCAGACACGGGGAGAACGTGCAGGCTTCTTGCGTATGGTGTCCTGGGTGGGATTTGGGCCCAGGACCCTAGGGCTGCATCTGGCCACTGAGCCATCGTGCCGTGCCATAATAATTTCAAGAGCAGGAACAGACAGATTTGTAGGTGGATTATTTCCGGCGTTGCAGGGCCAGCTGTTTGGGATCATTTGCAATACAAAGTGTTTATATAGTTTTATATATATATATATATAATATATATATAAAAAAAAAAAAAAAAAAGTTCCCGATGCTGGGCCCGGCGGGCATGGTCCGGTAACCTAACTTTGATTGCGCCTTTCCCCCTATTTAGGTTCCAGCTAAACAAAAGGGGGGGTAGACTGGGAAATAGGAGGATGACCAGTGGTTCGACGATGCCGGTGGGTAAAAGTCTTAACCAACTACAGCTCCTTCCTCAAATAAGTAATCAGGCTGATTAGGTTTTTTGTGGCTTGGAATGCCTATGGGTCAACGCAGGGTTGAAGTCAATACAGGCATCTGGTTTCCGGGTTAGTATCGCTCACCCTATTGCAATCCCAATCCCAGGTATTTTGGTAACTCCACCCACCAGCAGGATCAAGGCTGGGAGTGCGCAGCTAGATGGTGGGGTGTTCGGTGAAGTTAGGCTTATGATCCGGGCCCCCATTTTGCATTGACCTGACGGTTCTATGGTACGTTATGCAGCGGGTGTTGTTTGGTGGCTGATGTGCGTGACGATTTCCCAAGCCACCCTTTAGTAATACACACCCTGTAGTATTCAGTGAACGTGCACCATTTTGGTTGCAAGCAACCTGTTACGAGGTCGGTCTTCCCGTTTTTAAATTGTGGAACTGTACTGAAGCGATGTGGGCCTTGTGGGGTGTAAGGTATTTAAGGGTTGGATGATTAGCGGCAAGCGAGTGGATCACAGTAGGCCTATTCTTTTCTAGCCATAGATTGTTCCAAAAAAAAAAAAAAAAAAAAAAAAAAAAAGGGGGGGGTTTGGATTTTTCGCCCCATTGCGAATCTATACCTTGATGTTTTGGATCTTTTTTCCCTCACTCGGCGGGCGTCCCGACGTTGTCGGTTATGTCTCTTAGGCGAGCGGGTGTGATGGGACTAGTTTTTACCCACGACGACGGCCCTTCATTTTAGCGTCACGGAGTTAGTCCTACATTTTGTGGGCTGGTTTTGGTTGGTAATGTGATGGTTCCTCGTTATTTTGGTGTTTGCCAGCCGTGGTACCCGGTACGTACTCTACCAGAGTTGGGGTGTTCCAAGGCTTCAGGGGCCAGCATACATGAGCACAGTTTCAGTGGATTAGGTGACTGCAATTGAAATGCATTAAGAGGGACGTTAGGACTGAGTTGGTTTTTGAAATCTTGTTTTTATTAGTCACGTAAGAAGATTCAGAACAGCGTACAGGGCTAATGTAAAATGACATGATTGTGATTTGTTTATTTTTAAAAAAAAAAAAAAAGTTTGTGGGTTTTTGCCAGTATCACCTTGGAGAGAAGAGGTGTTTGATGGTTACGAGAATTCTCTGTTCTGACATTGTTTTCCTTTCAGATCCAAGTCGGCCCAGTGACTGGGTCCGAGGTTACTTCCATATATGTTGGCTGCGAGGAGAGCGGATCTTCGCCTTGGTGGTCGGTTCCTTGTTCCTGTTACAGTGGATGTAATTGGAGAGGTTGCCGGAGCTTGGCTCAGCTGTGGGTCTATCAGAGGCGATCAAGATTGCGTGAGCTCTCTTTTCTCCAACCGACTTGGTGATACACATAGGCTTCAAGTATCTGGTCCAAGGCCGTCTAGCTAGGCCTCTTACCCTTATCCGGTCAGAGAAGTACAAGTTTCCCTGTTTTAGTTCGGAGTGTTACAACGATCCGGTCGAAGGTAACCCTCTGGCCAAGGGGGCATGGAGCTAAGGAAGAATGTGATAAGGATCTCTCCTGGCGCATGGTCAATCAGGGCCTACCCAAGTTGTGCTGTTAATAAAGTGTTAAAAAAAAAAAAGTTGTTGGTCTGGCACCGCCAGCTGGAAGGCAATATTTGGCTGTCCTTAAGCTTGGATGGGTACATCCCAAATGATGATGTTATGGATATGGTGGTTGCGGAAATGCCTGGGACGGCTCAGGTATTTTTTAGTTTTTGGGGGGGGTCGCAGCTTGCTGGCGCTGTGCTGCTCCTTGGCGGAAGGGGTAGGAAAAGTGGTGGTGAATTACCCGCGCCGGACGGCCGGAAGGCGGTACATTTACCTGAACCCCGTGATGTTGGCAAGTTAATGCCTGGTTAAAAGCTGCGACCAAATTTTATGCCAAAAGATGAGAGTGGTTTTTCCCCATGCCTCTCTCCAAAAATATGGAAAATTTCAAATAAAAGTATTTTAATTTATAAGAGAACGGTGTCGTGTCTTTCTATGGGGGAAAATGGTGGTAGTTGGGTCCTGGCAGTCTGAGGGGCACTGCAGCCAGAAACTTGAGATGCTGCCCCCTGACTGCTGGCCCCCATGCATGTTAAATAGAGGTCTCCCCCTGGAAAGACACTGACCTGCCGCCCCCTCCTTCTGTGGTGTGACTGGCCTAAGCCCCGCCTCCTGGATACATATCACTGTGCTGCCCAGCCTCCGGCCTCTCTGCTGCAGAACCCGGACCTGTTTCCCACCCTCCCTCCCTTTTTGTTTTCCAATTTTGATTGAGTTTACGGTGTTTAAGTCGCAGCAGCGGAAGGGGTAGGAAAAGTGGTGGTGAATTACCCGCGCCGGACGGCCGGAAGGCGGTACATTTACCTGAACCCCGTGATGTTGGCAAGTTAATGCCTGGTTAAAAGCTGCGACCAAATTTTATGCCAAAAGATGAGAGTGGTTTTTCCCCATGCCTCTCTCCAAAAATATGGAAAATTTCAAATAAAAGTATTTTAATTTATAAGAGAACGGTGTCGTGTCTTTCTATGGGGGAAAATGGTGGTAGTTGGGTCCTGGCAGTCTTGTCATGTGCACACTGCAGTTTATTTGTCAGCGTTTTTTTTGTCAAAAGTTTGTGACAAAAAAATGCAGCATGTTCATTCTTTCTGCGTTTTTGTCAACATTTGTCACCCATTGAAATCAATGAGGGCATCAAAAACGCAGGAAAAATGCATGCTAATCACAAGTGGTGCATTTTACCTGCGTTTTACCTGCGTTTTTGGTACCAAAAACGCAGGTGATTTGTCAGGCTACATGTGCACGCTGCTTTTTTTCCTGCTTTTTTGCTGCTTTTTTGGCTGCAGTTTTGTTGTCAGAACTTTCTGACATTTGACTTCCCAGCAAAGTCTATGAGAAGTCAGATTTGCTGTGCGCACATTGCAGTTTATTTGTCAGCGTTTTATTTGTCAAAGGTTTGTGACAAATAAAATGCAGCATGTTCATTCTTCCTGCGTTTTTGTCAACATTTGTCACAAAAACGCAGCAAAAACGCAGGGTGTGAAAAACGCACCAAAAGCGCACCGAAAACGCACCAAAAACGCACCTAAAATTACATGCGTTTTTTGTGACATTTCCAGGCTCTCTCTGACAAGGTGCAGTTTTGGCTGCAGTTTGTGAACACAAAAAGATGCAGCGTGCACATGTAGCCTCAGGAAGTGAGGTAACAGGCAAGTGGAAACCCCATTGTTCCATGCTAAATAGTGTAGGAGCAGTACTTTGGAGTGCAGCAGAAGACATGACCTGGTATCAACGTATGCAGATTAATGTAAGGAAGCTGATTGAATTGGTAAGTATATTTCCAAAATTTCCACTGATAGTCCCGTCCTCCACGTGTTCCCCGAAGTACCACTGTCCCCAGCGTGCACGCACAGGGGAGATGATGTGGAGGACGGGACTATCAGCGGCGGCGGCAGTGAGAGGGGTCCATCATCTCCCTGTGTGTGCACGCTGGGGACACGGTACTTAGGGTAACACGTGGAGGACGGGACTATCAGCGGCGGCGGCAGCGAGAGGGGAAAAATCAATGTTTTCAGCTGCCAATGTCCATCCCCCTCTCGCTGCCGCTGATAGTCCCGTCCTCCACGTGTTCCCCAAAGTACCGCTGTCTCCATCGTGCACGCACAGGGGAGATGATGTGGAGGACATGACTATCAGCGGCGGCAGCAGCGAGATGGGAAAATCAATGTTTTCAGCTGCCAGAGCCACCAAATGAGGTGAGCCGCGCGATCAGATGAGCTGTCACTGAGGTTACTCGCGGCCACCGCTGGATTCAGCGGGTAACCTCAGTGACATTATCAGCTGATTGCGCGGCTGTCTTCATTAGCTGAGTGGAGCTGACAGGAGCGGCGGTGTCTGCTGCTGCTCCGGTCACCTCCATGCAGCAGAGCTGGAAGCGACGCTGGACCATCCTGGATTACGCCGGACATGGAGGGCTTTGTCGGGCTTATTAAATGGGAGGAGGGAATTTGTTAGTGTTTTTTATTTCTAATAAAGGATTTTTTCAAGTGTGTGTTTATTTACTGTAACTTACAGATTAATCATGAAAGGTATCTCGGGGAGACGCCTGACATGATTAATCTAGGACTTGTTGGCAGCTATGGGCTGCCAATAACTCCTTATTACCCCGATTTGCCAACGCACCAGGGCAAATCGGGAAGAGCCGGGTACAGTCCCAGAACAGCCGCATCTAATGGATGCGGCCATTCTGGGCGGCTGCTGACTGATATTGTTAGGCTGGGGGGCTCCCCATAACGTGGAGCTCCCCATCCTGAGAATACCAGCCTTCAGCCGTATGGCTTTATCTGGCTGGCATTGAAATTGGGGGAGACCGCACGCCGTTTTTTTAAATTATTTATTTATTTCTATGCGCCATAGTGACACACCCACTGGCTGCTGTGATTGGGTGCAGTGAGACATCTGTCACTCAGGGGGGGGCGTGCCTCACTGCAACCAACCAATCATAGGCGTCGGTGGGCGGGGGAAGCAGGGAAAATGTGATGGAATAATGAGCAGCCGGCATTTTCAAAAGAGAAGAAGCCGCCAGAGCAGTGTGACAACCGTGCAGCGCCGCGCCCGTGATTGATGAGTATAAAGGAGGAAGGGAGGGAGAGACTGACCGACAGAGAGAGAGACCGACCGACAGAGAGACTATTTACACACAGTCTGGGCATGCCCAAAAACGAAACCGGCACCGGCTTCCGGCATATGATCCGGCATCCATAGGCTATCATTATAAAACATCCCACCAGATACGTATTTTTGCCGGGTACAAAAACGTTCCCTTCAACGTTCCATCCGGTCTCCGGACAAGCAAATTTTGCCGGATCAAGACAAGCATTATGGGTTTGTTTGAACTGAAAAATACATGAAACAATTGTTGACAAAACTGCAGCCAAAAACGCACCAAAAAAGCAGCAAAAACGCACCAAAAAAGCACCTACATTTTTTGTGACATTTCCAGGCTCTCTCTGACAAGGTGCAGTTTTGGCTGCAGTTTGTGAACACGAAAAAGAAGCAGCGTGCGCAGGCCACTGTACTTGATAGACCTAGAGGTCATCATTTGAAAAACTCCTGCTCCTCGTAAACTTGTCACAGTGGTGCTGGAGGGGTAAGAGAGGGAGCCCCCTTCAAATGCAGTGATTGCTATTGATTCTGACATATAGAAGATAGAAGGGGGATAACATCATCGGGACCTGAGCCAATCAGGTCCCAATGATGTTGAACAGGCACTTGTAGGACTCTGGGGTTCCCGATCCGAGAAAAATGGCTGACCATAAAGAAATGTTGACACTTCATAAAGCCCTGCAAGCAGGGGTGGACATATTATTTATTCAAGCTGTGCAGTTGCAGCGGGGCCCAAGAGGTGAGGGGTGCCATTTTTACCTCCAAAACAGGTGGAATTGTGCCTTATGATGAGTTATTGGGCTGCAAAGGGCCCATACAGTTAGGTCCAGAAATATTTGGACAGTGACACAAGTTTTGTTATTTTAGCTGTTTACAAAAACATGTTCAGAAATACAATTATATATATAATATGGGCTGAAAGTGCACACTCCCAGCTGCAATATGAGAGTTTTCACATCCAAATCGGAGAAAGGGTTTAGGAATCATAGCTCTGTAATGCATAGCCTCCTCTTTTTCAAGGGACCAAAAGTAATTGGACAAGGGACTCTAAGGGCTGCAATTAACTCTGAAGGCGTCTCCCTCGTTAACCTGTAATCAATGAAGTAGTTAAAAGGTCTGGGGTTGATTACAGGTGTGTGGTTTTGCATTTGGAAGCTGTTGGTGTGACCAGACAACATGCGGTCTAAGGAACTCTCAATTGAGGTGAAACAGAACATCCTGAGGCTGAAAAAAAAGAAAAAATCCATCAGAGAGATAGCAGACATGCTTGGAGTAGCAAAATCAACAGTCAGGTACATTCTGAGAAAAAAGGAATTGACTGGTGAGCTTGGGAACTCAAAAAGGCCTGGGCGTCCATGGATGACAATAGTGGTGGATGATCGCCGCATACTTTCTTTGGTGAAGAAGAACCCGTTCACAACATCAAGTGAAGTCCAGAACACTCTCAGTGAAGTAGGTGTATCTGTCTCTAAGTCAACAGTAAAGAGAAGACTCCATGAAAGTAAATACAAAGGGTTCACATCTAGATGCAAACCATTCATCAATTCCAAAAATAGACAGGCCAGAGTTAAATTTGCTGAAAAACACCTCATGAAGCCAGCTCAGTTCTAGAAAAGTATTCTATGGACAGATGAGACAAAGATCAACCTGTACCAGAATGATGGGAAGAAAAAAGTTTGGAGAAGAAAGGGAACGGAACATGGTCCAAGGCACACCACATCCTCTGTAAAACATGGTGGAGGCAACGTGATGGCATGGGCATGCATGGCTTTCAATGGCACTGGGTCACTTGTGTTTATTGATGACATAACAGCAGACAAGAGTAGCCGGATGAATTCTGAAGTGTACCGGGATATACTTTCAGCCCAGATTCAGCCAAATGCCGCAAAGTTGATCGGACGGCGCGTCATAGTACAGATGGACAATGACCCCAAGCATACAGCCAAAGCTACCCAGGAGTTCATGCGTGCAACAAAGTGGAACATTCTGCAATGGCCAAGTCAATTACCAGATCTGAACCCAATTGAGCATGCATTTCACTTGCTCAAATCCAGACTTAAGACGGAAAGACCCACAAACAAGCAAGACCTGAAGGCTGCGGCTGTAAAGGCCTGGCAAAGCATTAAGAAGGAGGAAACCCAGCGTTTGGTGATGTCCATGGGTTCCAGACTTAAGGCAGTGATTGCCTCCAAAGGATTCGCAACAAAATATTGAAAATAAAAATATTTTGTTTGGGTTTGGTTTATTTGTCCAATTACTTTTGACCTCCTAAAATGTGGAGTGTTTGTAAAGAAATGTGTACAATTCCTACAATTTCTATCAGATATTTTTGTTCAAACCTTCAAATTAAACGTTACAATCTGCACTTGAATTCTGTTGTAGAGGTTTCATTTCAAATCCAATGTGGTGGCATGCAGAGCCCAACTCGCGAAAATTGTGTCACTGTCCAAATATTTCTGGACCTAACTGTATATTGTTCTTGCACAGGGGCCCTCTGCTGCCTGTGTCCGCCACTGCTTGCAATGGTTGACGTTTTTTACCATCGGTAGTCAGGAACAGGTTAAAGATCTTCCAAGGATAGTCTTTGCACCCCTCTAGTAGATCTATACACATGTGAAGGAATGGTCAAACAACTAGAGCACAATTGAAGTTTGGAAATGTCTCCTTTATGCACGAGACCCCACACTGTCCTCTGCCGTCCTAAAATCTTGAAATAGATTTTGGCCGAGGAGTCGGCGCATAGTGATACATGATGCTGAAATCAGATTACTGTCCCCACCTCAACCCGATGATTGCAAGCTCCACCGAGCACAACTATTAGGTGCCGGGAGCAAATATCGTAGGCTGAATGTTCCTAGTGTTCAGAGCACAATATTTAGCCAGGCATAAAATGGGCAAGTTATATATAAAACGAGGAAAATAACTATTATGTTTTTATATATCTCATAACCCATAATTTATTTTGTTATTTTAGTTATTTCCAATGATGCATCGTATGCAAATGCCATTTTCTAACTCTTTCCTATCCTGTATGCGCTTAGGCTAGTTTCACACTTGCGTTCAGCGCATTCCGTCACTATGGAGAATAGCGCAGTCCGGTAACGGACTGCGCTATTCTCCATAGAGTTGTATGGACGACGCACTGTAACGCAAGTGTCGTTATTTTGACGCTGCGTCGGGCGGATGGAACGCAGCATGTAGCGTTTTTCTGCGCTTGGCGGAGTGTCAAAAAAACGCAACCTGCAGGAATCCGTTTGGCGTCCGTTGTTTTTATAATGGACGCCTATGGTGGCGGAGTCCGTTAGAATGCGTCATTTGACGGATTCCGTTAACACATCCGTCTTTACACAACTGCGCATGCACAGATGTGTAAAGTCAAGGAAAAAAAACCTATAACGGATTGCGTTATTTTGTACGATCCGTAGCATCGGTTGTGCCACTATATGCAACGCATCCGTTGCATGCGTCACACAACGCAATTCTACGGCTCCCGTCCAACGCAAGTGTGAAACTAGCCTTAGTTGTCACATAACAGATATATACTTGTCAGCTCAAGTTTATATAAATAATGGGAGATAATTAGAAGTGAAGATGTAGAGAGTTGTCACACAGTGCCCCGTCTGACGTGACTCTATCCATTATAACATTTTTTAAAATAATTGAACCCTTTCCTATTTTCATATTCGCTTTTTTATTTATTTTATTTTCCTACCTTTTTTCCAAGAGCCGGAACGTTCTTATTTATCACTTGACGTATGATGTATGAGAGCTTGTATTTCTTTTTGTGTGATGCAGTTTGGAATGATACCATTTATTTTCCCATATAATGGAAAAATGGGAAGAAAATTCCAACTGCGATTGGTTTTGGGTTAATTTTTCATAGTGATCTTTGTTCAGTAAAAATTACTTGGCAGGGTGAGGCTATAATGCAGTATGATTACTATAAGGCTAAGTTCACACTTCCGTTGTTTTGCATCAGTCACAATCCGTAGCCTTGAGGAATTACGGTATCCTGCAAAATATTTTGCAGGAATCCTGTTTTCCCCCATAGGCTTCTATTAGTGACGGATTGCGACTGATGATGCTACGTTGCATCCGCTGCGTCGCGGTCAGTCGTTTTTTAACTGACCGCCGGGCAGGAGCAACGCAGCATGTAACGGTTTTTTGAGCAGCGCGATCCGTAGGATTTCGCTGCGCATGCGCTCTCTGGCTCCCCGCCCCCGTAACCAGGATAAACATCGGGTAACCAAGCAATGCGCTTTGGTTAGTTACCCGATATTTACAGTGGTTACGGGTGCAGGGAGCCCGCGCTAAGCTGGTATCCAAGATAAATATCGGGTAACCAAGCAAAAAGTGCTTTGCTTTTAGTTACCCGATATTTACCCTGGATACAGTGTGCAAGGAGGCGACACTTCACCACTCGGCTCCGCCCCCTCCCGCACTCCGCATGTGTACACACACACACTCACACACACACACTCACACTCGCACACACTCACTTGTCCCCAGCCCTGCAGTCCCCGCGGCACTGAGGTCCTCAGCTCCGCTCGGCTCCGCCCCCTCCCGCACTCCGCATGTAGACACGCATGTAGACACACACACACACACACACACATACACACACACTCACTCACCTGTCCCCAGCCATGCAGACCGCGGCACTGACGTCCTCAGCTCCGCCCCCCAAACTCCGCCCCCCCGAACTCCGCCCCCGCACACAACGGAGTCCGACAAAGAAATTCTTTTCTTTGTCACCGCTGTCATCCGTTGTACAACGCATCAGTCACATGCGTCAAGCAACGCATGTGACTGATGCAAAACAACGGAAGTGTGAACTTAGCCTTAATTGGCTTTTCTTCATTATTGCAGTAGTTTTAAAAAAGCTTGAAATATAAAAATAATTGGTCTCTGTTACCATTTTCTGACAATATTGACATCAATATTTTTCCTTGGATGAAGCTATGTCGGGGCTTGTCTTTCTTGTAGGCTGTAATGTTTAAACAACACTTGAATTCAAATTCACAGAAGATCGTACATCCAATTTTATCCTCAAGAGCTACCGTAATTATTATACATAAAAACACTTTTATTATACCTTATTAAAAAAAAAAATTTATATACATCCTACACCGTGAATAATGACACACAAAAAATCCCAGGACCATGGGACAGCCGTAATAGATTGTTCCTGTCGAGAGAAAATTATATACACCTTCAGAGAATCAGTTTAATAATATTATTAAAGGCATACCTCCCAACCGTCCCGGATACAGCGGGACAGTCCCTCTTCTGAGCCTTTGATCCCGGGTCCCGCCCGTGAGGCTGTTTCTCCCGGCTCCACCCACCCACTGTAGCCCCGCCTCGCTGTTTCTCCCTTCTACAGAGCCGAGCGCGCACCTACTCCTGTGACTGCTGCTGAGGTATGAATCACCCCCTGCAGCAGAGCGACCCCCCTGCAGCAGAGCGACCCCCCTGCAGCAGAGCCCCCCCCCCTGCACCAGAGCCCCCCCCCCCCCCCCTGCACCAGAGCCGACCCCCCCCAGTCCTGGAGCCTGCGTTTGTCTGCAGCTGTTCTCTCTGATTCCCCGTGTGCGGCTTCTCACTGCTGCAGACACGCGGGGAGTCAGGAAGCTGAGGAGACCATGCAATCAGCACTTATCTCCTGCAGATAGCAGTGACAATAACCTATGCAGAGTGACATCTGCAGGCTTCTATTACCGATCAGTGGTCTCCTGCCTGTGGAGCAGAGCTGCTGGGTCCTAGCTTCCCAACAGCTTCAGCTCTGCTTTATCCTGGCTCCTCTACCAGTTAAAGGGAACCTGTCAGCAGAAATTTCACAATGAAAGTAATAGATTCCCCTCTGCAGCTCCTGGGCTGCTTCTAGAAAGGTTCCTGTTGTTATTGTGCCCCCTTTGAGACCTACAAAAATACTTTATGAAGTCTTACCTTTTTGTATGCAAATGTGTTTTTATGGTCACGGGGGCGGGCTGTCTGGCGTCCGTTATTCCCCCTCCTGCCGCTTTACGCAGTCCCCCATTGCTCATTTACATACACAAGGACGCCTTCCTCATGTAACTGTCCTCCCGAAGTTTTGCGCATGTGAACGCTTTTTCAGGTGATTGCGCAGGCACGAGATTATGGGCGGCGCTGTGATTGTCATCAACAGCGTTAACCAAGTACCCGCCCATAATCTCGTGCCCGCACTTTTCCCTCTGACTCCACCGTTATGCGCAAGTGCTGGCCATATGAACCATGTTACCTATTACTGCTTGCACGAGATTATGGGCGGGTACTTGGATGACTTTGCTGATGACAATCACAGCGCCGCCCATAATCTCGCGCCCACGGTAATAGGTAACATGGTTCATATGGACAGTGCTTGCGCATAACGGTGGAGGCAGAGTGAGAAGCGCGGGCACGAGATTATGGGCGGGTACTTGGATGACGCTGCTGATGACAATCACAGCGCCGCCCATAATCTCGCGCCCATGGTAATAGGTAACGTGGTTCATATGGCCAGTGCTTGCGCATAACGGTGGAGGCAGAGTGAGAAGCGTGGGCACGAGATTATGGGTGGGTACTTGGATGACGCTGCTGATGACAATCACAGCGCCGCCCATAATCTCGCGCCTGCGCAATCACCTCAAAAGCGTTCACACTTTGCACAGTGCTTACTCCCGCGAGAGTGGCACTGGGCATGCACAAAACTTCAGGAGGACAGTTACATGAGGAAGGCGTCCTCATGTATGGAAATGAGCAATGGGGGACGGCGTACAACGGCAGGAGGGGGAATAACGGACGCCAGGCAGCCCGCCCCCGTGACCATAAAAACAGATTTGCATACAAAAAGGTAAGACTTCATAAAGTATTATTTTAGGTCTCAAAGGGGGCACAATAGCAACAGGAACCTTTCCAGAATTCATCCCAGGAGCTGCAGAGGGGAATCTTTTATTTTTTTTGCTAAATTTCTGGTGACAGGCTCCCTTTAAAGGGAACCTATCAGGTGCAATCTGCACTCAGAGCCAGGAGCAGTCCTGGGTGTATATTGCTAATCCCTCCCTAACTGTCCCTGTATACACTAGCATAGATAAAGGCATCTATAGAAAAAGTATTTTTAAAGAGCTTATATCTTATGCTAATTAGCGCGGGGACTAGTCCCAAGGGCGTTACTTCACTTGGCTAGTCGGCTCATATAGCGTGTTAGTACTCACACATGGGCGTAATAACATGCTAACATGCTATGCGAGCCGACTAGCCAAGTGAAGTAACGCCCTTGTGACTAGTCCCCGCGCTCATTAGCATAAGATATAAGATCTTTAAAAATATTTGTTCTTGATCTCTTTATCTATGCTAGTGTATACAGGGACGGTTAGGCAGGGATTAGCAATATGTACCCAGAACTGCTCCTGGCTCTGAGTGCATATTGCACCTGACAGGTTCACTTTAAAGGGAACCTGTCACCAGATTTGGGGCCTATAAGCTGCGGCCACCACCAGCGGGATCTTATGTACACATTCTAACATGCTGCATACCTCCCAACCGTCCCGGATACAGCGGGACTTTCACGCTTTACGTTGTTTGTCCCGTTGCCACGGGCGGGACGGCCGGCTCCCGGGCTCCGCCCACCCACTCTCTCTCCGCCTCCCTGCTTTTCCCTCCTACCATCCTAGTAGAAGTGGCATAGAGAGGAGCGCTGCCTGTGCTGCTGCTGGTACAGTAAACTAATCTCCCCAGCGCTGATTTCCCTCCCTCCCCCCTCACCCCCGGCCGGAGCCTGTCTGTGCGGTCGGCCGGCCGCCTGTCTGTGCGGTCGGCCCGCCACCTGTCTGTGCGGGCGCCCCCCGCCGCCTGTCTGTGCGGGCGCCCCCCGCCGCCTGTCTGTGCGGGCGCCCCCCTGCCGCCTGTCTGTGCGGGCGCCCCCCTGCCGCCTGTCTGTGCGGGCGCCCCCCTGCTGCCTGTCTGTGCGGGCGCCCCCCTGTCGCCTGTCTGTGCGGGCGCCCCCCTGCCACCTGTCTGTGCGGGCGCCCCCCGCCGCCTGTCTGTGCGGGCACCCCCCTGCCGCCTGTCTGTGCGGGCGCCCCCCTGCCGCCTGTCTGTGCGGGCGCCCCCCTGCCGCCTGTCTGTGCGGGCGCCCCCCTGCCGCCTGTCTGTGCGGGCGCCCCCCTGCCGCCTGTCTGTGCGGGCGCCCCCCGCCGCCTGTCTGTGCGGGCGGCCCGCCGCCTCATTGTGCGGGCGGCCGGCCGCCTCTCTCTGCGGGCGGCTGGCCGCCTCTCTGTGCGGGCGGCCCGCCGCCTGTCTGTGAAGGCGGCCGGCCGCCTGTCTGTGAAGGCGACCGGCCGCCTCACTGTGGGTGCCTGCGTGTCCGTGCTGGAGGCCCGCCGGCTGCCTGCGTGTCCGTGCTGGAGGCCCGCCGGCTGCCTGCGTGTCCGTGCTGGAGGCCCGCCGGCTGCCTGCGTGTCCGTGCTGGAGGCCCGCCGGCTGCCTGCGTGTTTGTGCTGAATGGGTGTGGATGGGGAGTGGATATGGGCGTGACTGTGAAATGGGTGTGGTTAGGGGGCGTGGCCTAAAAATTTGCCGCGCCGGCGTCAGCACGCGGCATACCTGGGCAAATGCCGGGGCCCTGGAGAGCCGGGGGGGCCCACTCGGCCTCGTCAGTTCTGGTGCCCCTTGGCCGGGGCCCCCTCGCCTTAGTTCTGCTGCCCCCGGGCCGAGTTCCGCAGTCCTCGGCAGGAATCTGCAGCGCCGTCCCTTTAAGGCTATGTGCGCACGTTGCGTACAAGCCCTGCAGAAATTTCTGCAGCGATCTGAAGAGCACATGTGCGCTTTAGATCGCTGCAGAAATGTCCGTAGTGAGCGCCGATTCCATGCGCTCTGCCTGCAGCTCCTCCCATAGACAGAGCAGGAGCTGCCTGCAAAGCGCAGGAAAGAAGTGACATGTCACTTCTTTTTGCGCAGCACTTCGGCAGTAGCCGAAGCGCTGCGCTCTTAGACGCCACGTGCGCACGGCCCCTGCACAATCTCCATAGACTGTGCAGGGGCCGCAGGACGCATGCAGTTACGCTGCGCTACAAAGCGCAGCGTAACTGCATGTTTTTACGCAACGTGCGCACATAGCCTAAGGCGCGCAGACTTCCTGGTTTGAACTTCATCTGTGGGCGGAGCTACCGACCGGCCTGCTCAGTCCCACAGATGAAGGAGTTGCAGTGCCAGCCAGCGACCCCCAGCACAGCTCTTCTCTCCGGCGCTGTGTGGGCCCCCTCTCCGGCGCTGTGTGGGCCCCCTCTCCGGCGCTGTGTGGGCCCCCTCTCCGGCGCTGTGTGGGCCCCCTCTCCGGCGCTGTGTGGGCCCCCTCTCCACCGTGACCTGAGAGGTATGTGCCCTCCCCGCCCCTGATTTATGGGCCCTGGGGAGCTGTATGGGCTTCTCCCCCCTTAGGTGTATGCCCTGCCCCCCGGTGCTGTATGTGCTGGCCCCTGGAGCTGTGTGTGTGGGCCCCACAGAGCTACGTGTGTGTCTGTATGTATGTAGCAGAGCTATGTGTGTATGTATGTAGCAGAGCTATGTCTGTATGTATGTAGCAGAGCTATATGTGTATGTATGTAGCAGAGCTATATGTGTATGTATGTAGCAGATTCATGTATGTATGTAGCAGAGCTATGTGTGTATGTATGTAGCAGATTCATGTATGTATGTAGCAGAGCTATGTGTGTATGTATGTAGCAGATTCATGTATGTAGCAGAGCTATGTATGTAGCAGAGCTATGTGTGTATGTATGTAGCAGAGCTATGTGTGTATGTATGTAGCAGAGCTATGTGTGTATGTATGTAGCAGAGCTATGTGTGTATGTATGTAGCAGATTCATGTATGTATGTAGCAGAGCTATGTGTATGTATGTATGTAGCAGAGCTATGTATGTAGCAGAGCTATGTGTGTATGTATGCAGCAGAGCTATGTGTGTATGTATGTAGCAGAGCTATGTGTGTATGTATATAGCAGAGCTAGGTGTGTATGTATGCAGCAGAGCTATGTGTGTATGTATGTAGCAGAGCTATGTGTGTATGTATGTAGCAGATTCATGTATGTATGTAGCAGAGCTATGTGTATGTATGTATGTAGCAGAGCTATGTGTGTATGTATGTAGCAGATTCATGTATGTATGTAGCAGAGCTATGTGTATGTATGTATGTAGCAGAGCTATGTATGTAGCAGAGCTATGTGTGTATGTATGCAGCAGAGCTATGTGTGTATGTATGTAGCAGAGCTATGTGTGTATGTATGTAGCAGAGCTATGTGTGTATGTATGTAGCAGATTCATGTATGTATGTAGCAGAGCTATGTGTATGTATGTATGTAGCAGAGCTATGTATGTAGCAGAGCTATGTGTGTATGTATGCAGCAGAGCTATGTGTGTATGTATGTAGCAGAGCTATGTGTGTATGTATATAGCAGAGCTAGGTGTGTATGTATGCAGCAGAGCTATGTGTGTATGTATGTAGCAGAGCTATGTGTGTATGTATGTAGCAGATTCATGTATGTATGTAGCAGAGCTATGTGTATGTATGTATGTAGCAGAGCTATGTGTGTATGTATGTAGCAGATTCATGTATGTATGTAGCAGAGCTATGTGTATGTATGTATGTAGCAGAGCTATGTATGTAGCAGAGCTATGTGTGTATGTATGCAGCAGAGCTATGTGTGTATGTATGTAGCAGAGCTATGTGTGTATGTATGTAGCAGAGCTATGTGTGTATGTATGTAGCAGATTCATGTATGTATGTAGCAGAGCTATGTATGTAGCAGAGCTATGTGTGTATGTATGTAGCAGAGCTATGTGTGTATGTATGTAGCAGAGCTATGTGTGTATGTATCCAGCAGAGCTGTGTATGTATGTAGCAGAGCTATGTGTGTATGTATGTAGCAGATTCATGTATGTATGTAGCAGAGCTATGTATGTAGCAGAGCTATGTGTGTATGTATGTAGCAGAGCTATGTGTGTATGTATGTAGCAGAGCTATGTGTGTATGTATCCAGCAGAGCTGTGTATGTATGCAGCAGAGCTATGTGTGTATGTATATAGCAGAGCTATGTGTGTATGTATATAGCAGAGCTATGTGTGTATGTAGCAGAGCTATGTGTGTATGTATCCAGCAGAGCTGTGTATGTATGTAGCAGAGCTATGTGTGTATGTATGTAGCAGAGCTATGTGTGTATGTATGTAGCAGAGCTATGTGTGTATGTATCCAGCAGAGCTGTGTATGTATGTAGCAGAGCTATGTGTGTATGTAGCAGAGCTATGTGTGTATGTATCCAGCAGAGCTATGTGTGTATGTATCCAGCAGAGCTGTGTGTGTCTGTATGTATGTATCTAGCAGAGTTGTGTTGTGTGTCTGTATGCATGTATGATGTGTATCTATGTATGTCAGTGTATATGACTGTATAGATATGTCAGTTCTATACGTATTTTTGTGAGTTTGTCTTTAAATATGTATATGTATGTGTACGTATGTGTGTGTCTGCGTGTGGATGGGGCCCACCGGGACTCTTCCGCCCAGGGCCCACAAAAACCTGGAGCCGGCCCTGGGTCACCGGCCAGAGCGACGTCGCAGGGAAGGTGAGTGCATGTGAAGCTGCCGTAGCGATAATGTTCGCTACGGCAGCTATCGCAAGATATCGCATGTGCGACGGGAGCGGGTACTATCGCACTCGGCATCGCTACCATCGGCTAGCGATGTCGCAGCGTGCAGAGTACCCCTAAGAGTTTTCTTTATTTTCATGACTGAAAATTGTAGATTCACATTGAGGGCATCAAAATTATGAATTAACACATGCGGAATGAAATACTTTAACAATAAAGTGTGAAACAACTGAAAAATATGTCTAATATTCTAGGTTCTTCAGAGTAGCCACCTTTTGCTTTGATTACTGCTTTGCACACTCTTGGCATTCTCTTGATGAGCTTCAAGAGGTAGTCACTGGAAATGGTCTTCACTTCACAGGTGTGCCCTGTCAGGTTTAATAAGTGGGATTTCTTGCCTTATAAATGGGCTTGGGACCATCAGTTGTGTTGTGCAGAAGTCTGGTGGATACACAGCTGATAGTCCTACTGAATAGACTGTTAGAATTTGTATTATGGCAAGAAAAAAGCAGCTAAGTAAAGAAAAATGAGTGCCCATCATTACTTTAAGAAATGAAGGTCAGTCAGTCCGAAACATTGGGAAAACTTTGAAAATGTCCCCAAGTGCAGTGGCAAAAACCATCAAACGCTACAAAGAAACTGGCTCACATGAGGACCGCCCCAGGAAAGGAGACCAAGAGTCACCTCTGCTGTGGAGGATAAGTTTATTCGAGTTACTAGCCTCAGAAATCGCAGGTTAACAGTAGCTCAGATTAGAGCCCAGATCAATGCCACACAGAGTTCTAGCAGCAGACACATCTCTAGAATAACTGTTAAGAGGAGACTTTGTGCAGCAGGTCTTCATGGTAAAATAGCTGCTAGGAAACCACTGCTAAGGACAGGAAACAAGCAGAAGAGACTTGTTTGGGCTAAAGAACACAAGGAATGGACATTAGACCAGTGGAAATCTGTGCTTTGGTCTGATGAGTCCAAATTTGAGATCTTTGGATCCCACCACAGTGTCTTTGTGCGACACAGAAAAGGTGAACGGGTCGACTCTACATGGCTGGTTCCCACCATTAAGCATGGAGGAGGTGGTGTGATGGTGTGGGGGTGCATTGCTGGTGACACTGTTGGGGATTTATTCAAAATTGAAGGCATACATAACCAGCATGGCTACCACATATATATACAGTTGAAACCAGAAGTTTATATACACTCGCTATACAGACACATCTGCAGGTTTTTCTCACTATCTGACATGAAATCAGAATACACCTTTACTGTTTTAGGTCAATTAGGAACCAAACTTATTTACATTTGCCAAATGCCAGAATAATGAGAGAGAGTGTTGTAAGGCATTTTTATTACTTTCTGCAAAGTCTAAAGTTTCCATACACTAAGAGTACTATGCCTTTAAACAATATAGGACAGCCCATATGGTGATGTCATGTCTGTGGAAGCTTCTGGTAGGTTTATTGGCAACATCTGAGTTAAGAGACACACATGTGGATTTATTTTAATACACACCTGAAACACACTGCTTCTTTGTGTAGCATCATGGGAAAGTCAAAATAAATCAGCCAAGATCTCAGGAAGAGAATTGTGGACTTGTGCAAGTCTGGTTCATCCTTGGGTGCAATTTCCAGAAACCTGAAGGTGCCTTGTTCATCTGTACAAACAATTATACACAAGTACAAACAAGATGGGATTGTCCAGCCATCATACTGCTCAGAAAGGAGACGGGTTTTGTGTACCAGAGATGAACGTGCTTTGGTCAGAAATGTGCATATCAACCCAAAAACAAAAGTAAAAGACCTTGTAAAGATGCTGGCGGAACCTGGTAAGATTGTGTCATTATCCACAATCTCATTATACAGAGTACAGTATCAACATGGGCTGAAAGGCCACTCTGCCAGTGATAAGCCATTACTCCAAAAGAAACATAAAAAAGCCACGTTAATGTTTGCAAATGTAGGCAGGAACAAAGACCTTAATTTTTGCAGACATGTCCTGTGGTCTTGTAACGGGGTGCCAGGGGCGCCTCTGGGCTTGTAGTCGTGGCCCCTTCTGTCAGGCTTACCCCTGGCTCCGCCGTCACTATCGGGACGGGAGATGTCTTGGTGGGGCAGAGTGTGGTGGTGCAGATGTCGTCCGACGCATAAACACTCTCCAGGCATGGTTCGATGCAAATAAAAGACATTCTTTATTTCACAACTCTTTCCAAAAACCGGCAGTTACAGATGACTTCACGTTCTTTTCTTAGCTGGGGAAAGCCTGCCCTGACGTCTCCTCCAGTGGGGATGTGCCCGGCTACTCTACTTCACCTGGCTCCCACTTATGGCTACCCACAGCCCGGACCCACACCGGGACTGCTTCGCACTATGAGGTTCCGCCCGCTCCTTTTCTCTCCGGCTTCCCTGTTCTTCCAGCTCCCTTCTTTCTTTCTTTCTTTCTGCCCACTCAGCTCCACACTCTGCCCCTGGCTGTTTCTTCTCTCCCGTCCCGGACACAACTGACTTCAACACACACACACTTCTCTCTCTAAGCTGCCGGCTCCTCCTCTCTCCTGCCCTGTTTCTATGGGGACAGCCGTCCCACCCGGGCTCTAGGGGAAAACCCACTGCACAGTAAAAACATGTTTATTAATAACATCAACAGTAACTACCCCAGAGTGCGGTATCTTCAGTGGGAAACTGCACCTCCTTGTAAGGGGTCTGCCCACCCCTTACAGTCTGACGAAACTTAATTTGAACTGTTTGGCCATAATGACCATTGTTACGTTTGGAGGAAAAAGGGAGAAGCTTTGAAGCCTAAGAACACCATCCCAACTGTGAAACACGGGGGTGGGAACATCATGCTGTGGCGTTCTTTTACTGCAGGAGGGACTGGTGCACTTCACAAAATAGATGGCATTAAAAGGAAAGAAGATTATGTGGCAATACTGAAGCAACATCTCAAGACATCAGCCAGGAACTTAAAGCTTGGGCAGAAATGGGTCTTCCAAATGGCCAATGAGCCAAAGCTACTGCCAAACTGGTTACAAAGTGGCTTAAGGATTACAAAGTCAATGTTTTGGAGTGGCCATCATAAAGCCCTCATCTCAAACCTAATGAAAATTTATGTGGAAAGCTGAAGAGGCCGGTGCGAGCAAGGCGACCTACAAACATGGCTCAGCTGCACTAGTTCTGTCAGGAGGAATCGGCCCAAATTCCCCCAACTATTGTGAGAAGCTTGTGGAAGGAGATCCAAAACGTTTCCCCCAAGTCATACAGCGTAAGGGAAATGGCACCAAATACTAATGAAATGGAGGGAAACTTTTGACTTTGCAGAAAGTAATAAAGGTGCCCTAAAACATTCTCTCTCTCATTATTCTGGCATTTGTCAAATATATATAATTTTGGTTCCTAATTGACCTAAAATGGGAAAGGTTTATTCTGATTTCATGTCAGATAGTAAGAAAAACCTGCAGATGTGTCTGTATAGAGAGTGGAGGGAAAAACCTGCAGATGTATTTTTATAGGGATTGGAGGGAAAAACCTGCAGATGTGTCTGTATAGAGAGTGGAGGGAAAAACCTGCAGATGTATTTTTATAGGGATTGGAGGGAAAAACCGGCAGATGTGTCTGTATAGAGAGAGGAGGGAAAAACCTGCAGATGTGTCTTTATAGAGAGCGGAGGGAAAAACCTGCAGATGTGTCTGTATAGAGAGCGGAGGGGAAAACCTGCAGATGTGTCTGTATAGAGAGCGGAGGGGAAAACCTGCAGATGTGTCTGTATAGAGAGCGGAGGGGAAAACCTGCAGATGTGTCTGTATAGAGAGCGGAGGGAAAAACCAGCAGATGTGTCTTTATAGAGAGCGGAGGGAAACTTCTGGTTTCAGTTGTACACACGGCAGGCAGGATATTTGTGCATTTATCTGGTCATACATTGCACAGCAGATATTCCTGCGGAGCCTCCACCTCGTTCTTGTAAGAACCAGCGCCGGAGCCGACTCGACAAGCCTGAAAGACACAATGACTGATGAGATAAAACATGACTTCATACTTCTATATGATAAGATCCTGGACAAGCCGAGACCGGACAGAGCCCGATGTTCATCCATAATGCTCTACACCTGTCAATCATATCGAAGCCTGCACATGGCGAGATCCTCTGCAGATAGTAATCACACCCCGAGGACAAGATGCTAGACATGGATTACAGGGGGTTAAATGGATTACAACTGGATTCATTTGTTTATTAAACGGGTTATAATTTTTGGCTAGTTTTTGGAACATGGCTGTTGTCAGGAGTCATTGCATGTTCTGCTTTTCAGGAACAATCTGACATTCATCAGGTTTTACCTCCAGCCATAACGACTGACGGAGAAATTCGTAGAATTGGATGCAATGTCACCTGCACGTTTCTTAGAATCCCGGTCACTGGTTCCTGATCTCTGACGTTCCCCTGCTGTGCCCTTCATGTAACAGCAGCACGCGGAGTCACACACGACCTCCACTCCAGGATAACATTCCTGCCATGCTGAAACTAGTATTCATGGTTATAAACCGATCTGATGATCATTGTCACAATACTATAATTTCACAGTGACTGCACCAGCAGAATAGTGAGTGCAGCTCTGGAGTATAATACAGGATGTAACTCAGGATCAGTATAGGATAAGTAATGTAATGTGTGTACACAGTGACTGCACCAGCAGAATAGTGAGTGCAGCTCTGGGGTATAATACAGGATGTAACTCATGATCAGTACAGGATAAGTAATGTAATGTATGTACACAGTGACTGCACCAGCAGAATAGTGAGTGCAGCTCTGGGGTATAATACAGGATGTAACTCATGATCAGTACAGGATAAGTAATGTAATGTACTGTATGTACACAGTGACTGCACCAGCAGAATAGTGAGTGCAGCTCTGGAGTATAATACAGGAGGTAACTCAGGATCAGTATAGGATAAGTAATGTAATGTGTGTACACAGTGACTGCACCAGCAGAATAGTGAGTGCAGCTCTGGGGTATAATACAGAATGTAACTCAGGATCAGTGCAGGAGAAGTAATGTATGTACACAGTGACTGCACCAGCAGAATAGTGAGTGCAGCTCTGGAGTATAATACAGGATGTAACTCAGGATCAGTACAGGATCAGTAATGTAATGTATGTACACAGTGACTGCACCAGCAGAATAGTGAGTGCAGCTCTGGAGTATAATACAGGAGGTAACTCAGGATCAGTACAGGATCAGTAATGTAATGTATGTACACAGAGAATGCACCAGCAGAATAGTGAGTGCAGCTCTGGAGTATTATACAGGAGGTAACTCAGGATCAGTACAGGATAAGTAATGTAATGTATGTACACAGTGACTCCACCAGCAGAATAGTGAGTGCAGCTCTGGAGTATAATACAGGAGGTAACTCAGGATCAGTATAGGATAAGTAATGTAATGTATGTACACAGTGACTCCACCAGCAGAATAGTGAGTGCAGCTCTGGAGTATTATACAGGAGGTAACTCAGGATCAGTACAGGATAAGTAATGTAATGTATGTACACAGTGACTCCACCAGCAGAATAGTGAGTGCAGCTCTGGAGTATAATACAGGAGGTAACTCAGGATCAGTATAGGATAAGTAATGTAATGTATGTACACAGTGACTCCACCAGCAGAATAGTGAGTGCAGCTCTGGAGTATAATACAGGAGGTAACTCAGGATCAGTACAGGATAAGTAATGTAATGTATGAACACAGTGACTCCACCAGCAGAATAGTGAGTGCAGCTCTGGAGTATAATACAGGAGGTAACTCAGGATCAGTATAGGATAAGTAATGTAATGTATGCATGCAGTGACTGCACCAGCAGAATAGTGAGTGCAGCTCTGGAGTATAATACAGGATGTAACTCAGGATCAGTACAGGATAAATAATGTAATGTATGTACACAGTGACTCCACCTGCAGAATAGGGAGTGCAGCTCTGGAGTATAATACAGAATGTAACTCAGGATCAGTACAGGATAAGTAATGTAATGTATATACACAGTGACTGCACCAGCAGAATAATGAGTGCAGCTCTGGAGTATAATACAGGAGGTAACTCAGGATCAGTATAGGATAAGTAATGTAATGTGTGTACACAGTGACTGCACCAGCAGACTAGTAAGTGCAGCTCTGGAGTATAATACAGGCTGTAATTCAGGATCAGTACAGGATAAGTAATGTAATGTATGTACACAGTGACTGCACCAGCAGAATAGTGAGTGCAGCTCTGGATTATAATACAGCATGTAACTCAGGATCACTACAGGATCAGTAATGTAATGTATGTAGACAGTGACTGCACCAGCAGAATAGTGAGTGCAGCTCTGGAGTATAATACAGGAGGTAACTCAGGATCACTACAGGATCAGTAATGTAATGTATGTACACAGTGACTGCACCAGCAGAATAGTGAGTGCAGCTCTGGAGTATAAGGCTATGACCGCACTTTGCGTTTTTACCTGCGTTTACGCAGCGTTTTGAGCTGCAGCGTTTTCATGCCAAAAAAATGCATGCATTTTGGTTTTCCATGATAGTCTATGGAAAATGATGATTTCCTGACCGCACTTTGCGTTTTAAAATGCAGCGTTTAATTTGCATATTTTGTGGCAAAAACCATGCGTTCAAAGAAGCAGCATGTCAATTGTTTTTGCCATTTTGGGTGCGTTTTGCTAACATTGAAGTCAATGTGAAATGGCAAAAACCAAGAAACTTCAAATTCCCTGCGTTTTACCTGCTTTTTAGGTGCAGAAAACATGCGTTTTGGACTTCAAAAACGCATGCTTTTCTGACATAAAAATAATGAAATAATATGTCCCTTTACACACACACATAGTCCGACAATTAAATAAAAGAAAATTTTTATTTTATTGCTATTTTTTCAAGAAATATTATAAAACCGCAATAATTTCATTAAATATAACTATTTTCTTTATTAATTCTAAAATTATGTTTTTCCTTTTTTTCATTCTGTTTGACTATTTAATCTTTATTTAGCAGTGTCTTGATGTTCAAAACGCATCTGTCAAAACGCAGGTGAAAAAGCATGTAAAAAGCGCAGAAAACGCATCTAAAACGCGGTAAATACGCATGCGTTTTTAGCGTTAAATTTCTGGAAAAGGCAACTTTGGCTAAATCAGTTAAGCCCAAAACGTGCGTTTAGAACTGCAAGTAGGACAACGCAAAGTGCGGTCATAGCCTTATACAGGATCAGTACAGGATCAGTAATGTAATGTATGTGCACAGTGACTGCACCAGCAGAATAGTGAGTGCAGCTCTGGAGTATAATACAGGATGTAACTCAGGATCAGTACAGGATAAGTAATGTAATGTATGTACACAGTGACTGCACCAGCAGAATAGTGAGTGCAGCTCTGGAGTATAATACATAATGTAACTCAGGATCAGTACACAACAGTAATGTAATGAATGTACACAGTGACTGCAGCAGCAAAATAGTGAGTGCAGCTCTGGAGTATAATACATAATGTAACTCAGGATCAGTACAGGCTAAGTAATGTAATGTATGTGTGTCGCCCTGGGCAAGCCAGGGGACACAGATGACAACACCATTACACCCCACACTCCAGGTAGGCACACCTGCTAACCAGAAATCCTTGTTGCCTCCCTCCAGGAGTCTGTGATGCACACCAGGGGGTGGGCCAGGCGGTTGGCTCCGCCCACCAAGGAGCTCAGGACTCTGGAGGCAGGAAGTAAACCAGGCAGTCGAGTCAGGGACATGAAGGAGTGAACAGCAGTTAGCCCCGGGCAGGGGAAGAGTGAAGTCCAGTGAAGGGCTAGAGGAAACAACCAGAAGTGAAAGTGAAGGAAAGGAAAGTGGAAAAGGAGGAAAGCAAGAAGTGGTGACAGAGCAAAGAGAAGGAGAAGCCTGAGAGCCCAGCTGTGTGTAGGGCTAGAACAGCAAGGTCAGCGACGGCGGTGACTGTCCGGAGTGGGACAGTTCGGAAGTTCCTGGAAGGACCCCGTTGGCTGTGTGCCCGGTGGTCTGGAGCAGTGTTCCGAAGGACAGTCAGCACCAGGGCAGGGGCCTCTCGGACCCCGGCAAGGCTAGGAGTCGCCCAATTTGCCGAATCCGTCAGTGACGGGGACGCAGATCCCCCAACAACAAAGTCCCGATTGACGGCAACAGCCCGACCATTAACGGGGAGACACCGCCACCGCCAAGGCACCAGTTTCCCCAGGGCCAGCGCCTGCGGGCAAAGTGTAGAGCTCCTCCGGCCCAGATTGCAGTCGGGGAGCGGGTAACCGGAGGGAATCCACCGGTACCACCAGACCACACAGGTGCAAGGAAGAGAGAAGTCACCGTCACCTACCGGGAGTGCAGGTGCAGCCGTCTGTGGGACCGTCCTACCAGCCGTTGGTTTACCGTACAAACTGTGTCCGTGTCAGGCTGAGTGAGTACCATAGTGCCGCAAGGCACAGCGCTGCCCCCGCGTCCCTGCGCCCTCCAGGCCCTACACCTTGCATCTCTTCACCGGGCCCCGGGATCACCAACCCCTACCCACGGAGGGGCAACACAACACCTGGCTGCTCCCATCACCATCCCCGGGACCCCCACACTGAGCAGCGGTGGTGCCATCACCACAACCGTGGGTGGCGTCACGAACTATAATCCCAACAAACACCCCCTTTTCACTCACGGGCGAGGAGTGTCGCTCGAGACACCCCGGGATCCGGCCCGCAGCTCGAGCCACCAGGAGCAACTGCCGGACCCGAGCAGAAGGGGTGAGCGCGGTGTGCTGACACCCTCCTCCCCGCCCGCGACAACTTGGCGTCACGAACAGGATCTTACCGCTCTGCCGTCAGGTAGAGGTGCGCCTTGTGACCGCCGGAGATATCCGGCAGAAAAATTTCAGAAGCCGCCATCTTTGGCGCGAAAAGTTCCCGCTCGAGCGTCTTCTCGAGCAGTAGAAGCGCGAAGGCCAAAACCCCGCCCCGAGAGAGGAGGGGCCGGAAAGAGCTAAGGGGGACGCGATGGCGGCAGGCGGCATGTAGTCGCCGCTATAAAAGCAAGGACGCCAGGACCTTGCCAGAATACCGTTCCTGGAATCAAACAGTGGAGATACCATGTGGATGCCGTCCCGAAACACCGTGGCCCCCGCACCGGGAACCGCAGCGTGGGTGGAGATCCGGACCGCGCAGCTCCACCTATGGCTGCAGGTCAAGATGCAGCTCCTCATGGAGGAGTGGGAGACCGACATGGCGGATGTTGTGGCAGCCGTGCGGAGACGCGAGGAGGAAGCGGAGGAAGGGAGGGTGAGTGACCCACGCCCCTATGTCCCGGAGGGACCGGTCGCTGCGGCTGAGGGACCCGGTCCAAGCCCTCTCCCCCCGTTGCCTCTTTCGCCACCCGTATCGGAGGCCGTGACCCCGCCACTAGGCCCGCTACCACCACAACCGGTAGCGATACCCAGCCCGTCCGCCCCAGCGGACCGACCTGTAGCCGGAGCCCGAAGCAAACCGGAGGCATTGCCATGGAAGGCCCCGAAGATTGCGCCAGAGACAGTCCCCGAGCAGTTCCCCGAGCCGGAGCCGATGACCCGCTCCGAGCCGAAGGCCCAACTGCGGAAAGCCCCTGTGCCCATTCCCCACACCTCGGCTGAGGTGGCGCCGGGTTGTTGCTGCAAGGCAGCGCCCAAGGCCATGACACCGCGGGATACGCCGCCCACCTTTCTGACAGTGGGTAACGTACTGGATGTCCCGCGGGGCTCAACCCGTGCACCGGAGCCATACTGGGACAGGGAGCCGACCAAGCTGGGCCTGGAAATCGCGGAGAGGGAGCGAAGAAAAGCCGAGCTGGTAGCCCGAGCCATCCGGGAAAAGGAGAACCTGCGGCAAGCGACCTTCCGTGTCCGGGGCCCGTTCTACGAGGGGCAGGTGCGGCGCTTCGATATCCGCCGGGGCTACGGGTTCATATACGAACCGGGCCTGGAGGCCGAGGTGTTTGTAGCCCGGCGGGATGTGCATGCCCATCTGCCCGAGGAGCATCCTGGCCGCAACCTAACACCAGGGGACATGGTGCGTTACACTCGGCACTGCGGAGAGAGGGGGTGGTTTGCCCTGGACGTAAAGCTGAAGGGCAGCCCGGAGAGCAAGGTGAGCTCTGCACCCCCTCCCTCGGAGGAAGCAGCAGCAGGACCGGAGTAGGGCAGCGGATGCCCGCCGCACCGTCCCCCGTTGGGACCACCACTGAGTTATTTGTTTGAAAGTTTTTGAAAATTCTGCAATGATGAAAGATGATTACCCGAGTTTGTTACCTGATTTGCTGCAGTGATTTGCCACCGGCAGGAGCCGGCACCGTTGTCCCCGTGGGGACCGTTTAAAATGCATGGGAACTATCCATGGACAAGCCCGTGAACTCTGCAGGGCAACCACAAACGTTAGTGGCTTGTAAATATGTTGGGTACCGTTACCGTTTCCGCAATGCCGCCTCCGGAGAGGCAGGTTGGAGGGAGGGCCCTGAGCAGAGCAGGCCAGGGCCCAGCCACCAAAGGGACCGGTGGCCACCCTCTGGAGGGCAAGGACAGATCCCGCTCGGGTGACTTGTGCTGGACTGTGGGTCAAGGGGTGCTGCCTGGGTTTTAGGGGCACCATCAGGGCCAGGTTGCTTGGGTAGGAGAGAGCGGAAACCGTGACCGTACACCGTTGCAACGTTTAAAGTAAAATGTGCCTCCCGTCTTGGGAAGAGTTGATTAAAAATGTTATGCTAATGTTATGTTTAACCCTTGTTATCCCCTTTTACAGAAAAATAAAACCGGTGTAGGACGGCAGCCCGCGGACGGTCTGCATTTTGCTAAGGGGGAATGTGTCGCCCTGGGCAAGCCAGGGGACACAGATGACAACACCATTACACCCCACACTCCAGGTAGGCACACCTGCTAACCAGAAATCCTTGTTGCCTCCCTCCAGGAGTCTGTGATGCACACCAGGGGGTGGGCCAGGCGGTTGGCTCCGCCCACCAAGGAGCTCAGGACTCTGGAGGCAGGAAGTAAACCAGGCAGTCGAGTCAGGGACATGAAGGAGTGAACAGCAGTTAGCCCCGGGCAGGGGAAGAGTGAAGTCCAGTGAAGGGCTAGAGGAAACAACCAGAAGTGAAAGTGAAGGAAAGGAAAGTGGAAAAGGAGGAAAGCAAGAAGTGGTGACAGAGCAGAGAGAAGGAGAAGCCTGAGAGCCCAGCTGTGTGTAGGGCTAGAACAGCAAGGTCAGCGACGGCGGTGACTGTCCGGAGTGGGACAGTTCGGAAGTTCCTGGAAGGACCCCGTTGGCTGTGTGCCCGGTGGTCTGGAGCGGTGTTCCGAAGGACAGTCAGCACCAGGGCAGGGGCCTCTTGGACCCCGGCAAGGCTAGGAGTCGCCCAATTTGCCGAATCCGTCAGTGACGGGGACGCAGATCCCCCAACAACAAAGTCCCGATTGACGGCAACAGCCCGACCATTAACGGGGAGACACCGCCACCGCCAAGGCACCAGTTTCCCCAGGGCCAGCGCCTGCGGGCAAAGTGTAGAGCTCCTCCGGCCCAGATTGCAGTCGGGGAGCGGGTAACCGGAGGGAATCCACCGGTACCACCAGACCACACAGGTGCAAGGAAGAGAGAAGTCACCGTCACCTACCGGGAGTGCAGGTGCAGCCGTCTGTGGGACCGTCCTACCAGCCGTTGGTTTACCGTACAAACTGTGTCCGTGTCAGGCTGAGTGAGTACCATAGTGCCGCAAGGCACAGCGCTGCCCCCGCGTCCCTGCGCCCTCCAGGCCCTACACCTTGCATCTCTTCACCGGGCCCCGGGATCACCAACCCCTACCCACGGAGGGGCAACACAACACCTGGCTGCTCCCATCACCATCCCCGGGACCCCCACACTGAGCAGCGGTGGTGCCATCACCACAACCGTGGGTGGCGTCACGAACTATAATCCCAACAAACACCCCCTTTTCACTCACGGGCGAGGAGTGTCGCTCGAGACACCCCGGGATCCGGCCCGCAGCTCGAGCCACCAGGAGCAACTGCCGGACCCGAGCAGAAGGGGTGAGCGCGGTGTGCTGACACCCTCCTCCCCGCCCGCGACATATGTACACAGTGACTGCACCTGCAGAATAGTGAGTGCAGCTCTGGAGTATAATACAGGATGTAACTCAGGATCAGTACAGGATTAGTAATGTAATGTATGTACACAGTGACTGCACCAGCAGAATAGTGAGTGCAGCTCTGGAGTATAATACAGGAAGTAACTTAGGATCAGTACAGGATAAGTAATGTAATGTATGTACACAGTGACTGCACCAGCAGAATAGTGAGTGCAGCTCTGGAGTATAATACAGGATGTAACTCAGGATCAGTACAGGATCAGTAATGTAATGTATGTGCACAGTGACTGCACCAGCAGAATAGTGAGTGCAGCTCTGGAGTATAATACATAATGTAACTCAGGATCAGTACAGGCTAAGTAATGTAATGTATGTACACAGTGACTGCACCAGCAGAATAGTGAGTGCAGCTCTGGAGTATAATACAGGAAGTAACTCAGGATTAGTACAGGACAGTAATGTAATGAATGTACACAGTGACTGCACCGGCAGAATAGTGAGTGCAGCTCTGGAGTATAATACAGGAGGTAACTCAGGATCAGTACAGGATAAGTAATGTAATGTATGTACACAGTGACTGCACCAGCAGAATAGTGAGTGCAGCTCTGCTCAGCTGCTGCTCACTGTGGTAATTGAGGTGTGGTCGCTTCTGATCCTGGTGTGTGCTCCTGAGCTCCTGAGAAGGAAGACCTCTCCACCAGGGACCTGCTCTCTCCTCCCCAGGGAGGGAGCGGGTTGCTGGGCATGGGCGATGGAGCCAAGACCCCTGCTTCTGTTCCCCGAACCAGGCCGGCGGGGATCAAGAAAAGCCAGCAACCGGCCTGCTCATCTGAGGACTCGGGGGTGAGGCCCTTCACCAGGAGTCGCAGTAATGTGGCTCCTACTCCCCCCGGGTCTGTGGAGACCCCGAGAAGCTGCAAGGCTTCCAGCATAGAGGAAATGCCTGCAAGTGTGCATGATAGCCGTCCTTCCGGAGGAGAGCCGAGTACTCACGGAGGTGAGGCCGACCTTGCTGAGGAGGGATGGGGTTCGCAGCGACCCCGGGAGTCTGTGTCCACCTATGGCTCCCGGGTCATGAATCATCTCCGTGAGTATGAAGAGGCTAGCAAGACCATCAGGAGACTCCGGGAGGAGCTGCGCTGCACAAGCGCCAAAGCTGCCACAGCCTCCAGGGCCCGGAAGACCAAGCTCCTGGCAGAAATTAACAGCTTAAAGCAGGAAATTAATGAATTGGAGGTGAGAAAAGCATTTATTAGAGAAAAAAGTGGACCGTTTAAAGAAAAACTAATGAGTGAGGACCGGTTCCGGCAGATGGCTGATAACAGAGAGCAGAGGCTGATGGGGCTGCAGCCTGAGAGCCAGGTAGATGATGATGATGATGACCAGCAGAAAGCCCCACCTGGCAGCCTGCAGAGCCACCCGCAGGCCACATGCAGCGAGCTTCCTGCGGGACAGGCGGCTGTGCCATCTAGTCGCGGTCCTGCTGGCTCTGGGGAGGACAGTGACCACAGCAGCCAGGGAGGGGCGCTAATGGCGGAGATCAAGCTGCTGGAGTCCCCAGTGTGCCTCCAGAACTTCCACCTTGGTGATGATCTACCAGAGGAGGCACCTGGGGGCAAGAGCAAGGCGAAAAAGAACAAGCCAAAGCCGCAAGAAACGGTAAGCTACGTGTATGCCCCCCTCCCTGTACCCCCAGAGCCGGCCGCAGGGTCAGCTTGCTGTATAAGCCCCGTTGCCCAGCCCAGCCCGGGTCCTGCTGTGGATTCGGTGCAAAGGCGCGGGGAGATCACAAAGCGAGGTAGCGAGGTGCAGAGCTGCGTTTCTGCTTGTAGTAGTGGGGACGTAGCAGGGGATGCATCAGCCGAGAGGCTGGACAGTGAGGGCGGCCCGGCGGCGGGCATTCGGTCAGGCCGCGATACTGTGGTGCGCTCCCCTGTGGGAGGGGGGAGCAGCCCAGTGTCGGGGGCAGCTGCGGAAGCCTCGGCGCCTCTAAATACTGTTGCTGCTGATCACTCAGTTGAGAAGCGGCGGCAGTGTGAGGGGGCTGCTGGGGCTGAGAATCCCAGTCCTCCCACGAAGCCTCTGTTCTGTGTTGGTGCCGCTGGTCAACCGGATACTGATAGTGAGGATCAGCGGCACCTCACAACAGCTAAGGATCAGCGGCGCCCTGCTCAGAAGTCACTAACTGATGACGCGGAGGGCACTCATAAGACCAGGGGTGAGGGCGCCTCCAGTTCTATGGAGGTGGCTGAGCCCCTTGTGCCCGATGATGCTGAGGTTAACATGTCACCCACTCAAGGTACTGGTTCAGCAGGTGTGAATGTGGTGGTGGGGGCAAGTGAGGAAAAGTCTGAGGGTGTGAATATTGGTGAGGGTGCTGGTATGATGGATGGTGAGATGGAGGTGGGTAATGATGAGGTAATTACTGGTCCAGTTGTCCCCCCGGTGGTGGCAGCACCTGTCAGGAGTTATGCCAGTGTCACCGCTGGGGGAACCAGGGCGTCCTCCTCGTCTCCGGCCTCTGTGGACGGCATATTGCAACGGCGCCTCCTGGAGGCTCTAAAGAGGGGTGAGAGATCACTAAATGTAGAGGGTCGAGAGGTTGATCTATCCTTTTGGATAGAGAGGCATGGCCTCGGGGCCTTCCGAGAGCAAAGAGAGGGGGATACTGTGTGGTCCCTCCCGACAGCCGGGCCGGCCCGTGTGCGTAGGAATGTGGTCCATCTTCAGTGGAGGGGCAGTGATGCGTGTCTTCCACGGAAAAAAGTTGTGGAGCTCCTGCTGGGGATGGGCTTCAAGGCGAATGACATCTACGCTTTCTTACATTTCTATGGCACGACCGAGTTTGATATTAGCTTTGTTCGGCCGGAGGGGCTTGAGCTCTTCTGGTCGAATTATGAGCTGGTAAAGAACGAGCCTGGCTGGCGAGACTTTGACGTTCAGGCAGTGTCTCGCCAAAACCAGGTCAAGAGAGTGACCATGATGACTTGTAACGAGTCACTCTCTTGTTTTGACATCATGACGTGGCTTAGTCGGTACGGGGAGGTGGTGGAAATGCCGAAGAAAAACCGAGACGAGTTTGGTATCTGGTCAGGGGCCTGGACGTTTTTGGTAAAACTTAAGCGTTCAGGTGGTACGGTTGCCCACATCCCATCATCTGCCTTCCTGGGTAGGGATCGTATCCTGGTCCACTACCAGGGGCAACCGAAGCTCTGTCACAAGTGTGGCGACCCCACGCACTTTAGTGCAAATTGCACTGTGCAGAAATGTGCATTGTGTGGGGATGTCGGCCATCTCGCCGCATCTTGTAAGGAGATTAGGTGCCACCTGTGTGGTGAGTTAGGTCATCCGTTCAGCCGTTGTCCTCGCTCCTTTGCTAATACAGTCAGGACCCCGGTGGGAGAAAGTCGAGAGGCAGATTCTGCTGGGGAAGGGACTGGCAGAGGTGAAGGAGCTGAGGGGCCAGGGAGGAAAAGCAGGCAAAAGACGCCTGCCCAGCTGAGGCGTCTAGATAAGCGCAGACAGGAGAGGCAGGTGGGCGAGCCCCGGCCAACTAGGGTGACCCCTGCTCTGGATGCCAGGCCTGCTGCTGAGGCCCCGAGGGACAATGAGTTGGATGAGGAGGCCAGGAGGATCCACAGGGAGGAAAATGCCACTTCCTCAGAATCCTCCCATTATGAAAGTATGGATGAGGATAATAGGCAGTGGCTACAGGAAAAGCGTAAGCGCGGCACCAGGAAAAAGAAAAACAAGGGAGATGTAACATCTTCTCCTGCTCTGACTAAGGTACCCAAGGAAGGTAAAGCCGACTCCCCTCTGGTGGGTCTCTCTAACCAGTTCCAAGCCCTTGAGGACACCTCTTCCTCTGAAGAGGAAGACGAGGGTGAGGTTCCGGCCTCGGCGGTGCTTACAGGAGGCGCCGAGTCTCCTTCTCCTGGGGATGCCAGGTCCACGGGGGGAGGGACTGGCCCAGAGTCCGGAGACGAGGACGATAATAGAAGCAAGAGTGTGGGAATGGACGTATCTGTGTCCCTCAAGAGGGGGAAGGATTCCTCCTCGGAGGCAGAAGATAGGAAGGGGAGCGGGAAAAAGAAAGCCGTCTAACTCAATCACCAATGATGGCGGTACCCACTCCGTTGACGCTGGCGTCCATTAATGTCGCCAGCATTAAGTCAAATACGGCTAGATTTGCGGCCTTTGATTTTTTCAGCCGGGTTGAAGCTGACATTTTCTTTTTGCAAGAGACCAGGCTGTCAAACACAGCGGAGGTGTTTAAAGCCAAAAGGGAGTGGAGACTCGGGCCCTCTTATTGGTCTCTTGCAGCCGAGCCGTATAGCGGAGTGGCGGTCCTCTTTACCGCATCGGTAGAATGCCGACGGGTTATTGAGTTAGAAATGGGGAGGTGCCTGATCTTAGATGTCCTCCTGAAGGGACAGGAGCTCCGGCTCATTAATATCTATGGTCCCCAATCTAAGTGGGACCGGAAGTGTCTCTTTATGAGGATCAAGCCCTACCTTTTTACGAGTCGGCAGGTTGTCTTTGGAGGGGATTTCAACACTGTCACGAGACCCCGAGATAGAGGAGGTGCCAGAGGCAAGCTGACTTATGATAGCGTCGCTCTTAATAGTATAGCTAGTGAGGCTCGCCTGGTGGATGTCCACATCCGGCACACCCCGGGCCACGAGGGGTTCACCTATCATAGAGGTAATTGTAGGTCCAGAATAGACAGGTTTTATTTAAAGGAGGAAGCCGTCTCTTCAGCAGTATCTGTTGTTGAGGTGGAGTTCTCCGACCACTGTTTAATTTTGTTTTCTCTGAATGTTACAGAGACCCCCCGGATGGGAAGAGGCTTTTGGAGGCTGAATTCGTCTCTCTTGGAAGAAGCGGAGATAAGACAGTCCTTTGAGGATTTTCTTCAGAGCCAGGTACCCTTACTGGATCTTTGTAGTAGTAAGTCAGAGTGGTGGGAGATGTTCAAGGAAAGGGTGGCGAGATTCTTCCGCCAGCTCTCAAGCCTCAGGAGTCTGGACAGGTACCGCCTGTACCAGGGCCTGAGGAGGAAACTCGAGCATCTTGTCTCAGCTGGAGGTAGCCGTGAGGAGATCTCCAGAGTGAAATCTTTGCTGAGGAGGTGTCAGTATGATAGGCACGCATCTTTGGTTTTTGAGAGGGATTATGGGAAGTACCGCTCGCCCGACCCTTACAGGAACTGCAAGATGTCAGTGAATAGTAAAGTTGTCACAGGACTGATTGACAGTACAGGGTCCCTGAGGAGATCCAGATCAGGGATCCTGGAGGTCGTCAGATCCTTCTACTCGCACCTCTTGGGGAAGAGGGATCTAGACTGGGATGAGATGTCGGCTTTCCTGGCTGAAGCTGTCCCCGAACCAGGGGTAGACCCTTCTCTTGATGTTTTGACGGAGATGATCACGGAAGAGGAAGTTAGGTTGGCGATTGAAGGGCTAGCCCTAAAGAAATCGCCAGGTCCAGATGGCTTAACATCTGAGTTCTACAAGACCTTTAAGGACGCCTTGGTTCCCCTCTTGACTGAGGTATTCAATGAGTGTCTTTCCTTGGGCACTCTGCCGAAGTCAATGAGGAGGTCTGCCCTGATCATCTTGTCAAAGGGTAAGGATCCGTCTTGCTTTGAGAATTGGCGTCCCATAGCGCTTCTCAATGCAGACAGGAAGGTTTTGGCAAAGGTGCTGTTTAATCGGCTGGTGAAGTTTGCACCCCAGCTCCTTTCAGGGGCCCAGCATTGCTCTGTTCCGGGCCGCAGTACATTTAGTGCTGTGCTCTGTGTCCGAGAGGCAGTGGAGCAGGGTAGGGCTGGCCACTGGAAGGGGTACATGCTGTCCCTGGATCAGGCAAAAGCGTTTGATCGGGTTAATCATGAGTACCTCTGGTCTGTCCTTCTGAGGTATGGCCTGCCGGGGAGGTTTGTTGATTGGCTTAAGACCTTGTACGCTGGGGCAGAGAGTTTCCCGCTTGTGAACGGTTGGATTGGCAGCTCTTTTGAGGTTGGTTCTGGTGTTCGCCAGGGTTGTCCCTTAAGCCCCCTGCTGTACGTGTTTGCGATTGATCCTTTCCTTCGGAGGGTGGAGAGTGGACCGTTGGCAGGGGTCGAGATGGACCGGACGGCACCGGAATCCACTCTAAGGGTGGTGGCGTATGCTGATGACGTCACCATTTTTGTTTCCTCGGATGGGGAGGCAGAGTGGCTGATGTCAGAGGTAAATCGCTACTCTGAGGCATCTGGGTCCAAGATCAACCGGGATAAGTGTGAGAGTCTCTGGCTGGGAGGAGGAGATCCTGGTTTTGATCTCCCGGACACCCTTCCAGGACCCAAAGTTTCTGCAAAAGTTCTTGGCATCGAATTTGGCCAGGGGGATTACCCCAAACAAAATTGGGAAAGCAGGCTAGAGATCGCCACTCAGAAGGTCAACCAATGGAAGGGTTGGTCTTTGACCCTAAGGGAAAGGGTAAACCTGATCAAAACTTACCTGCTCCCTTTACTCATCTATCTGGGCAGCGTGTGCATCTTGCCGGAGCCTCTCTGGACTCGGATCTACAGTTTGTTCTTCCAGATGTTATGGGGGAATAGACTGAACCTGATCAAGAGGGAGGTTACTTACCGTACGAGGAGACTAGGAGGGTTGGGTATGGTCAACCCTGTGGTATTCCTTGTGAATACCTTCATTAAGATCAATATTGCAAACCTCTGGAAAGATAGGGCTCCTCCGTGGGTATTCTCCTGTAGTGGATGGTTTCAGCCTTTCTTCCAGGAATGGGAGACAGGAGGGCAAGTGAAGGATCTTCGCACACCGCATGGACATCTTCCGGCTTATGCTACCCTGGTTCTGAAGGTAATTCGCCGGTGGGGACTGGGAATGTGGGAGATTAGGACTCTGCCAAGGAAGCTCCTTGACAAAAGGGTTCTGTTGACCCATTTCCAGAGGCCTCTGGCGCTCAGAGACTGCCCAAGTCGGGATTTTGGGGTGGGTTTGCATCTTTTAAATTCTATCAGAATCCCCTCGAAGTTTTGGGACTTGGCTTGGCGCTGCTTCCATGGGAAACTGTGTGTGAGGGACAATCTGAAGTGTAGGAGCTCTGAGGATAGGAATTGTCCTCGAGAGCAGTGTGGTACTGTGCTGGAAAGCATGGACCATTTCCTGCTTCGTTGTCCCTTTAACACAGAGGTATACAACAGGGTGGGCGCCTCCATTGGCTGGCCTCGGCTGGCCGGTCTCTCCTATGCGGAATGGGCCTATGGAGCGTTCAGAGACCTGGGTGGTCGGGACCGCTGCACTTTATTTCTAGTTAGCGTAGTGGTTAGGTATCACATGTGGAACGCACGGTGCTTAGTATCGACGCAACGGAAAATCCTCCCAGTGGATGATGTGTTTAGGACCATACTCGGTGACCTGGTGAAGGTGCGCTCTCTGGAGTATGAGAGACTGGGCGCGCGGAGGGCGGCTCTCCTCTGGAGGGGCTTTTCTTTTAGTGTGCCTTAGTCTACTCCTCTCCTTTCCTGGTGGTGGGCTGCTGCTGACACCCTAGATTTTTGTTTTGATCAGTATACAGTGATGTAGGGCTGCAGGCGCCGAACCTGGGCTTTGTTGATTGTTTGTTTTGTTTGTTGATTTGTTGTTGGTTTGTATATATTGTATATATTGTGTATATAGATAGGGGTGTAGGTGTTAGGTTGGGTGGTGGCAGGAGGGGGGAGGTGGGTTCATCTTTTGGGACTTTGGGACATTGAGGTTTGGGTTACACACTGGCGCTGCCTGATCTGGTCCAAGGACGTTGGACATGGACTGAAGCATGAGACGCAGGACCAGCTCTCAGGTCGGCGCAGGGGTGGGGATGGTGGTCTGGAGTGGGGGGTTCGTTTATAGATTTAGTTTTGTATATAGTCAGTATTGATTTTATTTATGTTTACGCGTGTGTATATAAAGAAAAAAAAAAAAAAAAAAAATTTGCCGTACAGGCTATTTATTTTCTTTCCTGTTTTATGTTTGCTATTTTCTTTGGCAGCTGGACCAGAAGTCAGTGATGTTATTTATTATTATTGTGTATATAGGAGGGTTGTATGTAATAATGTGTGTGTGGAGAGAGCGAGCGGCTGAACCAGGGCTCAGTTACATGCAGCTTTTCTGATTGATATTTTGTTATGTTTCTGTTATTGTTATGTTTTTTTACTTTTATAATAAAAGATGTACAGGATGTAACTCAGGATTAGTACAGGACAGTAATGTAATGAATGTACACAGTGACTGCACCGGCAGAATAGTGAGTGCAGCTCTGGAGTATAATACAGGAGGTAACTCAGGATCAGTACAGGATAAGTAATGTAATGTATGTACACAGTGACTGCACCAGCAGAATAGTGAGTGCAGCTCTGGAGTATAATACAGGATGTAACTCAGGATCAGTACAGGATCAGTAATGTAATGTATGTACACAGTGAGGCTATGTGCGCACGTGTGCGTAATTCATGCAGTTACGCTGCGCTTTGTAGCGCAGCATAACTGCATGCGTCCTGCGTCCCCTGCACAGTCTATGGAGATTGTGCAGGGGCCGTGCGCACGTGGCGTTTTAGAGCGCAGCGCTTCGGCTACAGCCGAAGCGCTGCGTTCTAAGAAATGACTAGTGATGAGCGAGCATGCTTGTAACTACTCGGTACTCGCACGAGTATCACTGTACTCGGGCTACTCGGCGGGTACCGAGTAATTTTGCAATACTCGTGCTTTACTCGTGGTCGTCATCCCTGCATGTTGGCGCTCTTTTGAGAGCCAGCCCTCATGCAGGGATTGGCTGGCAGACCACTGCAATGCCACAGCCCTGTTAGTTGTGGAATTGCAGTGATTGGCCGGCCCGCACAGCGTGACCGAGCCTTTATACCGGCCGGCGCGCTGTGCTCTGTACACAGCCATCTCATATTCCCTGCTTTCCACGCCCACAGGCGCCTATGATTGGTTGCAGTGAGACACGCCCCCACGCTGAGTGACAGGTGTCACACTGCACCCAATCACAGCAGCCGGTGGGCGTGTCTATACTGTGCAGTAAAATAAATAAATAAATAATTAAAAAAACCGGCGTGCGGTCCCCCCAATTTTAATACCAGCCAGATAAAGCCATACAGCTGAAGGCTGGTATTCTCAGGATGGGGAGCTCCACGTTATGGGGAGCCCCCCAGCCTAACAATATCAGTCAGCAGCTGGCCAGAATTGCCGCATACATTATATGCGACAGTTCTGGGACTGTACCCGGCTCTTCCCGATTTACCCTGGTGCGTTGGCAAATCGGGGTAATAAGGAGTTAATGGCAGCCCATAGCTGCCACTAAATCCTAGATTAATCATGTCAGGCGTCTCCCCGAGATTCCTTCCATGATTAATCTGTAAATTACAGTTAAAAAACACACACACCCGAAAAATCATTTATTAGAAATAAAAAACACTAACAAAGTCCCTCATTACCAATTTATTAACCCTGACAAACCCTCCATGTCCGGCGTACTCCACAGTCCTCCAGCGTCGTGTCCAGCTCTGCTGCATGGAAGTGACAGGAGCTGCAGAAGACACCGCCGCTCCGGTCACCTCCACGCAGCTAATGAAGGGAATAGCGCGATCAGCTGCTGTCAGTCAGGTAACTCCCGGCCACCGCTGGATCCAGCGGTGGCCGCGATTAACCTCAGTGACAGCAGCTGATCGCTATACTCACCTCAGTTGGTGCATGGAGCTGACTGGAGCGGCGGTGAGTAGCGCGATCAGCTGAGCTGTCACTGAGGTTACCCGCGGCCACCGCTGGATCCAGGTAACCTCAGTGACAGCTCAGCTGATCGCGCTACTCATCTCATTAGCTGCGTGGAGGTGACCGGAGCAGCGGTGTATTCTGCAGCTCCTGTCACCTGCATGCAGCAGAGCTGGATGCGACGCTGGAGGACTGTGGAGTACGCCGGACATGGAGGGTTTGTCGGGGTTAATAAATTGGTAATGAGGGACTTTGTTAGTGTTTTTTATTTCTAATAAAGGATTTTTCGGGTGTGTGTTTTTTAACTGTAATTTACAGATTAATCATGGAAGGAATCTTGGGGAGACGCCTGACATGATTAATCTAGGATTTAGTGGCAGCTATGGGCTGCCATTAACTCCTTATTACCCCGATTTGCCAACGCACTAGGGTAAATCGGGAAGAGCCGGGTACAGTCCCAGAACTGTCGCATATAATGTATGCGGCAATTCTGGGCGGCTGCTGACTGATATTGTTAGGGTGGGGGGCTCCCCATAACGTGGGGCTCCCAATCCTGAGAATACCAGCCTTCAGCTGTATGGCTTTATCTGGCTGGTATTAAAATTGGGGGGGACCGCACGCCGGTTTTTTTAATTGTTTATTTATTTATTTTACTGCACAGTATACACACGCCCACCGGCTGCTGTGATTGGGTGCAGTGTGACACCTGTCACTCAGCGCGGGGGCGTGTCTCACTGCAACCAATCATAGGCGCCGAAAAGCAGGAAAGCAGGGAATACGAGATTGATTAATGAGCGGCCGGCTTTTTCAAAAGAGGAAAAGCCGCCGGAACAGTGTGAACAGCCGTGCAGCGCCGCGCCGGAGATCGGGGAACGGTAAGTAAGAGAGAGGGGGGAGAATGACCGACAGACTGTCAGAGGGGGACAGACAAGACAGAGAGAGACAGACAGAGCGAGACCGACCGACGGGAGATAGAATGAAAAAAAAAAAATGACCGACATCGTTAGTAAAAAGCACAAAACGTGCGTTTTGGACATCGGAGTGCCACACAATGTTTTACGTAAAATCTTTCATGTATTAATCTCAAAAAATAACATACACCAGCTCTATCCCACTATTGGGTATGTGCCCTTAACATTTCCGCCATGAAAATTCATTTTGGTGTCATTTTGGAAGGTTTTCTGGTGAGTCCGTAAAAATGGCGTAAAACGCGGACAAAATTGTTCACAGCTGTGACTTTTGAGTGATAAATGCTTCAAGGGGTCTTCCCCATGCTGTTGCCATGTCATTTGAGCACTCTTCTGAGACTTTTGTGACATTTTTAGGGTTTCTACATGCTGCCGGGGGGTCATTTCACAAAAATACTCGGGTCTCCCATAGGATAACATTGGGCTCGTTGCTCGGGCCGAGTACACGAGTATCTTGGGAGGCTCGGCCCGAGCTTCGAGCACCCGAGCTTTTTAGTACTCGCTCATCACTAGAAATGACATGTCACTTCTTCCGTGCGCTTTGCCGACAGCTCCTGCTCTGTCTATGGCAGGAGCTGCAGGCAGAGCGCATGGAATCGGCTTTTTTTTTTTTCACTACGGACATTTCTGCAGCGATTTAAAGCGCACATGTGCTCTTCAGATCGCTGCAGAAATTTCTGCAGTGACTGTACGCAACGTGCGCACATAGCCTGACTGCACCAGCAGAATAGTGAGTGCAGCTCTGGAGTATAATACAGGAGGTAACTCAAGATCAGTACAGGATAAGTAATGTATGTATAAAGTGACTGCACCAGCAGAATAGTGAGTGCAGCTCTGGAGTATAATACAGGAAGTAACTCAGGATCAGTACTGGATAAGTAATGCAATATATACATTATACATAGTGACTGCACCAGCAGAATAGTGAGTGCAGCTCTGTAACATAATACAGGGTGTGACTCAGGAGCATCATTACCGGATAAGTAATGTAATGTATGTACACAGAGAATGGTGAATGTGTGTCCCTGGAGGATCAATACAAGGTAAGCTTAAGGCCAGTAGTTAAGGGGGTTGCTCATGGCCCCCATCCACAAAATGGGCCCCCTGCAGCTGCAGCCCCTCCATGCAGTGCACAGAGGATGTATATCAGTGTAAGGGTGCCTTCACACTTTAGCGATGCAGCAGCGATCCGACCAGCGATCTGACCTGGTCAGGATCGCTGCTGCTTCGCTACATGGTCGCTGGTGAGCTGTCAAACAGGCAGATCTCACCAGTGACCAGCCCCCAGCCAGCAGCGACGTGCAAGCGACGCTGCGCTTGCACGGAGCCGGCGTCTGGAAGCTGCGGACACTGGTAACTAAGGTAAACATCGGGTATGGTTACCCGATGTTTACATTAGTTACCAGCGCACACCGCTTAGCTTTGCTCTCCTAGCTACAGTACACATCGGGTTAATTAACCCGATGTGTACAGCAGCTACATGTGCAGAGATCCGGAGCCGGCAGCACAGGCAGCGTGAGAGCTGCGGAGGCTGGTAACTAAGGTAAATATCGGGTAACCACCTTGGTTACCCGATGTTTATCTTGGTTACAGCTTACCTCAGCTGTCAGATGCCGGCTCCTGCTCCCTGCTCGCTTCATTTGTCGCTCTCTCGCTGTCACACACAGCGATCTGTGTGTCACAGTGGGAGAGCGCCTTTGAAGAAAACGAACCAGGGCTGTGTGTAACGAGCAGCGATCTCGCAGCAGGGGCCAGATCGCTGCTCATTGTCACACACAGCGAGATCGCTAATGAGGTCACTGCTGCGTCACAAAAAGCGTGACTCAGCAGCGATCTCGGCAGTGAGCTCGCTATGTGTGAAGCACCCCTAATGTGCATCCTCTGTAGTTACGATATGTCTCCCTCTCACTCTCTCCCTGTAGTGTCGGGTCAGAAGTTGAGAGGGAGGGGGTTGGGCAGCACAGCAATGTACAGACTCCAGGGACAGGAATCAACCAGCAGTCCTGTGTTCCCCTCATCATCATGACTGACCTCTCCATGGCTTTTCTTGGGATATGAACAAATTAAGCAGCAGAATTATGCATATATGCACACGTGACGCCCTGGGCAAGCCAGGGGTCACAGGTCAACACACCACCACACCCTGCATCCCAGTTAGGAACACCAAAGCTACTAAAATCCTTGTTGCCTTCCTCCAGGGGCTGATGTTCACACCAGGGGGTGGGCCAGGCGGTTGGCTCCGCCCACCGAGGAGTTCACAGCTCTGGAGGTGGGAAGAACAGTTCAGTGAAGCTAGGGGAGTGAAGTAGAAGGAAGTGGTACAGGAGCTAAGTGAAAGTGAAGTAGTAGTGGAGAAAAGAAGAAAAGAGTGAAAGTGAGCATAGAAAGCCCTGAAGTTGGTCCGGCTAAGTGCAGGACAGTGTCAGCAAGGTCAGCAACAGCAATGATCGTCTGGAGGGGGACTGCTCGGAGGTTGCTGGAAGGACCGCAGACGGGTAGTGGCCCGGCGGTCTGGAGCAGTATACGAAGGACAGTCAGCACCAGGGCAGGGGCCTCTCGGACCCCGGCAAGGCTAGGAGTCGCCATAATTTGCCAAATCCGTCAGTGAAGGGGACGTCGATCCCCCAACAACCAAGTCCCGACTGAAGGCAAAAGTCCAACCATTAAGGAGGAACACCGCCACCGTCAGGGCACCAGTTCCTCGGGCCCAGCGTCTGCGGGCAAAGCAGGGCTCCTCCGGCCCATATCCAAGCCGGGGAGCGGGTTACCGGTGGGAACCCATCGCTACCAACACAGAAACACTGGGTGCAGGTCAGAGAGACATCACCGTTACCTGCTGGGAGAGCAAGTGCAGCCGTCCGTGGGAACCGTCTTTCCAGCCGTGTGGTTTACCGTAAAACTGTGTCAACGTCTCAGGCTGAGTGAGTACCACAGTGCCGCAAGGCACCGCGCTGCCCCAGCGTCCCTGCGCCCACCAGGCCCTGCACCTTCCACACCATCCCTGGGCCCCGGGATCACCAACCCCTACCCACGGAGGGGCAACACAACACCTGGCTGCTCCGCATCACCACTCCCGGGATCCCCATACTGAGCAGCGGTGGTGCTACAAATCACCACAACCGTGGGTGGCGTCACGGACAATCAACCATCCCCATACCCAACAACCCCCTTTCACTCACGGGCGAGGAGCGCCGCTAGAGTCCCCGGGATCCGGCTCACCGCTCGAGCCACCGAGCAGCAGCAGGCCGCAGCAGCCGCGGCAGCCAGACCCGAGCAGCAGTGGGAGAGCGCGGCGTCCCCTCCTCCGCCCGCGACAACTTGGCATCACGAACAGGATCTTACCGCTCTGCCGTTGGGTAGAGGTGCGCCTTGTAACCGCCGGAGGTATCCGGCTGAAAATTTCCAGAAGTCGCCATCTTTGGCGCGAAAAGTTCCCGCTCGAGCGTCTTCTCGAGTAGCAGAGGCGCGAAGGCCAAAACTCCGCCCCAATAAAGGAGGGGCCGGAGAGAAGCTAAGGGGGACGCGATGGCGGCTGGCTACATGTGAAAGCAGCTATAAAAGCAGGGACGCCAGGACTCTGCAGTCATTCCGTTCCTCGAAGAAGTCACTATGTGGATGCCGTCCCGAAACACCGTGGCCCCCGCGCCGGGAACTGCAGCGTGGGTGGAAATCCGGACCGCACAGCTCCACCTAAGGCTGCAGGTCAAGATGCAGCTCCTCTTGGAGGAGTGGGAGACCGACATGGCGGACGTTATAGCTACTTTGCGGAGACGCGAGGAGGAAACGGAGGAAGGGAGGGTGAGTGACCCACGCCCCTATGTCCCCGAGGGACCGGTCGCTGCGGCTGAGGGACCCGGTCCAAGCCCTCTCCCTCCGCTGCCTCCTTCGCCACCCGTCTCGGAGGTCGTGACCCCGCCACTAGGCCCGCTGCCACCGCAACCGGTAGCGATACCCAGCATGCCCGCCCCGGCGGGCCGACCTGTAGCCGGAGCCCATAGCAAGCCGGAGGTGTTGCCGTGGAAGGCCCCGAAGTCTGCACTGGAGGCAGCCCCTGAGAAGTTCCCCGAGCCGGAGCTGATGACCCGCTCCGAGCCGAAGGCCCAGCAACGGAAAGCCCCTATGCCCATCCCCCACACCTCGGCTGAGGTAGCGCCGGGTTGTTGCTGTAAGGCAGCGCCCAAGGCCAAGACACCGCGGGACACGCCGCCCAGATTCCTGACAGTGGGCAACGTCCAGAATGTCCCGCGGGGCCCGACCCGTGCGCCGGAGCTCGCAGCAGCGCCGTATTGGGATAGGGAGCCGGTACCATTGGGCCTGGAGATCGATGAACGGGAGAGAAAGAAGGCCGAGCTGGTGGCCAGAGCCATAAGAGAAAAGGAGAACCTCCGGCAAGCAACATTCCGTGTCCGGGGACCGCTGTACGAGGGGCAGGTGAGGCGGTTTGATGTCCGCCGGGGCTACGGGTTCATCTATGAACCGGGCCTGGAGGCCGAAGTGTTTGTAGCCCGGCGGGATGTGAATTCCCACCTGCCTGAAGAACATCCCGGCCGTAATCTGATGCCGGGGGATATTGTGCAGAATACCCGGCACTGTGGAGAAAGGGGGTGGTTTGCCCTGGATGCCAAACTGCGGGGCAGCCAGGGGAGCAGAGTGAGTCCTGCACCCCCCCCTCGGATGAAGCTGAAGGTCCGGAGTAGGGCAGCGGAGCACCATTGTCCAGGCCCCGTTGGGACCACCAGAGTGTTGTTGAATGTTTGGAAAAAGTTTGAAAGTTTAAAATGATGAAAAATGATGATTACCGTGTACTTCACCTGATTAACAGTGATTGAACCGGCCGGAGCCGGCACCGTTGTCCCCGTGGGGACCGTTTAAAAAGTTAGCATGGGAACTATCCATGGACAAGCCCGTGATCTTGCAGGGCAACCACAAACGTTAAGTGGCTTGTAAATATGTTGTTTTACCATACCGTTTCCCGCATTTGCCGCCTCCGGAGAGGCAGGTTGGAGGGAGGGCCCTCAGCAGAGCAGGCTGGAACCCAGCCACCAAAGGAACCGGTGGCTACCCTCTGGAGGGGAAGGACAGATCCTGATCGGGTAACTGGTGCTGGACTGTGGGTCAAGGGGTGCTGCCTGGGCTTTAGGGGCAGCATCAGGGCCAGGTTGCTTGGGTGGGAGAGAGCGGAAACCGTACTCGTAAAACCGTTTAGTAACGTTTAAGAAATGTGCCTCCCATGTGGGATGATGTTATGCTTTACATGTTATCTTTTTACATTTACAGAAAAATAAAACCGGTGTTGGACGGGCAGCCCGCGGACGGTCTGCATTTTGCTAAGGGGGAATGTGACGCCCTGGGCAAGCCAGGGGTCACAGGTCAACACACCACCACACCCTACATCCCAGTTAGGAACACCAAAGCTACTAAAATCCTTGTTGCCTTCCTCCAGGGGCTGATGTCCACACCAGGGGGTGGGCCAGGCGGTTGGCTCCGCCCACTGAGGAGTTCACAGCTCTGGAGGCGGGAAGAACAGTTCAGTGAAGCTAGGGGAGTGAAGTAGAAGGAAGTGGTAGAGGAGCTAAGTGAAAGTGAAGTAGTAGTGGAGAAAAGAAGAAAAGAGTGAAAGTGAGCGTAGAAAGCCCTGAAGTTGGTCCGGCTAAGTGCAGGACAGTGTCAGCAAGGTCAGCAACAGCGGTGATCATCTGGAGGGGGACTGCTCGGAGGTTGCTGGAAGGACCGCGGGCAGGTAGTGGCCCGGCGGACTGGAGCAGTATACGAAGGACAGTCAGCACCAGGGCAGGGGCCTCTCGGACCCCGGCAAGGCTAGGAGTCGCCATAATTTGCCAAATCCGTCAGTGAAGGGGACGTCGATCCCCCAACAACCAAGTCCCGACTGAAGGCAAAAGTCGAACCATTAAGGAGGAACACCGCCACCGCCAGGGCACCAGTTCCTCGGGCCAGCGTCTGCGGGCAAAGCAGGGCTCCTCCGGCCCATATCCAAGCCGGGGAGCGGGTTACCGGTGGGAACCCATCGCTACCAACACAGAAACACTGGGTGCAGGTCAGAGGGACATCACCGTTACCTGCTGGGAGAGCAAGTGCAGCCGTCCGTGGGAACCGTCTTTCCAGCCGTGTGGTTTACCGTAAAACTGTGTCAACGTCTCAGGCTGAGTGAGTACCACAGTGCCCCCGCGTCCCTGCGCCCACCAGGCCCTGCACCTTCCACACCATCCCTGGGCCCCGGGATCACCAACCCCTACCCACGGAGGGGCAACACAACAACTGGCTGCTCCGCATCACCACTCCCGGGATCCCCATACTGAGCAGCGGTGGTGCTACAAATCACCACAACCGTGGGTGGCGTCACGGACAATCAACCATCCCCATACCCAACAACCCCCTTTCACTCACAGGCGAGGAGCGCCGCTAGAGTCCCCGGGATCCGGCTCACCGCTCGAGCCACCGAGCAGCAGCAGGCCGCAGCAGCCGCGGCAGCCGGACCCGAGCAGCAGTGGGAGAGCGCGGCGTCCCCTCCTCCGCCCGCGACACACATACTATATGCTGTTAATATATATTTGTGTGTATATACAGTCACGGTCAAAGGTGTAGGCACCCTTGGTATTGTTCCAGAAAATGAAGTATTTCTTCTACAAAATTATTGCAATTACACATCTTTTTGCTTTGTGTGTAGTGGAACAACACAAAAAAATAAGAAAAGAGAAGGACAAATTGGACGAAATTTCACAGAAAACCTCAAAAATGGGCCTGACAGAGTTGTTGGCCAACTCAACTTAATATTTGGTTGCACACCCTTTACCCCTTGGAATAAATAACTGTTCTTCTACCTGTGATGGATGCAGCGGGACACAGAATTTATCGGTCGGCACTGGAGTCAGCTGAACTCCTGATCTCACATCCCGCAAACGCTGCGATGGATGCAGGTTAACAGCAGTCACTGGCTGCTGCTGATCACATGTGACCGTGTGTGGGCTGTGTGGTCAGGAGTTCAGCTGAGTTCAGATCAGCTGACTCCTGTGCCGACCGATTACTTGTTCTGTGTCCCCCTGCATCCATTGCAGTGTGTGCGGGCTGTGAGGTTAGCTGAGTTTGGCCGACACTGGAGTCAGCTGATCTGAACTCCTGACCTCATACCAGCAAGACAAGTAATCAGATCAGCTGACTCCAGTGTCAGCTGATTACTTGTTCTGTGTCCCGTTGCATCCATCGCAACATGTGTGGGCTGGAGTTCAGCTGAGTTCAGATCAGATGACTCCAGTGATCGCCGAACTCAGCTGACCTCACAGCCAACACACGCTGCGATGGATGCAGGGGGACACGGGAGTCAGCTGATCTGATTACTTGTTCTGCTGGCTGTGTGGTCAGGAATAGGGATGAGTGAGCATGTTAGAATGCTGTATATAAGAGCCACTGGTGGTGGCCGCAGCTTATAGTCACCAAATCTAGTGACAGGTGCCCTTTAAGGGCTCTTCAAATGTGACATTGCAATTGCAATCTATTTCAGCCAAAATGGCGCTCTTTTCCTTCTGAGCCATGCCGGGCACCTAAACAGTATTTTCAACCACGTGTCAAATATTGATGTTCACTGGAGAAATTGCAGAACAAATTATTTGTGTACTAGAAGGTGGCCCGATTCTAACGCATCGGGTATTCTAGAATTTATTGTGTAGTTAATGTATGTTTTTTGTTATATATATCGATGTTGTTGTGTGTAGTTGCCAAGTGTGTGTGTAGGGCACTGTAAATGTTCTGGGTGTTGTCTGGGTGGGGGTGTGTGAGAGCGGTGTTGTTTGTGTGTTGCGTTGTGTGTGTTGCGTTGTTTGTGGAGCGCTGTGTGTCTGCAGCATTCTGTGTGTGTTGTGCTGTGTGTGTTGCGCGGTTTGTGTGGGTGTGGAGTGCGTGTGTGTTTTGGGGGAGGTATGTTTTGTGCAGTGTGTATGTTGTGCGGTATGTGCGTATATTTGTGTATGCCGCGGTGTTTGTGTGTTGGGTGTTGTGTGTGTGCGGCGTTGTCTGTGTGTGGGTGTCTGTGTAGGGCGGTGTTTGTGGTTCCCAGTGTGTGTGTGGTGTGTTGTGCGGTGCGCGTGTGGCGCTGTGTGTGTGTTTTGGGGGGAGGTGTACACCCCCATTGTGCTCCATCCCCCATGCTACGAACCCCCCATCGTGCTCCATCCGCCATGCTGTGCACCCCCCATGGTGCTCCATCCGCCATGCTGCGCACCCCCCATCATGCTCCATCCCCCATGCTGCGCACCCCCCATCGTGCTCCATCCCCCATGCTGCGCACTCCCCATCGTGCTCCACAGTCACACACCAGACAGTATACACGCACACATCTGATCGCATACACTCACACCCCACTTCTCCCTGTGCCTTCTGGTGGGCGGTCCCAGCAGCTGTGCTGCACACCGTGCTCCTCTGCCTTCTGCCGACACTCACAGATCCGATCTCATACACTCACACATCAGAACACACGCACACATCCGATCGCATACACGCGCACACATACTGACGATATCGCACATACGCACTCACAACATCCAGATATACCACATGCTTCCGGCCATGTGATCCTCCGGCAGGTCCTGGAAGGTCACTGCACGCACAGTATCGCCGCCGAGAAGTAAGCGATATCACTGGATGTTGTGAGTGTGTGGATGCGATCTGATGTGTGTGTGAGGTGTGTGTGAGAGTGAGTGAGTGTGATCTGATACCCACACACCCCACACTCCCAGCAGGCACACCAAAGTCAGACACAAAACCCTTGTTGCCTTCCTCCAGGGGCTGATGATCACACCAGGGGGTGGGCCAGGCGGTTGGCCCCGCCCGAAGAGTTCACAGCCCTGGAGGCGGGAAAAACAGACAGATTAGTTGGAGAGGTGAAAGTGGAAGGAGACGAAGTAGCAGTCGAGCAATCTGAAGTTGGTCCGGGTGTGTGGCCCGGACGGATCAGCAAGGTTGGCAGACGGTGGTGACCGTCTGCAGGAGTGGCCGATCGGAGTCTTCCGTAAGGACCGTGGACGGGCGGTGGCCCGGCGGTATCGGACCGGTACGCGAAGAGAAGCCAGCACCATCTGGCAGGGGCTTACGGACCCCGGCAAGGCTAGGAGTCGCCGCGAATTTGCCGAATTCGTTAGTGAAGGGAACCTCCTGGGTTTCCCAACAGCCAAGTCCCGACAGAAGGCAACAGTCCAACCAAAAGAGGGAGACACCGCCACCACCAAGGCAACCGTTTCCCAGGGCCAGAGCCTGCGGGCAAAAGGGGCTCCTCCAGCCCATATCCAAACTGGGGAGCGGGTTACCGGTGGGAACCCATTGGAACCATCTACTGTACATAGGTGCAGAGAAAGGCAGTTGTCGCGGGCGGAGGAGGGGATGCCGCGCTCTCCCTACTGCTCGGGTCCGGCTGCCGCTGCGGCTGCTGTGGCCTGCTGCTGCCGCTGCTCGGTGGCTCGAGCGATGGGCCGGATCCCGGGGACTCGAGCGGCGCTCCTCGCCCGTGAGTGAAAGGGGATTGGGATTTGGGGATAGTTTATTGTCCGTGACGCCACCCACGGTTGTGGTGATTGAATGTACACCACCGCTGCTCTGGCTGGGGATCCCGGGAGTGCTGGTGTGGAGCAGCCAGTTGTTGTGTTGCCCCTCCGTGGGTAGGGGTTGGTGATCCCGGGGCCCAGTGATGGGGTTGGAATGGTGGACAGGCGGGTATGGGGCCTGTGGAGGTGCAGGGGCGCAGGGCAGCGCTGTGCCGCACGGCACGGTGGTACTCACTCAGCCCAATGAAGCACACAGAGTCTCTGCTGAAACAAACGGCTGGATGGACGGGTCCCACAGGCGGCTGCGGTGTTTTTCCCCTGACCCCAGGTTGTTAGTGTAAGTCCTTTCCTTCGCCTCCGTGCACATTCTTCCTGCTCTCCGGTTTCCAGCTGGCTCCCCGATTCAGTACCGGGGGGCCACCGCCCAGCCCCGGCTACCTGCGGTTCCACCAACTGGCTCCCCGGCTCCCTGCAATCGGCCACTACCGTCTGCCTGACTTTCTGCACAGGGGCCCTAGGCTCCAACCTAGGCCCCAATCTGCGTCTGCCTCTCTGCAGACGTCCTTTCTCCTTCACTCCTGAACTTCTCTCCCCGCTTGTTTCCTGCCTCAGGCCAGCTCACTCCAGGGTGGGCGTCTCCATCCCCTGACTCCGCCCACCTGGTGTGTCAGTCTGAGCCCGAGGCAGAAAGCAGGTCACTTTGGGGATGTCTGCTGTGAACTGCTGGGGGTGGGGGTGTGTGTTGTTACCTGTGTCCCCTGGCTGGTCCAGGGCGACACACAGTCACCATCAACCTGCCGGGAGAAACAACACCGCAGCCGTCTGTGGGACCCGTCCATCCAGCCGTATGTTTTACCGAGAACTGTGTCCTCATCATTGGCTGAGTAAGTACCACCGTGCCGTGCGGCACAGCGCTGCCCCCGCGACCCTGCACCTCACCAGGCCCCGCAACCCGCCTGCCATCCATCCCTACCCCATCACCGGGCCCCGGGACAACCAACCCCCTACCCACGGAGGGGAGAACTAACAACAAAGCTGCTCCCTGTCACCGCTCCCGGGATCCCCGTCCAGAGCAGCGGTGGTGTCACCAATATCACCACAACCGTGGGTGGCGTCACGGACAATAACCAAATCCCCCACCCATCAAATCCCCTTTTCACTCACGGGTGAGGAGCGCCGCTCGAGTCCCCGGGATCCGGCCCACCGCTCGAGCCACCACCGAGCAGCAGCCGCAGCAGCAGCAGCGGCCGGACCCGAGCAGTGGGAGAGCGCAGCGTCCCCTCCTCCGCCCGCGACACTCACCTGCTCCTGGTCGGCGTCTGGTGAGTATGACTGCGGGGTCTTCTTTCTTCTGTCTTCTCTCTTCTGGGGGTGCCCGCTGCCTATAATGAAGTGTCTTGCAGTGTCTTTAACTCACCGCTGCATGACACTTCATTATTGACCGCAGCGTATGTACCTGCACATGTGTACCGGGAGCCGGTGTACGCTGGTAACCATGATACACATCAGGTAACTAAGGGAAGCGCTTCCTATAGTTACGCAATGTGTATCATGGTTACCAGCGTACACCGGCTCCGTCACGATCCCAGCATCGCAAGGTTATGTCCGCCGGGGGCGGGGCCGGGTGTGCCAACGTCTGGCGGGGGCGAGCGGGCGAGGCGTCAGCGTATGCCGGCTCCCTGCACATGTGTACCAGGAGCTGGTGTATGCTGGAGCGGACGATGCGTGCGGAGGGCCGGGGGGAGAGCGGCTAATCCATGCTGGTTGCGGGGCCAGGCCGAGGCGAGCGGCCAATCCGTGGGGGGGCGTGGCCAGGCCGAGCCCAGCGGCCAATCCGACAGTTTTCACGCTAACGACACTGTCACGGTGACACAATTTTGGAGCAAGACAGACAGACAGACAGAATAAGGCAATTATATATAGATGTTCTTTTAGCCCCCCTGAGATCCTCAGGGACTACAGGAAACTGCATCCTCTTGGGGATGCAGGACCTACCCCCTGGGACCTGGAGTACCAGTGCCGATTTCACCAAAGCACAACCAAAATCCTAGTTCTCCACTCCACACTGGGCATAGAGGGTTAACCATGTAAGGGGATGGTCTCTGGGAACGAGTCCCTGGATTTAGCCAGCTTGGTGGGAGGGGTCAGCAGTCAGTCAGTAGTCAGTCTAGAGAGTGTGGCACACAGAAGAGGTGTGCGGATATGCCTGAGCTGGGTCCGTGTAACGGTGACCCCGGGGGCACAGGAGAGAGGTCGCCAGGACGGGTACCGGAGATAACGCTGGGACCGGAGCACGAACGGGGCACAGGGTCCTAGGTCAAGCGTCAGTTTCAAACGGTTTGCTAAATACCTGCCCGGTGAGGACACCTTTATGGACTTCACCGAACCAAATAATCCGGGGGCATCAGCAGCAAACTAGGATTGTGGTTCGGACACTTACCTCCCCGCAGGGTCCGCACTGCCCACAGTACGGAGGAGACTGTACCCCAAAAGGGACAGTCGGGTCCCCCAAATACTCCACGCTACGGGGACCCAATCAACTGAGAGTGCCGGGGACAGAGCAACCTGGGTCACTACATTGCCACTGGTCCTCCGGGGACCTGAACCAGCAACCCCTGGGTCCACAGTGAGTAGAGACTGTTAAAGACAATCTGTTGTGGTCTCCGTTATTACCCCCGTTATATCTCCCAGGCAAAGCCCTACCTGCGGGGGGCCTAACATCATTGCTGCAATCACCACCAGCTCTGGGAGAACCCACATTCAGCAGTGGCGGTTCTCCATCCTTAACAGCAACCCGCAGGTGGGGTCACATGACAAAAACTCTTATCTCGTCTGTAAATACTACCATTACAAAAGGGGCCCAGGGCACGGGATCAGGCAACGGCCACCAGAGTGGCATTCCCAGCTACAAGTACTGCCCGGGAGCGAGTACCCCCTTCCCTGGGCGACACATTCTCCTGTTACCCTTGTAAAAATAAAAAAAATTATAGGGCTAAAGCTAAATTCAGTAAAATCGGATTTCTTTATTTTCATGGCTCAACGTTATAAAATTCTGTGAAGAGAGATTCAAGGAGATTCAAGGTGCTCAACACACATCTAGACTAGTTCCTTGAGGGAATTTGATCATTTGAGGGGGGTTTCCACAATTTAGGCACCTCAGAGACTCTGCAAACGCAACATGGCATCCGCTATCGATTCCAGACGAATCCAAAAGTCAAGTGGCGTTCCTTCCCTGCCGAGCCCTGCTGTGGACCCAAACAATAGTTTTCCCCCACATATAGGGTATTGGAGAACTCAGGAGAAATGGCACAACAAATTGTATGGTGCATTGTCTCCTGCTACCCTTTTGAAAATAAAAAATTGGGACATAAATACAACTTTTGTGGGAAAAAGTAAAATGTTATTTTTTTTCCTTCCACATTGCTTTAGGTCTTGTGAAGCATGTAAAGGGTTAATAAACTTCTTGAATTTGATTTGAGCACTTTGAGGGTTGCAGTTTTTATACTGGTGTCACTTTTGGGTATTTCCTGTCCCCTAGGTTTCTCTAAAGGCCGCTTTACACGCAACGACAACGCTAACGAGATGTCGTTGGGGGTCACGGAATTCGTAACGCACATCCGTTCTTGCGTGTGACAGCTACGAGCGACCGCTAACGATCAAAAATACTCACCTTATCGTTGATCGTTGACACGTCGTTCTATTTCCCAAATATCGTTGCTGTTGCAGGACGCAGGTTGTTCGTCGTTCCTGCGGCAGCACACATCGCTATGTGACACCGCAGGAACGAGGAACCTCACTGTACCTGCGGCCGCCCGCAATGAGGAAGGAAGGAGGTGGGCGGGATGTTATGTCCCGCTCATCTCCGCCCCCTCTGCTTCTATTGGGCGGCCGCTTAGTGATGTCGCTGTGATGCTGAACAAACCGCCTCCTAGAAAGGAGGCGGTTCGCCGGTCACAGCGACGTCGCTAGGCAGGTAAGTATGTGTGACCGTTCCTAGCGATGTTGTGCGCCACAGGCAGCGATTTGACCGTGACGCACAACCGACAAAGGCGGGTACGCTCGCTAGCGAGATCGCAGCGTGTAAAGCGGCCTTAAGTCACTTCAAATGTAATGTGGTCCATAAAAAACTGGTTTTGCAAATGTTCTTGGTAAATTGCTGATAAACTTTGAACCCTTCTAACTTCCTAACGCCCAAAAAAAAATTATGGTTCAAAAATTGTGCTGATGTAAAGTAGACAAGTGGGAAATGTTATTTATTAACTATTTTGTGTGACATAAATCTCTGGTTTAAGGGCATAAAATCTAAGAGCTTGAAAATTGAAAACTTTTCTCCAAATTTCCAATATTTTCTCATGTAAACACAAAAAATATCCTAAGTTTACCACTAACATAAAGTACAATATGTCATGGAAAAAAAAACATTTTCAGAATCACTGGGATGCATTGAAGCGTTCCAGAGTTATAACCTAAAATGTCCTGCTCAGGAAGGTGAAAACAGGCAGGGGGGTGAAGGGGTTAAAATGTATTTTAAAGAGGACTTGTCTCTTGCCATTAATATGTTCGTATTTTATTACCTGGTGTAAATGCCACTGTTCTTCTGAATCCGGCGTTGCTTTTCTTTTCTCCCTGCACCTCTCCATTCCGTAGATATGGCCCTCTCTTCCCTGTATATAAATCTAGTATTTATAAACAAGTGGGCGTGGCACTCAGCTCTTCTTTGTGGGTGTCTTCTTAAGGGCTACGCCCACTTGGCTATGAAGACTATATTTTTATACATGGAAGAGGAGTCCATATCTCAGGAACGGAGAGGCGCAGGAAGAAAAGAAAAGCAACGCCGGATTCAGGAGATCAGCGGCATTTACACCAGGCACAAACTACATATTTATGGAACGTGAGAGGTCGTCTTTAAAAGGCAAGGACCCAAGGATAACATATTGACTGGTATTTACAACAGGGACTGTTGAGATATATACAAGTAGATGCATGTGGTTCCCATTGACCTGTTCACATTGCAGAGATTCTTAGCCTTCTGCTTTGTATTAGGCGGTTTTACAAGAAGCAATTACCCAGGCGGCTTTCCACATGCACGGATCATTGTGTGTATATCCACCGGGCCATGTGCATTACTATAGTGTGTTATGGTAACTACACAAATAGATTCCCCAGTCACATGCCATGACTTTCCATTCACCTTTAGCTCTGTTTACAGCGTTGGCCGCTGGTGACATCACGTGATCTTCTGAATTATTCTTCATGGAAATTGACGTTGGATGCATGCTTAAGTCTGCCCTTCACATTGGAGTCTACACCGGGGCATCATAGTCACACATTGTATCACGTTATCACATCATAACACAACATCGCTTCCATGCTTTGTTTGTTTTCCCACCTTTACAATGTCATTGTGGAGATCTGAGGGGAGATTTATCATAAGGGGAAATTTTCTAAAGTCAGTTGCCGTCATCTGCACCATTTTCCAATGTCAGTTGCCATTATGTACACCAAATTTACCAAAATGTAGTTTAATAAGTTTGAAATTTTTAACTTTTTTTGCAACTTTTTAAATCTGGCTTAAGGTGTGTACACGTCAACTTTTTCAGGTGGATTCTGCATGGCATGCAATATTTGCAATATCCTGCAAAAGCGCCCCATAAAATGAGTATGGCGCCCCACAAAACGATATTGCTGGGCACATGTTCCATGTTATGTAAGTTATACTATCTACTTCGAGGTTCAGAAGCCACAAATAGTTAAAAGAAGTAGAATACTCATACATCGGAAGGTTTCACACAGAAGGCGCTCGCTCTCTATACTAAACAGTATATGGTAGATCCAAAAGAGCGCAGTCCTGCACCACCCGTATAGGCTTACCACACCTGGGATCACTGGAGGGCAAGGAGTATAGCACCAGGCGTCCTTGTTGGAAACCGGATCAGCGTGCAGGTCCAAATAGCAAGAGTCAGTTCCATTCATCCATACAGAAGAAGAAATAGACCGCACCAAAGCTGATATCTTTTTCCGGATCTTTATTCCATAAGTAAAGTTAAAAGGTGTATATAGATCAGCGGGTGGAGGAGACCTGGATGCGGCCCCTCACTATGGACGACGGCCGTTTCGCCTGTAATTAGGCTTCCACGGGTCCACTCAAGGTGGACCCGTGGAAGCCTAATTACAGGCGAAACGGCCGTCGTCCATAGTGAGGGGCCGCATCCAGGTCTCCTCCACCCGCTGATCTATATACACCTTTTAACTTTACTTATGGAATAAAGATCCGGAAAAAGATATCAGCTTTGGTGTAAACAGTATATGGTGGATAGGAGGAATCAGAAAGAGCAAACTAGGGTCTTATCTGTGAAATACGGTGAACCTGTGATTTAGGTTTTGTTACCTGGGAGGGGTTGGGTCAGACACAACTACTTTTAAAAATCTTGGCCGCTGCAGCCCCAGTATCAAGGATGCTTTGTGATAACCAGTAGGAGTGGAAAGGGTTGATAGCCACGCTGCTGTGCAATAAAAATGAATGCTGGATCTTCAAAATGTGACTTTATTCTATGTGTTTCGCAGTAACATCCTTCATCAGGATCATCCCATTCTATTATATATGTGATGATCCTGATGAAGGAGGTTACTCTGAAACACATAGAATAAAGTCTATCAATTCTTACCACTCCTACTGGCTATTTGTAACACCCAGGTAAGTGTCCTCACATGCTCCTGCTCCCCTTCCCCAGCGAGGACATTGGCGTTTTCACCTGTCTGGGCATCCTGCTGCGGGGGTCCCAGTCCCGTCTCATGCTGCGGCCTCCCGGAGCGTCTATACACCATGCAGAGCTCCAGTCTTTGCCAGTAGGGCACACCCACTGTCACGCTCCTTTTCTTAAAGGTCCAGCGTCCTCCTAAACCCAGAAGGGCTTCAAATGTCACCTGGGAAGCTGTAGGTACTTAAGGAACCCTAGTCCTAGTCATTGGTAGTTGTCAGGTCCCCTAACACTGTGCTGCTGTTGTTGTTCCATAGTGTTAGACATATTGCTTACAGCTTACACCTGTCTGTATTGCAGAGTTCCACTACTGCTTCCACTACCTGCTGCCTCCACATCAACCGCCTACCACGATACCTGTTGCCACGAAGTATCATCACCACTGCTGCCATCCTTCCACCCGTCCATCCATCCATACCGGACAGAACCTCTAAACCAGCTGCTGTCATCCATCTATCTACCCGTTCATCCACCCATCCCGGACATAACCTCTACACCAGCTGCTGCCATCCATCCATCCATCCATCCATCCATCTATACCGGATGGAACCTCTACACCAGCTACTGTCATCCATCTATCTACCCGTTCATCCACCCATCCCGGACATAACCTCTACACCAGCTGCTGCCATCCATCCATCCATCTATACCGGATGGAACCTCTACACCAGCTGCTGTCATCCATCTATCCATCCGTCCATCCATCCCGGACGGAACCTCTACACCAGCTGCTGCTGCTATTCTTCTGTCGTTCCCATATCCCTGGGGCCAGCCAACTCAACACCAGTCTTCCCAAGTAGCACCTGGATCCTACCTGCAGCGTAACACCTCCACCATCAGGAGCTCTGGTAAAAACCTGGTTTGAGTCTGTAGCCAAGCCCCTCTGGGTTTTCTGTGTGTTGTGGTCCAGTGAGTCCACTAAATCCCTTCTCGCCTGCCGAGCCTAACACTATCAAACAGTGTAGAGTAAAAGCCACCGGCAGTGGAGCCGCTACAAGAACGATTGCAGAGCCACTTCCGGAGAATGGCCTCCGGTCTTGATGAGGGGATGTGGCAGATGTTCTTGAATCTTGAAGCTGTGTGAGCCTCTGTGCCAGATGTCATCATGCATAAGACAAGCCATGGCGTCATGCCCCAGGTCTGTCAATTTTGACGTAGCTGACGGAAACTGATGCAATATGTTTGCAGAACTCTGAATTGTTCCAAAATTGTACAACTTTTTGAAGCAATTTACACCAGAATTTAGGCAAAATTACTTTGTTGAATCGGAGGCTTTTTTTTGTTCGTTATTGATGCATATTATTAATAGAGACGGTGGAAAGAATGGAGACAGTGCAGCCAAGCAGAATTATTGTTGGGCATAAACTGCTGTGATATGAATGTTTGTTGCAAACGATTACCAGAGTGCTGAGGTGGCTCCATAAGTGGAAACTGACTCTATTCACTAAAGTTATGGAAATAATATTTTTTAATAATAATGTTTTATCAACACTGCGCCCAGGACCGGCAGAAAAATGGTGTCTGAGATACACACTCAGGTTCGGGCAAAATAATTCTCTCAAATTAAGGCCTCATTCACATGTCAGTATTCTTACATCTGTGTTTAAATTCCTGTTTGTGGCTTATTAGTATATGGGAGGGGGGAAGCTATTAAAGATGGGTGGTGACCATGGCGGCCATTTTGAAGCTGACTGGTTGAAGTCTAGAAGCCATGGATGTCACCATCGCTGGGTTTCCTCCTTTATGAGGCTTTGCCAGGTCATTACAGGAGGTGACCTCAGTTGTTGCTTGCTTGTGGATCGTTCTTCCTTCATCCATTCACGACCTTGGATGTACCTGAAGGAGGGGAGGGCGCTGGGCCGCTCGCGCGCCGTACTCCTTTGTCAAGGATACTCTTTGCAGATGTGACTTCAGGTGGCGTGCATAACACTTACTGGTTTCTTCAGGCTGGTGTCCATCAGCCCCCTAGCCGTCATCGTCCTAGACAGTCAGTAACACACAAAACCAGAGTTTACTTAGCCAACCAGAATCGTCCACTTTTATTCTTCACACCGTTATGACAGACATGGCCTTCCTTTCCTTCCTCTCAGTGTGAATTCACTGAGGGTGTAGTTTGTAAAATGGGGTCACTTGCGGGGGGCTTCTGCTGTTCTGGCAACTCAGGGGCTTTGCCAATGTAACATGGCACAAACCATTCCAACTAAATCTGAACTCAAATATGGCACTTGTTCCCGTCTGTACTTCACTGTTCCTCAAAAGTACTTTTTGATCACATTGGGGCATTGGCGTTCTCAGGAGAAATTTCACCACAAATTTTCTGGCCCGTTTTCTCCTGTTAAACTTGTGAAAAGGAGCAATTTGGTGTTATAGCAAAATTTTTGTGGTTAAAAATGTATTTTTCAATTTTCATGGCTCAAAATTATAAAATTTTGTGAAGCACCTGGAAGTTCAAGGTGCTCACTAAACATCTGCATAAATTCCTTGAGGGGTCTAGTTTCCAAAATGGGGTTACATGTGGGGAAGCTCTACTGTTTAGGCCTATCAAGGGCTCTTTAAATGATTCCAGACAATTTTCAGTTCAAAAAGTCAAATGGCACTCATTCCCTTCCTAGCCCTGCCATGCGCCCAAACAGTTGATTTCCACCACATATGAGGTATCAGCATACTTAGGAGAAATTGCACAACAAATTTGACAGTGCATCCTTTTACCCTTGTAAAAAATGAAAGGTTTTGGGTGAAAGCAACATTTTTGTGGTAAAATGTATTGTTTTATTTTCACAGTATGATGTTATAAAATTCTATGAAGCACCTGAGGGTTCAAGGTACTCACTAAACATCTAAAGTCCTTGAGGGGTCTAGTTTCCAAAATGGGGTCACTTGTGGGGGAGCTTCACTGTTTAGGCAAATCAGGGGCTCTCCAAACACGACATGTTGTCATACCTATTTTTTATGTACATTACCAAGTTTGGACACGCCTATTTATATAATGGTTTTACTTGTTCTTATTGCAATGTGCACTTTGAAGATTCAGACCGAAGGCAGCAAAACCACAAAAAAACATATAAAGAAACAAGGAGTAAGAAAAACATGTGTGAAACAAACCAGAATATATGTTAACCAGTTCAGGACCGCAGATTGTAAATATACATTGGCTTCTGCTGGGCTTTGTGCAGAGTCGGCGTATAATTACGGTCGGCGGTCAGGAGGGGATCGCTCTACAATCGCCATTTTTCTGGTGCAGAATGGTAGTTCTGCCCAGAGACATCATCAGGACCTTATTGGATCAGGTCTTGGTGATGTTAACCCTTTGCAATAAATTCATGGAGGGGTCTAGTTTCCAAAATGGGGTCACTTGTGGGGGAGCGCCACTGTTTAGGCATCTAAGGGGTTCTCCAAATGCAACATGGCATCCACCAATGATTCCAGCTAATTTTGCTTTCAAAAATTCATATGGTGCTCCTTCCCTTCCGAGCCCTGCAGTGCGCTGAAACAGTAGATTTCCACACATATGGGATATTGGCGTACTGAGGAGAAATTGCACAACAAATTGTATGGTGCATTTTCTTTTGTTACCCTTGTGAAAATGCAAAATTTGAGGCTAAAGTATCAATTTTGTGGGAAAAAGTAAAATTTTTATTTTTTCCTTCCCCATTGCTTTAGCTCCTTTGAAGCCTCTGAAGGGTTAATAACTTTCTTGGATGTGGTTTTGAGCAGTTTGAGGGGTGCAGTTTTTAGAATGGTGTCACTTTTTGGTATTTTCTTTCACCTAGGCCTCTCGAAGTCACTTCAAATGTGATGTGGACCCTAAAAAAATGGTCTTGTAAATTTTGTTGAAAAAATGAGAAATTGCTGATGAACTTTGAACCCTTCTAACTTCCTAAGAAAAAAGTTATGTTTCAGAAATTGCGCATGGGGAAATGTTATTTATTAATTATTTTATGTGACATAACTCTATGGTTTAAGGGCAGAAAAATTAAAAGTTTGAAAATTGCAAAATTTTTAACATTTTTGCCAAATTTCCAGTACTTTGACAATTAAAGGCGAACTTTATCGTCTTAATTTTACCACTTTCCTAAAGTACAACATGTCATGAAAAAACAATGTCAGAATCACCGGGATCCGTTGAAGTGTTCCAGAGTTATGACCTGTCAAAGTGACACTGGTCAGAAATGAAAAGGGTTATGTCATGATCCCCCTGTGCAGAGCATCTTGCACACTATGAGATGCTCTGCTGTGTTTTCCTGGGCTGGCAGGTTAATTGACAGCGCAGGCTTCCATGCTGGTTCTGGGAGGTGCTGATTGCTCTTCTGGGTAATTGCTTAAGGGGGCTTTACACGCTACGATATCGTTAATGTTTTATCGTCGGGGTCACATCGTTAGTGACGCACATCTGGCGTCATTAACGATATCGCAGCGTGTGACACTTATGTGCGACCTAAAACGATCGCAAAAGCGGCCAAAATCGTTTGCCGCGGAGAGGTCGTTCTAAAACAAAAAAATCGTTTACCTCTCATTAGCGATGTTGCTCCTCATCCCTGCGACAGCACACATCTGTGTGTGACACCGCAGGAGCGAGGAACATCTCCTTACCTGCCTCCACCACCAATGCGGAAGGAAGGAGGTGGGCGGGATGTTACGTCCCCCCTGCTTCTATTGGACGCCTGCCGTGTGACGTCGCTATGACGCTGAATGACCAGCCCCCTTAGAAAGGAGGCGGATTGCCGGCCAGAGTGACGTCGCAGGGCAGGTATGCTCGTGTCGCACAAACGATGAGGGAGGGTAAGCAGGCTAGCGATATCGGTACCGATATCGCTAGCGTGTAAAGCCCCTTTTAGGCTTATTTAGGGAGTATGCTGTCCCAGAACCTTGCCAGTTGTACATTCTGGTTCTGTTGTTGTGCTGTTTGCCTTTATTACTGCATGTGTTCAGATCTTGGTTTCCTGACCCCGGACTGTTGTTTGACTCCTCTCTGCCTGCTCCCTGTTCTTGTCGTCACCTCCTGGCTTTTGACCTCGGACCGTTAACCTGACCATGTCTCAGTTTACTCCCTGAATCCATTACTTGCCTTTCTGGAATTCTGACCCTCGCATCGTGACCTGACTACGCCTCTGTGTGCTCTCCTGTTACCAGACCCTGGCTTTCCTGACTACTCTACCATTAGTACTACCAGTAAGTAGTGATTAGCCTCATAGGTTAAACCTTAGATTCCTGAATGTGCCCCCCTCTTTCTTTGATGACAGCATCCCTCGTGGTGAGGAACCGGTTAGTCAGCATCTGACCAAACGTATATAAAGATTACGGACACCAGAGCTGAGTTCAGATATTTCTATAACTGAGTCAGCATGTGTGTGCAAGAGCTGTGGTTGTAAAAAAATGTATTAACCTTTCTACAAAAGACTGGTATGACGCACTATAATCTAAGAATGGTAAAGGAGTCTAGTGGCAATGGTGCAGCACTAGAGAAGTCATAGAGCTAAAAATGAGGGAGTCTAATAGCTAAGTATCATTGTCCGAAAGGGGGAACATAGACAGAGACTTGCTCCAGGGCAGGGATTTTTCATCAGTTAGTATCCGACTACTGTCATCATCTTGCAGCTTTGAATGGTTGATAACAGAGAGCAAAAGGCTTTATGCAAAAGTAGACGGCAATGGAATAGACCACGGATCCTCCTTAGTCCTAATCCCTGCTTGTGAAGTGTGTGCAGCGTTGGGGCAGAGGCGATGAATCTGCTGCGCTCGTCAAGTTGCTGCAGAATGTGAGCTCTTCATTCCAGATGACGTCTTGTTCCGTTCACTCCCATCTGTTACTAAGTTTAGTTCATTATCTCAGGAGGATGCGGTGCTCTATTTACGGGCTGTAAATTGCAGCACCTTATATGCGAAATATTTCCATATAATCTCCAGAAAATACATAATATTTCTCTTGTGACTGTGCAAAGTTACACATCTATGGCAAAAATGTCAGTAATAATCTTACAAGAAAAATCCCCTGCAAAATGAAACATCTCCTCCTCCTTAAAAGATCACTATCATTTCAGAAACCCTTCCATAAATTCGTAGTAAAAACAAAAAGAAAAAACCTTGCAATGTATCTTATCAGAGAAATTTGATTCTTTCTCCACTTATGAGCCACTTCTCTCTGTCTCTCTGTTTCCTTGATTCATCTTTCACTTTGCAAGACAGCTCTAATCCTTTTTGCTCAGGACAAACTGCTAGCAACTCGAGGGATCAGATTATAGCTGCCTATTAAAGTTTATAGAGAGGGAAGAAAAAGATGAAGGGAGGAGAATAATGGAAAACAAGCAGAAAAACACAGACATAATGTGCTGCTGCTTTCCAGTAAGTGTTTTAGCTCACCCCAGTGCTGGATTAACAGTTACACTGCTCAGTAATGCTGTATAATGTTCTCCATTTGCCTGCAGCCTTAATAAAGAGAGGAGAGAGCAGAAATCCCTCATGTCTGTGTGTGCTGTGTATGGGAGACATCATAGCAGCCAGTCTCCATCCACCAGCTCAGAGATTGAAGAGCAGGAATCCCTCATGTCTGTATGTGCTGTGTATGGGAGACATCATAGCAGCCAGTCTCCATCCACCAGCTCAGAGATTGAAGAGCAGGAATCCCTCATGTCTGTGTGTGCTGTGTATGGGAGACATCATAGCAGCTAGTGTCCACCCACCAGCTCAGAGACAGAAGAGCAGGAATCCCTCATGTCTGTGTGTGCTGTATATAGGAGACATCATAGCAGCCAGTCTCCATCCACCAGCTCAGAGATTGAAGAGCAGGAATCCTTCATGTCTGTGTGTGCTGTATATAGGAGACATCATAGCAGGCAGTGTCCACCCACCAGCTCAGAGACAGAAGAGCAGGAATCCTTCATGTCTGTGTGTGCTGTATATGGGAGACATCATAGCAGCCAGTCTCCACCCACCAGCTCAGAGACAGGAGAGCAGGAATCCTTCATGTCTGTGTGTGTTGTGTAGTGGAGATGCACATGCCACTATTATTCTACAATCATTTACAGGACCATTTACAGTGTTTTGTGCTACAGAGTGGTAATGTTTACCTAAACATCAGATGGTATATAGTGTCACGGAGTTATAGGTGATAACAGGTGACTGGGACTCCAACACTGGCCCTCAGGCTAGGGTGCCCTAGCTGTCCTTGATCCTAGAGATACCTCTACTGATCAGGATGTCTAGGCAGCCTTCTCTGCCCTGCTCCTAGCCAGCCCTCATCTAACAACCCCTCTCCCCCACCCCAGGGGAGAGCCAGGACAGGAGTGGCTGAACCCAAAACACTGTCACACTGCTAGCAAACACAGAGGTATAAGACAATATATAAGATAAGGAGGAAATAAAGAGCAGGGATTAAATAACCAGACAACAGGAGGATTTCCACAGCACACCAAGCAACATGGAGTAAATCATCATATACTGGAATGGAACAGCACACAGACTGATTTAGCAAAGCTATAGTTGGCATGAGAATACAGATTCCACCATCTTAAAAAGGCGGGTAGTAAATGTGATTAGTTTCCCAGAACATGTGATCCTAGAGGTAACCAGCAGGCTAGCAGATATTAACTCCTGCTAGCCCGATCACTAATGAACACACAGCTGGTCGACGCCTGAGCCTGTCTGTGTATCTCAGAAGCACCAGAGATACCATAGCGTGGAGTGTCAGAGTCAATAGTGTGAACAGCGTCTAACGCCGCCATGACACTTGGCGAGATTTGAGCCAAACACCGAGTAACATACTATGTGATCTATGTGATGTCCATTTTTTTTTTCTTGCTCCCATTGAATTGTATTGGAGAGTCTCGTCCAATTTATGTGGCCATACGCAACAAAAAATCACAATCTGCTCTTCCTCTTTGACTAACATTGGTCCGAGTGCAATGCGAGGTTTTCTCTTCTGATCCGTACGCTCGTGTGAGAGAAGCCGAATAGCCACAACATTTTTGATCTAAAAGAGAACATTTTGCCCAAATTCTAGTTTAGCTATGGATCATATGAGTTTTGTTCATCTCCAAGAGCAAAATATGCTAAACAAAAATTAATCTAATATATAAAGCTGAGTGTATGTGTGTTTGTGTGTATGTATGTATGTATGTATGTATGTGTGTGTGTATGTGTGTATGTCTGCTAAAAGAATCCGCACCGTTGCATTTATAATCATGAAATTTTGCACAGACGCCTCATGTGACCCAAGGAACGTCATAGACTATGTTTTGACAAGAAAATTTCACCCCGCGCTTTACAGTTACTCTCCAAAATCTTGCCTCCATTAAAGTCAATGGAGCTGTGAGCTACAGGCTATTAATAGGAACTGTGATTGGTTTCTATAGGAACAAAGGACAGTCATAGTATAAGAAGCTTATGTGTGAGGTAATATGATGTCGGTGGGGAGATAGACACAGACAGTGACAGACTGAGAGACAGACAGACAGAGACAGACACAGACTGAGAGACTGACAGACAGAGACAGACAGACAGACAGGTGTAATGAGGTGCCAGGGGGGCCTCCGGCCTTGTAGTCGTGGCCTTTGTAGATTCAAGGCTCTCCCCTGGCTCCATCACTACTTCAAGGTCGGGAACTAACTTGGTGGGGCAGAGTGTGGTGGTGTAACGATCATCCGGCGCATAAACACATTCCAGGCAGGGTTCAATGCAAATAAACGACATGTTTTATTTTCACACTTCTTCTCCAGAAAACAAACAGTGCAGTTATGGATACCGGGTACACTTGCTTGAGCTGGGGGACAACCTGCCCTGACGTACCCTCCAGTGGGGTGTGACCGGTTACTCCACTTCGCCGGGCTCCCACTAACAGCTACCCACAGGCCGGACCCACACCGGCTGCTTCACTCGCTGAGGTTCCGTCTCCTCCTGTCTTCTCCGGCGTCCCCTATCAATTCAGCTCCCATACTCTGCCCCTTGTTGTTCACTCGCTCCTCCCGGGCCCAACTGCCACTTTCTACCCCACACACACTTTTTATCTTCCCCTGGTTTCTGCCGGCTCCTCCTCGTTCCCTGTGGCGACAGCCGTCCCACCCGGCCACTAGGGGGTGCCCTAACACAATACAATATCAGTAAAACATTTTTATTAAAACAACACTAACATTTCCGGATGACTATGTTTCCTTTGTAGGGGTCTGCCCACCCCTACACAGGCACAGACAGAGAAAGAGGCAAACAGGGAAAGAGACAGAGAAAAACAGACAGATAGACAGAGACAGGAAAAAAAAGACAGACAGAAAGACACACGGGGAAAGAGACAGATAGAGGCAGACAAGGAAAGAGACAGAGAGACAGACAAAGACAGATGGGGAAAGAGACAGAAAGGGAAAGAGACAGACAGGGAAAGAGTCAGACACGGGGAAAGAGACAGACATGGAGATAGAGAGAGACAGACTGGGAAAGAGTCAGACGGGGAAAGAGTCAGATGGGGAAAGAGTCAGATGGGGGAAAGAGTCAGACACGGGGAAAGAGACAGACACGGGGAAAGAGACAGACACGGGGAAAGAGACAGACACGGAGATAGAGACAGACACGGAGATAGAGACAGAGATAGAGACAGACAGACAGACAGACATAGAGATAGAGACAGACAGACAGAAATAGAGATAGAGAGAGACAGACAGGCACAGAGACAGACAGATACAGAGACACAGAGATAGAGAGACTGATACAGAGACAGACAGAGAGATAGACACAGACAGACACACAGAGACAGACAGACAGACAGAGACTGACAGAGAGACAGTTACTATCCTGGGCAACACCCGGGTACTACAACTAGTATTAAGTAAATATAAAAGTACAAGGACATTAATTCATTGCTGTTTATATATATAAATGTGCATGATCAACAAAATATAAAGATTAAAAAGACATTTTATTGGAATTAAAAGCTTCATAGACCTCCAGCACATGAGGAATATGTGAGAAGACGTCTTTTTCTTCATCCTGTAAGATATTGAGGTTTACAGATCTGACAAAAACTTAAAGAATCTGTATCATTGTATTCATTGAAATAATCATATTAAGAACATTACAATAAAATTCTTGCATGTAGGAGCAGTATTATAGTAGTTATACTCTTGTACATAGGGAGCAGTATTATAGTAGTTATAGCTTGTACACAGGAGCAGTAATATAGTAGCTATATTTTTGTATATGGAGCAGTATTATAGCAGTTATATTCTTGTACATAGGAGTATTATTATAATAGTTGTATTCTTGTACATAGGAGGCAGTATTATCGTAGTTATATTCTTGTACATAAAAGAAGTATTATAGTAGTTATATTCTTGTACATAGGAGCAGTATTATAGTAGCTATATTCTTGTATATGGAGCAGTATGATAGCAGTTATATTCTTGTACATAGGGGGCAGTATTATAGTAGTTATATTCTTGTATATAAAGACAGTATTATAGTAATTATATTCATGTACATAGGGGCAGTATTATAGTAGCTATATTCTTGTATATGGAGCAGTATTATAGTAGTTATATTCTTACACATAGGAGCATTATTATAGTAGTTATATTCTTGTACATAGGGGGCAGTATTATAGTAGTTATATTCTTGTACATAGGAGCAGTATTATAGTAGCTATATTCTTGTATATGGAGCAGTATTATAGTAGTTATATTCTTACACATAGGAGCATTATTATAGTAGTTATATTCTTGTACATAGGGGGCAGTATTATAGTAGTTATATTCTTGTACATAGGCGGCAGTATTATAGTAGTTATATTCTTGTACATAGGGGGCAGTATTATAGTAGTTATATTCTTGCATATAGGGACAGTATTATAGTAGTTATATTCTTGTACATAGGAGCAGTATTATAGCAGTTATATTCTTGTACATAAGAGCAGTATTATAGTAGTTATATTCTTGTACATAGGGGCAGTATTACAGTAGGTATATTCTTGTACATAGGAGCATTATTATAGATTATAGTAGTTATATTCTTGTAAATAGGGGCAGTATTATAGTAGTTATATTCTTGTACAAAGGAGCAGTATTATAGTAGTTATATTCTTGTACAAAGGAACAGTATTATAGTAGTTATATTCTTGTGCATAGGAGCAGTATTATAGTAGTTATATTCTTGTATATAGTGAGCAGTATTATAGTAGCTATATTCTTGTACATAGGAGCAGTATTATAGTAGTTATATTCTTGTACATAGGGGGCAGTATTATAGTAGTTATATTCTTGTACATAGGGGCAGTATTATAGTAGTTATATTCTTGTACATAGGGGCCAGTATTATAGTAGTTATATTCTTGTACATAGGGGCCAGTATTATAATAGTTATATTCTTGTGAATAGGGCCAGTATTATAGTAATTATATTCTTGTACGTAGGGGACAGTATTATAGTAATTATATTCTTGTACACAGGAGCAGTATTATAGTAGTTATATTCTTGTATATAAAGACAGTATTATAGTAGTTATATTCTTGCACATAGGAGCATTATTATAGTAGTTATATTCTTGTACATAGGGGGCAGTATTATAGTAGTTATATTCTTGTACATAGGGGCAGTATTACAGTAGGTATATTCTTGTACATAGGAGCATTATTATAGATTATAGTAGTTATATTCTTGTAAATAGGGGCAGTATTATAGTAGTTATATTCTTGTACAAAGGAGCAGTATTATAGTAGTTATATTCTTGTACAAAGGAACAGTATTATAGTAGTTATATTCTTGTGCATAGGAGCAGTATTATAGTAGTTATATTCTTGTATATAGTGAGCAGTATTATAGTAGCTATATTCTTGTACATAGGAGCAGTATTATAGTAGTTATATTCTTGTACATAGGGGGCAGTATTATAGTAGTTATATTCTTGTACATAGGGGCAGTATTATAGTAGTTATATTCTTGTACATAGGGGCAGTATTATAGTAGTTATATTCTTGTACATAGGGGCAGTATTATAGTAGTTATATTCTTGTACATAGGGGCCAGTATTATAATAGTTATATTCTTGTGAATAGGGCCAGTATTATAGTCAGGGCCGGCTCCAGTTTTTTGTGGGCCCCGGGCGGAAGAGTCCCAGTGGGCCCCATCCACACGCAGACACACATACGTACACATACATATACATATTTAACGACAAACTCACAAAAATACATATAGAACTGACACATCTATACAGTCATATACACTGACATACATAGATACACATCATACATGCATACAGACAAACACACACAGCTCTGCTGGATACATACATACAGACACAGCGCTGCTACATACATACACACATAGCTCTGCCACATACATACACACATAGCTCTGCTATATACATGCACACAGCTCTGCCACATACATACACACATAGCTCTGCTATATACATGCACACATAGCTCTGCTACATACATAGCTCTGCTACATACATAGCTCTGCTATATACATACACACATAGCTCTGCTACATACACACATAGCTCTGCCACATACATACACACATAGCTCTGCTACATACACACATAGCTCTGCTATATACATGCACACATAGCTCTGCTATATACATACACACCTAGCTCTGCTATATACATACACACCTAGCTCTGCTATATACATACACACCTAGCTCTGCTATATACATACACACCTAGCTCTGCTATATACATACACACATAGCTCTGCTATATACATACACACCTAGCTCTGCTATATACATACACACCTAGCTCTGCTATATACATACACACCTAGCTCTGCTATATACATACACACCTAGCTCTGCTATATACATACACACCTAGCTCTGCTATATACATACACACCTAGCTCTGCTATATACATACACACATAGCTCTGCTATATACATACACACATAGCTCTGCTATATACATACACACCTAGCTCTGCTATATACATACACACATAGCTCTGCTATATACATACACACCTAGCTCTGCTATATACATACACACCTAGCTCTGCTATATACATACACACATAGCTCTGCTATATACATACACACATAGCTCTGCTATATACATACACACCTAGCTCTGCTATATACATACACACCTAGCTCTGCTATATACATACACACCTAGCTCTGCTATATACATACACACCTAGCTCTGCTATATACATACACACCTAGCTCTGCTATATACATACACACCTAGCTCTGCTATATACATACACACCTAGCTCTGCTATATACATACACACATAGTTCTGCTATATACATACACACCTAGCTCTGCTACATACAGACAGAGACAGACACGCGCGGCTCCGGGGGGGGGGCATAAATCGGGGTTGGGGAGGGCACATACTGCGCAGGTCACGGTGGAGAGGGGGCCCACACAGCGCCGGAGGGACACGCTGTGCTGGGGGTCGCTGGCTGGCACTGCAACTCTCATCTGTGGGACTGAGCAGGATGCCGGTCTGTAGCTCCGCCCACAGATGAAGTTCAAACCAGGAAGTCTGCGCGCCTTAAAGAGACGGCGCCGCAGATTCCTGCCGAGGACTGCGGTCCCCGGAACTCGGCCCGGGGACCGCAGAACTAAGGAGAGTGGGCCCCGGCCAAGGTGCACCAGAGCTGACGAGGCCGAGTGGGCCCCCCCCCGGCTCTCCAGGGCCCCGGCATTTGCCCGGGTATGCCGGGTGCTGACGCCGGCCCTGATTATAGTAATTATATTCTTGTACGTAGGGGACAGTATTATAGTAATTATATTCTTGTACACAGGAGCAGTATTATAGTAGTTATATTCTTGTATATAAAGACAGTATTATAGTAGTTATATTCTTGCACATAGGAGCATTATTATAGTAGTTATATTCTTGTACATAGGGGGCAGTATTATAGTAGTTATATTCTTGTACATAGGGAGCAGTATTATAGTAGTTATATTCTTGTACATAGGAGCAGTATTATAGTAGTTATATTCTTGTACATAGGAGCATTATTATAGTAGTTATATTCTTGTACATAGGGGGCAGTATTATAGTAGTTATATTCTTGTACATAGGGGCAGTATTATAGTAGTTATATTCTTGTACATAGGCGGCAGTATTATAGTAGTTATATTCTTGTACATAGGGGCAGTATTATAGTAGTTATATTCTTGTACATAGGGGCAATATTATAGTTGTCCTATTAGATAATCTTGGAGCAAGGAGACTGCAGAACTATGAGCTGGCCAAGAATTAACTTGAGAATACCCCTTTTAGATAATGCGGAATATAATCCATATGAAATATAATATGGCTGTTGTTCTAATTTTTCCTATATTTACAGTTTTCACATCCTTTGGACTTTGCCTATTACCAGTGTTCTGGATTATCTAATCAGATTTGGATGGTGTGCTGCTCCCTGGAGAATTCTTTCTTTGGTAATATTTTAATTTAGCAATGTGTAAGTATTTCTTGTTCAGTCTTGAGAAATCTATATACACTGAGCAGTGTGATGATATTACTAAATTGCCAGCTGTCACTTCCTTTTGCCATAGACAATATTTCCAATTCCAACTAAATGTTATGTAATGCCTTCATGTACATAGGGGTTAGATTTGAATCGTTATATTATTATACACAGGAGCAGTATTAAACTATTTGTACTCTTACATAGCGGTTGTATTATAATATTCCTGTACATAAGATCAGTATTATAGGAGTTCTGCAGTATTCTTGTATATAGGGCAGTATTATAGTAGTTATATTCTTGTAGATAGAGATCAGTATTATAGTAGTTATATCCTTGTACATAGAGAGCAGTATTATAGTAGTTATATTCTTGTACATAGGGAGCAGTATTATAGTAGTTATATTCTTGTACATAGAGAGCAGTATTATAGTAGTTATATTCTTGTACATAGAGAGCAGTATTATAGTAGTTATATTCTTGTACATAGAGAGCAGTATTATAGTAGTCATATTCTTGTACTTGGGGCAGTATTATCGTAGCTATATTCTTGTAATTAGGTGCAGTATTATAGTAGTTATATTTTTGTGCATAGGGGCAGTATTATAGTAGTTATATTCTTGTACATAGGGGCAGTATTATAGTAGTTATATTCTTGTACATAAGAGCAGTATTATAGTAGTTATATTCTTGTACATAGGGGGCAGTATTGTAATTATATTCTTTTACATAGGGGCAGTATTGTAGTTATATTCTTGTACATAGGGGCAGTATTATAGTAGTTATATTCTTGTATATAGTGAGCAGTATTATAGTAGTTATATTCTTGTATATAGGGGCCAGTATTATAGTAGTTATATTCTTGTGAATAGGGGCAGTATTATAGTAGTTATATTCTTGTACGTAGGGGACAGTATTATAGTAATTATATTCTTGTACATAGGGGGCAGTATTATAGTAGTTATATTCTTGCACATAGGGGCAGTATTATAGTAGTTATATTCTTGTACATAGGGGCAGTATTATAGTAGTTATATTCTTGTACATAGGAGCAGTATTATAGTAGTTATATTGCTATATAATATTGCCTCTATTCCTTTTTAAGCACTGAATAGTAGATGAAGACATCCAGCGTATTCACAGCTTCCTATAACTGCACTCAGTAGGTTCAGAAAATGTTCAGTGCCTGCACAAGAATAGACAAAGCAGTACAAAGGGAAAGAGGTCGCTTGGGTATGTGACCACCACCATCTTACATCTTATGGATATGCTTTCAACCAAAGAAGGAATACTCAGTAGACCCACCTGTGCAGTACACACTCACGTCCTCCTCATGGGTACAATCATGGTAGGACCACATTCGATGGGTGCATTTTTCCAGTGATGGTTCATTTCCGTTGCACTGGACATCATCTAACAAAATTTTGCCCCTCGATTTACCAAACCTCTTCCTCCCTGGTTTGTGCGGCTGGCAGGATCCACATCCCATCTGACTGCATGTAACGTTGGCGTCCCGGTCATCCCAAAGGTCATCACACACACTTCCCCACAGCCCATCGTGATAGACCTCCAACCTTCCAATGCATCTGCTGGGCCCGTCCACTAATCTGACCTCGAAAGGCTCTGATAAAATGAGAAAGATTTATAAATATGGACGTAGTAGGAAATTCAGAAATAAAATCATAACAAATAATTGAAAATATAGAACATTGAGGAGTATTCTATCTATATCTATATACCTATCTATCTATCTATCTATCTATCTATCTATCTATCTATATCTATATACAGTTAGGTCCAGAAATATTTGGACACTGACACAAGTTTTGTTATTTTAGCTGTTTACAAAACATGTTCAGAAATACAATTATATATATAATATGGGCTGAAAGTGCACACTCCCAGCTGCAATATGAGAGTTTTCACATCCAAATCGGAGAAAGGGTCTAGGAATCATAGCTCTGTAATGCATAGCCTCCTCTTTTTCAAGGGACCAAAAGTAATTGGACAAGGGACTCTAAGGGCTGCAATTAACTCTGAAGGCGTCTCCCTCGTTAACCTGTAATCAATGAAGTAGTTAAAAGGTCTGGGGTTGATGACAGATGTGTGGTTTTGCATTTGGAAGCTGTTGCTGTGACCAGACAACATGCGGTCTAAGGAACTCTCAATTAAGGTGAAGCAGAACATCCTGAGGCTGAAAAAAAAGAAAAAATCCATCAGAGAGATAGCAGACATGCTTGGAGTAGCAAAATCAACAGTCGGGTACATTCTGAGAAAAAAGGAATTGACTGGTGAGCTTGGGAACTCAAAAAGACCTGGGCGTCCACGGATGACAACAGTGGTGGATGATCGCCGCATACTTTCTTTGGTGAAGAAGAACCCGTTCACAACATCAACTGAAGTCCAGAACACTCTCAGTGAAGTAGGTGTATCTGTCTCTAAGTCAACAGTAAAGAGAAGACTCCATGAAAGTAAATACAAAGGGTTCACATCTAGATGCAAACCATTCATCAATTCCAAAAATAGACAGGCCAGAGTTAAATTTGCTGAAAAACACCTCATGAAGCCAGCTCAGTTCTGGAAAAGTATTCTATGGACAGATGAGACAAAGATCAACCTGTACCAGAATGATGGGAAGAAAAAAGTTTGGAGAAGAAAGGGAACGGCACATGATCCATGGCACACCACATCCTCTGTAAAACATGGTGGAGGCAACGTGATGGCATGGGCATGCATGGCTTTCAATGGCACTGGGTCACTTGTGTTTATTGATGACATAACAGCAGACAAGAGTAGCCGGATGTATTCTGAAGTGTACCGGGATATACTTTCAGCCCAGATTCAGCCAAATGCCGCAAAGTTGATCGGATGGCGCTTCATAGTACAGATGGACAATGACCCCAAGCATACAGCCAAAGCTACCCAGGAGTTCATGAGTGCAAAAAAGTGGAACATTCTGCAATGGCCAAGTCAATCACCAGATCTTAACCCAATTGAGCATGCATTTCACTTGCTCAAATCCAGACTTAAGACGGAAAGACCCACAAACAAGCAAGACCTGAAGGCTGCAGCTGTAAAGGCCTGGCAAAGCATTAAGAAGGAGGAAACCCAGCGTTTGGTGATGTCCATGGGTTCCAGACTTAAGGCAGTGATTGCCTCCAAAGGATTCGCAACAAAATATTGAAAATAAAAATATTTTGTTTGGGTTTGGTTTATTTGTCCAATTACTTTTGACCTCCTAAAATGTGGAGTGTTTGTAAAGAAATGTGTACAATTCCTACAATTTCTATCAGATATTTTTGTTCAAACCTTCAAATTAAACGTTACAATCTGCACTTGAATTCTGTTGTAGAGGTTTCATTTCAAATCCAATGTGGTGGCATGCAGAGCCCAACTCGCGAAAATTGTGTCACTGTCCAAATATTTCTGGACCTAACTGTACCTATCTATCAAATTGAAAATTGTAAAATAAAGGTAACACTCCAACTTCTTGTGACTGGGAGATCGCTGGTATCATGACAAATTAGTACTGGCCAGTAAAATCATGCTAGATGCATTGTGTTTGGTATCTATGTAAATGTAAAATCGAGATATAAAAGGGGCAAAGATATGTGAAAAGCTAGAATTAAAGAACTTTGTGACACTCTTGACACAGCCCACAAGAGACTGTAAAATGAGGTTGTCGCGGGCGGAGGAGGGGACGCTGCGCTCTCCCACTGCTCGGGTCCGGCTGCTGCCGCTGCTCGGTGGTGGCTCGAGCGGTGGGCCGGATCTCGGGGACTCGAGCGGCGTTCCTCGCCCGTGAGTGAAAAGGGGAGTTTTGATTGTGGGGATTTGATTATTGTCCGTGACGCCACCCACGGTTGTGGTGAAGTTGTGACACCACCTCTGCTCTGGACGGGGATCCCGGGAGCGGTGACAGGGAGCAGCTTTGATGTTAGTTCTCCCCTCCATGGGTAGGGGGTTGATGGTCCCGGGGCCCGGTGATGAGGTAGGGATGGATGGCAGGCGGGTTACGGGGCCTGGTGAGGTGCAGGGTCGTGGGGGCAGCGCTGTGCCGCACGGCACGGTGGTACTCACTCAGCCAATGATGAGGACACAGTTCTCGGTAAAACAAACGGCTGGATGGACGGGTCCCACTGACGGCTGTGGTGTTGTCTTTCCCGGCAGGTTGATGGTGACTGCCTTTCCCTGTACCTATGTACGATAGATGGTTCCGATGGGTTCCCACTGGTAACCCGCTCCCCAGCTTGGATATGGGCTGGAGGAGCCCCTTTTGCCCGCAGGCTCTGGCCCTGAGAAACGGTTGCCTTGGCGGTGGCGGTGTCTCCCTCTATTGGTTGGACTGTTGCCTTCTGTCGGGCTTTGGCTGTTGGGAAACCTAGGAGGTTCCCTTCACTAACGAATTCGGCAAATTCACGGCGACTCCTAGCCTTGCCGGGGTCCGTAAGCCCCTGCCAGATTGTGCTGACTTCTCTTTGTGTACCGGTCCGGTACCGCTGGGCCACCGCCCGTCCACGGTCCTTACGGTAAACTCGGATAGGCTTCTCCTGCAGACGGTCACCACCGTCTGCCAACCTTGCTGTACCGCCCGGGCCACACACCCGGACGCTGTTAGTTAGTTGCTCCACTACCACTTTCCTTCCTCTCACTTTCACCTCCAAAACTCATCTGTCTGCTTTTCCCGCCTCCAGGACTGTGAACTTCTCGGTGGGCGGGACCAACCGCCTGGCCCTCCCCCTGGTGTGATCATCAGCCCCTGGAGGAAGGCAACAAGGATTTTGTGTCTGACTTTGGTGTGCCTGACCGGGAGTGTGGGGTGTGTTGGTGTTGTTCTCTGTGGCCCCTGGCTTGTCCAGGGCGCCACAAGGTTACAGAGAGGGGGGTTACCTGAGGGCATAAGAGCGATTAGCTCTTGATGGGGGGAGTCAGTATTGGAGGGCATCAGTAAGTGGTGATGCTGGCCGTCTTTCTACCATCTTCTTCTCTTGGAGCCCCTCCCTCCCTAAATTCGGACGTCACATCTGTGGCACGAGTTTAGTAAGTTTCACGTTTATACCTTTTATTTTTATGTAACTGTCTATACTGTATCTGTATTGTTCCCTTTTGTAAATTCTTGTATATTTTTTTTAAACACTGCCTATTTTCGGATTAAATATATAAAATTCAATAGTTTGTTTCCTTCTGTTCTATATACGAACCCAAACCCGTCCGAAAAGCCTTCTGCTATCTGAAACGGGTCCCCAGCTACCTGTAGAAAGTCTGGGTGGTGGCAGCATAATTATTATTGCATAGAAGTATTGGAGTTCATTGGTGTGAAATCTCCAATATTTGACATTATTAGCTCAGCAGCCTCATTTTATACATTGGCCTGCAGTACCAAAACTGGCCTGCTGACAAGGGGGGGCACTAGAGAGTAGTCGTGTTTGTGACAAATTAGTGAACAGCTGCGGGATATCTGAGTGACTCCCCCGGCTGTTGGTGACATAGGTATGCCTACAGTGAAGAATTGTGGTGGCTCGGTGATGCCTAAAGTGAAGCATGGCGGAGGCTTGGTGATGCCTTCAGTGAAGCATTGCGGAGACTTGGAGATGTCTTCAGTGAAGCATGGTGGGGGCTCAGTAATGCCTACAGTGAAGCAAGGCAGAGGCTCAGTCATGCCTACAATAAAGCATGACTGAAGCTCAGTCATGCTTACAGTAAAGCATGACTGAGGCACAGTGATGCCTACAGTGAAACCTTGTGGAGGCTCAGTGATGCCTATAGTGAAACATTGTGGAAGCTCAGTAATGCCAACAGTAAGGCATGGCGGAGACTCGGTGATGCCTACAATGAAGCATGGGGGAGGATCAGTGATGCCTACAATGAAGAATTGTGGAGGCTCGGTGATGCCTACATTGAAGCATTGTGGAGGCTCGGTGATGCCTACAATGAAGAATTGTGGAGGCTCGGTGATGCCTACAGTGAAGCATTGTGGAAGTTCAGTAATGCCTACAGTGAAGCATGGTGGAGGCTCAGTAATGCCTACAGTAATGCATGGTGGAGGCTCAGTGTTGCCTACAATGAAGCAAGGCAGAGGCTCAGTAACTCCTACAGTAATGCATGGAGGAGGCTCAGTGATGACTTAGTTTTCAAAGAACAATCAAAAAGACTGCTGGAAGACCATTGTAAATGTGAACAGGGTGCTAGCCAAAAAAATACACAATCTATATGAAGTGAAAGCTGCACACCAAATTTAGAGAAATATGAACAAGCATAACTGCTTTATAATACATAAGGAATGAAAAATACAACTAGCTATATGAAAAATTTAAAACATTGAAATGTGACATTGCATAACTGCTGATGATTATTTGAAAAAAAGAGATATTTAGCTAATGTATTGATCAATTCATTACTGCCCCATAACCAACTACACGGTAATCTCTTATTCATGGATTGTGTATTTTTTGGCTAGCTTCTGCTCACATTTACAATGGTGTTCCAGCAGTCTTCTTGATTGTTATGGAGTTTTTTTTCTGTCTGAGAACCCAGTCCCGCCCTTTAGCCATGTTTATTCAATTTCCTATATAGCCAGGTCCCTTGCTTCCCATACACAAGCAGGTTTAAACTGCACATAGAGGTAACATTTGGTTAGGTACCCATGCACACGAGCAGGTTTTAACCGCATGTAGAGGTAACATTTGGTTAGGGACCCCATAAAGAAGAGATTACCGTGAAGTGGTTATGGGGCAGTAATGAATTGATCAATACATTAGCTAAATATCTTTTTTTTTTTTCACATAATCCTCAGCAGTTATGCTTGTTCATATTTCTCTGAATTTGGTGTGCAGCTTTCACTTCATTTAGATTGGTTTTCGAAGAAGTCCTGAAAGATTCTGGAATGACTTTCACAGTCACATGAATTGAATCCCATAGAAAATCTTTGGTTGGATGTGAATGAGGCGGTTGCAGCAGCACCACAAGAATATTAGTGACCCGGAGGCAATTGTGCTTGAGAAATGGGATACAACTCATTATGAAAACAGTCAGATGCTAGTGTTTGGCTTCACATCCCTATTGAAACAGCAGAAAATTTGTAAGATTTGGTAACAAACCAAATTTGCAATAGGAGGTAAATAATTTTGATTGCAAATGTATTTATCTCATATCTATTTATATCTGACACTTTGTCTTTATTAAAACTAATCAAACTGGACATGGTAACATAAGGCAATGGAAAATGACATCCTACCTCTGCATATCACCCAGACGTCTCGCTTGTGGAAACACTTGTGCTTTGTCAGAAGGGTCACCGGACATTCAGACAGCGACGTCTCATCCCCGCTGCATTTCACCTCATTCATCCAGATGTCGCCGCTTCCTTTTTTTAGCCAACCACAAGGCATGGTGGACTTAGCAGACCCACAGTTTAGCTGCTTACAGACCACCTTGGAGTTCAGTTTGTTCCAGTTATAGTCACACACAGTCGCCCATGTTCCATCTTGTTCCACTTCCAGTCTCCCAGCACAGCGATTGTTCCCACTGACCAGCTTGACTTTCAGGAAGTTTTCTAAAATCCAAAAGAAGATAAATTGTAGCAGAGACATTATTAGACACATCTGTATACAATGGTACAACTTATTGGGATACAAGTGTTGGAATCTAAGGAGTATCTGGTCTGAATTTACAGGGTCTGCTATGAGGTCTGTAATAGTTTAGGGGTCTAATTTGAGTTCTCTATTTGTTCTCTATTTGTTTAGGGGGCTAGTATTTTTTGGTGCATTTTTATGGGATGTGCTGAATATGTACGAGTGTGAGCTTTTATTTCACCTGTAATGAAAAATATCCAGCCCCATTGCCCTTGGTGTAGAACATCCAGCCCCTTCATTCCCGGTGTAGAATATCCGGCCCCTTCACTCCCAGTGTAGAACATCCAGTCCCTTCACTCCTGGTGTAGAACATCCAGCCCCTTCACTCCCGGTGTAGAACATCCAGCCCCTTCACTCCCAGTGTAGAACATCCAGTCTCTTCATGCCTGGTGTAGAACATCCAGCCCCTTCACTCCCGGTGTAGAACATCCAGCTCCTTCACTCCCGGTGTAGAACATCCAGCCCCTTCACTCCCAGTGTAGAACATCCAGTGTCTTCACTCCCGGTGTAGAACATCCAGCCCCTTCACTCCCAGTGTAGAACATCCAGCCCCTTCACTCCCGGTGTAGAACATCCAGGCCCTTCACTCCCAGTGTAGAACTTCCAGTCTCTCCACTCCCGGTATAGAACATCCAGTCCCTTCACTCCTGGTGTAGAACATCCAGCCCCTTAACTCCCAGTGTTGAACATCCAGTCTCTTCACTCCCGGTGTAGAACATCTGGCCCCTTCACTCCCAGTGTAGAACATCCAGTCTCTTCACTCCCGGTGTAGAACATCCAGCCCCTTCACTCCAGGTGTAGAACATCCAGCCCCTTCACTCCCGGTGTAGAACATCCAGCCCCTTCACTCCCGGTGTAGAACATCCAGCCCCTTCACTCCCGGTGTAGAACATCCGGCCCCTTCACGCCCAGTGTAGAACATTCAGTCCCTTCACTCCCGGTGTATAATATCCAGCCCTTTCACTCCCAGTGTTGAACATCCAGTCTCTTCACTCCCAGTGTAGAACATCCAGCCCCTTCACTCCCAGTGTAGAACATCTGGCCCCTTCACTCCCAGTGTTGAACATCCAGTCTCTTCACTCCCGGTGTAGAACATCCAGCCCCTTCACTCCCAGTGTAGAACATCCGGCCCCTTTACTCCCGGTGTAGAACATCCGGCCCCTTCACTCCCAGTGTAGAACATCCGGCCCTTTCACTCCCAGTGTAGAACATCCAGCCTACCTACTCCAGTAAGCCTTGGACACATCTCTCCATGGACTTCATCACTGACCTTCCACCCTCAGAAGGGAAGACTTGTATTTGGGTAGTAGTGGATAGATTCAGCAAACAGTGTCATTTCGTTCCTCTGTCCGGATTACCCAATTCTGAAACTCTTAGTAAGTTGTTTATTAGGCATATTGTGCGGTTACACAGGGTTCCGGAAAATATTGTTTCTGACCGAGGAACACAGTTCGTCTCGAAATTCTGGAGGGCGTTTTGTAAAAAGATCAATATAGATGTGACGACATGGACTCTCATGGGTTAAAGTTTCTTAAAAATCAGCCAGACAGCATGATAGATTGTCTATAGACGGGGAGAAGTCCCTCATTGTTTTTACAAGACTCTTGTTGACTCAATGTAAATGTGTTGGCCACTGAAAGCCAAACGTATTGTTCTCCAGACTTTTCCAGTAACCATTGTATTGTAGTTGTGTATTGCTAATGTAATTACCTTAGTAGCCATTGTCTAGTCGGTGACTTGCCGACTCCATGTAGATATACTGAGTCTTTCTATGCACATCATTTAAATGAACATTATCCATGCAGCTTGAAATTCATCCAATGGGAGAAGCAATCTTGTCCAACCAATCGATGAGGACGCAGTGTATCCTAAGGGAAGGTTATGGCTATAAAAGGGACTTCTTTAAGCCACCAGTGGGGATGAAGGTTGATGGATGCTGATGGATCCAGTCTAAGCTCTTTGGAGCTGACTAGAGGATCAGGATATCTTATGGCTTCAATCTAGGGACTCCGGTGCCGGTTGGAGACCATATCCACAGCCTAGGGATTTCGACTCCGGCTGCCAGGATTGTAACATCATACCAGGACTACCTAAGGAGGACACTCAGGTTGGGACAGTCAGTTCAGTCACCTGATACAGACTTTGCAGACCTCACACAGCTTCCTAAATCTGGCATTATTCTTTTCTCGGTGGGTGCCCGCCAAAAGCGGGGTGCTGCTGGATTTGAGTAAAAAGGCCTGGAACCTCTGAGGCACGGACATTCTAATCCCTGGTGAGCCAGCGGAAGGGTGAGACTATGTTGCCTGTTACATTTTTGTGTTTTGCTGGTTATGGGTTATGTGCCGTTAATTGTTTGGGGATCCAATAAAGTCTAATTATTGTGGTTCCCTCACCCTGTGTTGTCTGAGTAGTGTTACGCCCACGGTTAAGGAGGCCGGCGTTCAGTTGGGATGAGCCCTGAGCCACGCTGTCTTTCTAAAGGTGGCGGGTTTTAGTGGACGAGAGCACCCACTGAGCCCCGTGTCTCCACAATTGGTGGCAGCAGTGGGATACTACTCAGCCTGGTTTACCCAGGAAAGCTGCAGTGGACTGGTGTTTTCGGACACCGTACAGGGTTCAACAACCAGGGAGGCACATAAGCATACCCAGCAGGCCATAGGGGAGGCATTCAGGTTTCGGACGCTGCCATGTCCAACCCCACCAGCTCAGCCATGGGACAAGGACAAGAGAGGAGTTACGACCGCTGCAGTAAATGGATGCTACAGGATCTGTGCCAGAGGCGAAAGATTATCTACTGGAACGCTGAGACTCGGTCAGACTTGATCCAGAAATTAGTCAGTTGGGATGCCCAGAATGATGCAGAGGACGATGAGGATCCCGTCGATATTGACCCAGAGGATTTAAACTATGTGCCACAACATGGATCTAGTGACAATCGGAAATCAACTTTGTCCAAAATGGCCCAAGCCACAGCATTGTTGGATGCATTGGGGCCTAGATCCTCAAGAGAAGAGAGGGCTTGGGTTCTGGAATATGTTTATGGGATTCCAGCTGCCGTACTGCTAGCACCAGCAGTTCGAGAAGGATGGTCCCGCTACCCAGCAGAAGCTGCGCCAAAACAAAGGACTACAAACAGGGCCTGTGACTCGCCCAATCTATGGCGCTGTTATACATGTGGCCGCCATGGACATATAGATAGAGATTGTCTTCAAAACCGAGGGCGCATGCTTGGAGCCCATCTATCAGCTCAGCCGGTCAAGAGCCAGGGACTACGAGACACTGTTTCCTCCATTACCCTGGTAAGTCCAGTTATTGTTTCCCCAGAAGACCCTGTACCAGATTCCCAATTATCCATCTCCCTGGCTGAGGGCCAGCGCTCAGACATTCCTCTGGCATGTGTGCAGTTGGACCTAAGGACCGACCAGGGAGAGGTCGAGGTGGAGCTTGTGGACAGCCTCCCCACACCTGGTATTTTGGGGACCAACCAGGAAGTGATCGATGTGGGGATTGTGAACAGCCTCCCCATACCTGACATTGTGGAGACTGACCAGAGCAAGGCTGATGTGGAGCTTATGGACACCGTCCCCACACCAGTTATTTCAGGAAAGGACCAGGGAGAGGTTGATGTGAGACTTGTGAACAGCCTCCCCACACCTGTCATTGTGGAGACTGACCAGAGCAAGGCTGATGTGGAGCTTATGGACACCGTCCCCACACCAGTTACTTTGGGGTCTGACCAGGAAGAGGTCCATATGGAGTTTATGTACAGCCTCCCCACACCTGTTGTTTCGGGGACTAGCCAGGAGGAAGTTGAAGTGGGGTTCATAGATGGCCCCACCAAGCCTGTTGTTTCGGATACCACTCAAAGGGAAGTGAAAGTGGGGCTTGTGAATTACCTGCTCACACCAGTCATTTTGGAGAATGACCTAGGACAAGGACTATCCAGTCAGTTTGAAGCATCCATCACCCACCTCCAAGCCAAGCAGGACCCTGATGGGGATCTTTCCAACATCTTTTCCAGGGATGGTTTGCATTCCCAGTCTCCAGCATCAACTTCTGAGCCAAGAACTGTGACTAAGCCTAACCACACTGTGGCTATTGACTGGGGGAAGATTGATAGTAAGAAATGTATGCAAGCCCAACTCATGGACCCCACCTTAGTGCTTGTCTGCAATATGGCTGCTCAACTTGGGGGAGGTAATCAGGGGGAGGTGTATAGATGCAAGCCTCTGTTGCTGACCTCACCATTAAAAAGGACAATTCCGTCAAGAGGAGAAGGATGATCGGAAGCCTATCATGTCTGGCTAATATTAAGAAGGGGGAGGAATGTGACGACATGGACTCTCATGGGTTAAAGTTTCTTAAAAATCAGCCAGACAGCATGATAGATTGTCTATAGACGGGGGAGAAGTCCCTCATTGTTTTTACAAGACTCTTGTTGACTCAATGTAAATGTGTTGGCCACTGAAAGCCAAACGTATTGTTCTCCAGACTTTTCCAGTTACCATTGTATTGTAGTTGTGTATTGCTAATGTAATTACCTTAGTAGCCATTGTCTAGTCGGTGACTTGCCGACTCCATGTAGATATACTGAGTCTTTCTATGCACATCATTTAAATGAACATTTTCCATGCAGCTTGAATTTCATCCAATGGGAGAAGCAATCTTGTCCAACCAATCGATGAGGACGCAGTGTATCCTAAGGGAAGGTTATGGCTATAAAAGGGACTTCTTTAAGCCACCAGTGGGATGAAGGTTGATGGATGCTGATGGATCCAGTCTAAGCTCTTTGGAGCTGACTAGAGGATCAGTATATCTTATGGCTTCAATCTAGGGACTCCGGTGCCGGTTGGAGACCATATCCACAGCCTAGGGATTTCGACTCCGGCTGCCAGGATTGTAACATCATACCAGGACTACCTAAGGAGGACACTCAGGTTGGGACAGTTCAGTCACCTGATACAGACTTTGCAGACCTCACGCAGCTTCCTAAATCTGGCATTATTCTTTTCTCGGTGGGTGCCCGCCAAAAGCGGGGTGCTGCTGGATTTGAGTAAATAGCCCTGGAACCTCTGAGGCACGGACATTCTAATCCCTGGTGAGCCAGCGGAAGGGTGAGACTCTGTTGCCTGTTACATTTTTGTGTTATGCTGGTTATGGGTTATGTGCCGTTAATTGTTTGGGGATCCAATAAAGTCTAATTATTGTGGTTCCCTCACCCTGTGTTGTCTGAGTAGTGTTACGCCCACGGTTAAGGAGGCCGGCGTTCAGTTGGGATGAGCCCTGAGCCATGCTGTCTTTCTAAAGACGGCGGGTTTTAGTGGACGAGAGCACCCACTGAGCCCCGTGTCTCCACAATAGAGCTATCTTTTTCATCTGCCTACCACCCAGAGACCAATGGTCAGACTGAACGTTCCAATCAAACCCTTGAACAATATCTCCGGTGTTATGTGTCTGACCGTCAGTCTGACTGGGTGGAATATCTGCCGCTAGCTGAGTTTGCCATCAATAATCAGTATCAGGAATCCATCAAGACTACCCCCTTTTTCTGCAATTTAGGGTTGCATCCACGTTTTGGTTCTTTTTCTTCCGCTGTGGTGGATACTCCTGAGGCTGAAACAACTGTGGACAAACTGAAGGCTTTCTGGTCTGAAGTGAAAGAGAACTTGAAGAAGGCAAAGGTTGGTCAAGCCTCCTCTGCTAATAAGAGACGTTCCAAGGGCCCTAGCCTTGGAGTTGGGGATAAGGTATGGTTATCAACACAGAATATTAAACTCAAGGTCCCTTCTGCTAAGCTGGGTCCGAGATTTATTGGACCCTATGAGATAATCGAGGTAATTAATCCCACAGCTTTCCGCCTGCAACTCCCCCATCCTTTAAGATATCGAATGTGTTCCATAAGTCCCTCCTCAAGTTATATCGTGTCCCCATTCACCCAGTCAGTGCCCCCCCTCCTCCTGTTTTGGTTGAAGGAAACTTGGAGTATGAGGTACAGAGAATACTTGATTTCCGTATTGTCAGAGGGGCGGTACAGTATTTGGTGCATTGGAGGGGTTATGGCCCTGAGGAGAGGTCATGTGTCCCTGCGAGTGATATTCATGCTAAGAGTCTGGTCCATCAATCTAATCATCAGATAGGACTACGTGTGAGGGCAAATCACATGAACATGTGAACAAGAAAGGAGAAAAGGCGATCATAGAAGCCCAGACACACAATAAGATATAATTCAATTTTTTATTTATTAGTATAAACAATCTTTAGTGCAGGCAGTGGTAAGGACCAACATAATATGCATGATATTCATATATGCTCTAGACAAGGTAATGTCACAAATAATGTTCTGGGTGTTATCTGGGTGTGGCGGGGGGTGTGAGCGGTGTTGTATGTGTGTTGCGTTGTGTGTGTTGCGTTGTTTGTGGAGCGCTGTGTGTCTGCAGTGTTGTCTGTGTGGGTGTGGGGTGCGTGTGTGTGTTTTGTGGGGAGATATGTTTTGTGCAATGTGTGTTTTGTGCGGTATGTGTGTATATTTGTGTGTGCCGCTGTGTTTGTGTGTTGGGTGTTGTGTGTGTGCGGCGTTGTCTGTGTGTGTGGGTGTCTGTGTAGGGCGGTGTTTGTGGTTCCCAGTGTGTGTGTGTGTGGTGTGTTGTGCGGTGCGTGTGTGGCGGTGTGTGTGTGTGTTTTGGGGGGAGGTGTGCACCCCCCATCGTGCTCCATCTCCCATGCTGCGCACCCCCCATCCTGCTCCATCCCTCATGCTGCACACCCCCCATCGTGCTCCATCCCCCACGCTGCGCACCCCCCATCGTGCTCCATCCCCCACGCTGCGCACCCCCCATCGTGCTCCATCCCCCATGCTGCGCACCCCCCATCGTGCTCCATCCCCCATGCTGCGCACTCCCCATCGTGCTCCATCCCCCATGCTGCGCACTCCCCATCGTGCTCCATCCCCCATGCTGCGCACCTCCCATCGTGCTCCATCCTTCATGCTGCGCACCCCCCATCGTGCTCCATCCTTCATGCTGCGCACCCCCATTGTGCTCCATCCCCCATGCTGCGCACCCCCCATCGTGCTCCATCCCCCATGCTGCGCACTCTCCATCGTGCTCCATCCCCCATGCTGCGCACTCTCCATCGTGCACCATCCCCCATGCTGCGCACTCTCCATCGTGCTCCATCCCCCATGCAGCGCACTCTCCATCGTGCTCCATCCCCCATGCAGCGCACTCCCCATCGTGCTCCATCTCCCATGCTGCGCACTCCCCATCATGCTCCATTCCCCATGCTGCGCACCCCCCATCGTGCTCCATCCCCCATGCTGCGCACCCCCCATCGTGCTCCATCCCCCATGCTGCGCACCCCCCATCGTGCTCCATCCCCCATGCTGCGCACCCCCCATCGTGCTCCATCCCCCATGCTGTGCACTCCCCATCGTGCTCCATTCCCCATGCTGCGCACTCCCCATCGTGCGCCATCCCCCATGCTGCGCACTCCCCATCGTGCTCCATCCCCCATGCTGCGCACCCCCCATCGTGCTCCATCCCCCATGCTGCGCACCCCCCATCGTGCTCCATCCCCCATGCTGCACACCCCCCATCGTGCTCCATCCCCCATGCTGCGCACCCCCCATCGTGCTCCATCCCCCATGCTGCGCACTCCCCATCGTGCTCCACAGTCACACATCAGACAGTATACACACACACATCCCATCGCTTACACTCGCACATCCGATCGCATACACTCACACATCTGATCGCATACACGCGCACATCCGATCGCATATACGCGCACACCCGATCGCATACACGCGCACACCCGATCGCATACACGCGCACACCCGATCGCATACACGCGCACACCCGATCGCATACACGTGCACATCCGATCGCATACACGCGCACACCCGATCGCATACACGCGCACACCCGATCGCATACACGCGCACACCCGATCGCATACACGCGCACACCCGATCGCATACACGCGCACACCCGATCGCATACACGCGCACACTTGATCGCATACACGCGCACACCCGATCGCATACACGCATACACGCGCACACCCGATCGCATACACGCGCACACCCGATCGCATACACGCACACACCCGATCGCATACACGCACACACCCGATCGCATACACGCACACACACTGACGATATCACACATAAGCGCTCACACACTCCCAACATCCAGAGATACCACATGCTTCCAGCCATGTGATCCTCCGGCAGGTCCTGGAAGGTCACTGCACAGGGCACAGTATCGCCGCCGAGAAGTAAGCGATATCGCCGGATGTTGTGAGTGTGTGGATGCGATCTGATGTGCGTGTGAGGTGTGTGTGAGAGTGAGTGAGTGTGATCTGACGTGTGTGTCTGTTCTTATGTGTGTGTGTGTGTGTGTGTGTGTGTGTGTGTTCCGCCGCTGCAGGACCTTGATGTGCTCACCTGCTCCTGGTCGGCGTCTGGTGAGTATGACTGCGGGGTCTTCTTTCTTCTGTCTTCTCTCTTCTGGGGGTGCCCGCTGCCTATAATGAAGTGTCTTGCAGTGTCTTTAACTCTTTCACCGCTGCATGACACTTCATTATTGACCGCACCGGTGTACGCTGGTAACCATGATATAGTTACCCGATGTTTATCATGGTTACCAGCGTACAACGGCTCCGTCACGTCCCAGCATCGCAAGGTTATGTCTGGGCTGGGGGAGTCGGGGCTTCGTTTGAATTTGGGGGAAGGGGCGTGTCCAAGCCGTCGATGCGTGCGGAGTGTCGCGGCGAGCGGCCAATCCGTGGGGGTGGGCGGAGCCAGGCCGAGCCCAGCGGCCAATCCGCTGTTTGTCACCGTAAGGACACAATTTTGGAGCAAGACAGACAGATAGACAGACAGACAGAATATATATTATATATATAGATTGTAGAATGTCGTATATAAGGGTTTACTGGTTGTGGCCGCAGCTCATAAGGGAAAAACCTGGTGATGGGTTCCCTTTAAGTATATGTAGGATGTAAACACTAAACAGATAATAAAAGGTACCAGATTTGTAAGAAAATTTTGTAAGGCAAAACGGGAACACACAGTTAAGGCTAAGTTCACATTTCCGTTGTTTTGTATCAGTCACATGCGTCGCTTGACGCATGTGACTGATGCGCTGTACAACGCTGTACAACGGATGACAAAGAACAGAATTCTTTGTCGGACTCCGTTGTGTGCGGGGGGTGGAGCGCGAGGGGGCGGAGTTCAGGGGGAGTGGAGCCGAGCGGGGCCGTGGCACTGAGGACGTCAGTGCCGCAGGGACTGCAGGACAGGTGAGTGTGTGTGAGTGTGTGTGTGTGTGTGTGTGTGAGTGTGTGTGTGTATACATGCTGAATGCGGGAGGGGGCGGAGCCGAGCGGGGGGCGGAGCCGAGCGACGAGGGTGGCAGTGGCAGTGCTGGTCTGCATGGCTGGGGACAGGTGTGTGTGTGTGTGTGTGTGTGTGTGTACACATATGTGCGGAGTGCGGGAGGGGGCGGGGCCGAGCGGGGAAGTGTCGGTCTCCCTGCACACGTAACCAGACTAAATATCGGGTAACAGCAAAGCACCCGATGTTTACCTTGGTTACCCGATATTTACCTTGGTTACGGGGGTACACCGCTTAGCGCTGGCTCCTTGCACCGTAACCAGGGTAAATATCGGGTAACCAACCAAAGCTGGTTACGTGTGCAGGGAGCCAGAGAGCATGCGCAGCGAAATCCGACGGATCGCGCTGCTCAAAAAATGTTACAGGCTACGTTCCTCCCGCCCGGCGGTCAGTCGTTCCACGACTGATCAGTCGGGCGGAGGGTGCAACGCAGCATCATCAGTCACAATCCGCTGCTCATACAAGTCTATGGGAACAACGGAATCCGCTAAACGGATTCCGTTGTTTACCAGAGCAGCGGATTGTGACTGATACATTTTAGCGGAAATGTGAACTTAGCCTAAGTCAGGACTATAGTTCTGGCAAGATCTCTCTGGAAAACTTGGACTTTACTGGGCCTTGAGGCTTGGAGCGGGAGCTCAGTCAGGGTACCTAACTGCTGAGGGGGGCACCCTAGAAATAGGATACTCTCTCTCTCCTTCTCCTTTCACAATGCCAGTGGTGACCCCCGACTGGATCTGGGATTGACCTGAGCCCACCATGGCAGTGACCAGTACTACTGAGCTGGCAGCTGAAGTTGTGAGTAAACTACACCCTGAACCCGCAGAGACTGTGTTGGCTCATCCTTATCGGCGCCGCCGCCCAGCGCTTAGGTGCCGACGGCCATTACAACCCTCATCATCCACCCTGGGCCTACTGCGCCTTTGGGGAGCGACACCATCCTGGCTGCATTAACACCTGCCCCGGCGAGGAATCCTGCAGCGGCAGCTACTCCAGGCCGCATACCACACGTGGTATCACAACAAACTCTCCCCATTACCCCTCTTTCCCCACCATTAACTGTACGCCTTGGGGTAACGTTACCGGGCAAGGCCACTCCGTGACAACGCCTGACCCGATCCAAAACAACCTGGCGACGAGTAGGTTAACTGCCTGCCCGTGGGGCGCTACAACAGCAGACAGAAAATCACTGGTATTTTGCAGTGATACAGGGGTGATGCCAGAAGATATTGTGTGTAATTGGGTGTCATCAGCAGAGATAGAACAGTGTCTGGAGGCTGTGGTGGCTGCTGCACGCAATGTGTAAACAGATCAAGCAACTGACAGAAGCTATGGATGGTCGGCTGCTGAGTGTCATCAGAAAGAAAGGTGGCTATATTGGTCACTAATTTTGGGGGGTTTTGTTTTTGCATGTCAGAAATGTTTATTTCTAAATTTTGTGCAGTTATATTGGTTTACCTGGTGAAAATAAACAAGTGAGATGGGAATATACGAGGGGCAATCCAAAAGTAATGATAATCAATAATAAACACAATGAATATATTAAAAAAAAAAAAAAAATTCTACATAGTCTCCTAACAAGTCTATACATTTAGTCCATCTCTTTTCTAAACTTAGAATTCCCTTTGAAAAAAATTCTTGATCTTGACCCTCAAAAAAATCCCCAACAGCGGTTATCACGTCGCTATTGTCGTCAAATTTCTTGCCCCGGAGGTGTTCCTTGAGGCGAGGAAAGAGAAGTCACTGGGGGCTAGATCTGGCGAATAGGGGGGTGTTCCACCAGTTCAAAGCCCGCTTCTTGTATGGTTACCATGGCAACTGCAGCTTTGTGAGCCGACGCGTTATCTTGGTGAAACAGCACTCCAGCCCGCAGTTTGCCGCGCCTTTTCTCCTTGATAGCCTCCCACAATCTTCTTATTTGTTCTGCGTAGTAGGAGCCCGTAATAGTGGCACCCTTCTCCAAATAGTCCACCATAATAATTCCTTCAGCGTCCCAAATAACGGACGCCATAACCTTCCCTGCTGAGCTTGACACTTTGAATTTCCTTGGCGTCGGTTCGACGGCTCGTTTCCATGTCATCGATTGTTGTTTAGTTTCGGGATCAAAGTGGTGGATCCAGGTCTCGTCCATGGTCAAAAAACGTGACAAAAAATTCTTCTTGTCTGCTTGGAACTTTTCGAGATTTGCTATTGAAATGTCAACTCGTTTCTTCTTTTGCTCGTCGGTTAACATTATTTGTTTTTTATTAAGTTGCGTAATAATTCTGCACAGTAATAGTTACCTGCACAAATAGATATCCTCCAAATCTAAAAAAAACCACTCCAACTTCCAAAAATATTAAGCTTTGATATTTATGAGTCTTTTGGGTTGATTGTAAACATAGTTGTTGATCAATAATAAAAAAAAAATCTCTAAAATACAACTTGCCTAATAATTCTGCACACAGTGTAGAAGCTTTATTTTCTTTCTCTGAGAGTTTCTTTCGCTGTGTGTTTGGGATCATTGTCTTACTGAAATGTCCACCCTCATTTTATCTTCATCCTCCTGGTAGATGGCAGCAGATTTTCATTAAGAATGTCTCTCTACATTTGTCTATTCATCCTTCCTCTAATGATATGAAGTTTGCCAGAGCTATATACTGAAAAACAGCCCCACACCATGATGTTCCCACTTCCAAGCTTCACTGTTAAGGCTACTTTACACACTGCGATATCGGTCCCGATATCGCTAGTGTGGGTACCCGCCCCCATCTGTTGCGCGACACGGGCATATCGCTGCCCGTGTCGCACAACATCGCCCACAGCCGTCACACATACTTACCTGTCCGGCGACGTCGCTGTGACCGGCGAACCGCCTCCTTTCTAAGGGGGCGGTCCGTGCGGCGTCACAGCGACGTCACTGAAACGTCACTGAACCGCCGCCCAATAGCAGCGGAGGGGCGGAGATGAGCGGGACGTAACATCCCGCCCACCTCCTTCCTTCCGCATAGCGGCCGGGAGGCAGGTAAGGGGAGCTTCCTCGTTCCTGCGGCGTCAAACGCAGCGATGTGTGCTGCCGCAGGAACGAGGAACAACCTCGTTACTGCTGCAGTAACGAGATTTGAGAATGGACCCCCGTGTCGCCGATTAGCGATTTTGCACGTTTTTGCAACGATGCAAAATCGCTTATCGATGTCACACGCAACGGCATTGCTAATGCGGCCGGATGTGCGTCACGAATTCCGTGAGCCCAACGACTCCGCATTAGCGATGTCGTAGCGTGTAAAGCCCGCTTTATTGTTGTTTTGGGGTGATTTGCCTTTTGGCCTCCAAACATGGTGTGTATTATGGCCTCCAAAGAGTTTCATTTTGGTCTCATCTGAGTATTTTGCAGGCTTCTCTTAATGTTGTTGAGTAAACATTATATGCTCTTGAACATGCTTTTTGTTCAGCGATCAAGTCTTGTGTTTTGAGTGTACATACAGACAGACCATCGAGGGGAGTGCATTACTTGATTGATTCCAGGCATTTCGGTAGCTCTTCACAGGTGTCCTTGGCTCTTAGACAACTCTTCTGGTAATTCTTTTCACTCCTCTGTCTGCCGTTTCAATTTTCACTTAAAGGCCCCGTCACACACAGAGATAAATCTTTGGCAGATCTGTGGTTGCAGTGAAATCATGGACATATTGTTCTATTTGTACACAGCCAAAACCTGCCACTGATTGTCCACAATTTCACTGCAACCAGATTTATCTCTGTGTAAAGTGGCCTTAAGGCCGCAGAAATGCTTGAATCGACACTGGGGTAACATACATATAGCATACATAAAACATATGTAGATAAAAGTATACAAATGGATAGACTGTTATACATGAAGAGAGGACTGTCCTCACAGGCTTACAATCTTGTGAGTTATTTTTTTCAAATTAAATAGAAAAATGTCTAACTTTCACCTTCTGTTCTGTGTTCTATGTTCCGATGTGAATAATATATGGCTATAAAAGATTTCCAAATCATTGCATTCTTGTTTTCTTTACACTTTACATGACATCTTAACTTTTTTGGAATTGAGGTTGCAAATAATATGAATTACCAAATCTTGTATAAATAAAATTAGATGTACAATACTGACCTGAAAAAGCGAATCCGAAAAATGAAGCTGTGAACAAGGACAAAAAAAATACTTAGAATTAGAAAAACAGTGTTCACAATATAGCACAGAAGATGGACGTAATATAATAGCTTATACACATCCCATCCAACCACTGTATATACTATACATATGTTCTACCATCACAATGAAAGAGGTCTACGCTTAATATTTAGTGATCTGTACAATGTTGTCTACATGCATCACAATGTGAACAAGCCACTTAACCCCTTAACGACTGCGGGCAGTAATATTACGTCCTAGCGGTCATAGTTTTAATCCCCGCTGGCTGCTGCAAGCAGTCTGCAGCAATCAGCGCACATCTCAGCTGATTTATACAGCTGAAATGTGTGTCTGCTAGGCACGAGCGGAATCGCTATCCACCAGTATCTTTTAATCCCTTAAATAGCGCTGTCAAGATATGACAACACCATGTTAACGGCGATAGTGGTAGGTCCATACTCACAGGCCGATACCGGAAGTCACGTGACGTGATCACGTGGATCCGGTGGTTATCATGGTAACACAGGGTCATATGATGACTCCTGTGCTCACATGACTCAGGTCCTGTAAGAAACAGCCGAGGGCTGCTTGTTATAAGAGATGATCATTTCTCCCGATCTGAGCAGTGCTGCTCTGATTGGGAGAAATTAATGAGCAATCAGATTGCTGATCATTATAGTCCCCTAGGGGACCTAGTAAAATTAAAAAAAAAGTTTAAAAAAGTTTTAAAAAATTTAAAAAAAATAAAACCTAAAGTTCAAATCACCCCCTTTCGCCCCATTAAAAAGTAAATGGTTAAAAAAATAAAAATATACACACATTTGGTATCGCCGCATTCAGAAATGCCCCGTCTATGAAAATATAAAATCAGTTAACCTGATCGATAAATAGCTTAGTGGCAAAAAAATGACAAACGCCAAAAATAGGTTTTTTGGTCGCCACAAATTTTGTGCTACATGCAATAATAGGCGATAAAGCATAGCATCTGCGCAAAAATGGTATCCTTAAAAATGTCAGCCCGAGACGCAAAAAATAAGCCATCATTCAGCCATAGATCCCAAAAAATGAGATCGCTACGGGTTGCGGAAAATGGCGCAAAACGTATGCCACTTTTTTCGGACAAACTTCTGATTATTTTTTAACCTTTTAGATAAAAGTAGACCTATGCATGTTTGGTGTGTACAAACTTGCACCGACCTCAGGCATCACATTGAAACATCAGTTTTACCACATAGGGAACACAGTGAATAAAATATCTCAAAAACAATTGTGCAATCATACTTTTTTTGAAATTTTTCCTGCATTTGGAATCTTTTTGCCATTTGCTAGTACACTATATGGTAAAACTCATGGTTTAATTTAAAATTTCAGCTGGTTCTGCAAAAAACGAGCCCTCACATGACCATATTGACAAAAAAAAAAAATTACGTCTCTCGAAAGAAGAATGACAAAAAAAAAACGGAAAGTGCAAAATCGTCCGGTCGTGAAGGGGTTAAAGGAGTTTTCACAGGCTGGAATATTGATAGCTCATTCTGATCAATACCAATCAGTTCAATTTTAATTTATGGCACCCATATGAATAAACCGGGGTCAAACGACCTTTGCGAGGGAATCGGATGCAATATGCTAATTATTATTATTATTATTATTATTTATTTATAGAGCACCATTGATTCCATGGTGCTGTACATGAGAAGGGGGTTACATACAAAATACATGTACAAGTTACAGTAGACAGACTAGTACAGAGGGAAGAGGGCCCTGCCCTTGCGGGCTTACATTCTATAGGATTATGGGGAGGAGACAGTAGGTGGGGTGTAGGTGGGGCGGCAGCTCCGCACGGTGGTGGGGCGGCAGCTCCGCACGGTGGTGGGGCGGCAGCTCCGCACGGTGGTGGGGCAGTGAGTGCAGTGAGCTAATAACACTTGACTCAAACTCTGCTGATAGCGTGAGCCGAGCATCATGTACTATGATCTGCATTCCCTCACATGCAAGAATAAAAGCACAGGTGTGGAGACCATGGAGAGAATAATGTCTCCATCTTCCCCATTGCCTATATTAGCATATTTCGAACTGCACTCATATGTCATCCGAGTGCAGTCTGATTTTTCACATAGAATTATTTGCCAGCACTCCCTAAACTGAAAGTCTGAACTGGTGCAAACTGAACATAGCACACATTATCCGAAATAACAGTTGCACTCAAGTAAAGGGGAGGGAAACATAACTGAAGCATGTACCGTACTTTTCAAGTTATAAGACGCAGTTTTCCTCCCAAAAATTTGAGAGGAAAATGAGGGGTGCGTCTTAAAATCCGAATATAGCTTACCGGGAGGTGGAGAATTGGCGGAGTGCTGTCTGTGCGGCTATCGGTGCGGGCAGCCAGGTGTCTGTCGGTGTGTACAGCCAGCTGCCTCCCTGTGCCGGCGACCAGCTGCCTTTCTATGCTGGCGGCCGGTTGCCTCTCTGTGCCGGCAGCCAGCTGCCTCTCTGTACGGGAGGGCGGCCTGCTGGCTGCCACTCTGTGCGGGCGACCAGCTGGCTGTGCAGGCTGCAGTGGCTGTACGGTGGATTTCCCAGATGGTCTGTCCGCGGTCCGGGCTTCAGATGATGGGGCCTGGAGTCAGTGCTTGTGTGACGCCCTGGCAAAACCAGGTAGTCACAGATGACTGTACCCCCCACCAAGGGTACAGGAATCGCCTCCTCCTTGGGAATTTACACCACACATACCACACACAGAAACATCAGCCACAAAGCCTACTCGCCCTCCCCCCATGACAGCCAGGACACACCAGTGGGCAGGACCAGGTGGATGGGAACGCCCACCTAGGGGTCTTGAGGTGACAAGGAGTGGGAACCAGTCAGTTTCAGCTGAGAGTTTAGTTACAGTGGAGTTGAGTGTTGGAGTTGAAGTGGAGTCGGTGAGAGGAGCTGAAGTGCAGTGTGGTCAGGGTTGGAGCCCTGGGACCACGGGAGAACCGACTAGGTGGCAGACGGCAGTGTAGGGCCACAGGCGTCGGAGATCCGGTCGCGGGAGACCTGAAGTGGACCGGGCCAGGGTTGTAGCCCGCTGGTACTGACGACGGGAATCCGGTCCAGAGGCCATGCACGGGCGGGGTACCTGGACCCTAGGACGAGGCAAGCTTCAAGCCCCTTGTTAATTGACCAGCGGGACAAAGTACCAGGCCTTGTTCCCGAGGAGAGAAGCCCAGATAGAGCAGACCGGTAGCCCAACGCGAGTGACAGGGTGTCCGCCAAGAACCCATTGAAGTCCCACGGGTCAGTGTCTGCGGGCAACGGCTCACTCTGCGTCCAAAGCTGCAGGGGAGCAGATTTCTCCCGTTCCAAGCGGGGTTAATCCATACACCAAAAGAGACAAGTGCAGGAGGAAGGGCCCCTACATTGTTAACCCGTGTGCGGGACCAGCACACCCCTCCAGAGGCAACCGGCATCTGGCCTTGGTTTACAGTATGGACTCTGTGTGGATTATTCATAATCGTGAGTACACTGGTGTCACCCAGTCCAACCTGCCGACAACACCCCAGCCCTGATACCTACCCACACCTGGGCCCCGGGACTACACCAAACCCCTACCCGTGGAGGGGGAATCACCTTGCTGCCCCTCACATCACCGGTCCCAGACGTCGGCCCAGAAAGGCAGCGGCGGTGCCACCATCCCATCACCGCAACCCACGGGTGGCATCACAGACAATCTCCCCTGTAAATACCTCCCTTTTTCACTGTGTACGAGGACGGGCAGTTGCACGAGTCCCCGGGTCCGGTCAACACTCGAGCCCAAAACACGATCCCGGATCCGAGCGCCCCTCGAGCAGCCCCGGCCGCCGCAGCGGAGGCGGCACCCGTCCGTGACACTTGCGCAGATGGAACTCTTGGATGAGAGCTCCATCTGCGTCCGCGCCACTTTGGGTGCCATTTCTTTGAATCCCAGATCGCCGACAGAGCATCTGGGACATTCAACGCACTGGCCTGCTCCACCACACCACCACTGCACTTCCGCTGCCAGCACTAAGCACCTGCCGCCACCGCCAGCTCTGACCCGCCGCCACCAGCACTGGCCCACCTCCACTGCAAGCACTTACCCGCCGCCACTGCAAGCACAGTTTCTGCCGCCTGTGACCCCGCTCTACCACCGCTGCCGTCTCCTCTGGTAAGACAACACCGGAGTATAAGACGGACCCTATTTTTTTTACCTTTTTATATCTCTAAATCTGGGGTGCGTCTTATAATCCGGTGCGTCTTATAAAACGAAAAATACGGTAAATAGTGAATATTGAAATGAGAATATGCATTGCTGCCCAGAAAACATGTAAAAATATTGAGGGGAAAAAATGAGTTATTTTGCAAATAAAATTGGCCAGATTTTTCACATGCACCCATAGACTTGTATGGATGTCCTTGATCCAATTTATGGAGACACTGCAGTGTGCCGAATCTGGATGAGAAAAAAAATTTGCAGATCTGCTCTGCCTCATTGAGAAAGATTTTCTTGCATTGCATTCGTTGAATTCATGCTCTCATGTGAGCGAGGCTTAAAGAGCAGCAAATTACAGAGTACTACGTCCACTTCATTATTTATCCAGATATAGCGCCATGCATTTGGTGGTGGCCATGTCTGGTATTGCAGCTCAGCGCCATTCCCTTGATTGCACAGCTAAATCTATTTCCCTCTGGATTGGATGTCACCCCTCCTATTGTTTAAGGTGTGGGGGCAGCTTATGTCATTATTTCTTAAAAATATTTTGGCTGACAACTAAACCTGCTATTTTAGCAAAGCATGTGGAAATTAGGGGATTTAGCATAATATAGTTTGTCAGTTCCCAAATTAACCATTAAGACATAGATTAAAGAATCACATAAATAACATTTACTTTAAATAATGAGTCTTCTTAAAGGGAACCTGTCAGCAGAAATGTCCCCTAAAACCTAACAGATTCCCCCTCTGCAGCTCCTGGGCTGCATTCTAGAAAGGTCCCTGTTATGATTGTGCCCACTTTCTGACCGAAAAAAAGTGTTTATAAAGTTGTACCTTTTTGGCTTCTGATTCTGTAAATCCGTCACGGGGGCGGGTTGCCTGATGGCCGTTATTCTGCCCCCTGGTCCTGTATGCCGCCCCCATCGCTGATTTCAATACTTCTGGACGCCGCCCACTGCTCCAGCCATCCCCGCGCATGCCCAGTGCCCATCTCTCGGGGATGAGCACTGTGCCCAGCGTCACCGCTGGTGACGTGCACGCAGGGTTAAGATTATGGGCGGTGCTGTGATGTTTATTCCTAAGCAACCGCCCATAATCGCGGGACCGCGCTTTCCCCCTCGGCCTGCTTCTTTCTGCGCAAGCGCGCTGCTGCTGACCTCACTTCGCCTCCTTCCCATCTTGCCCCGAGGCAGGAAATAGATGGGAAGAGCGCGGAGCAGTGACTACACCGAAAGCGCGGTCCCGCGATTATGGGCGGTTGCTTAGGAATAAACATCACAGCACCGCCCATAATCTTAACCCTGCGTGCACGTCACCAGCGGTGACGCTGGGCACAGTGCTCATCCCCGAGAGATGGGCACTGGGCATGCGCGGGGATGGCTGGAGCAGTGGGCGGCGTCCAGAAGTATTGAAATCAGCGATGGGGGCGGCATACAGGACCAGGGGGCAGAATAACGGCCATCAGGCAGCCCGCCCCCGTGACGGATTTACAGAATCAGAAGCCAAAAAGGTACAACTTTATAAACACTTTTTTTCGGTCAGAAAGTGGGCACAATCATAACAGGGACCTTTATAGAATGCAGCCCAGGAGCTGCAGAGGGGGAATCTGTTAGGTTTTAGGGGACATTTCTGCTGACAGGTTCCCTTTAAGCAACAAATTTTGCATTCTGCTTTGCCGAATTATATGTCCATCAGCAATTTAAGCAAATACCTAATAAAACTGTAAAGGTTTTCTGATGATGATCATACACTACACAACAATATATATATATATATATATATATATATATATATATATAAAAAGCTTATAGAAAATAAATAAATGGTAATGTCCTCCAAAATGCTCATGTTAAAATTAGGATTATTGTGTACTCACCCAAGAGTAACAACTCCGTACCCTTCATGGTTCCAGATAAGGATTATAAATCTGTGACGTGGAGTAAAACTTTATAAGTTGAGGAGGACTTATGCTGGCTCAGCGTATTTATTGTGCTGATGTCGGATAATAGAAACCTAATGATTTGGAGAATTTGCTGGCAAAACAATTCATAAAAAACCTTCCAGTAATCTCAGACCCAACATGTGATATCAATACCTTTTCAAAGCCATATTAGTGGCTCCCACTAAGAATGTGTTCATATCTAGGTACGGATAACTAGGCAGAGCCTGTGAAATGCTGCGTGTGTGATGTAAGGGATTGGTGTTGGGTCCATCAATACATTTTGGAAAAGATATTCAGCAAATCTAACAAGCCCAGAGTGTATAAGAGTAGTGAAATCTGAAGTTATTATGCAGAGCATAAAGAGTTAACACACTGAGCTGCTGAGTGACATTCTGAATCATGGACAGGGTGAAGTTATCGACAGCATGCGTATCTATGATCCCTGGATGTGTACACAGTGTGATCTGCTGTTTGTGACCTTTTCAAAGCCATATCAGTGTCATCTTGTGTCTCCCATCAAGAATGTGCTCATATGTAGAATATGTAGACACCAACAACTAGGCAGATCCTGTGAAATGCTGCATGTGTGATGTAAGATATAGGTGTTGGGTCCATTAATCCATTTTGGAAAAGACATGGAGCAGGACTAACAAGCCCAGACAGGGTGTGTAAAAGTAGTGAAGTCTGAAGTTATTAAAGCAGAGCATAAAAACTTACCACACTGAGCTGCTGTTTGACATTCTGAATTATGGAAAGTGTGAAGCTAGCGACAGCATACATGGCCATGATCTCTGGATATGTATAGAGTGTGGTCTACTATTTGTGCTGAGAAAAATGTTGCAGAAAAGCTGCAGGCAGAAGAGGTTTGTTTGCAAGCCCAGATTAAAAAAAGCTAGCAAGTAAGAGATGAGTAAGATTGGTCTATTCATATTTCCATCCCAGGGAACTAGTTATGGCCAAAGAGGACAATCTGAGAAGCACAATCCTGTGATGTAATTGATGTAGTCTTCTCCAGAATCAAGAGATTAGCCCTCATTAATTAGGTAGCTGTCATTACAGAAAGAGGGCGAGGATTTCCACCATGGAGGGGAACATTGAGGCTTATTTCTGTGAGTGAAAAATTCATCTGCCAATGGATTGTCTATTGCTCTGTATTTTGAATCAGACAAAAAGATTGTTTCTGTGTGAGGGAAGTGCTGCTGAGGTGTTTGCCAGCAAATGGGAAATTAGTGTCAAATTCAAAATTTGCCTGATCTGCTCATCTCTAGGGCACACTGATTGTTTTAGAGTTTTATAGAATTGGATCTTTTCCAAAGAACATCTGAAATATCACTTCAAAAATGGTTAAAATACTCATCTTATTAATTTTCATTGCAAAATACTTGCCAGTCATAAATTCAAATATTTATTAACGTTTTTTCTGCTTCAGATTTTAAAAAAACCTCTTGGTTGGAAAGAAAGAGAGTGCTTGTCCCTTCTTTGAAGTAGCTCCTGACAGAATCACGTCAAACAAGACATGCTCAACCAAAAGCCTGCAAAAAATGTTTCAGGTAAAACCTATGGAAAAACTCATTAAAACAGCTTCATGAAATGAAAAATGCCTGTAAAAATTCCCCAAAGAAGAAGCATTTCCCAAACTGGCTTCCCCTAGAAAACTCAACATTTGACCTGCTCAAAAAAACCTCTGTATGGCAGCAGAAAAATCATAGTCTGCGACTGTTCCACATATTTTGAGGTGTAAATAAAAAGAATTTTCTGATAGTCATGTCACGGTCAGAATGACGATGATGATGAGACTCAAAGGATCTCTCGATATCCGGCTGCTGCTTCTAATTAAAAATGTCATGTGTGCACACGAGAATAAATAACTGCACAGCAAGTCAGTTATATCTATCTCCATGACTGGCTCTTAACCAAGTGTGTTTTTTATTGTTTGAAAGAAACTCTAGACCGAGCAGTAAGGGGGTGTAAACAAAAGTTTTAGTCCAATCAAGTATCGCAGGGCAGGGCTTCATGACGTAGAGAGATCTACACATCCTTCTTGGATTGGTCAGTCCAGACTCCAGGAATTTCCTTTGTCCATCTGTCTTGGGTGTAGGACAGGAAATAGCAGCCATCTTCAAGCTATACATATATATATATCCTAGTATATACTGTGCCTAAGGAAAATACACTGAATATGCAATATACATATATACATGTTAGTAAGAAACAAAAGCATTCACAAATATGTGTGTTAGTTCACATCTACTGAACTATATAACTGAGTCTATGAAATGGCTGAATTAAGTATTTTTGGATACTCAATTCTTTATCCTCAACAGTCCCCCCTAAAGACTTACTTCTGCCATTTCTAAATTCTAAGGGTACTGTGTTCCCTTAGGAAGAGAGGTAGAAAGATCTGTTGAAAAACCTGCCTAACTGAACGTTGAAACATGGGCGGAAAGGGGAAAGGGGTTTTCTTCACCGGTTTGAGACCAAGGACTCCTAGGCGAGTCCTCACCCTTTGTAGTTGGACTTTCCCATGTCTCAAGGTTCTCTAAGTCCTCTCTTCTAACTGTTCTGGCAATGCTGGTCTAAGACTATACAGGGTTTTCTGAAAAGGATAAGTATGAGCAGAATGCTCAGTGCAGCTCTGGTTGATCAACCCTTCTACAATGCGAGGTGTGGATCCATAGATGTTTCTGTGGTTGGATCGGCTCATCTAGTGTTGACTCATGCTCTTTCTCGCTTGTCCTTTAGGATCAATCAGTCTCCTGACTGGAGACCATATGCTAATAGCTCTGATTTAAGATCTGGAATTGGAAAATACACCTGTTTAGCACACTATTCAGTCAATTATATAAAAATATACATGTCTGTGCTAAACCAAAAACATCTTACATAAAGACCTGTTTATTACGAAAAGAAAACAAAACATATACATTTTATACACGATTTACTAGTTTCCACTTTTCTATAAAATATACACTTTTTGTAAACACATTTTTCTTTACATACCACCTTCATGTGCTTCTCAACAATAATATCGTTTTCTGCACTGGAATGCCTCTGACCAAACCTGGAGAAAAATTTACACAACACGCACAGACTTGCATACAACATGCTCATGATATACATCTATAATCAGTTTGCAGTCTCTAAGAATGGGTAGAGTAGGTGCAGGGTGTTTCTACGGACTCTTTACAGTTTTTTCTCACTTCGTTCTAGGCACTTGTCTCACAAGACTGGGTGAATCTGCCCACCTGGGTACTGAACCCTGGCATCACCAAAGCACACACTGACAATTGTCTTTCACAGATGTTACCTGGGCCATCATTAAGAAGAGCTCTCATGACAGAGAAAGCTTACCACCCTTTGTCCACAGACCTTCCTCAGTCAGCTGGCTCCCTGCATGTCACACTCCATTCCTTGTTGTATCGCTTGTTCCTGTAGGGATTTAAGAACACAAGGAGTGACAGAAGTCACTGACGTGACCAATGTCACCAAGGCATAGTCGGTATTGGTGAAAGACTCTCAACTCTAGGCCCGATCACTGCTTCTTGGTCAGCTGCACCTGTGCGAGGATCTCCATCTGAATCCATCAGCTCAGATCTAGACTTTCTTTTCGGCATACCTAATTCATTTGACAACAGGAAAAAATCCACAACCTACATACACCTCTAAAGACTCTTACCCACTCCTGTTCTACCCATCAAGAGAGGCATTAATGCATCACTGTCTCCTGTATCAATAGGATTGGAGGGAGTGGTCGAATTTAGACTACCTCATGTGGTGTAAACAGCAGCATGTCTAAGGAAAATACACTGAATATGCAATATACATATATACATGTTAGTAAGAAACAAAAGCATTCACAAATATGTGTGTTAGTTCACATCTACTGAACTATATAACTGAGTCTATGAAATGGCTGAATTAAGTATTTTTGGATACTCAATTCTTTATCCTCAACAGTCAAAGATTTTCTAAACATCTATGATCTTCCACCTTTAGCATAACAGTTTAGGGACAAAACCTTACATGTTCGGAAAGGAGATCCAGAAAAATGTACCATATTTTTTGGACTATAAGACACACTTTTCCTCCCAAAAATTTGGGAGGAAAATGAGGGGGCGTCTTATAAGCCAAATGTAGCTTAACTGGGGTGGGGGTGGGCTGGAGAGGAGACACAGGAGGCAGGAGAGATGTTACTGGCGGTGCGCTGTGCTGCGGGTTGTGAGGCAGGGGCCGCCATCCTGAAAAGTCTGCGCGTGCGCAGATGGGGCTCTCGGCTCAAGATCTCATCTGTGCACCCACCGCCTCCGGCCCATTGATCTCCCAGCAGCGGACTTAAGAAAACTGGCGCCTGGAGGTGGCGCGTGCGCAGATATGATCTCGACTTGTCATTGAGTTGAGTTGAGCTCAATCTGCGCACGCGCCTACTCTAGGCACCATTTCTTTGAAGCCCTCACAGCGCATCTGGGACAACCGCTGCACCGCCCGCAGTATCGCTCTACACCACTGCCCCTACCTCCTGTTACCCTGCTCCTCCAGTGCTGCTCCCCCCTCCATTAAGACATCACCAGATTATAAAATAGACCCTATATTTTTTTTTCATTTTTTATTTTTTTTTTCTCTCTAAATTTGGGGTGCATCTTATAATCCAGTGCGTCTTATAAAATGAAAAATACGGTATTTTGTTGTTTTTTTGCATGGAAGAACTTGACCCTGGCATCAACTCAATCTAAAGAATACACACTAAGGCTGGCGTCACACGGTACGATCTATCGTGCGATCGCACGAGTGTTCGTACCCGCCCCCGTCGTTTGTGCGTCACGGGCAATTAGTTGCCCATGGAGCACAAAGTCGTTTACACCTGTCACACGCACTTACCTCCCAGACGAAATCGCTGTGGGCAGCGAACATCCTCTTCCTGAAGGGGGAGGGACGTTCGGCGCACAGCGACGTCACACAGCGGCCGTCCAATAGAAGCAGAGGGGCGGAGATGAGCGGGACGTAACATCCCGCCCACCTCCTTCCTTCCTCATTGCCGGCGGGACGCAGGTAAGCTGTGTTCGTCGTTCCCGGGGTGTCACACGGAGCAATGTGTGCTGCCATGGGAACGACGAACAACCGGCGGGCAGAAGGAGGACCGACATTATGAAAATGAACGTGTCAACGAGCAACGATAAGGTGAGTATTTTTGCTCGTTCACAGTCGTTCGGAGATGTCACACGCTACGATATGTCTAACGATGCCGGATGTGCGTCACGGAATCCGTGACTCCGACGACATATCGACCAATATATCGTAGCGTGTGACGCCGGCCTAAGCTTATTATCAGCGCCCAACTGAGAGCCATGGTACAAAATGTACTGAAAAGCCTTTTCACAGTGGAGGCTGCTGTACAGATCGTGGGCAGAAATGCAGCAACCACTTTGTAGTGAATCTGAAGTAGTAGCAAGTTTGGAAAAATTGCAAAAAAGCTTGCAAATTATAAAGTCAAAAGATTGAATAATTTCTAATGCTTATTTGCTTATGGTTTTAAATTTTATTTTTTTTTAAAAATGTTTTAATATTTCCTGGGAAAGAAGAAGTGGACTTGATGTCTCTATCCTCTGTGCCCATCTTGTTTTCAGTTCCCTTTTTATGTTATATAGAAAAAATTATCAGCTGTTACCCTTTCTATTTGAACAAATCATCTCATGATAATATATCACCTAATATTGTGCATAGCAGAAATGATGTAAAAAATATGTTTTTGGCAATTGTATGAGAAGCATGAAGTAGTCGTTAGTGACACTCAACCAGAGCAACCTGTAACGTAAAGGATAATTGTGGGCAATATATTGGCAAGTACATCAAATGTTGGACTGGGTATACTGGACCCATCAGATGAAAGACCTCTGAGAGGCCCACCCATGGATTGTAACCCCCTCCATCGGTTGGGATGACGCTGTGTTCCATCAAGTTTGCATTGGTTTTAATGGACAGAATAAAAGATAAAAAGGAAACACAATGAATTCCATTAAATCAAGTTTATATTGATAAGTTATTTTCAAGATTTACCCTCCATTGTTGTTGGAAAGGTTTCCCTATATGAGGGTTTAGTGTCTTCATCAATAGCTAATTTCAGCCTTAAGTACGACATATTCCTGGCTATCGTAAATTAAGTAATGAGGTACGTAAAACATTCAAGGACTTTAAATGGAATTCACAATCCAAACAGGTATTATTATTATTATTATTTCTTATTGTAGCGCCATTTATTCCATGGCGCTTTACATGTGAAAGGGCTATACATAATAGGGACAAGTACAATAATCATAAACAATACAAGGCACAGACTGGTACAGGAGGATAGAGGTCCCTGCCCGCGAGGGCTCACAGTCTACAGGGGATGGGTGAGGATACAGTAGGTTAGGGTAGAGCTGGTCGTGCGGCGCTATATCAGACTGAGGGTTACGGCAGGTTGTAGGCTTGTCTTAAGAGGTGGCTCTTCAGGTTCCTTTTGAAGCTTGTCAAGGTAGGCGAGAGTCTGATGTGTTGTGGCCGAGCATTCCAGAGTATGGGGGAGGCACGGGAGAAATCTTGGATGCGATGGTGGGAAGAGGAGATGAGAGGGGAGTAGAGAAGGAGATCTTGTGAGGATCGAAGGTTACGTGCAGTTAAGTACCAGGAGACTAGGTCAGAGATGTAGGGAGGAGACAGGTTGTGGATGACTTTGTATGTCATGGTTAGTGTTTTGAACTGGAGTCGTTGGGAATTGGGAAGTCAGTGAAGGGACTGGCAGAGAGGAGAGGTCGGGGAGTAGCGGGGGGAGAGGTGGATTAGCCGGGCAGCATAGTTTAGAATAGATTGTAGGGGTGTGAGTCTGTTAGAAGGGAGGCCACAGAGCAGGAGGTTGCAATAATCCAGGCGGGAGATAATAAGGGAATGTACTAGGGTTTTTGCAGCTTCTTGGGAAAGGAACTCATGTATTCCCCACCATGTTGGGATTTGCGATCATTTGATGATTGATTTGGTCAGGTGAAAAAAAGCAGAAAAATTGATACACAAAAAGTAGTGCAATAAATACAATACATAGGTAATAATACATAAATTATTATAGCAGAATTATTATATCAGAAAAAACTTAATAGTTGCCCCTAAAAAAATCTACTAACCACCAAATTAAGCAAGCAATAGACAAATTTGTTGCTACTGAGAGCAATAGAGAAAAATGGGTCAATATGACTATAAGGGGGAATAAGCCTATTGCACAGTGCCCAAACAGCAGTATTTAAGGATATCCAAAGCAAATTCTTTGCAATTGCAAGTGTAGAGGGGTTAGGGCTACGCCAACCCCCTGCAGAAGTAGAAAGCACATGATAGTACTGGTCTATATGCTGTAATAAGTTTGTATTTGTATTATATATGGCCACCAGGTGGCAGTGTGGCTTAGTGACGGCACTCCTGGCACCTGGGTAGGCAGATTGAGGGTTAAGAAGAGGAGGAAAGTAATATATATATATATAGGACTGGAGATAGAAGGAGGGTAGGAGAGTCTCCAGGAGACGATACCCCAAACAAGCCCAAACTGATATTCTTAATTGACGATCCAAAGGGTCACCCCTTTGATCACGGACATGCGGGGTCCTGCTGCTAAAAGTACTGTGGAAATGCGTCCCCGGAAGCGGGGTTTAGTCTGGTTAGTCACGGAAGCGTCCATTTTCCTGCATACGAAAACCCTAACAAATCCCCTGTGAGACTGAAGGCCAGTGAGCCCATGTCTGAGAAGGGTAGGTCCTGGCCTAAGCACAAACGGAGGAGTGCTGTCATACATAGCCTGTCCATAGCACATGCTAATCCCTGTGGATGGGACAGATAAGCTTAAGGACTATTTGAATCGGTTTGTGACGTCAGATGAGGGAATGAGGGGCATAACAGTAACTAATAAAGCCCAGGTACCAGGAAGGTGGTCGACCTTTCATTTATTTGTGAAAGTGGAGTCTTGAGGGAACCCCATCAGGACCAGAAGCGGTTCCCATGTAGTGCAAGTGATGATGTAAAGAAGAATAGTAAAGTTACGTTGTTTTAAAGTCCCGTGTGCACCTTATAGTCTCAGAGAGAGAATGGATTGAAGGCTGGATGGTGGCGGAGTCATCCTTTGAGTGGAGCAGCAACTGGGAGGTAAGGGGTTATTGAGCAGCTGTGCTGCGGCCTGGCAACCCCTGTACATGCGACTATCATTGCCTGCACCATGCCCCCACACAAGTAATAGAAAAAATAGTTCAATATGACTTTAAAAATGGATAAGCATATTGTACAATGCCCAAATAGCAGCATATAGGGATACCCCAGGCAAAAAAATTGGACTATGAAAAAAGCTGCAGACAGATGCACAGATCCCTTAGTAGATCTCAAGAGAACAAATATATAATAGGCCAAAGATACACCACAAGATAGAGGGATAAGGGGTATATTGCACTGTTTAATCAAAATATAGAAACATCATGAAGCTATAAACCAGATATAAAGGTAAAATGGGGCCAATTTCAAAAATACCTGTGGAAAGCAGACAGGGAGCAGCAGGAGAGCAGCGTGCATCCCGACACATGAATCGACAGGAAAACCCCAACAAAGGCTTTCCTGCCGAAACGCGCGTCAGGATTTTTTCAGGAGCAACTATTAATTTTGTCCTGATATAATATATCTGATATATATATGTATTATTATCTATTTATTGTATTTGTTGCAGGTTAGCAGCTTTTTTTTTTTACTAGTTTTTGTGTATCAATTTTTCTGTGTTTTTTTCACCTGTGTCCTTTATCAATAAAATTTATTTGTATGGAGACCTGAGCACAATTCGTCTCATTTTGTTCTTTGTATGTATACCGTAGTTATTTCATTTTGGAAAGAAAACATTTTTTTCTTCTACTGCAAATCCTTTTTGACATATAATTAGTAGGTATGGGCAATACATTGACGATCTCTTACTCTTTTGGGATCACGATGTAGCTTCTGTACAATCATTTTGTCAATACTTTAACATCAGTGAATTTAGGTAATGCAATTCACTAATGAAAGCAATGAAAATAGTCAACTTTTTTATTTTACCCCATAGAACCTATAGCGAGCGGTAGAAAACTGAAGGAAAAAAAAGCCAAAGGACCCCAAATAAATATAAAATTCATAATTAATATTAACGGTTCCCTCTTCTTCTATTGGGCATCATATGTTCTTGAAGGGAGTAAAACTAGAAGAGTCACTTGTAGAGTAGAATAAATATCAATTTTAATATATAATACATATATTATGAGAAGAGGACAAAAATATGTGGCACTCACCACTAGAGATGAGCGGACTTGTGAAAGTTTGGGTTCTGCTGGTCCAACTGAACTTTTTTAAAGTTCGGTTTTGTACTTCACCTGAGCTTTATTTGAAGTCACGCACTGATTGGGCAATTCGGGTCTCCGCCCACATGCAGCCAGCCATAAACAGATCACTTCCGAGGGGTTGGCAGGGTTTTTCCATTTTTTGGTGCACACTACATTTGATCAGTCTGTTGTTACCTCCAGTGCGAGCCGTTCAAACACTGCAAGCGACTCGCACTGGGCCAAGCACCAAATGTACCCGAGCACAGTGATGCTCGCGGAAGTGGTTTGCATTAGTAAAGCACCCGAACTCCGAACCTGAACTTTGTTTTCATGGAAAAGTCTGAGTTTGTACCGAACACCAAACCTGAGGTTCACTCATTTCTACTTACCACTGGCGCAATAGTTTGTGTATTTTTACTGCAAGATCACATAGAGTGAAGACATACAGACTGAGCTACATATGTAATCAACGAGTCTGAAGGTGAATAGGATAGCAAGACGTAGAGGCCGGGTCAAGGGATGGTTTCTTCAGGAAAGGTGTGATTGTTGGTTGTTTAAAAGCAGAAGGGAAGTTAGTAGAAGTTATCGATAGGTTGAAGAGATGGGACAAGTATGGTGGTGAGATTGGAGAGGAGGTGGGATGGGAGGAGTGAGGCCATGTCTGTCATAATGGGGAAATAAACAGTTCAACTTTGGTTTGCCGAGAGAACCTCAGTGTCACTCGTCTACTGCATCTACGATGGGGACCGGCTGCAGGGTGATGGACACCAACCCGAAGATGATAGTAATGTGATAGTAAGTGTCACACACCCCACCCGAAGGCCTATACACACACTGAATCTCTCTGGCGTAGGAGTGTGGAGCCCTTACGACCCAGCGTCTATACTATTCTATAGTAGAGGTAGAGGTAGGTTTAGATAAGGGAACAGAGGCAGGTGGAGATGGAGGTGGCTGTGGAGGACCACTGAGTAAGACCAAAGGATAAAGCGAGGGACAGGAGTTGAGAGGCTGTCGACTGGCGGGTGTCAGTGGGGATGTTGAAGTCACCCATGATGATGGTTGGCAACGTCAGCAGAAAGTGAAGAAGCCAGGTGGACAAGTGATCGAAAAAGGCAGTTGTCGGGCAGCCAGCAATTTTCAAGCACATAAGAACATGTAAAAGCCAAACAATGCAAACATTTCAATGACAACCAACTGCCAAAATGATTTATTGCCCGAAATACACATTTACATTAAAGATAAAAAACATCCTAAAAGGGGACCGTATTCTGTGAATTGTCCTGGTGAGATAAAACTGCCCCAATATATGGAATGTAAGCCGTTTTATTTATTTTTTCTTTCACTTACATTACACGTCTTGGCCTTATAGTTACTTGGAGTGGATTTAATAATGGATTAATAATGCCTCCTTATCTTTTAGGGCAGCTGCAGCCCACGAAAGCTTTTTTTTCTATTGAAATTCATTATATTGTTATAAGGACGCTGCATCCCACTCTCTTTATATCTCGCGCCCTTGATGCCTTATTCCTTTATCTGTGACCTTCCCAATTCTGATGAGTCCTTGGCGTCAGCAATACCGTAAATTGCTTTTTTTAATGTGGGGGTTTACTTTCATTTTCCTTTTGTTTTCTTCTAATTATTATTCGTTCTGTTTTCTTCATTGTTTGCGAAGATTTACGAGAAATTCTACTGTTCCTGTCGATGTTTTCATTACTTCACAGACACAATGGCTATCTATTCTAGTAAGAGTGAAGCAATGCCGCGGCATCTCAGAAGTTTAAGGAAAAGGTAACTTCTATCATCAGCCCAGTGGTGACATGATTGTTGAGGTTGGCAATGGATCAAAACTGAAAAAAAACTAAATTATAGTCAAATAATAGATTATACAAATGCAATAAGAACAACAATAAACATATGGCTACATAAACAGCAAAATAAAAGAAATACATCTTCTTTGCGGAAACATATACCGTATTTTTCGGCTTATAAGACACACTTTTCCTTCCAAAAATTGGGAGGAAAATGAGGGGTGCATCTTAGAATCCAAATGTAGCTTACCGGGAGGTGGGGAAAGGAAGAGGGGCAATACTGCTGGAGCTATGCTGCCGCAGCTTTGCTGGGGCTACGGGCGCTGTGCTGCGGCGACTGTGCTGGGGCTGCGGTGGCTGTACTGGGGCTGTGGGCACTGTGCTGGGGCAGATGTGCTCGGGCTGCGGGCACTGTGCTGTGGTGGCTGTGCTGGAGCTGCAGGCGCTGTTCTGGGTCTGCGGGCACTGTCCTGTGGTGGCTGTGCTGCAGGCAGGGAGGGCTTCAAATAATGGCACTTGAAGTCAGCACGTGCTCAGATGGAGCTAAGGGTCTCATCTGCGCACGAGCCGTCTCAGGCCCATTGAGCTGCCAGCAGCGCCCGCACCGCCGACAGTTTCTGGGACATCCATGTACCGCCCCGCGGGCTCGGCTGCGACCACCGAGCCGCTCAGATCCGTGCTCGTACGGAGGGTGGCTCGAGCTCCTCACGGACCCGGGGGGTCACATCACTCTGCAAGGTGGTTGGCGCTACACGCAGGGACTTCGGCGGGGAGTTCCACAGCCGGGGGCCGCGGTGGTTTGGAAGGGATGTAAGTTTGTGACGCCACCCACGGGTTGTGGTGAATGGATGGACACCACCGCTGCCGTTAACTAGGCCTCCCAGGGACGGTGTTGCGCACCTTGGTGTTGACCCCTCCGTGGGTAGGGGAGTGATGGTCCCGGGGGCCCGAGGGAGGTGCTGAGGTGTGGGGACAGGTGCGTGCTGGATGCTGGATGCTGGTGCGGTGCGGCGCGGTGCGCGGCCCGAAGGCGCTGGTGTACTCACTATGACACAATACACTGGAGTCTCTGGTAAACCAAACGAGATGATGAACGGGGCCCGCAGCCGGCTGCAGCTTTTCCCTGAACAGGTTGGTGGTTTCCGCCTTTCTCCTGCACCTCTTTGTGTGAATGTTTTGACTCCCATGCCTAAGCAATGGTAGTCCGCTCCCCAGCTTGCTGGGTGTCGGAAAAGCCCTGTTTGCCCGTAGACGCTGGCCCCTTGGGTCTCTATGCCTTGGCGGTGGCTTTACCCTGTATGGTTGGGCTGTTGTCTTCTAACGGGTCTTGTGTGGGAAAGGTCCTTAAGTCCTGACCTCAATCAGTTGATTTGACTCGGCCCTGTCGGTTCGGGGCTTTGTGCTGGGTCTGAGTACCCCTCCTGGTGCTCTGGTTTCCAATCGGTTCCCTGGTTCGGTACCGGCGGGCCACCTCCCGACCCCGGTCCCTACGGTTCCACCGGCTGTAATCCCAGCTCCTGCAGGCGGCCACCACCGTCTGCCTCCTTGCCAAAGGTGACTGGGCTCCGACCCAGCCACCTGAGTAGACTATTGGCAGGCCTGGTCACAGGTCTGCCCTTGAACTTGACTTCTCTCCTCCACTGTCAAACTACTCTCTAGAACTCGTGTCCTTTTCCCGCCTCCAGGTCTGTGAACTCCTTGGTGGGTGGGGCCAACCACCTGGCTCCACCCCCCTGGTGTGGACATCAAACCTGGAGGGTGGTGACAAGGTTTTTAAGTTTGGCTGCTGTCACCTTTTTAGGGAGGGGGTGTGTGTGCATGGGACTACCTGGGATGACCTGACTAGTCCAGGGCGTCACATCCACCGAACTGTCCGCAGCATCACCCTGCTCTACCATCACCCCTGCCTCCTGTGACTCCAGGCCACCGCCACTGCTGCTCCCCGGTATGACACCACCGGTTTATAAAACAGACCTCAGGTTTTTTTCACCATTTGTTCTCTAAATTTGGGGTGTGTCTTATAATCCAAAGAATACGGTATTTTTTTTCTCCATAAAAGATGCATAAAAACTATATATATATATTTTTTATTTTGCTGCATTAGGACAAAAGGCCAAGGAAGAACTATAGCAGGGTTCCCCAACCTTTTTTACCTTGATAGTCACATTTTACTTTGAAAGTTGGTCGAGAGCCACATTGTTGAGCTGAAGGCTTAAGGGCCATTTACACGCTGCGACATCGCTAACAATATATTGTCGGGGTCACGGTGTTTGTGACGCACATCCGGCGTCGATAGCGACATTGCAGCGTGTGACACCTATATGTGAACTTAAACGATTGCAAAAGAGGTAAAAATCGTTTGTCTGTGAGAGGTCGTTCACTTACCAAAAGTCGTTGTCTGGTCAGTAGCGAGGTTGTTCCTCGTTCCTGCGGCAGCACACATCACTATGTGTGACACCGCAGGAACGAGGAACATCTCCTTACCTGCAGCCGCCGGCAATGAGGAAGGAAGGAGGTGGGCAGGATGTTACATCCCGCACATCTCCGCCCCTCCGCTTCTACTGGGCGGCCGCTTAGTGACGTCTCTGTGACGCCGAACGAACCGCCCCCTTAGAAAGGAGGCGGTTTGCCGTTCACAGCGACGTCGCTAGGCAGGTAAGTATGTGTGACTGTTCCTAGCGATGTTGTGCGCCACAGGCAGTGATGTGCCCGTGATGCACAACCGACGGGGGCGGGTACGCTCGCTAGTGATCTCGCGTGTAAAGTACCCTTTAGTCAAAGTGAATTTAGCAGTAGAAAACAACAAGTGGACATAAAGAATCTTCCCCATATTGATATCAGAGAGAAAAAGTGACCTCCGTACATAACACAATCCACTATACCAAGACCAAAAATACCACATACTAGGGAAAAATACCGCCACACTATGACCAGACAACATATTACCACCACATAGTGACCAAATACAGCCACGTACAAGAGAAAAATACTGCCACACCATGACTAGACAACATATTACCACCACATAGTGACTAAATACAGGCACATATGTCACAGGCGGAGGAGGGGACGCTGCGTTCTCCCACTGCTCGGGTCCGGCTGCTGCTGCTGCTCGGTGGGGGCTCGAGCGGTGGGCCGGATCCCGGGGACTCGAGCAGCGTTCCTCGCCCGTGAGTGATAGGGGAATGGTTTTGGGGATTTATTGTCCGTGACGCCACCCACGGTTGTGGTGAGGTTGTTACACCACCGCTGCTCTGGACGGGGATCCCGGGAGCGATGACAGGGAGCAGCTTGGATGTTGGTTCTCCCCTCCGTGGGTAGGGGGTTTGGTTGTCCCGGTGATGGGGTAGGGATGCTTAGCAGGCGGGTTACGGGGCCTGGTGAGGTGCAGGGTCGCGGGGGCAGCGCTGTGCCGCACGGCACGGTGGTACTCACTCAGCCAGTAACGAATACACAGTCTCCGGTGAAACAAATGGCTGGATGGACGGGTCCCACGGACGGCTGCGGTGTTTTTCCCCTGACCCAGGTTGGTAATGTAAGTCCTTTCCTGCACCTTCTGTACGCTCCTCCTGCGCTCCGGTTTCCAGCTGGCTCCCCGGTTCAGTACCAGTGGGCCACCGCCCAGCCCCGGCTACCTACGGTTCCACCAGACTGTCTTCCCGGCTCTCGCAGACGGCCACTACCGTCTGCCTGACTGCTGCACGAGGGCCCTAGGCTCCAAGCTAGGCCCCAGTCTGCGTCTGCCTCTCTGCAGACCTCCTCTCTCTTCCTCTGCCTGGACTTGTCTGGATCTGCTTCCTGCCTCAGGCCAGCTAGACTCTTCGGTGGGCGTGCCTATCTGCTTGACTCCGCCCACCTAGTGTGTCTGTCTGAACCCGAGGGAAGGAATCAGGTCTCACTGGGGATGTCTGCTGTGAACTGCTGGGGGTGGGGGTGTGTGTGTGTTGTTAACTGTGGCCCCTGGCTTGTCCACTACTACTCGGGAAGACGCTCGAGCGGGGACTTTTCATGCCCAAAATGGCGGCTTCTCAAAATTTTTGGCCGGACAAAAGGCGCACCTCTACCAGACGGCAGAGCGGTAAGATCCTGTTCGTGACGCCAAGTTTGTCGCTGGCAGAGGAGGGGACGCTGCGTTCTCCCACTGCTCGGGTCCGGCTGCTGCTGCTGCTGCTCGGTGGTGGCTCGAGCGGTGGGCCGGATCCCGGGGACTCGAGCGGCGTTCCTCACCCGTGAGTGAAAGGGGAATGGTTTTGGGGATTTATTGTCCGTGACGCCACCCACGGTTGTGGTGAGGTTGTTACACCACCGCTGCTCTGGACGGGGATCCCGGGAGCGATGACAGGGAGCAGCTTGGATGTTGGTTCTCCCCTCCGTGGGTAGGGGGTTTGGTTGTCCCGGGGCCCGGTGATGGGGTAGGCATGGTTAGCAGGCGGGTTACGGAGCCTGGTGAGGTGCAGGGTCGCGGGGGCAGCGCTGTGCCGCACGGCACGGTGGTACTCACTCAGCCAGTAACGAATACACAGTCTCCGGTGAAACAAACGGCTGGATGGACGGGTCCCACAGACGGCTGCTGTGTTTTTCGCCTGACCCAGGTTGGTAATGTAAGTCCTTTCCTGCTCCTCCTGCGCTCCAGTTTCCAGCTGGCTCCCCGGTTCAGTACCGGTGGGCCACCTCCCAGCCCCGGCTACCTACGGTTCCACCAGACTGTCTTCCCGGCTCTCGCAGACGGCCACTACCGTCTGCCTGACTGCTGCACGAGGGCCCTAGGCTCCAACCTAGGCCCCAGTCTGCGTCTGCCTCTCTGCAGACCTCCTCTCTCTTCCTCTGCCTGGACTTGTCTGGACCTGCTTCCTGCCTCAGGCCAGCTAGACTCTTCGGTGGGCGTGCCTATCTGCTTGACTCCGCCCACCTAGTGTGTCTGTCTGAACCCGAGGGAAGGAATCAGGTCTCACTGGGGATGTCTGCTGTGAACTGCTGGGGGTGGGGGGGGTGTGTGTTGTTACCTGTGGCCCCTGGCTTGTCCAGGGCGCCACACATTCAAGGGAGAAATACCACAACACTATTACCAGATAACATATTACCAACACATAGTGATCAAACACAACCACATACAAGAGAGTAATACCACCACGCTATAATTAGACCACGTAGTAACCGAATATTGCCACATACAAGGGAGAAATACTGCGACACTATGACCAGACCATATAATGACCATATAATACCACATACAAGAGACAAATACGACCACACAATGACCAGACTACATATTACTTCCACACAGGGATGTATAATACTACAATAATGAATCATGAATAAAAACCACAATACTAATAACACTAATATTATCATCAGTGCCATTATACACAGGAGCTCTGTATATAGTGTCAGTGTACAGATAATACAGTGATCACCAGTGACATCATTCACAGGGGCTCTGTATATAGTGTATAGTGTATGTACGTGTACATGTAATACACTGTCTTACCAGTGATGTCTATGTGACGCCCTGGACTAGCTAGGTAGTCACAGACATAACATCACACACACCTCCTCCCCTGGACAGTCCATACCAGTCAAACAGAAACCCTTGTTGCTTCCCTCCAGGGTCTGATGTCCACACCAGGTGGGGCGGAGCCAGGCAGTTGGCCCCACCCACCGAGGAGTTCACAGGCCTGGAGGCAGCAAAAGTGACAGTGAGTGTTTGAAGGTGAAAGTGAGAGGTCAGAGACTGTGTGTGTCTGGGTCGGAGCCCAGGCACAGTCAGCAAGGTTGGCAGACGGTGGTGGCCGTCTGCAGGAGTTAGGGGAACCATAGGACCGGGGTCAGGCGGTGGCCCGCCGGTACCGAACCGGGGAGCGAGTGAAGCTAAGCACAAAGGCAAGGCCATCGGACCCCGACTAGGCTTGGAGCCGCCGACAAAGGTCAAATCCAAGAGCGACCAGAACCCCAGGGGTTTCTTAACACCCAAGACCCGACAAAAGGCAACAGTCCACACCGTGAGGATACACAGCCCCCGCCACAGGCTTAATATCAAAGGGCCAGCGCCTGCGGGCAAAATGGGCTCCTTCGGTACCTATACGCCGGGGAGCGGACTACCGTTGGGAAACCATCGGAGTCGACACACTCTACACAGGTGCAGGGAAAGACAGCCACCATCAACCTGTCCGGGGAGAGCAAAGACACTGCAGCCGGCTGCGGGACCCGTCCATCTGGTTTACCAGAGACTCTGTGAATTTGTGCCTGAGTGAGTACCACAGTGCCATCCGGCATCGCACCGCGCTGCCCCTGCAACCCTGCACCCCAGCCATTCAGCCTCCCCGTACCACCACCGGGCCCTGGGATCACCAACCCCTACCCACGGAGGGGACAACATCCTAGCTGCTCCCTGCCATCGCTCCCGGGATCCCTGTCACCAGCAGCGGTGGTGCCCATTATCACCACAACCCGTGGGTGGCGTCACGAACTATCTCCCAAAACAAACCACCCCCTTTTCACTCGTGGACGAGGAGCGCTGCTCGAGTCCCCGGGTCCGGCCCACCGCTCAAGCCACCGAGTAGCAGCAGAAGCCCCGGACCAGAGCGTGGTGAGCGCGCCCCTCCGCCCGCGACAACTTTAGCTGAAGTTATTCATCTTCGCTTTTACTCTTCATCTGGCACTGACCGCCGTTATTTCTTCCTGCCATGACGTGACTACAGAAAATAAGACAGTCACCTATAGCTGATCACTTCCAGAGCACATTCCTCACTTTTTCACCAGTTTCTACACTACATCAGACTTTTGTTCCTTCATGGAAGATAGTTTCCTCAAAATTAACCTATATTTTATCAGTAATAATGTCCCCTAAATTGCCCCTACATTAATTATACCCCACGTGCTACCATAAACCAATAATGTATGTCCCTCATCCTGGCTCCTTTTATTTAATAATTTCCCCTATCCTGGCCCCCTTTATTTAATGTCTGAGGAAAATCAGAAGGGGTTGTTAATTGCTTGCTGTACAAAATATCCCCCCCTCACACTGCTTCTCTCCAAAATAACCCCATAAAGTGCCCCTTTCCATAATGTCCCCCCAAAACTTGCTCTTTCTATAATATCTTCCCCATACCTCTTTTCGCATAAATTCCCCCCACACTCCTCATTATACTATGCTGCCTTTCACAATTCCCTTCCTAATTGTCCCCATTACCTTATGTTTCTCATTTCCCCATAATGTCCCAATTTACTCTATAATATCCTAATTTACTCTGTAATGTCCCCCACTGCCCTATAATGTCCCAATTTTCTTCCTAATGTCCCCCATTTCCAAACAATGTCACAATTTGCTCCAAAAGGTCCCTCATTGCCCCATAATGTGCCCCATAAAAGTCCCCCATCTTCCCATAATTTTCCTTGTAAAGTAACACCGCTCCTCCCCACCACAGCCCCCTCATCTAAAATTTTTGTACACCATCTTCGGCTCCTCTGGAGCGCTTACCAGTGCCTGTGCGTCCTCCTTTTCTCTGCAGCCTCGGCCCCGGTGAAGACAGTATGTTGGTGCGGGGTTGAGCAGCGCTCCTCTGTCTCAGTCCTGCCGCCGCACTGTTCAAATGTATGCACTCCTGAAAGGCACGCACACATTTGAATAGCGGCACGGTCTCCAGCTCCTGCGCACCTCATCTGCGCAGGACTGGGTACTCCCGCAGAGCAGCATTAGTGACACACCCCAGGGCCTTGGGGTACTCGGTCCCGGGCCTGGGATCAGAGGGACACGTCACGGTTATTGCCCGATGCCCGGTTCCGTGACCCTGGGGGGGGATCGCTTAAAAGGGGGAAAAATATAATAGGAAAATGGAAGAATAATAATAAAGTTTTTCGTGACGCCACTTGCGGTATGCGGCTAGATGAGGAAAGCTGCCGCTGCAAAGTCTCTCACTGCTGGGGCTGGTGGTATTAGGCAGCTTGGATGTTATGGCTCTCTGCAAGTAGAGCTGGGCCCCAGGGGAGAATGATGGTGGTTGTAATATGGTGAAAGTTGGCAAAAGAGGTGCAGGAAGAATTCAGACAACACAGGGGCTGCGGTTTAACTTGTTCTTTACTCACTGATTCAGTCGAGCTGCAACCCAGCTGGTACTGGTCTTTACCAATCTGGGTCTGAGGTATTCCTTTTGTCCCAGTGCCGGTGTTGTGACCTGGTGAGCTTTACTTCCATGCATCCTTCTATAGTTGGTGGGTCCCCATGGCCTGGAGGGTTTTTTCTGGTCCCCTCCTGTTGCCACAGTCCTGGCCCATATAGCAGGCAGCTTCAACCTCTCTTGGGTTGGACCTCTGTCCCAGTCCCTGGGCTGCCTCTTTGCTGCTGTGCTCCGGACACTAATGTTGGTGAAAAACCCTGATGATTTCCTCACCGGGCAGATTTATCAGGTGAGCTTGAAGCGTCTTCCTGAACCAAGGCTCTGCACCCTGCCGATGCTTGGTCCTGTGAGTACTCACACGTACTCTCCCGGCGACCAAACTCGTTTAGCCCAACAGACCACTTCACACGTGCTGACTGACTGTGTACTTCCTTCTGACTCCGTGTCTTTTCACTTTCTGTCAAGATGTCCATCTACTGTCGTCTGCAGTGACTAGTCCCTCCCCTTCCCAGACTTCTGACTAGCGGATTGGATGGTCCCAACTATAGGCGACTATCCATCAAACCCAGCCCTAGCCTGTTACTCAGTCTGGGAAAAAGGGTAGATTGGTGTGTGTTTGTGGGGGGTTTACCGGCACTGGTCTTCCAGGAACCCGAGGTTAGCACTGCACCCGTTACTGTGTGCTAATACCCTGTTGCACCTGACACCTCAGGGGCGCCACATTAGGACATTTGATGAGTCACATGACTGTGATGTCACTAAAGGTCATTCTGCAACTGCGGAAACTTCAATGATTGTACAGAACTTGTATGATCACTGAAGTTTATGATTGAAATGCTGGGGTCCTGCCCAGTCTGCCTGCACATAACACCGGCCTGAGAAAAAGATGGCCCCACAGCCCTGTACAGCTGCATTTCAGGTGACCAACGGCAAGCCACATGTCAGGAGCAGGTGAGCCACATGTGGCTCGCAAGCTAAAGGTTGGGGACCCAGGAACTATAAGAAGGGTAAAAAGAGTGACTGCTCAGTGCACTCGAACACCCAACTGACTCCTGCTACGCCCAAACTTGCCCATATACTAATTTCAGCAGTGTCACTGCAGAGCAACCACATATTTGCAAATTTCCTTTTTCTTTTTTCATGTAGCGGAATCCTAAACGGGATAATTCATTTTCAAGTGGATAAATAGAATGTTTGGTTTTCTGCTTCCTGTTTTTATAGTGACAATTTACATTAACTCTAGATTGTTATGAAGGGTGATCAGAAGAATTGCAAAATATTGCAAAGTTATTCCTTTCCATGAAAATGCACCTAACAAAAATCCTACTTCTACAGATTTGCAGTTCTGCCACTAAATGACCTGCTGATATAACATCAGTGATCTTCTTGTGAAAGTAATAACAAGGACAAGGTAGCTGACATCACTTGGTCATGCTGATTGAAATATAAGAGCCAACAGGTTACTCTAGAAGGAGACTGATGCTTGAAATGATTGCCTTCTTCAGTTAATCATGGTTACATCCAAGGAAACATGTAGTCATCATTGCTTTGCATCAAAAGGATTTTACAGGCAAGGACATTGCTGCTTGAAAGATTGCCCCTAAATCATATATTTATTGGATCATCAAGAACTTTAAAGAGAGAGGTTTAATTGTTGTGTAAAGGGCATCAGGACACCAAAGAAAGTTCAGCAAGTGCCAGGACCGACTCCTAAAAAGATTCAGACACAGGATCAGCTCAAAACCAATGCAGAGCTTGTTCCAGAATGTCAGCAGGCAGGAGTCAGAGCATCTGCACACAGTGAAAAGAAGGCTTTTGGAGGAGTGCAGCGAAGAAGCCACTTCTGTCCAAAAAGAAGCATCAAGGACAGACTGACGTTCTGCAGAAAGTACATGGATTGGACTGAAAAGGACTGGAGTACGGCTATTTTATTTGATGAAGCCCAATTTAGGTTATTAGGACATCTGGAAAAATTATTATTCAGAGAAGAAAAAGTGAGCTCCACCATGACTCATGTCTGCCAACAGTAAAGCCTCCTGATGCCATTCATATGTGGGGGCTTCTCATCCATGGAGGAGGATCACTCACAATTTTGCCTCAGAATACGGCCATGAATAAAGAAGGAGATCTAAACATCCTCCAAAATCAAATTCTCTAAAACATCCAAGAGCAATTTGAGGAAGAACAACCAATGATTTTTCAAGCACGATGGAGACCATGTCACAAGGAAAATTGGGAAGCTTGTGGCTTGATAAACAAAACATTGAAATTTTGGGTCCATGATCAGGAAAATTCCCAGATCTCAATCTCATTGATAACCTGAGGTCAATCCTCAAAAAGTGGGCAAACGGACAAACAAAATACACAGAAATTGTTATAAACACAAGCACTGATTAAAAAAGAATGGGTCATCACTCAGTCAAGATTTGGCCCAGAAGCTGATATCCACCTGCTGGGGTGAAGGGAAGAAGTCTTGTAAAATAAAGGACAACACTGTAAATATTGAGTCTTTGTGTAAACTTGATGTATTTGTTAATAAAAGTGTAAAACTTATGAAATTCTTATAATTGTGCTTCAGTCACCATAGAAACATTTCCCTAAAAGAAAAAAACACAGAAGCAGCAAACTGTGAGAACTAAAATTTGTGTCAGTCTGAAAACTTTTGGCCACGACTATATAGATATACTATATATAGATGTATAGATAGATATCTAGGGAGAAAGAAAGAAAAGAGAAAAAGAAAGAACGTAAGAAAGAAAGATAAGAGAAAATGAAAGAAACATAAGAGAAAGAATGAAAGAAAGATAAGAAAGAAAAAAGAAAGAAAAGGAAAGAAAGAAAGAAAGAAAGAAAGATAAGAGAAAGAATGAAAGAAAGAAAGAAAGATGAAAAAGATGAGAGAAAGAATGAAAGAAAGAAAAAAGGAAAGAAAGAAAGAAAAGTAAAGAAAGAAAAAAAGAAAGAATGAAAGAAAGATAAGAGAAAGAAAGATAAGAAAGAAAGAAAAGGAAAGAAAGATAAGAAAGAAAGAAAAAAAAAGGAAATAAAGAAAAGGAAAGAAAGAAAGAAAAAAAAGGATAGACAGAAAGAAAGAAAAGGAAAGAAAGAAAAATAAGAGAAAGAATGAAAGAAAGATAAGAAAAGGAAAGAAAGAAAGAAAGAAAGAAAGAAAGAAAGAAAAGGAAAGAGAAAGAAAGAAAGGCCCCCCGGGTGAATCTGGTGTCAGAAGGTCACTGGCAGGTTCACTACTGTTATTTAATAACATCTCCTTGCTTGTGGTGCTGTAAGGGTTAAGCACCTTTTCCTGCCTGGCTGCGAGCTGTAGCTGCCAATCTCAGGTGTGGCTTTTTGGGATCACTCCCCTTTCCCTATTGAAGTAATGTGATCTGATCACATGATGCCTTTGATAGGAACTGAATCCACCTTTTCTATGTGGTCCACTTTAGAAGGAGCCGGTTCTAGAAAAAGTCTGTCGTGTTGTGTGCAGCAATGCTGTTCGCTGCACTGAAGCCACCTGGAGTGTCTTTTCCTTTTATGTCTATTTCCCGTTTGTATGCTTACTCTTGTGTTTCTGTATTGTAGTGGCAAGTCTAGTGATCTTGTCAGCCTGCTCACTAGCCAGGGTGAGTGGAGGGCTAGCTGAGGGCCTAAGATATCTGGCTCTGCGACAGGTTGCAAGAACCTGTATAGTGATGCTAGGGAGCTCAGGAAACAGTTTGAGGTGAGTTCAGGAGGTATCCCCTAGCCCCTCTCCCTAGCGTCAGGGACCAGGTTGTATCGTGACCCCTGTGTTCCCTGTCTGTTGTAACATCACCTGGGGGTTTCCAAGTACTAGGTAAATCCTGCTAGTCACATATGTGACACCAGCACTCTGTAACCTCTGAGATGTAAGCAGAAAATGAATTGTCATGGCTGGTGGGTTTACATGAATTGGACAATTTGCGCACTAAGTAACTTTGTGTATTTTTATATTTGTGTATTATGCAGCCATAGCAGTTTGCACCTGTTCACACTTGCTTTATGCTACTCAGTGACACTGATTATTATTTTTTGTACTATATACTTTGTGGGGTTAACTGCCTCCATATTTGGCTGATCTCCCCCATCAACCAAAGTTTGTCACAATGTAACTGCAGGATAGCGAGGGACAGGAGACTCTTATACTGTCCCTCATGCTAAGAGACTTTAGGCTATTATTAACCTCATAGTTACCCCTAATGATGGATGGAGATGCCTGAGTCCCATGCCTGGCTATTCTCCTGACCAGAACTAATCTGTCCCCCCCTCCCCCCAGGGGATGAAAGGGCAGGTGTGGAATGGTAACACAAACAAAGTTAGACAGGGGAAAACCAAAACTCAAACACACTGCAAACTCACAGGAACAAAAAGTTAGATACTAAGGAGAAAAGCAAGAGAAGGAAGGCAGCAACAAAAGGACAACAAGGGTTAGCACCACAAATGCTCACAGAAATAAAGTACTACCACGTATCACACCACGTCTCCAGACCAGTAGAGACTAGCTATAGCTGACACTAATCGAATTATCCAGCCAGCATATGTAGGAGGGAAGCTAATGTGGCTGGCTCCCCCACAGGATTTGATCAAACGAGATAACAAGCAGCCCAGCAGAGGTTAACTCTAGCCTGCCTATGAACTACCAGTCTTCCTGCACTGAACACAGACATCAGAAAAGTTAGCAGGTATAGTGCTAGAATCTGCAGTCTCCACAGATCCTGATGACGCCATGACAGTCGGCGATACTTGCAGAAACCTCCTAGTGACAAAAGCTCTTTATAATTAGGGCTGTATCCTACCTGCCCTTTATATTTGTAGTCTTTAAGCTAAAGAGAGGTATGTCAGATAAATATTAGGTTTTGTGTCTCATCAAAGAAAGATCACATTGTTGCAGTTGGTGGGCTCTCATGAACTGGCCAATTTTTGCACTAAATATTTTAATTTTAAAAAGTATATTCTATATAGCAGTAACTTGTTGTGATGGGTGAGTGTACTCGGCACAGCTCGGTACTTAACCGAGTATCCTGGTACTCAGACACGATGCTTCATGGTATCATAGTATCATAGTTTTTAAGGTTGAAGGTAGACTCTAAGGCGGGCTTTGCACGTTGCGACATCGCAAGCCGATGCTGCGATGTCGCACGCGATAGTCCCCGCCCCCGTCGCAGGTACGATATCTTGTGATAGCTGGCGTAGCGAACATTATCACTACGCCAGCTTCACATGCACTCACCTGCCCTGTGACTGTCGCTCTGGCTGGCGACCCGCCTCCTTCCTAAGGGGGCGGGTCGTGCGGCGTCATAGCGACGTCACACGGCAGGCGGCCAATAGCGGCGGAGGGGCGGAGATGAGCAGGATGTAAACATCCCGCCCATCGCCTTCCTTCCGTATAGCCGCCGGCGGCAGGTAAGGAGATGTTCCTCGCTCCTGCGGTGTGCGATGTGGACGCAGGACGCAGGAACGAGGAACTGCATCGTACCTGTCACTGCAGCGTAATTATGAAAAAGTCGGAGCCTGCACCGATGACACGATAACGACGCTTTTGCGCTCGTTAATCGTATCATCTAGGATTTACACACAACGATGTCGAAAGTGACGCCGGATGTGCGTTACTTTCGATTTGACCCCACCGACATCGCACCTGCGATGTTGCAATGTGCAAAGCCGCCCTTAGTCCATCTAGTTCAACCCGTAGCCTAACATGTTGATCCAGAGGAAGGCAAAAAAAAAAAAAACCCCAATGTGGCAAACAAGCTCCAATGGGGAAAAAAAATCCTTCCTGACTCCACATCCGGCAATCAGACTAGTTCCCTGGATCAATACCCTGTCATAAAATCTAATATACATAACTGGTAATATTACATTTTTCAAGAAAGGCGTCCAGGCTCTGCTTAAATGTTAGTAGTGAATCACTCATTACAACATCATGCGGCAGAGAGTTCCATAGTCTCACTGCTCGTACAGTAAAGAATCCTCGTCTGTGATTATGATTAAACCTTCTTTCCTCAAGACGTAGCGGATGCCCCTGTGTTCCAGTCGCAGGCCTAGGTGTAAAAAGATCTTTGGAAAGGTCTCTGTACTGTCCCCTCATATATTTATACATTGTGATTAGATCCCCCTAAGCCTTCGTTTTTCCAAACTAAATAACCCCAAGTTTAATAACCTGTCTTGGTATTGCAGCCCCCCATTCCTCTAATAATCTTGGTGGCTCTTCTCTGCACCCTCTCCAGTTCAGCTATGTCCTTCTTATATATCGGTGACCAGAATTGTACACAGTATTCTAAGTGCGGTCGCACTAGTGACTTGTACAGAGGTAGAACTATATTTTTTTCATGAACACTTATACCTCTTTTAATACATCCCATTATTTTATTAGCCCTGGCAGCAGCTGCCTGACACTGTCCACTAAAGTGAAGTTTACCATCCACCCATACACCCAAGTCTTTTTCTGTGTCTGTTTTACCCAGTGTTCTACAATTAAGTACATAATCATAAATGTTATTTCTTCTACCCAAGTGCATGACCTTACATTTATCTACATTAAACTTCAATTGCCACTTCTCAGCCCAATCCTCCAATTTACATAAATCTCCCTGTAATATAAAATTATCCTCCTCTGTATTGATTACCCTGCAGAGTTTAGTATCATCTGCAAATATTGAAATTCTACTCCGCATGCCCCCAACAAGGTCATTTATAAATATGTTAAAAGGAAGCGGGCCCAATACTGACCCCTGTGGTACCCCACTATGAACTGAGACCCAGTCCGAGTACGTACCATTAATAACCACCCTTTGTTTCCTATCACTGAGCCAGTTTTTAACCCAGTTACACATATTTTCCCCTATCCCCATTATTCTCATTTTATGTACCAACCTTTTGTGTGGCACCGTATGAAAAGCTTTTGAAAAGTCCATATACACAACATCCACTGCATTTCCCTGGTCCAGGCTTGAACTTACCTCTTCATAGAAGCTGATCAAATTAGTTTGACAGGATCGATCCCTCATAAACCCATGTTGATACTCTGTCATAAGGTTATTTTTCTTGAGATACTCCAGTATAGCATCTCTCAAGAAACCCTCAAGGATTTTACCAACCGTAGAGGTTAAACTTACCGGCCTATAATTTCCCGGCTCAGTTTTTGTCCCCTTTTTGAATATTGGCACCACATTTGCTATGTGCTTGAGTCCCTGCTCTGTATGTTTTTCAGCCACTAAACATGTGCGGATTGACTGGCAATCATGGTAATGTCATAGCCGTGTTGGCTACTGGCATTACTATGATTGCCCGACCGCATCAAGTCATTGGGTCTATATAAGACTCAGTGATACCATGCTTGGCACACTTTACTTGGAAATAGAGTAAGGAGAGGTTTTGCTAGAGAATGGACTGTGTGTTATAGCGTGATTGTACCTGCTGGTGCAACATTAAACTAAAGGGGTACTTTGCACGCTGCGACATCGCTAGCCAATGATAGCGATGCCGAGCGCGATAGTACCCGCCCCGTTGTACATGCCATATCTTGTGATAGCTGCCGTAGCGAACATTATCACTACGGCAGCTTCACACGCACTTACATGCCCTGCGACGTCGCTCTGGCCGGCGACTCGCCTCCTACCTAAGGGGGCGGGTCGTGCGGCGTCACAGCAACGTTACACGGCAGCCGTCCAATAGAAGCGGAGGGGAGGAGATGAGCGGGACGTAAACATCCCGCCCACCTCCTTCCTTCCACATTGGCGGTGGAGGCAGGTAAGGAGATGTTCCTCGCTCCTGCGGCTTCACACACAGCGATGTGTGCTGCCGCAGGAACGAGGAACAACATCGTATCTCCTATTGGTGCGACATTATGAAAATGTCCGACACTACACAGATCACCGATTTACGATGCTTTTGCGATCATTTATCGGCGCATCTAGGCTTTACACGTTGCGATGTTGTTACCGACGCCGGATGTGCGTCACTTTCGATTTGACCCCGACGATATCGCAGTAGCGATGTCGCAACGTGCAAAGTACCCCTAACAGTCCTTTTCAGGGCTCTGAGCTGCATTTAGTGGAGGATAAGCTGCTGGAGAAGGAATAGTATGTTAGAGGCATGTAGACAGGCATTCTAGCTAGCCTTACAGACCTTGCTGCTCCCACCTAAAATAATCTATTCTAATTTCTAATAATACAGCTTTTAGTTGCATTTAGTGTAGGGCAAGCTGCTGGAGAAGGGATAGTGTATTAGAGGCATGTAAGCAGGGATTCTAGCTGTCAGGCTGTCAGCAGGGGGAGCTGCAGTCCTGCAGGGAAAGACACTACACGGAGCTGAATGAGCAAGGAGGGGAACTCCCAGTGTGTGCTAATGCAGTGTCTGCCAGCATCAGCCAGACAGATGAAGCTGTGGAGCATGCGGTGGATGGTCAGACGGGTCCGGGTCATACACAGTACAGGCAGCAGGCAGACGAGCAAAGGAGGAGTCGAGATCAGGCCGAGGTCAGTACCAGAGGAAACAACCGAGTGGGTAGGTAGGAGAGTGGGGAACAACCGGGGCTACAGTGGGAAGGAAGGAGATGGGACAGAGGAATGGCAGAACAACTAGGGGACAGAACACAGACAGAGGCTTAGGGCACAGAGAGGGAACGGATCAGGATCACACTTACAGGCAAAGCAGCGCTAAGCTTATAGCCGGCGCTGGTTCACTGGAGATGAAAGTATTTAAAGCATCTCAGCTCCGGAAGTGAGGCCCGGGAGAAGGCTCTACCCCCTATTCATGAGGACGGGGAGGGGAAACCATGACACTAGCCTTACAGAGTTTGCTGCTGCTACCTAAAAAAATCTATTCTATTTTCTAATAACATAGCTTTTACCTGCATTTTGTGCAGGTCAAACTGCTGGAGAAGGCAAAGTGTAGTAGAGGCCTGTAGGCAGGGATTCTAGCCTTAAAGACCTTGCTGCTGCAACCTGAAACCAAAAGTCCTTTTCAGGCCTACATTATTTTCCCTATTTATACCACTATTAACTGCATTCAGTGTAGGGATAGCTGCTGGAGGAGGGATAGTTTTGCATTAGAAACATATAGTCAGGGTATATTAATTTACAGTCCTTCTACAGGTATACTGCTGCTGAAACCTAACTGCGTTGGTTAGGGCATGAATGATGTTAATAGACACTTACAGTTGTAAGGCAGGGATGATACTCCAGGCAATAAACTGGCAGATGGGTACTGAGTACCACAAGACAATTGGCCACGATCAGCAACATTTCCAGGACCTACAGTCAGGATATGCAAGCACCCTTTGTACTTCCTCCATCTCCACAAGGTCTACATGAAATCTTCCTCTTTAATTGTGAGCAGTGAGTGTATGAGAAGACAGACAAGTGGGATGGCTATGCTGATTATGGCATCATAGCCGGTCACCAGTTGGGTTGAGTCCTCAAAGTTTTGACAGTTGAGACGGGGAAAGCTGCTGGCTCTCTAAAAATTATGGGTGAGAACCTACGATTCCTTTTTTTCTGACTGAAATGGAAAAATGCTACATTTTTGAAATAAGGATCGTGTCAGTGCTTTCAGCATTTTTGCAGCTTTTTTTCACTATTGAAAGCAATGAGAGTACAAAAACATAGCAAAACGATGCATATGCAAATAGCCTAAGGGGTTAAGGAGGTTAAATTTGCATTATACACAAATCATTACGAAGGAAACAATGTTTCCTAACATTTTTTCTTGTTAAATCCATGTTATCTTTGCTTTGGAATGTTTTTCTGTCAGTCCATTCAAATGGCGTAATACTGTGACAACATTGTTCCCAGCAATGACTTTGCAGTCAGAGATGCATCCAAGCGTCTTCCCCATGCTGTTCCCATTCCATTTCAGTGGTATTTTTATACATTTCAGTGATTTTCATCCCCCCCCAGACTTCCAAGAAGGGTCTATAAGAAAAATGCTATAGTTTCCCATTGACTTCCATTATGCTTCTTATTATGTGCCGCCCCCGCATCACCAGCCGGGCTGCTCGGATACGGATCCGCGGTGGCTCGAGGGGCGTCCGGGTCCGGGATCGGGGTTGTGCGGCCACTCAAAATAAAAGGGGGTATTTACAGGGGGCTGTATGGTTAAAGTTCGTGACGCCACCCGTGGTGTGTGGTAAGGTGGAGTACCACCGCTGCAGCTGGGGAGTACCCGGTAGCGTTGGAGTGGGCAGCTAGGTGTTTAACCCCTCCATGGGTAGGGGGGATGCCCCGGGACTCAGTGATGGAGACGGGAACATGCCGTTGGGAGTGAAAGGGTCACTTGCGTACTCACTCAGTCCAGAAAGCTGACACCGACAACCTGGTAAACCAAAGTTCTTGACACCACTGCCGCTCAGGGTAGCACGTTTGGGTCCCGTTCCTGCTGTTGCTTTCCTGATGATCTGTGACCTTTCCCGTGGCACACTACTCTCTTCTTAGTTGACCCCTATAGCCTGAAACTAGTCGAGTCCCGCTCCCCAGTCTGGCTAACTGAGGGAGCTTGCTCTCATTGTTCACGCTTGGGATTTCCTGGACTGTTTTAGGGGAAAGTCCTATCCCCCTCGTTGCGCTATTACCTCGATTTTGGAGCGGGTGGAGAGCAGATCTTGAAGGATCCGTTCTCGTCGGGTCAATTGTCAGGTTGCCTGAAGCTACTCCCTGACCAAGGGTCCACGTACCCCGTTGTGCCCTGGTCCCAGCCCGGTGATGGTACAACTAAACAATAGGATAAAGAGTTGCACATCAGTTACAATGTATAGGGGAATAATGAAAAGCATAACTGCTATAGGAATACTAGACTGAAAAATACAATGGACTATGTGAAATAAGTGAACAGGGTGCAAGACTCAAAAATATACAACTAAACTTATTTCACATAGTCCATTGCATTTTTCAGTCTAGTATTCCTTTAGCAGTTATGCTTATCATTATTCCCCTATACATTGTGACTGGTGTGCAACTCTTTATCCTATTGTTTAGTTGTATATTTTTGAGTCTTGCACCCTGTTCACACCATTGGTGTTCCAGACATACATTCTTTAGTTAGTATGCACTTTTTGTCTGAGAACCCTGCCCTACCCATAGCCATGTGTCTTATTTCACACATATACAGTTAGGTCCAGAAATATTTGGACAGTGACACAAGTTTTGTTATTTTAGCTGTTTACAAAAACATGTTCAGAAATACAATTATATATATAATATGGGCTGAAAGTGCACACTCCCAGCTGCAATATGAGAGTTTTCACATCCAAATCGGAGAAAGGGTTTAGGAATCATAGCTCTGTAATGCATAGCCTCCTCTTTTTCAAGGGACCAAAAGTAATTGGACAAGGGACTTTAAGGGCTGCAATTAACTCTGAAGGCGTCTCCCTCGTTAACCTGTAATCAATGAAGTAGTTAAAAGGTCTGGGGTTGATTACAGGTGTGTGGTTTTGCATTTGGAAGCTGTTGCTGTGACCAGACAACATGCGGTCTAAGGAACTCTCAATTGAGGTGAAGCAGAACATCCTGAGGCTGAAAAAAAAGAAAAAATCCATCAGAGAGATAGCAGACATGCTTGGAGTAGCAAAATCAACAGTCGGGTACATTCTGAGAAAAAAGGAATTGACTGGTGAGCTTGGGAACTCAAAAAGACCTGGGCGTCCACGGATGACAACAGTGGTGGATGATCGCCGCATACTTTCTTTGGTGAAGAAGAACCTGCTCACAACATCAACTGAAGTCCAGAACACTCTCAGTGAAGTAGGTGTATCTGTCTCTAAGTCAACAGTAAAGAGAAGACTCCATGAAAGTAAATACAAAGGGTTCACATCTAGATGCAAACCATTCATCAATTCCAAAAATAGACAGGCCAGAGTTACATTTGCTGAAAAACACCTCATGAAGCCAGCTCAGTTCTGGAAAAGTATTCTATGGACAGATGAGACAAAGATCAACCTGTACCAGAATGATGGGAAGAAAAAAGTTTGGAGAAGAAAGGGAACGGCACATGATCCAAGGCACACCACATCCTCTGTAAAACATGGTGGAGGCAACGTGATGGCATGGGCATGCATGGCTTTCAATGGCACTGGGTCACTTGTGTTTATTGATGACATAACAGCAGACAAGAGTAGCCGGATGAATTCTGAAGTGTACCGGGATATACTTTCAGCCCAGATTCAGCCAAATGCCGCAAAGTTGATCGGACGGCGCTTCATAGTACAGATGGACAATGACCCCAAGCATACAGCCAAAGCTACCCAGGAGTTCATGAGTGCAAAAAAGTGGAACATTCTGCAATGGCCAAGTCAATCACCAGATCTTAACCCAATTGAGCATGCATTTCACTTGCTCAAATCCAGACTTAATACGGAAAGACCCACAAACAAGCAAGACCTGAAGGCTGCGGCTGTAAAGGCCTGGCAAAGCATTAAGAAGGAGGAAACCCAGCGTTTGGTGATGTCCATGGGTTCCAGACTTAAGGCAGTGATTGCCTCCAAAGGATTCGCAACAAAATATTGAAAATAAAAATATTTTGTTTGGGTTTGGTTTATTTGTCCAATTACTTTTGACCTCCTAAAATGTGGAGTGTTTGTAAAGAAATGTGTACAATTCCTACAATTTCTATCAGATATTTTTGTTCAAACCTTCAAATTAAACGTTACAATCTGCACTTGAATTCTGTTGTAGAGGTTTCATTTCAAATCCAATGTGGTGGCATGCAGAGCCCAACTCGCGAAAATTGTGTCACTGTCCAAATATTTATGGACCTAACTGTATAGCTTGGTCCCTTGCTTCCCATACAGAGCAAGTTTTTAACTGCAGGTGAGGTTACACATAGGTTAGGGACCCCAAAAATAGAGATTACCTTGGTGTTTGGTTTTGGGGCTCCTTTGCATTGGAATTGCAATGGCTAAATATCTCTCATTCCTATTTTTCATAGCAGTTATGCAGATACCATTTTCATGTTTTTCACTTATTTCACATAGTCCATTGTATTTTTCAGTCTAGTATTCCCATAGCAGTTCTGCTTTTCATTATTCCCCTATACATTGTGACTGGTGTGCAACTCTTTATCCTATTGTTTAGTTGTATATTTTTGAGTCTTGCACCCTGTTCACACCATTGGTGTTTCAGACATACATTCTTTAGTCGGTGATGATACAAGGTCGCCGGCAGTCCTCCTCGACAATACCGTGCCCCTTGTCACGATCCCCTGCGACCGGGGGTCCAGCTCCTACTAGGCCCAGACCACTGTCTGCTACTTAGTACTTCCAAGGAGCCCAGCTCCTGACCTCCTCTCACTTCCTGTCTCTGACTCTCACTGACTCACTCCTTACACTCCTGATCTCCCCTTAACCAACACCCAAGTGGGTGACCCTATTCCACTCAGGCCGTCCACTGGTGTGTCTGGTAGGTGTGGTGCAGAGTGTTCCTAGGATTTTAATTAGCTGCTGTTGGCAACACCTTTGGTTGGGGACCCCTAACCAAGGAGGATATTGCACAGAAGGGCAGATTACACAATATCCTGTGATAACCTGATAGGCCAGGGCATCACACTTACTCAAGACGGGCACTCAAGCATTAGAAATTGCTTAACTCGACGAAGCCATAACCGAAATGCGCGTCGGGACCGACCCACGCTGCTGAGTGATCTTCCCTGTGTTAGTCTGCTGCACACGCAGGTACATCATTAGACTTCTTGGGTTTCAATTTGACCCTTCACTGTCACCAATGATGTAATTCATGACTTTCCATTGTCCCTAATGACAGATGTATTTATTTAGGACTGACAAATGGGGATTTATGTGTCAAATAAATCCTTGGCACCCAGTCGGCCAAATTTAATAGAGATCACTGAGACCTGATCCAAAAAGCTATTTACTTTTGAAGAAGACCATCCATCCAACTGATGGAAATGGATAGGGCATCTTCTCATTCTTCCATTGCCATGTCCAGTGATCACTCTGATAATATATAATTTTCTATGAGCGCATGGTCTGGAGCTAAGTTCAGCGGAAGGGTTCAACTGGACCATCAATCCCTCAAGTGGCAGCCAGCTCATTCATTTGGCCAGAGAAGGAATGAAAACAAGGTAATTAATCTGAGCCAACATGTACTCTCTTCAACTGATATGGGTTTTTTTGGAAAAGGGGCTATCGTTCTCTCCTGTGGCCAAATTTGACCCATTTACTGCTATTAAGGCCCTACACATTTTTGCTAGGTCTTTAATTTTCAAAAAATATTTTTTTTTGATGATTCATTATATTCGATTTTTCCTTCAGAGGAAGAACAAGCTGCCCTTAGGACATTAGAAGACCTTTCCACTCAACACTCCATACCGGAAGGAGGTAAGGACCCACCTTCCATTTGACCACTTTCAAAGAAATTTCCTCCTCTATCATCATGTACTATTGTTGAACTATTTGTGCAAATTGTCACTAATGATTTCAAAATAATTTCTAGCAGAATTTCTAAGGCCAATTTATCCCATGGTGAGCAACAAAAGTTGATTGAACTGCAGAACCTATCTGATGTAATGCTGAAACTGGCAGACAAAGGTGGCAACGTTGTCATCTGGCCTACCCATACATATGAGAGTGAATAATTTAGTCAGCTACAGTGCCTACAAGTAGTATTCAACCCTCTGCAGATTTAGCAGGTTTGATAAGATGCAAATAAGTTGGAGCCTGCAAACTTCAAACAAGAGCAGGATTTATTAACAGATGCATAAATCTTACAAACCAACAAGTTATGTTGCTCAGTTAAATTTTAATAAATTTTCAACATAAAAGTGTGGGTCAATTATTATTCAACCCCTAGGTTTAATATTTTGTGGAATAACCCTTGTTTGCAATTACAGCTAATAATCGTCTTTTATAAGACCTGATCAGGCCGGAAAAGGTCTCTGGAGTTATCTTGGCCCACTCCTCCATGCAGATCTTCTCCGAGTTATCTAGGTTCTTTGGGTGTCTCATGTGGACTTTAATCTTGAGCTCCTTCCACAAGTTTTGAATTGGGTTAAGGTCAGGAGACTGACTAGGCCACTGCAACACCTTGATTTTTTCCCTCTTGAACCAGGCCTTGGTTTTCTTGGCTGTGTGCTTTGGGTCGTTGTCTTGTTGGAAGATGAAATGACGACCCATCTTAAGATCCTTGATGGAGGAGCAGAGGTTCTTATTCAAAATCTCCAGGTAGGCCGTTCTATCCATCTTCCCATGGATGTGGACCAGATGGACAGGCCCCTTGGCTGAGAAACAGCCCCACAGCATGATGTTGCCACCACCATGTTTGACTGTAGGGATGGTATTCTTGGGGTCGTATGCAGTGCCATTCAGTCTCCAAACGTCACATGTGTGGTTGGCACCAAAGATCTCGATCTTGGTCTCATCAGACCAGAGAACCTTGAACCAGTCTGTCTCAGAGTCCTCCAAGTGATCATGAGCAAACTGTAGACGAGCCTTGACATGACGCTTTGAAAGTAAAGGTACCTTACGGGCTCGTCTGGAACGGAGACCATTGCGGTGGAGTACGTTACTTACGGTATTGACTGAAACCAATGTCCCCACTGCCATGAGATCTTCCCGGAGCTCCTTCCTTGTTGTCCTTGGGTTAGCCTTGACTCTTCAGACAAGCCTGGCCTCGGCACGGGTGGAAACTTTCAAAGGCTGTCCAGGCCGTGGAAGGCTAACAGTAGTTCCATAAGCCTTCCACTTCCGGATGATGCTCCCAACAGTGGAGACAGGTAGGCCCAACTCCTTGGAAAGGGTTTTGTACCCCTTGCCAGCCTTGTGACCCTCCACAATCTTGTCTCTGATGGCCTTGGAATGCTCCTTTTGTCTTTCCCATGTTGACCAAGTATGAGTGTTGTTCACAAGTTTGGGGAGGGTCTTAATTAGTCAGAAAAGGCTGGAAAAAGAGATAATTAATCCAAACATGTGAAGCTCATTGTTCTTTGTGACTGAAATACTTCTTAATACTTTAGGGGAACCAAACAGAATTCTTGTGGTTTGAGGGGTTGAATAATAAATGACCCTCTGAATAAACTTTTCACAATTTAAAAAAAAAAAATAAAAAAAGAAATAACATTCTTTTTTGCTGCAGTGCATTTCACACTTCCAGGCTGATCTACAGTCCAAATGTCACAATGCCAAGTTAATTCCGAATGTGTAAACCTGCTAAATCTGCAGGGGGTTGAATACTACTTGTAGGCACTGTACATAACAAGATTTGCTATAATAAACTCACGTATAACTCTCTATCCTCCTTTGTTGGACAACTACAAGAGATATTAGGAGAGGCTTTAGATGCCAACATCGTCACCAGGGAGCTGGCTTCACCAATGCAGGTAATGAACCATCATAATCACAGACGAGGATTCTTTACTGTACGAGCAGTGAGACTATGGAACTCTCTGCCGCATGGTGTTGTAATGAGTGATTCACTACTAACATTTAAGCAGAGCCTGGACGCCTTTCTTGAAAAATATAATATTACCAGTTATGTATATTAGATTTTATGACAGGGTGTTGATCCAGGGAACTAGTCTGATTGCCGGATGTGGAGTCAGGAAGGAATTTTTTTCCCCATTGGAGCTTATTTGACACATTGGGGTTTTTTTGCCTTCCTCTGGATCAACATGTTAGGCTACGGTTTGAACTAGATGGACTTAGAGTCTCCCTTCAACCTTAAAAACTATGAAACCATCAGTTGCAACCGTATATTTGTTGCCTAAGCTACATAAGAACATTTCCACACCTCCTGGGATGTCCAATATCTCTGTTTGGAATACATTTTTGGAAAATACTAATAAATGGATAAATGCCCTATTGCAACCACTGGTGGAAGGTCTAACTTTTTTTCTAAAAAACACAGGTCAACGGTCTGTATATTGGGGATGGTTCACTGTTGGTAACAGGAGATGTTCAATCGTTATATACCAACATCCATCATACTGATAGTCTATCAGTTACCAAATTCTTCCTCAGTATGTCTAAAAATCCCCCTGTATCATTAGTCTGATCATGCGTTTGCTTGAGTTTTCGTTAGCATATATTTATTTTTAAGGGGTACTTCTACCTACACCTAGAGGGAACAGCGATGGGCGCTTTTTTCACGCCCTCCTATGCCAACCTGTTTCTGGGGCTGTGGGAGATGGAGCTCTTCTTGTCAGATCTGCAGTCATCAATGGACTGCGTCCCCTTTTGGGCACTGTACATTGACAACATAATCCTGATCTGGCAAAGTTCTGAACAATCACTTCAATCTTTTATGGCAAACCTTAATCAGAATGAACCTAACATCCACCTCACATACCAAAGTTCCCATGATAGGATTGATTTCTTTGATGTGACGTTAAAGAAAGGTATTGATGGTTTCATACAGACTGATTTATTTACACTATAGCATGCCTTCTCCTCTCATCCTCAATTTATGATACGGTCTATTCCCACTGGACAGTTCATTCAGATTTGCCACGTGTATTCCACCAGGGAGGATTTTGAGGTTCAGGCCAGGGACCTCTCTAATAGACTGAAGGAAGGCGGCTATAGCCAACGAATGATCAAAAGGTCCTACCATCAGGCCAAGTACTCATCTCGAGATCAACTAATACAGTGCCTACAAGTAGTATTCAACCCCCTGCAGATTTAGCAGGTTTGATAAGATGCAAATAAGTTAGAGCCTGCAAACTTCAAACAAGAGCAGGATTTATTAACAGATGCATAAATCTTACAAACCAACAAGTTATGTTGCTCAGTTAAATTTTAATACATTTTAAACATAAAAGTGTGGGTCAATTATTATTCAACCCCTAGGTTTAATATTTTGTGGAATAACCCTTGTTTGCAATTACAGCTAATAATCGTCTTTTATAAGACCTGATCAGGCCGGCACAGGTCTCTGGAGTTATCTTGGCCCACTCCTCCATGCAGATCTTCTCCAAGTTATCTAGGTTCTTTGGGTGTCTCATGTGGACGTTAATCTTGAGCTCCTTCCACAAGTTTTGAATTGGGTTAAGGTCAGGAGACTGACTAGGCCACTGCAACACCTTGATTTTTTCCCTCTTGAACCAGTCCTTGGTTTTCTTGGCTGTGTGCTTTGGGTCGTTTTCTTGTTGGAAGATGAAATGACGACCCATCTTAAGATCCTTGATGGAGGAGCGGAGGTTCTTGGCCAAAATCTCCAGGCAGGCCATGCTATCCATCTTCCCATGGATGCGGACCAGATGGCCAGGCCCATTGGCTGAGAAACAGCCCCACAGCATGATGCTGCCACCACCATGCTTGACTGTAGGGATGGTATTCTTGGGGTCATATGCAGTGCCATCCAGTCTCCAAACGTCACGTGTGTGGTTGGCACCAAAGATCTCGATCTTGGTCTCATCAGACCAGAGAACCTTGAATCAGTCTGTCTCAGAGTCCTCCAAGTGATCATGAGCAAACTGTAGTAGAGCCTTGACATGACGCTTTGAAAGTAAAGGTACCTTACGGGCTCGTCTGGAACGGAGACCATTGCGGTGGAGTACGTTACTTATAGTATTGACTGAAACCAATGTCCCCACTGCCATGAGATCTTCCCGGAGCTCCTTCCTTGTTGTCCTTGGGTTAGCCTTGACTCTTCGGACAAGCCTGACCTCGGCACGGGTAGAAACCTTCAAAGGCTGTCCAGGCCGTGGAAGGCTAACAGTAGTTCCATAAGCCTTCCACTTCCAGATGATGCTCCCAACAGTGGAGACAGGTAGGCCCAACTCCTTGGAAAGGGTTTTGTACCCCTTGCCAGCCTTGTGACCCTCCACGATCTTGTCTCTGATGGCCTTGGAATGCTCCTTTGTCTTTCCCATGTTGACCATGTATGAGTGCTGTTCACAAGTTTGGGGAGGGTCTTAATTAGTCAGAAAAGGCTGGAAAAAGAGATAATTAATCCAAACATGTGAAGCTCATTGTTATTTGTGCCTGAAATACTTCTTAATACTTTAGGGCAGGGGTGGGGAACCTTTTTTCTGCCGGGGGCCATTTGGAAATTTCTACCAACCTTCGGGGGCCGCACAAAATTATCAACTTAAAAATTACCCTAATATATTTGGTCAAACAATTAACTCACTGTGGCGGCTGGAGCTTGTACTCTTTGGTGCAGCTGTAATATTAGGCGATATTGATCTTTTTGCATTTCACAACTGCTTTTCCAGGTTTGAGTTGGCTGGGACTGCTGTATATACATCACAGGGGAGGGTTGGGAAGAATATAGATCACTGGGGAGGCTGGGGGCATAGACATCACTGGGGGGTACATATGTCGCGGGCGGAGGAGGGGACGCCGCGCTCTCCCACTGCTGCTCGGGTACGGCTGCCGCGGCTGCTGCGGCCTGCTGCTGCTCGGTGGCTCGAGCGATGGGCCGGATCCCGGGGACTCTAGCGGCGCTCCTCGCCCGTGAGTGAAAAGGGGATTTTGGGTGTGGGGATTGGTTATTGTCCGTGACGCCACCCACGGTTGTGGTGATTTGTTGACACCACCGCTGCTCTGTATGGGGATCCCGGGAAGGATGGTATGGAGCAGCCAGTTGTTGTGTTGCCCCTCCGTGGGTAGGGGTTGGTGATCCCGGGGCCCAGTGATTAGGTGGGTGATGCAGGGTTTGGTGGGTGCAGGGACGCGGGGGCAGCGCTGTGTCTTGCGGCACTGTGGTACTCACTCAGCCTGAGACGATGACACAGTTCTCGGTAAAACACACGGCTGGAAAGACGGTTCCCACGGACGGCTGCACTTGCTTTCCCCAGTAGGTGACGGTCCCTCTGTCCTGCACCTAAATTGATGTTGGTTGCGATGGGTTCCCACCGGTAACCCGCTCCCCGGCTTGGATATGGGCCGCAGGAGCCCTACTTTGCCCGCAGGCGCTGGCCCTGAGAAACTGGTGCCCTGACGGTGGCGGTGTCTCTCCGTTACGGTTGGACTGTTGCCTTCTATCGGGACTTGGTTGTTGGGAGACAGTCGTCCCCTTCACTGACGGATTTGGCAAATTATGGCGACTCCAAGCCTTGCCGGGATCCGAAAGGCCCCTGCCCTGGTGCTGACTGTCCTTTGTATACTGCTCCAGACCGCTGGGCCACTACCCGTCCGCGGTCCTTCCAGCAACCTCCGAGCAGTCACCCCTCCAGACAATCACCGCCGTCTGCTGACCTTGCTGTCACTGTCCGGGGCACACAGCCGGACTAACTTCAGGCTTTACTTCTGTCACTTCAGCTTTTCTCTTTAGCTTTACTACTACTCCCTTAACTCGACTCCTTGTTTTCTCCTCTCACTTTCTCCTCCTAGACTCATCTCCAGCTCTTCCCTGAGCTGACTGCCTGGTTCCTCCCGCCTCCAGGGCTGTGAACTCCTCGGTGGGCGGAGCCAACCGCCTGGCCCACCCCCTGGTGTGAACATCAGCCCCTGGAGGAAGGCAACAAGGATTTTGGTAGCTTGGGTGTTCCTAACTGGGGTGTAGGGTGTGGTGGTGTTGTGACCTGTGACCCCTGGCTTGCCCAGGGCGTCACATTCCCCCTTAGCAAAATGCAGACCGTCCGCGGGCTGCCCGTCCAACACCGGTTTTATTTTCTGTAAATATATAAAAAGTAAACGGTAACATATAAATCATAACATCATCCCACAACGGGAGGCACATTTCTTAAACGTTGCTAAACGGTTCACGGTTACGGTTTCCGCTCTCTCCCACCCAAGCAACCTGGCCCTGATGCTGCCCCTAAAGCCCAGGCAGCACCCCTTGACCCAAGTCCAGCACAAGTTATCTGAGCGGGATCTGTCCTTCCCCTCCAGAGGGTAGCCACCGGTCCCTGTGGTGGCTGGGCCCCAGCCGGCTCTACTGCGGGCCCTCCCTCCAACCTGCCTCTCCGGAGGCGGCAATGCGGAAAACGGTAACGGTAAACAACTTATTTACAAGCCACTAATGTTTGTGGTTGCCCTGCAAGTTCACGGGCTTGTCCATGGAAAGTCCTCCATGCAACTTTTTAAACGGTTCCCACGGGGACAACGGTGCCGGCCACGGCCGGTTTCCAATCACGGTTAATCAGATGAAGCTTCGGTTATCATTTTAGTTATCATCATCTTTAAAACTTTCAATCAAACACGCTTAACACACCTGTTTTCTTTCTCCTCCCCCTTTAAAGAACGGTTTCCTTGTACCTAAGTGGGGGCCTACCTAGGTTGGGACGGGTGGACCTCCGGGGTCCGGTGTCAGTGTGGCTAGGCAGTGGGGCAGAGGGAACACTCGGTTCCTCCTCCCGGCTATCGTGTGGGGCAGGCGGAGGCATAGGGGAGCTGGGCACAGATTCATCCCTGGGCACTGGCAATGGTTCTGGCTCACGGTTGACCGCTTCCACCACTTCTTCATCCACAGGTTGTGGGAACAGTATCACTGGAAGAATCACCGCGCCGTTCTGTGTAGGCCAGTCTGCTGGGAAGTCTCCCATCGCAGTGTGGATCACCTCTTTCGCCTTATCCGCTGGTAGGGGAACCGGTACTTCTGCCGCCGCTCTTAGGGCTGGTGGGCACCTTTTCAGATGGTCCCGGGAAACTGTGGCCAAAGTGCCTCCTTGAGATAATAGCAGGGACTAAAACTTAACTTTTAATAATCCAGATAAAATTGTCAATATTACATAATAGTGCAGTAAAATTGCCAAATGGCTATAAATTGAAGTGGTCTCACCCAGATGTTCTCCAGGGACATAGGGACACACCGATCCAGGGTTGATCACAAGCGGAAAAGGCCAGGGTAAAGCATTGGGAGATGGTAAGATATAAACCCTGTCGTGCCCCGTGCCAATGCTTCCGCCCTGACAAGGGCAGCGCCCAAATGAGCTGTCTGCCCCACAACCAAACAAAGAAAAAGCGTTCTCCCAACGCGTTTCCCTCTAAGTAGAAAGAGTTCTTCAGGGGAGAATAGAGAACCAATTGATCAACCTGCAGTGGCAGGGTTCAAGAGACTGATCAACCTGCAGTGGCAGGGATCAGAGATAAAGGCTATGTGTCCAAATACAGGGTGGTGGTACCACCCTGTATTTGGACACATAGCCTTTATCTCTGATCCCTGCCACTGCAGGTTGATCAGTCTCTTGAACCCTGCCACTGCAGGTTGATCAATTGGTTCTCTATTCTCCCCTGAAGAACTCTTTCTACTTAGAGGGAAACGTGTTGGGAGAACGTTTTTTCTTTGTTTGGTTGTGGGGCAGACAGCTCATTTGGGCGCTGCACTTGTCAGGGCGGAAGCATTGGCACAGGGCACGACAGGGTTTATATCTTACCATCTCCCAATGCTTTACCCTGGCCTTTTCCGCTTGTGATCAACCCTGGATCGGTGTGTCCCTATGTCCCTGGAGAACATCTGGGTGAGACCACTTCAATTTATAGCCATTTGCAATTTTACTGCACTATTATGTAATATTGACAATTTTATCTGGATTATTAAAAGTTAAGTTTTAGTCCCTGCTATTATCTTGTGTAAATTGGACTATTGGGCATTATCTACCTGCTTGCAGGTCTTTACTGTTATACAAAGTGCCTCCTTGGTCACGACTGATTTGGTAGGCCTTCCCATCTTCCCATCCTGTGGGTTGTATGACGTACAGGTTCTGTTCCCATTGATCATCCAGCTTGTGGGTTCTCCTCTTCCGCTTCAGTACGACATCTCCGGGCTGAAAAGGGCCAGCAGACGCCTTTTGATTAAAGCGCTGCTCCTGCAGTTCCCGACTCCGACTCAAGTTCTTCTCGACATATTCTTGAATCTGCCGGTATTGTTCTCTCCGCCGAGTTTCCCATTCAGCTGTCGAAGGGAGTGCTTCTGGGGCCTCCAACCCCATTTCCAGGTCCACCGGCAGGCGGCTGGGGCGAGCCCTCATCAGATATGCTGGGGTGCACTTTGTTGAACTGGTCGGGATATTGTTGTACATATCGACCAAGTCGGGTAGCTTTTCCGGCCACAGGTTCCGCTCTTCCAGCGGTAACGTCTTGAGGAGTCCCAGGACCAAGTGGTTCATCTTCTCACACATGCCGTTGGTCTGGGCATGGTAAGGGGTGGTCCGGATCTTCTTACAGCCGTACAACTGGCAGAACTCATGGAACACCTCCGCTTCAAAAGCCGGGCCTTGGTCAGTAAGCACCTTTTCTGGATATCCATGTGGTCGGCAGAAATAAGCCTGGAACGCTCGAGCGGCAGTTCGACCAGTTAGGTCCTTGACGGGGACAACCACCATGAATCTTGAATAGTGGTCGACGATGGTCAACGCGTAGGCGTACCCACTTCGGCTGGGGTTAAGCTTGACATGGTCTAGGGCGACCAGTTCCAGCGGCTGATGTGTGATGATTGGGTGTAGGGGCGCCCTCTGGCTGGTCTCGTCCTTCCTCCTCAGCGTGCAAGGACCACACTCTCGGCACCAGGCTTCTACCGACTCCCGCATCCCACTCCAGTAGAACCGCTCTCTCAACAGCATCTCCAGCTTTTTCCACCCGAAGTGTCCAGCACCATCATGGTATGCCCGCAAAACGGTAGCCACATCAGCTTGGGGAATAACCAACTGGCAGATCTTCTCATGAGTCTTCGGGTTGATCAGCTCACGGTACAGCTTCCCTTGATGTAGATACAGCCGTTTCCGTTCCTTCCACAAGCGCTGGGCTTCAGCTGGGGCGGCAGGGTCCATTCCAACAGCACCTTGTTCCACCAGGGTCTTGACGAGGCGGACAGCCGGCGCCTGGTTTTGAGCTTCCTGTCACTCTTGACTGGGCCGTGGGTCCAGATCCACCCATTGTTGGTGTACCTGTACTTTCTCAGTTGGTGGCTGGTGAAATGCAGGCAACTCGATCTCCTCGAGGTCGTCATCCTCGCACCCTTCCTCTGACAAATGGGGCATTCGGGAGAGTGCATCAGCATTAATGTTGACACGACCAGCACGGTACTTGATGGTGAAGTCATAGTTGGCTAGCCGGGCCACCCACCGCTGCTCCAACGCGCCCAACTTGGCCGTGCCAAGGTGAGTCAACGGATTGTTGTCCGTGAAAGCGGTGAATTTTGCTGCAGCCAAGTAGTGGCGGAACCTCTCTGTGATAGCCCATACCAATGCCAGGAGCTCGAGCTTGAAGGAGCTGTAGTTCTCAGGGTTCCTTTCAGTTGGCCGAAGCTTCCGGCTAGCATACGCAATCACTTTCTCCTTCCCATCCTGGACCTGGGACAGGACTGCTCCTAGTCCCACATTGCTGGCGTCTGTGTAGAGGATGAACGGGCAGCCATAGTCAGGATACGCCAGGACCTCTTCTCCGGTCAAGGCCGCTTTCAGCTGGCAGAAGGATTCCTCATGCTTTTCTTCCCACACCAGTGGGGCTCCGATGGGTCTACCACCTTTGGTCTGTCCCACGAGGAGATCTTGCATGGGGGCAGCCATCTTCGTGTACCCTTTGATAAAGCGCCGGTAGTACCCCACCAGACCCAGAAACTGCCTTACTTCCCTCACGGTGGTTGGTCTCGGCCAACCCTGGATGGCAGTGATCTTCTCAGGGTCGGGGGCGACACCTTCTGCCCTTACCACGTGCCCCAGGTACAGCACTCTGGGCTTCAGCAGGTGACACTTAGAGGGCTTCAACTTTATCCCGTATTTGGCAAGGGCTGCGAATACCTCGGCCAGGTGCTCCAGATGGGCTTCATACGTCTGGGAGTAAACAATCACATCATCCAAGTACAATAGGACGGTCTCGAAGTTTAGGTGTCCCAGACAGCACTCCATCAGCCGTTGGAAGGTTCCTGGGGCATTGCACAGCCCGAACGGCATACTATTGAATTCGCATAGCCCCATCGGGGTGGTGAAGGCGGTTTTCTCCCGGTCTTCCGGGGCCACGGCCACTTGCCAGTACCCACTGGTGAGGTCAAGGGTAGAGAAGTAATTTGCAGTTCTCAGTGCGGCCAAAGACTCTTCAATACGGGGCAGTGGGTAGGCATCTTTATGGGTTATCTGATTAATCTTTTGGTAATCCACACACATCCGCATGGTACCATCCTTCTTCTTGACCAGTACCAACGGAGCGGCCCAGGGACTACAGCTGTCCCGAATAACCCCTGCCTCCTTCATATTCCTCAACATATCTTTGGCACACTGGTAATGTGCAGGGGGAATAGGCCTGTACCTCTCTTTGATAGGGGGATGCTCACCGGTGGGGATATGGTGTTGGACCCCTTTGATCTGCCCAAAGTCTAGTGGATGTTTACTGAACACCTGTTCATACTCCCGCACCACCCTGTATACTCCTGCTTTATGATGTGTAGGGGTATCTTCAGTGCCCACGTGTAGCTGTTGGTGCCACTCATTTACCTCCCCTGGAGGTGGGGAAGTGCTGGTAGTAGGTGGAGAGACTGAGGGACTGGCTTCGTGGATGGTGTGGGGATCCAGGGTGAGCAGCTTGGCAATGGTGGCATACCGGGGAAGCCTGACTTCTTCCTCCCCACAGTTCAGCACCCTCACGGGCACTCTCCCCTTCTTCACATCTACCACCCCTCGGGCGGCCATTACAGTGGGCCAGTGCTCGGAGGGTATGGGCTCCATCATGGCAGGGTAGTCACGCCCCTGAGGCCCTACTACTGCCCTACAGCAAATCATCATCTCACTCCTAGGGGGCACAATCAACGGAGCAACATCCATCACTCTCACTCCACCAATCTCTCCTCCTGTTGAGTTTACATGCTGGCGGTACATCAAGGCTCGGATCTCACGCTGCACAGCTCTCTGTCGGCTCCCCGCCGCCGTGGCGGCCAGCTGTTGCAGTAGGGCCAACACTTCACCCATACAGTGCTCCATCACATTGGTTCCTAGCACTATCTTCGGGTTATGATCACTGGGTTCATTCAGGATCACAATCATACCCTGGTGTTGTAGTTCAGCTTGCCCTACTGTCATAGCCACCTGTTTATACCCCACTTGGGTCAATGGGAGTCCATTGGCAGCAATTAGTGTTATACTAGTATCTGGGGGAGCCCGCTCGTCCATTCCCCAATACCGCTGGTACAATGTGTATGGTATGGTGGTTACCTGTGATCCAGTGTCCAAGAGAGCCATCACCGGGACGCCGTCCACAGCCACGGGGATGATGGGCCGGGCCCCGATATATCGGTCCCGCCAGTCCGGGGGGCCACGGGGTTCTACTCCTGAGGATTGGCCCGGGGCCCCAGGGGTTGCTCGTTTAACGGGCACTGTCGGATGTAATGCCCAGGCTTACGGCACTTGTAGCAGGTTGGAGGTCTGCTCCGCGGGTTGCTATTACTTCTCCGCTGCATCCAGGGGACATCCTCAGGGCTGTTGGCAAGCTGTATCTGTGCTGAAGGCTGAGATCTGGTCAAAGGTTGGAGTGCAGCAAGAATCTTGGCGAGGTCTCCGTCCATGCGACGGACCTGGGCTGCCAGTTTCTCCATAGTGCTGCTTGGGGCTGCAGGCGTTGGAGAGGTTGGTAGGGCAGGGGCCACCACAACGGGGGCCGTCTCAATGGGCCATGGGGCTGGCTCCAGGACTTCTGAAGCTGGGGGCTGTAGTGCTTTAATGGCCCGTTCCTTTAACACAGCAAAGTCCACATCAGGGTGTTCCAGGGCCCACAGCCGGAGTTGCTTGCGATCCTCAGGGGATCTCATCCCCTGCACAAATTGCTCTACTAACATCTTGTTGCTGTCCGCCTCATTGATAGAATTCACCCGCTTTAGCGTGTGGAGGGCGGTTTGCAGACGTAAAGCATAGTCCCGAATGCTATCCACAGCCCGTTGCCGGCACTGGTAAAACTGCATCCTCAGCTCAGCTTCAGTCCGGGTCTCAAAGGCAGTCTGTAGCTTCTCAAAGATGGTGGCTACAGAGAGCCGGTCCCCCTCGGCCCAGGTCTCCGCTGCCTTTACTCCGGATCCTCAACATCACCTGAGGGAGGGGGCGCGGCGCTCACTCGGGACTCCTGGCTGCCCCTTAACTTAGCGTCCAGCGCAAACCACCCCCTCTCCCCACAGTGCCGGGTGTACTGCACAATGTCGCCCGGCATTAGGTTACGGCCGGGATGCTCTTCAGGCAGGTGGGCATTCACATCCCGCCGGGCTACAAACACTTCGGCCTCCAGGCCCGGTTCGTATATAAACCCATAGCCCCGGCGGACATCAAACCGCCTCACCTGCCCTTCGTACAGCGGGCCCCGGACCCGGAATGTTGCTTGACGGAGGCTTTCCTTTTCTCTAATTGCTCGGGCCACCAGCTCCGCCTTCTTCCTCTCTCTCTCTCTCCGATCTCCAGGCCCAGCGGTACCGGCTCCCTGTCCCAATATGGCGCTGCTGCGAGCTCCGGCGCACGGGTCGGGCCCCGCGGGACATTCTGGACGTTGCCCACTGTCAGAGATCTGGGCGGCAAGTCCCGTGGCGTCTTGGCCTTAGGCGCCACCTTGCAGCGACAACCCGGCGCTACCTTAGCCGAGGTGTGGGGGATGGGCACAGGGGCTTTCCGCAGCTGGGCCTCCGGCTCGGAAAGGTCCATCAGCTCCGGAATTTCTCTGGAGACACCTCCGGTGCGGTTTTCGGAGCCTTCCAAGGCAGCACCTCCGGACGACTACGGGCTCCGGCTGCAGGTCGGCCCGCCTGGGCGGGCATGCTGGGTAGTGCTACCAGTTGCGGTGGTAGCAGGCCTAGTGGCGGGGTCACGGCCTCCGAGACGGGTGGCGAGGGAGGCAGCGGGGGGAGAGGGCTTGGACCGGGTCCTGCAGCCGCGATGACCGACCCTTCAAGGGCATCGGGGCGTGGGTCACTCACCCTCCCTTTCTCCGCTTCCTCCTCGCGTCTCCGCACGGTTGCTATAACGTCCGCCATGTCGGTCTCCCACTCCTCCATGAGGAGCTGCATCTTAACCTGCAGCCGTTGGTAGAGCTGCGCAGTCCGGATCTCCACCCACGCCGCGGTTCCAGGCGCGGGGGCTACGGTGTCGCGGGACGGCATCCACATGCTGCTGGCGGCTTTTCCCAGGAAAAAGATGTCTGCAGAGTCCTGGCGTCCCTGCTTTTATAGCTGCTCTCACATGCAGCCAGCCGCCATCGCGTCCCCCTTAGCTTCTTTCCGGCCCCTCCTCTATCGGGGCGGGGTTTTGGCCTTCGCGCCTCTGCTACTCGAGAAGACGCTCGAGTGGGAACTTTTCGCGCCAAAGATGGCGACTTCTGAAATTTTTCAGCCGGATATCTCCGGCGGTCACAAGGCGCACCTCTACCCAACGGCAGAGCGGTAAGATCCTGTTCGTGACGCCAAGTTGTCGCGGGCAGAGGAGGGGACGCCGCGCTCTCCCACTGCTGCTTGGGTCCGGCTGCCGCGGCTGCTGCGGCCTGCTGCTGCTCGGTGGCTCGAGCGATGGGCCGGATCCCGGGGACTCTAGCGGCGCTCCTCGCCCGTGAGTGAAAAGGGGATTTTGGGTGTGGGGATTGGTTATTGTCCGTGACGCCACCCACGGTTGTGGTGATTTGTTGACACCACCGCTGCTCTGTATGGGGATCCCGGGAAGGATGGTATGGAGCAGCCAGTTGTTGTGTTGCCCCTCCGTGGGTAGGAGTTGGTGATCCCGGGGCCCAGTGATTTGGTGGGTGATGCAGGGCTTGGTGGGCGTAGGGACGCGGGGGCAGCGCTGTGCCTTGCGGCACTGTGGTACTCACTCAGCCTGAGACGATGACACAGTTCTCGGTAAAACACACGGCTGGAAAGACGGTTCCCACGGACGGCTGCACTTGCTTTCCCCAGTAGGTGACGGTGACGGTCCCTCTGTCCTGCACCTAAGTTGATGTTGGTTGCGATGGGTTCCCACCGGTAACCCGCTCCCCGACTTGGATATGGGACGGAGGAGCCATACTTTGCCCGCAGGCGCTGGCCCTGAGAAACTGGTGCCCTGGCGGTGGCGGTGTCTCTCCGTTACGGTTGGACTGTTGCCTTCTATCGGGACTTGGTTGTTGGGAGACAGTCGTCCCCTTCACTGACGGATTTGGCAAATTATGGCGACTCCAAGCCTTGCCGGGATCCGAAAGGCCCCTGCCCTGGTGCTGACTGTCCTTTGTATACTGCTCCAGACCGCCGGGCCACTACCCGTCCGCGGTCCTTCCAGCAACCTCCGAGCAGTCACCCCTCCAGACAATCACCGCCGTCTGCTGACCTTGCTGTCACTGTCCGGGCACACAGCCGGACTAACTTCAGGCTTTACTTTTGTCACTTCAGCTTTTCTCTTTAGCTTTACTACTACTCCCTTAACTCGACTCCTTGTTTTCTCCTCTCACTTCCTCCTCCTAGACTCATCTCTAGCTCTTCCCTGAGCTGACTGCCTGGTTCCTCCCGCCTCCAGGGCTGTGAACTCCTCGGTGGGCGGAGCCAACCGCCTGGCCCACCCCCTGGTGTGAACATCAGCCCCTGGAGGAAGGCAACAAGGATTTTGGTAGCTTGGGTGTTCCTAACTGGGTTGTAGGGTGTGGTGGTGTGATGACCTGTGACCCCTGGCTTGCCCAGGGTGTCACACATACATCACTGGGGGATACATAAATCATTGATGGGGAGCACAAACATAGCTGGGGGGCATAAACATTGATGGGGAGGGCTGGGAGAAATATACATCACTAGGGAAGCAGCAGGGCATAGACGTCACTGGGGGTACATACATCACTGGGTGGCACAGACTTCACTGGGGGTATATACACATTACTGGGTTGCACAGACATAGCTGGGGGGCAAAAACATTGCTGGGGTTATATACATAGCCGGAGGCAAACAGCCCTGGGGGATGCCGGAGGGACACAGACAGCCCTGGGGGCACAGATAATAATGGGAGAGGCTGGAGGCACAGACAAGCCAGGGGGACGCTGGGGGCACAGATGGCACAGAGAAGGATGGGAGAGGCTGAAGGCACAGACAGACCTGGGAGAGGCTTGGGGCACAGAGATCACTGGGGAGACTGGGGTGGGGCACAGATCACTGGGGAGACTGGGGTGGGGCACAGATCACTGGGGAGACTGGGGTGGGGCACAGATCACTGGGGAGACTGGGGTGGGCACAGATCACTGGGGATACTGGGGTGGGGCACAGATCACTGGGGAGACTGGGGTGGGGCACAGATCACTGGGGAGACTGGGGTGGGGCACAGATCACTGGGGAGACTGGGGGGAGGCACAGATCACTGGGGAGACTGGGGGGAGGCACAGAACACTGGGGGGCACAGATCACTGGGGGGGGCACAGATCACTGGGGAGCACAGATCACTGGGGGGGCACAGATCACTGGGGAGCACAGATCACTGGGGGGGCACAGATCACTGGGGAGCACAGATCACTGGGGGGGGCACAGATCACTGGGGAGAAAGAGGGGCATAGAGCGCTGGGGGCACAGGCAGACCCGGATGAGCTTGGAGGCAGTTAGAGAACTGGGGGAGGCTGGAATCACTGAGCGCTGGAGGTGGCTGCGTGCACGGAGAGCTCTGCCGCCGGGCACAGAGAGGAGCAGCCGCCGCCGGGCACAGAGAGGAGCAGCCGCCGCCGGGCACAGGGAGCCGCCGGGCACAGAGAGGAGCAGCCGCCGGGCACAGGTAGCCGCCGGGCACGGAGCCACCGGGCACAGGGAGCCGCCGCCGCAACCGCCGGGCACAGGGAGCCGCCATCACAACCGCCGGGCACAGGGAGCCGCCGCAGCAACCACCGGGCACAGGGAGCTGCAACCGGGCACAGGGAGCTGCCGCTGCAACCGCCGGGCACAGGGAGCTGCAACCGGGCACAGAGAGCCGCCAATGCAACCGCCGGGCACAGGGAGCTGCAACTGCCGGGTACAGGGAGCCGCCGCCGTAACCGCCGGGCACAGGGAGCCACAACCGGGCACAGGGAGCCGCCAATGCAACCGCCGGGCACAGGGAGCTGCAACTGCCGGGCACAGGGAGCCGCCGCCGCAACCGCCGGGCACAGGGAGCCACCGCCACAACCGCCGGGCACAGGGAGCCGCCGCAACCGCCGGGCACAGGGAGCCGCCACCAGGCACAGGGAGCCGCCGCCTCAACCGCCGGGAACAGGGAGCTGCCGCCGCCGCAACCGCCGGGCACAGGGAGCTGCTGCCTCAACCGCCGGGCACAGGGAGCCACCGCCGCTGGGCACAGAGCGCTGCCCGGCACAGTAAGACCTGGGGGATGATTGGCAGTCAATCCTCTCCTTTTGATTTTAGCGCACCTCACGCCGACCCCACCTACAAAGTACGTCCTCACGTAGGCAGTGCCAGCGTGGGGACATAGTCTTTCAGGTATAGGAAATGCAGTGTTCAGCATTGAACGCGCTGTGTGGGATTTTAAAGGGCCAGCAGCCAGCAAGATGCGGCTGCCGCCCCAGCACTGCAGTCCCCGGGAATCAGCCCGGGGGCCGCACAAAAAGTCGTCGTGGGCCGCATACGGCCCGCGGGCCGGAGGTTCCCCACCCCTGCTTTAGGGGAACCAAACAGAATTCTGGTGGTTTGAGGGGTTGAATAATAAATGACCCTCTGAATCAACTTTTCACAATTTAAAAAAAAAAAAAAAAAATAAGAAATAACATTCTTTTTTGCTGCAGTGCATTTCACACTTCCAGGCTGATCTACAGTCCAAATGTCACAATGCCAAGTTAATTCCGAATGTGTAAACCTGCTAAATCTGCAGGGGGTTGAATACTACTTGTAGGCACTGTATATTCTGAGGGGAATCCCAAATCAAATGACCAAATCCGATTTATTACAAATTATCACTCAGAATTTGAGGCAATGCGAGAGTGTCTTCAAAGATCATGGCCAATCCTTAAATCGGATCCTGTTTTAGCCAAAATCCTCCTCAATAGACCAAATATCATGGTACAATATTCAAAAAATCTTTGTGACTACTTAGTCCTTAGTTTTTACCGTGCCCCCGCTGATCAAACCATTTGGGAGCAATTGCACCTGCTCCAATGGGTGGATGTGTGCCATGTGGTAGGTGTGTAGCTTGCCTCAATATATTGCACAGTAATTCCTTCTCTGACTCTTCGGGGAAAGAAACATGTACTATTAAAAAAAGAATTACATGCAATTCCAGAGCCGTAATTTAGTATGCCACTTGCCCATGTCCCCTTGTGTTTATTGGCCTCACTATGCGCCAATTCAAAGTGCGTGTGAGAGTGCACGTACTAGGCATTGAGGCTGCCGCCTCCCACACGGACACATCCACCCTAAAGAGCATTCAACGTCACTTTAATTTGTGCCATCAATCCATGGCAAGTGGCTTTAAAGTAAAGGGTATTAATCTTCTTGATATTGACATGCGTGGTGATGCCATCAGTAAGCGTTTAGTACAGCTTGAGGCCAGGTAGATTTGGTTCCTTAACATAATTCATCCATATGGTCTTAATGAGAATATTAGGTATGTGTCGTTTTTGTAATTTTAGGGTAATGTTGTCAAAAGCATCCCTGAAACGCGCGTTAGGACCAACACCACACTGCTGAGTGATCCAGCCTGTGTTATCCTGCTGCAGCCCCAGGTACAATGTTAGACTTTCTTGGGTTTCAATTTGACCTTTCACTGTCACCAATGATTTAATTAACGACTTTCCATTGTCGCCAATGACAAATGTATTTATTTCAGACTGACACATGGGGATTGCGGCCCATAGACCCTATGACATCATATTGCGGCATAGTTTGATGTTTAGATATGAGCCGGAGGAGCCCCTCTCTTGCCCGCAGGCGCTGGCCCTGGGAAACTGGTGCCTTGGCGGTGGCGGTGTCTCCCCTTCACGGTCGGACTGTTGCCTTCAATCGGGACTTTGCTGCTGGGAGACCCGGAGGTCCCCTTCACTGACGGATTTGGCAAATTATGGCGACTCCTAGCCTTGCCGGGATCCGAAAGGCCCCTGCCAATGGTGCTGGCTTCTCTTCGTATACTGCTCGCGTATTTTATAAAATATCTCAAAAATAATAGTGCTATTGGAATTGGAATTTTGTTTGCCATTTTCCAGTACACAATATGGTAAAACTCAAGGTTTCATTTAAAAGTACAGCTCGTTCCGCTAAAAACGAGCCCCCACATGACCATATTGACAGAAAAATAAAAACGGAAAGCGTAAAATCGGCCAGTCGTGAAAGGGTTAAAAATTATGAGTGAGGGCCCACGATTCCTTTATTTTACTTGACTGAAATGGAAAAATACTTCTTTTTTGAAAGAATGAAAGAAGGAACATGTCAGTGCTGTCAGCATTTTTGCAGTATTTTTTCACCATTGTAGGCAATGAGAGTACGAAAATACAGCAAAAACACTATATGTGCACGTAGCCTAAGGGGTGGAGGAGGCCGCTTTATCTCTTTAGTTAAATTTGCCTTATTCATAAGTCATTACACGGGAAAGATTGTTTCCTAACATTTTTTTCTTGTTAAAGCCATGTTATTTTTGTTTGTTTTTCTGTCAGTCGAATAAAGTGGCGTAATACTATGAAAACATTGCTCCCAGCAGCGACATTGGAGTCAGAGATGCGTCCAGGCGTCTTCACCTTGCATTCCCTTTCAGTGGTATTTTCATACGTCAGTGATTTTCAGGTCCTACCAGACCTCCCGGAAGGGTCTGCTGGTAAAATGCTACAGTTTCCCATTGACTTCCATTATGTTTATGACTCGAGACTGGCACCCAAGCATTAGAAATTGCTTGACTCGAGAACTGAGTGTGTAAACACGGGGGTCATTGGGTGTTCTTGTGCGCCGGCCCGGCCGCCTTTAGAAAGACCGCATGGACCAGGGCTCATCCCAATTGAACACTCAAACTTCTTACCCGTGGGCAGAACACTACTCAGACAACACAGGGTGCGGGAACTACAACAATTAGACTTTATTAGATCCCCAACAGTTAAAGACATATACCACAAAACCATGGTAATCACACAATGTAATAGGTAACAGAGTCTGACCCTTCCGCTGGTTCTCCACGAATTAGAATATTTGGGCTTTCGGAGCTTCCAGGGCCACATACTCCAAACCAGCAGCACCCTGCTGTTGGAAGTCACTCACCGAGGACAGGATAGTTACAAGCGTAGGAAGCTTCACGAGCACAGCAGTCCGTAGCCAGGTAACTGAATTGTCCCAGCCTGGGTTTCTTCCAGCTGAATCCTAGAATTTTCTAACCGGCGCCAAAGTGCCTAGGCTGGGTAAAGGACTTCCAATTGGCACTGAAACCCCTAGACTGAAGCCGTGTAGCAAAAGAACACTCTGGTGACTCAACCTGTCCCTTTTTATATCTCCCAGGCACTCATCGTGGTCTTATAGGATTGGTGGAATAAGTCTGTGCTCTTATTGGGTGGCATTCCAATCTGCATAGTTAATTCTCCTCTGAGTGAGGTAGACAGAGAGGCTGAAGGAAATTACCTGAAATTAGCAATATATATTCTTAGACAATGGACGGCACTGATGAGTCCGGCAGAAAACAATGACTTAACAAACACGAGTTAACACACCAAAAGGACCCATTTCTGGCCAAATTAAGAACATTAACTCCTGACAGACATTGAACCGGGCTGTGTCTTCACACTGAGCACTCGAGCATTTTGTTCTTTGGTTTGTAGATAGATAAGACTTATTTCACATAATCATATTGGATGGTTATTTTTCATATCGGTTTTCTGTGAGTCAATATCTCTATAATATTAAATCCTGAGCTCCCACTTCAAGCCTAAAGGGGACTTTACACGCTACGATATCGTTAATGTTTGATCATCGGGGTCACATTGTTAGTGACGCACATCTGGCATCATTAACGATATCGCAGCGTGTGATACTTACCAGCGACCTTAGGCGACCTCAAAAATGGTGAAAATCGTTCACCCTGGAGAGGTCGTCCCAAACTCAAAAATCGGTAAGGGTTGTTTAGAGTTGTGATTCATCGCTCATGCGGCAGCACACATCGCTATGTGTGACACAGCATGAGCGAGGAACGTCTCCTTACCTGCCGCCGGCCGGCGTTTACATCACGCTCAGCTCCGCCCCTCCGCTTTGATTGGCCGGCCGCTGTGTGACACCTCCGGCGGTCACAAGGCGCACCTCTACCCAACGGCAGAGCGGTAAGATCCTGTTCATGACACCAAGTTGTCGCGGGCGGAGGAGGGGACGCTGCGCTCTCCCACTGCTCGGGTCCGGCTGCCGCTGCTGCTGCGGCCTGCTGCTGCTCGGTGGCTCGAGCGATGGGCCGGATCCCGGGGACTCGAGCGGCGCTCCTTGCCCGTGAGTGAAAGGGGTTTGGTTGTTGGGATAGTTTATTGTCCGTGACGCCACCCACGGTCGTGGTGATTGTAGGGACACCACCGCTGCTCTGTATGGGAATCCCGGGAGCGGTGACAGGGAGCAGCAAAGTTGTTAGTTCTCCCCTCCGTGGGTAGTGGGTTGGTTGTCCCGGGGCCCAGTGATGGGGTTGGGATGTTGGACAGGCGGGTTATGGGGCCTGTGGAGGTGCAGGGACGCAGGGGCAGCGCTGTGCCGCACGGCACGGAGGTACTCACTCAGCCCAAGGATGATGACACAGTTCTCGGTAAACAAACGGCTGGTTGGACGGGTCCCTCGGACGGTTACGGTGCTGATGTTCCCTTCAGTTAGCGGTGACGGTCACTTCCTTGCACCTAAGTACGGTTCCTTGGTAGCGATGGATTCCCACCGGTAACCCGCTCCCCAGCTTGGATATGAGCTCTCTCTTGCCCGCAGGCGCTGGCCCTGGGAAACTGGTGCCTTGGCGGTGGCGGTGTCTCCCCTTCACGGTCGGACTGTTGCCTTCAATCGGGACTTTGCTGCTGGGAGACCCGGAGGTCCCCTTCACTGACGGATTTGGCAAATTATGGCGACTCCTAGCCTTGCCGGGATCCGAAAGGCCCCTGCCAATGGTGCTGGCTTCTCTTCGTATACCGCTCCGGTACCGCCGGGCCACCACCTGTCCACGGTCCTTTCGGCAACCTCCAAGTAGCCTCTCCTGCAGACGGTCACCGCCGTCTGCCAACCTTGCTGTCTCAGTCCGGGGCACACACCCGGACTAACTTCAGGCTTTTCAACTGTCACTTTCTCTGTCACTACTCTCACTGTCCTCCTTCTCCTTCCTCTCACTTTGAACTCTCTACTGAATCTTCCTAAACTCATCTGCCTGGTTTTCCCGCCTCCAGGGCTGTGTACTCCTCGGTGGGCGGAGCCAACCGCCTGGCCCACCCCCTGGTGTGGACATCAGCCCCTGGAGGAAGGCAACAAGGATTTGTGTTCTGACCTTGGTGTTCCTGCAGGGAATGTGGGGTGTGGTGGTGTTGTGACCTGTGAGCCCTGGCTTGCCCAGGGCGTCACACCCCCGCTGATCAAACCATTTGGGAGCAATTGCACCTGCTCCAATGGGTGGATGTGTGCCATGTGGTAGGTGTGTAGCTTGCCTCAATATGTTGCACAGTAATTCCTTCTCTGACTCTTCGGGGAAAGAAACATGTACTATTAAAAAAAGAATTACGTGCAATTCCAGAGCCGTAATTTAGTATGCCACTTGCCCATGTCCCCTTGTGTTTGTTGGCCTCACTATGCACCAATTCAAAGTGCGTGTGAGAGTGCACGTACTAGGCATTGATACAGCAGCCTCCCACACGTACACATCCACCCTAAAGAGCATTCAACGTCACTTTAATTTGTGCCATCAATCCAAGGCAAGTGGCTTTAAAGTAAAAGGTATTGATCTTCTTGATATTGACATGCGTGGTGATGCCATCAGTAAACGTTTAGCACAGCTTGAGGCCAGGTAGATTTGGTTCCTTAACACAATCCATCCATATGGTCTTAATGAGAATATTACCTATGTGTCGTTTTTGTAGTTTTAGGGTAATGTTGTCAAAAGCATCCCCGAAACGCGCGTTGGGACCAACACCACACTGCTGAGTGATACAGCCTGTGTTATCCTGCTGCACCCCCAGGTACAATGTTAGACTTTCTTGGGTTTCAATTTGACCCTTCACTGTCACCAATGATTTAATTCACGACTTTCCATTGTCGTCAATGCAAAAGTATTTATTTTAGACTCACACATGGGGATTGCGGCCCATAGACCCTATGACATCATATTGTGGCATAGTTTGATGTTTGTGCTTTGTCCCATGCATTTCCACAGGATGTTTAATATGGTTCAGATGCCTATTGTATCTGCATTTTAGTAACTGCATCATGTATGATTATAAATGTATCTATGTGTAAATTTTCTGGGCTATGTGCAACATGATGCCATTTTTTGTGCTGTTTTTTGATAGCTGGCACTTATATTTTGAGATATCCTCTTGTTGTTATGGGTGTGGGCCTCAAAGTATTGTCAGATGAGTGAGGGCTGGCTGCTGGCCATCTATAAATTATAAGTGAGGGCCGGCTGCTGGTCCTCTAAAAGCTGAGTGAGGGTCACCTGCTGGCCCTCCAAAATTATGAGTGATGGCCAGCTGCTGGCACTCTAAAAATTGATTGAGATCCACCTGCTGGTCCTCCAAAAATTATGAGTGCCAGCTGACCTTGTAAAAATTATGTTTGTTGGCTGGCAGCTAACCCCTTAACCCCTTAACGACTACCGGTCATAGTGTTACTGCTTGCGGTCTGCTGCAAGCAGCTTGCAGCGATCGGCGCACATATCACCTGATTTTTACAACTGACATGTGTGCCTGCCAAGCACGAGCGGAATCGTTATCCGTCCGTGCCTTTTAACCCCTTAAATGGCACTGTGAAGTAGTGACAGCGCCATTATAATCATGACATTTACTCCATTTACTCACCGTGAAAAAAGAGTTTTAAAAAATTAAAAAAAAAATTAAAAAACCTAAAAATTCAAATCACCCCTTTTGCACCATTGAAAATTAAATGGTTAAAAAAATAAAAAATATACACACATTTGGTATCACCGCATTCAGAAATGCCCGATCTATCAAAATATAAAATCAATTAATCTGATCGGTAAACGACGTAGAGGCAAAAAAAATCCAAACCCTAAAATTACATTTTTTAGGTTGCCAGAAATTTTGCGCTAGATGCAATAACAGGCGATCAAAATATAGCATGTGTGCAAAAATGGTACTGTTAAAATTGTGAGCCTGAGACGCAAAAAATAAGCTATCACTGAGCCATAGATCCCAAAAAATGAGAACGCTACAGGTCACAGAATATGGTGTAAAACATACGCCACTTTTTCGGACAAACTTCTGATTTTATTTTAACCCCTTAGATAAAAGTAAACCTATTCATGTTTAGTATCTACGAACTCGCACCGACCTGAGGCATCACAGCAACACATTAGTTTTACCATACAGTGAACACAGTGAATAAAATATCTCAAAAACAATAGTGCTATTGGAATTGGAATTTTGTTTGCCATTTTCCAGTACACAATATGGTAAAACTCAAGGTTTCATTTAAAAGTACAGCTCGTTCCGCTAAAAACGAGCCCCCACATGACCATATTGACAGAAAAATAAAAACGGAAAGCGTAAAATCGGCCAGTCGTGAAAGGGTTAAAAATTATGAGTGAGGGCCCACGATTCCTTTATTTTACTTGACTGAAATGGAAAAATACTTCTTTTTTGAAAGAATGAAAGAAGGAACATGTCAGTGCTGTCAGCATTTTTGCAGTATATTTTCACCATTGTAGGCAATGAGAGTACGAAAATACAGCAAAAACACTACATGTGCACATAGCCTAAGGGGTGGAGGAGGCCGCTTTATCTCTTTAGTTAAATTTGCCTTATTCATAAGTCATTACACGGGAAAGATTGTTTCCTAACATTTTTTTCTTGTTAAAACCATGTTATTTTTGTTTGTTTTTCTGTCAGTCGAATAAAGTGGCGTAATACTATGAAAACATTGCTCCCAGCAGCAGCGACATTGGAGTCAGAGATGCGTCCAGGCGTCTTCACCTTGCATTCCCTTTCAGTGGTATTTTCATACGTCAGTGATTTTCAGGTCCTACCAGACCTCCCGGAAGGGTCTGCCGGAAAAATGCTACAGTTTCCCATTGACTTCCATTATGTTTATGACTCGAGACTGGCACCCAAGCATTAGAAATTGCTTGACTCGAGAACTGAGTGTGTAAACACGGGGGTCATTGGGTGTTCTTGTGCGCCGGCCCGGCCGCCTTTAGAAAGACCGCATGGACCAGGGCTCATCCCAATTGAACACTCAAACTTCTTACCCGTGGGCAGAACACTACTCAGACAACACAGGGTGCGGGAACTACAACAATTAGACTTTATTAGATCCCCAACAGTTAAAGACATATACCACAAAACCATGGCAATCACACAATGTAACAGGTAACAGAGTCTGACCCTTCCGCTGGTTCTCCAGGAATTAGAATATTTGGGCTTTCGGAGCTTCCAGGGCCATATACTCCAAACCAGCAGCACCCTGTTGTTGGAAGTCACCCACCGAGGACAGGATAGTTACAAGCGTAGGAAGCTTCACGAGCACAGCAGTCCGTAGCCAGGTAACTGAATTGTCCCAGCCTGGGTTTCTTCTAGCTGAATCCTAGAATTTTCTAACCGGCGCCAAAGTGCCTAGGCTGGGTAAAGGACTTCCAATTGGCACTGAAACCCCTAGACTGAAGCCGTGTAGCAAAAGAACACTCTGGTGACTCAACCTGTCCCTTTTTATATCTCCCAGGCACTCATCGTGGTCTTATAGGATTGGTGGAATAAGTCTGTGCTCTTATTGGGTGGCATTCCAATCTGCATAGTTAATTCTCCTCTGAGTGAGGTAGACAGAGAGGCTGAAGGAAATTACCTGAAATTAGCAATATATATTCTTAGGGGTGCTTCACACACAGCGAGCTCGCTGCCGAGATCGCTGCTGAGTCACGGTTTTTGTGACGCAGCAGTGACCTCATTAGCGATCTCGCTGTGTGTGACACTGAGCAGCGATCTGGCCCCTGCTGCGAGATCGCTGCTCGTTACACACAGCCCTGGTTCGTTTTCTTCAAAGCCGCTCTCCTGCTGTGACACACAGATCGCTGTGTGTGACAGCAAGAGAGCGACAAATGAAGCGAGCAGGGAGCAGGAGCCGGCGTCTGACAGCTGAGGTAAGCTGTATCCAAGATAAACATCGGGTAACCAAGGTGGTTACCCGATATTTACCTTAGTTACCAGCATCTGCAGCTCTCACGCTGCCTGTGCTGCCGGCTCCGGCTCTCTGCACATGTAGCTGCTGTACACATCGGGTTAATTAACCCGATGTGTACAGCAGCTAGGAGAGCAAGGAGCCAGCGCTAAGCAGTGTGCGCGGCTCCCTGCTCTCTGCACATGTAGCTGCATTACACATCGGGTTAATTAACCCGATGTGTACTGTAGCTATGGTAGGAGAGCAAGGAGCCAGCGCTCAGTGTGCGCGGCTCCCTGCTCCCTGCACACACAGCTGTGCGCTGGTAACTAATGTAAACATCGGGTAACCATACCCGATGTTTACCACCAGTCTCCGCAGCTTCCAGACGGCAGCTCCGTGCAAGCGCAGCGTCGCTTGCACGTCGCTGCTGGCTGGGGGCTGTTCACTGGTCGCTGGTGAGATCTGCCTGTTTGACAGCTCACCAGCGACCATGTAGCGATGCAGCAGCGATCCTGACCAGGTCAGATCGCTGGTCGGATCGCTGCTGCATCGCTAAGTGTGAAGGTACCCTTAGACAATGGACGGCACTGATGAGTCTGGCAGAAAACAATGACTTAACAAACACGAGTTAACACACCAAAAGGACCCATTTCTGGCCAAATTAAGAACATTAACTCCTGACAGACATTGAACCGGGCTGTGTCTTCACACTGAGCACTCGAGCATTTTGTTCTTTGGTTTGTAGATAGATAAGACTTATTTCACATAATCATATTGGATGGTTATTTTTCATATCGGTTTTCTGTGAGTCAATATCTCTATAATATTAAAGCCTGAGCTCCCACTTCAAGCCTAAAGGGGGCTTTACACGCTACGATATCGTTAATGTTTGATCATCGGGGTCACATTGTTAGTGACGCACATCCGGCATCATTAACGATATCGCAGCGTGTGATACTTACCAGCGACCTTAGGCGACCTCAAAAATGGTGAAAATCGTTCACCATGGAGAGGTCGTCCCAAACTCAAAAATCGGTAAGGGTTGTTTAGAGTTGTGATTCATCGCTATGTGTGACACCGCATGAGCGAGGAACGTCTCCTTACCTGCCGCCGGCCCCAATGTGGAAGGAAGAGGTGGGCGGGATGTTTACATCACGCTCAGCTCCGCCCTACCGCTTTGATTGGCCGGCCGCTGTGTGACGTTGCGGTGACGTCGCTGTGATGCCGAATGTCCCTCCTCCTTGAAGGAGGGATTGTTCGGCAGTCACAGCGTCGACGACGACCAGGTAAGTATGTGTGACGCTGCCGTAGCGATAATGTTCGCTATGGCAGCGATCACAAACAATCGCATGCGCGACGTGGGCGGGTACTTACACGCTCGCTATCGCTACAAATTGCTAGCGATATCGCTACCGTGTAAAGCCCCCTTTAGGTATTTAAAGGCTGATTAGACTATATGGATGACCATGTACATAAGAGCGTCATGAAGTCGGATGTTTTTAGACTAAGCCATGAGGAATTCAAAAAAGATGTTACTAAATGGAAAAGATCAATTTAAGATCCAAAAAAAAAACAGTCAAAGCCTCCCATTAATTGTTTCCCTGGAGGAAGTAGATGATCAACTGGAAAAAAAAAAAACTTTTTCCATTTGCCGACTGTGGCATTATTTTCCAAATTTGAATCTATACTTATGTCTGCCACTCACATCTGCTTAACCCAAAGAACAGGACAGGAGTGTTTACAGAAGTCACGCCACACATCCGATCCTAGTTACCCAACAATAGGATGCCAGCTAAGAAATGCTGTCTCCATGCAGGATGGCATTAGCCAGGCCCAGGGCACGGTAAGCAAACAGCCCTCATACAAGAGCAAACAACAGTGGCTGAGCAAACAGTCCCGTGAACCACCCAGGCTAGAAGGTTGTCACTTCTGATCATTTTCAGACCGACAACCCCTCTGCTGTGACACTGACTTTTGCCTTTTTTCCGGACGCTCCATATATCTAAGCCTAAGTTACTTTAAGTTAAGACTATTGTTACATTTAAATAGGAGATAAAAAGTGACCAGTTTTTACACATATTTTATTCCCATTACTCCCCTGAGTATTCTGATGTTTGTTTTTTGAATGTCCGCCATATGGATCCAGAGATATAGGCCTTTTTATTTATTGCTACATTTATGGTATTTACTAAGGAGGCGTGGCTTTCAGTGTAATAACGCAGAGGAGCCTAGAGACACGCCCCCGAAGAACCCACTTGGAAAATACCATAAAAATTAGCATGAAATTTAAAAGGATCCATGGATTTCAAAGAAACAAATCACTGAATTCAACGGGGAATAATAGGAAGAACTAATCACCTGGTAACAGGTCTTCTTAAAACGCCTGGATAATATCATCTTGTCAGTTTTTAAAGTATCCTCTAATTTTATTTGCCTTGGTATCAGCTGCCTGGCACTGGTTGGTCTTCCTCTTCGTTGGTAAACTACAGAGCTTATTATAATCTGGAAATATCCAAATCTTACTAAACAGTTTAATATGATGACTAGACGGTTATGTCGATAAGATACACGTATAGCCTATCCATAGGGGGATGAGGACCCCTATTTAGCTATAGGAGTTGGCTGTCTGTAACAAGAAGGACAAAGGAAAAAAAGAGGCAACAAGAAAGTATTGGACAAGGGAAAAAGACTTCCAGCCATGAGAAAGACCGTACCACGATTGGAAAAGACATGCAATAGGGTAAAACTTCACGCTTACGGTGTTTCTTCAGTAAAAATAGCCTCGCAACCAAACAGTACAAAAAAGAAACACACCATAGAGGAAGGAGAAAACGACGCGTTTTGGTTGTGCCTTATTCATGGTTTCCATCGATGTAGAGAAATTGATATGCCTTATGTCGCGGGCGGAGGGGACGCGCTCGCCATGCTCGGGTCCAGGGCTTCTGCTGCTGCTCGGTGGCTCGAGCGGTGGGCCGGACCCAGGGACTCGAGCCGCGCTCCTCACCCGTGAGTGAAAAGGGGTAGTTTGTTTAGGGAGATTGTTCGTGACGCCACCCACGGGACGTGGTGATGATGGCACCACCGCTGCTGATAACGGGGATCTCGGGAGAGATGGTAGGGTGCAGCTGAGCTGTTGTCCCCTCCGTGGGTAGGGGGGTTGGTGATCCTGGGGCCCGGTGGTAGTAACGGGGAGGCCGGATGGCTGGGGTGCAGGGTGCAGGGGCAGCCCGGTGCCGGATGGCTCTGGTGTACTCACTCAGATAAACAATGACAGAGTCTCTGGTAAACCAAACGGCTGGATGGACGGGTCCCGCAGCCGGCTGCAGTGTTGTTGTTGTTGTGCTCTCCCCGGACGGCTGATGGTGGCTGTCTTACCCTGCACCTTGTAGAAAGTTCTTGACTCCTGTGGTTGCCCACCGGTAGTCCACTCCCCGGCATATAGGTGCCGTAGGAGCCCGAGTTGCCCGCAGACGCTGGCCCTTGCATCTCTTGCCTGTGTCGGTGGCTGTATATCCTCTCTGGGTGGACGGTTGCCTTCAATCGGGACTTGGTAGTTGGGAAACTCCTAGGGTTCCTGTCACATTCAGATTTGACTATTGACAGCGGCTCCAAGCCTGGTCGGGCTCCGATGGTCCTACCTGTGTGCTTAGCTTCACTCCGTTCCCCGGTCCGGTACCGGCGGGCCGTCGCCCGACCCCAGTCCTTACGGCTCTGTGGAGTTCCACTAACTCCTGCAGACGGCCACCACCATCTGCCAACCTTGCTGTTAGTGTCCGGGCTCCAACCCAGACACCCAAGTGTTCACTCCTCTCGCTTTCACCTCCTGAACTGAACTGTCACTTTTCCCGCCTCCAGGCCTGTGAACTCCTCGGTGGGTGGGGCCAACTGCCTGGCTCCGCCCCACCTGGTGTGGACATCAGGCCCTGGAGGGAGGCAACAAGGGTTTTGTGTTTGGCTGCTGTAACTGCCTAGGGTGGGGGTGTGTGTGTGTTGGTATTGTGGCGCCCTGGACAAGCCAGGACGTCACAGGTACTACAACAACACACCCCACACTCCGGTTAGGCACATCAGTCACACACATAAATCCTTGTTGCCTCCCTCCAGGGGCTGATGTTCACACCAGGTGGGGTGGAGCCAGGCGGTTTGCCCCATCCACCGAGGAGTTCACAGTCCTGGAGGCGGGAAAAGAGAGCAGAACAGTTTTGAGACTTGAGGAAGTGGTAGTGGAGCAGACTAGCCGTGTCCGGGTACGTGGCCCGGGCACAGAAACAGCAAGGTTGGCAGACGGTGGTGACCGTCTGCAGGCGAGGCCGATTGACGCACAACCGTAAGGACCGGGGACAGGCGGTGGCCCGCCGGTACCTGACCGGGGAGTGAAGAGAAGCCAGCACCACTCGGCAGGGCCTACGGACCCCGACCAGGCTTGGAGTCGCCGTTAAACCGGTCAAATCCGTCAGCGATGGGAACCTCCGGGGTTTCCCAGCAGCAAAGACCCGACTGAAGGCAACCGCTCAACCGTGAAGGGAAATACAGCTACCGCCACAGCTAGAGTTCCTAGGGCCAGAGCCTGCGGGCAAAAAGGGGCTCCTCTGGCGAATACACCGCTGGGGAGCGGGTTACCGGTGGGAAGCAATCGGAGCTGACAACACAACACAGGTGCAGGGAGAGACAGTCACCGCCAACCTACCGGGAGTGACCATCGCAGCCGGCTGCGGGACCCGTCCATCCAGCCGTTTGTTTTACCAGAGACTCCGTCTACATCATTGGCTGAGTGAGTACCATCATGCCGTCTGGCACCGCGCTGCCCTCCCGCGACCCTGCACCTCACCAAACCCCGCCATCCACCTTCCAGTCACCATCACCGGGCCCCGGGACCACCAAATCCCCCTACCCATGGAGGGGAGAGAAAAACATCTCAGCTGCTCCCTGTCATCGCTCCCGGGATCCCCGTCCAGAGCAGCGGTGATGTCCCAACCTCACCACAACCGTGGGTGGCGTCACGGACAACATCCCCAAATCATCCCCTTTTCACTCAAGGGCGAGGAGCACCGCTCGAGTCCCCGGATCCGGCCCACCGCTCGAGCCACCGAGCAGCAGTAACAGCAGCGCCGGACCCGAGCGTGGTGAGCGCAGCGTCCCCTCCCTGCCCGCGACAGTATGTATGTGACTACCTGGCTAGTCCAGGGCGTCACACTTATACAGAACTGGAATCCATTCTTTCTGATAAGTGGCTTTTCCAGGTCAGGAGATAGATGGATCAATTGTAGAATGAGTTTCAGGTGGAGTTGAATAGGTTGACAGGAGAGAACAAATGTGAATCTCAATTAAAGAATTAATCAATTAGTCCCTTTTGACATAACAGTATATTCTAGTACAGACTTGTACCAACATTAAGCCATAATATGTCAAAAGTAATCATCAAATGAAGGAAAAGGAAAGTATCAGTGCAAAACACCTCTGCCCCACCAATAGGTAGCCTATTTACGCACATTTTTAGCAGTCAATATATTCTCATCAGAATCTGCTTTCTCTGCCTGCTGATTGGCCTGCTATATAAACATACAATCACTGGTGAGGAACATTAAATGCGATTGGTCATCCAGTCTAATGGCTCCACCCAGTGGACTCTTTAAGAGTGAGAGACGCCCCAAAGCCGGCCTTCACGATATGTCAGCTGAATAGTTCTATCAGCAGACGGCTATCTCTCCTGACTCCACCATACACGTGAGAATAGGTAGAGCATATCTCCCCTGAAAACAAAAAGATCACCATTGATATTGCAATGGCCAGAATCTCCTGTCCACCTGAAAGAAGTTGCCGGCCCCGAGTCACATGAGCCCGCTCCCCTTTGCCAAGGGGATTCTGTGTGTGAATTTGACTTCGGGTGGGGTGCATGACACTAACTGTTTTTTTTTTTCAGGCTATCACCTCGCCAGCAGTAGTCGTAAACAGTCAGTAACACACACAACGTCAGAGTTCGCTTAGCCAACCGGAAATGTTCACTTTTATTTTTCACACTGTTATGACAGACATGGCCTTCCTTTGTCTCCTTTCTCTAAGTGTGGGGTACTGCTCCTCGACCTGTCTCCCTCCGCTATCTTGGATCTCTTCCTCAAAATTCGGGGTCTGTATCTCCCACTCCCTAACTCCTCTCACCTTCATTTTATTCTGAGCCTCAGTGGCTCGCTAGCTGGATGACTCTCTAAGCCCATTGAGGGTGAGCCGTAGGCTCCAAACCTTTTAAGGTTACTTCACAGTTCCCTGACTGACCCTAACACCTGTTATCCATAATCTTGGATTTCTTCCTCTAGATTCGGTGTCTGTGTCTCCTTCCCCCTGACGCCTCTCATCTTCTTCTTATTCTTCCCAGCAGTGGCTCTTTAGCCGGATGACTCTCTAAGCCCGTCAGGGGTGAACTGTAGGATCCAGACCTCTTGAGGTTACCTTAGGGTTCCCTAACTGACCGAAGCTTTGAGGCCACATCTTCTCACACTTGAACTGTATTCTACACTGGCTCGTCTTGAGAACTCCCAACTGTCCTCTTTACTACATCTGACACTTAACCTTTAACCCCATTTCTTCCATCCTACCACTATCTCAGCCCAACCACTGGCTCCTCTCAAGACCTCCCACATCTGTCACTTCTCCTTTAACCCTTATGTCTTCCATCATACTGCTTTTGCAGCCCAACCACCAAGTGGCATCTTTGATGAAGGTCCTGCTCTAGTGTACCTTGAACCTGCACCAGCTTGCAGCATAAAATATTAACACATACATTTGGTATGTCACATAAAACACATGGCATAAACAATACAGGGGCAAGTCCCCTCTATACACCAACATCACTGGCCTTTTATCTAATGTGTCAGAAGCCTTAAGCCCGCTTTACATGTGTCGCCCTGGGCAAGCCAGGGGACACAGATAACAACACCACTACACCCCACACTCCAGGTAGGCACACCTGCTAACCAGAAATCCTTGTTGCCTCCCTCCAGGAGTCTGTGATGCACACCAGGGGGTGGGCCAGGCGGTTGGCTCCGCCCACCAAGGAGCTCACAACTCTGGAGGCAGGAAGTAACCAGGCAGATTAGCCCAGGCAGGGCTTGAGTAAAGAAGCAGATTAGCTCAGGAGGAGCTTGAGTGAACAGCAGAGTAGCCCAGGCAGGGGCTAGAGGAAACAACCAGAAGTGAAAGTGAAGGAAAGGAAAGTGGAAAAGGAGGAAAGCAAGAAGTGGTGACAGAGCAGAGAGAAGGAGAAGCCTGAGAGCCCAGCTGTGTGTAGGGCTAGAACAGCAAGGTCAGCGACGGCGGTGACTGTCCGGAGGGGGACCGTTTGGAAGTTCCTGGAAGGACCCCGTTGGCTGTGTGCCCGGTGGTCTGGAGCAGTGTTCCGAAGGACAGTCAGCACCAGGGCAGGGGCCTCTCGGACCCCGGCAAGGCTAGGAGTCGCCCAATTTGCCGAATCCGTCAGTGAAGGGGACGCAGATCCCCCAGCAACAAAGTCCCGATTGACGGCAACAGCCCGACCATTACCGGGGAGACACCGCCACCGCCAAGGCACCAGTTTCCCCAGGGCCAGCGCCTGCGGGCAAAGTGTAGAGCTCCTCCGGCCCAGATTGCAGTCGGGGAGCGGGTAACCGGAGGGAATCCACCGCTACCATCAGTCAAACAGGTGCAAGGAAGAGAGACGTCACCGTCACCTACCGGGAGTGCAGGTGCAACCGTCTGTGGGACCGTCCTACCAGCCGTTGGTTTACCGTACAAACTGTGTCCGTGTCTCAGGCTGAGTGAGTACCACAGTGCCGCAAGGCATAGCGCTGCCCCCGCGCCCCTGCGCCCTCCAGGCCCTACACTTCACATCTCTTCACCGGGCCCCGGGATCACCAACCCCTACCCACGGAGGGGCAACACAACACCTGGCTGCTCCTATCACCATCCCCGGGACCCCCACACTGAGCAGCGGTGGTGCCATCACCACAACCGTGGGTGGCGTCACAAACTATAATCCCAACAAACACCCCCCCTTTCACTCACGGGCGAGGAGCGTCGCTCGAGACACCCCGGGATCCGGCCCGCAGCTCGAGCCACCAGGAGCAACTGCCGGACCCGAGCAGAAGGGGTGAGCGCGGTGTGCTGACACCCTCCTCCCCGCCAACGACATACACGCTACAATATACCTTACAATGTGTCGGCGGGGGTCACGTCATAAGTGACGCACATCCGGCATCATAAGGTACATTGTAGTGTGTGACAGCTACGTGCGATTGCGATTGAACGTTAAAACGTTCATCGCATACACGTCGTTGAATCCTGACGAATTGCACGTCTTGTTGTTCAATGTTCCCGAGGTAGCACACATCGCAGTGTTTGACACCCCAGGAACATTGAACAGACCTTACCTGCGTCCTGCAGCTCCAGCTGGCAATGTGGAAGGACAGAGGTGGGCAGGATGTTTACGTCCCGCTCATCTCCGCCCCTCCGCTTCTATTGGCCGGCTGCCGCGTGACGTCGATGTGACGCCGAACGTCCGTCCCACTCCAGGAAGTGGACGTTCGCCGCCCACATTGAGGTCGTATGGACGGGTAAGGATGTGTAACGGGGGTTACTCGTATGTGCGGCACGTTCAACAAATTGAACGTGCCGCACATACGATGGGGGCGTTGCAAATCGCATTTGATATAGTATGTGAAATTGCAAATTCTAAAGCAGGCTTTAGTGTCCTGAGATACTCAGTGACATAAAACACTGACAAATGTTCATAAAGAACACTCATACCCTATAAAATTATCCCCAAATGCAAATCTTTAGACAGACAGAGACAGACGGATGGATGGATGGATAGATAGATAGATAGATAGATAGATAGATAGATAGATAGACTTTGTCTGTGAGATGAAGAACAATCAGATAAGTGTTTGTCAGTGACGGTTCCCCACCCCGCCATTGGGCACTGTATCTGCTGGTCCTGGGAATCAGGGGTCGGCGTTCCTCTGGATTCTTGTATACACACCCTTCTGTTTCCACTATTGTTCGGAGGAGTCAGTCATTCATTTGTCTTTGGTCGCACGGACCTGTTCTCACGACCCTGCAGTGAATATTACAGTTCTGTAAAAAATCTAATAAATTGTCCCAATCGTAAAATGATGGATAATTCCGAAACAAAGACAATTTCTTCCCCCTTCTCAACGTTAGACGAGTTCACTTCTGTTTGCCAGACATTAGAAAAAATTGAACCGTTTCATAAAGCTTTCAGTATTCACGAGGCTGTCACTGGGCCATAGGCTTGTAAGTCTTTACAAACTGTAAAAAACAATGCTTCAGCTTTACAACTCCCACAGCAGACATCACCCAGCTTTCCTAGACCCCTGAATGGCAAGTCTGCTTCAATAGAAATACTTTATTGATGCAGCCAATTTTCATTTTTGTACTTTTTTCTCCTTTTCTTTTTGCAAAAGTGTTGACTTTTTTTGTTTCTTTATTGACACATCCATATGAAAGCTTGTTTTTTGCCTAACCAATTGTAGTTTTGAATGGCACCATTCACTTTACATATAATGTACTGACAATAGGAAAAAAGATTGCAAATGTGAAGTAAAAAGCAATTACAGAGATACCAAACATATAGTTTTATTATTATTATTATTATTATTATTATTATTATTGTTGTGGTTATTGATAATGTTCTTATTATTTTATTAATATTAGTAGTAGTAGCAGTATTAGTAGTAGTATTATTATTAGTAGTAGCAGTAGTATTATTATTCTTATTGTTGTTGTTTTTATTATTATTGTGGTTGTTCTTATTATTCATGTTGTTGTTATTAATAATGTTCTTATTATTTTTTATTATTATTATTATTATTATTATTATTATTATTAGTAGTAGTAGTAGTAGTAGTAGTAGTAGTAGTAGTCGTAGTAGTAGCAGTCGTAGTATTATTATTAGTAGTATTAGTATTATTATTGTTGTTGTGGTTGTTTTTATTATTATTGTGGTTGTTCTTATTATTGTTGTTGTAGTTGCTGTTGTTGTTATTATTATTGTTATTGTTGTTGTTATTATTATTATAAATAATTTTCTTATTTTATTATTATTATTATTATTATTATTAGTGTTATTTTTTGTTTTTTTATTATTAATATTATTATTATTATTATTAGTGTTATTGTTGTTGGTTTTAGTATTATTATTATTATTATTATTATTATTATTATTAGTGTTATTGTTGTTATTATTATTATTATTATTATTATTAATGTTGTTGTTATTATTATTATTATTATTATTTTAGTGGCTTAAAAAATGTTGAACTTTGTAAAAAAAAAAAAGGTATGTGTCTCCATCGTCCAAGACCTGCAACTGTTTTCCTTTCGGACGATGGAGCTGTCTCAGGGCACTTTTTTGCATGAAATGTTGTGGTTTTTATTGGATTTTTAAGGGGGCGGGAGGAAGTGTGGCTGCTGAAAACAGAAATCTTGGCATTTTGATTTTTTTTTTTGTTACAGAAATTACTTTATGGGTTAAATCTATATATTGACACATCAGAATTTTATAGAAGCGGCAATATTAAATATGCTTTTTTAAAAAAAAAAAAGTTCTTTACTTTTCGATAAAAAATAAAACGAGGTTGATTCAAACTTATTAAAGGCTAATCAACTAGAAAAGTAGACAGTTTTTGTTCTTATTTTATTCTTGCTGGGGTTTTTCTTTTTAATTCTAGCTTATGGTTTCAGAGATATTGGCCTTTCTATTTAGTGATAATTTATATGTTTTTTACAAGGGGGTGTGACTCACAGGATCCTCAGGGGTATGTATTTAGGCTGCTCTGTATAATTACCTTGCCAGTCACTGCCCCTTGCTAAAGACCATAAAAATCATCCTATTGGGTGCACTAAATAAAAGTAATAAAATATGCCGGTCCAAGAAGAAGAGGCAGTGGAGTAAGGTGGGGAAATTTTGCACCCCATATAATTTTACACCTAGGGCAACTACCCCCCAAAGCCCCCCAAATGCTACACCACTGCCTACAAGGTTTGCCAGATTGCGGTTTACAAGACCAAAAACTATCCAAAAAGCCATAGGCTACTTCTACATATTAGCAGCTTATATGTACAAGGAGGGAGGGGATCTGGGCTTCATGGAACCAAATGCTAATGTGAGAAAACCCACCCCAGCTCCATCCCTGGGCCCTGTCCCAGTCCTGTATTATTCAGTCATTATATGATGGTGATATATGGCCATACTATAGCAGTATTATATCAGTGAGGATCAATATACATAGTTGCATAGTCAGGGCCTAATGTGCACATCACTGGGTCGCTGCTTTGAAGATTGCAGAGAATGAAACCTACTCTATCTACCGTAATCTACTGTAGGGAATATCTTCATCTCTCGCCTTCCTGCCAGTGTGAATGATGTCTGGAAAGCCCCTTACATTCATCCTGTCCTGTCTGTCTCTGGATCTCACAATATCCCTTGTGGAACTTTGCTCATCTAATTGCCAAAATGTGAAATCATAGCAAACACGAACAATGAAAAAGCAGGGCCCGGCCAGCTTCAACCCAACGGGCCACCAAAAGTTACCAAAATTGTGCACTGAGGAGTTCACAACCCTGGAGGAGGGAAAAGCAAGTTAGTTGAAGTTCCGTGAGGGAAAGTGAAGGGTGGAAGTAGTAGTTGAGGAGCTGGAGCAGACTGACCGTGTCCGGGTACGTGGCCCGGGCACCTGAGAGCAAGGTTGGCAGACGGTGACCGTCTGCAGGAGAGGCCGATTGACGCACAACCGTAAGGACCGAGGACGGGCGGTGGCCCGCCGGTACCGGATCGGGGAGCGAAGAGAAGCCAGCAGCATCCGGCAGGGCCTACGGACCCCGACCAGGCTTGGAGTCGCCGTTAAACCGGTCAAATCCGTCGGCAACGGGAACCTCCGGGGTTTCCCAGCAGTAAAGACCCGATTGAAGGCAACCGCTCAACCGTGAAGGGAAATACAGCTACCGCCACAGCTAGGGTTCCCAGGGCCATCGCCTGCGGGCAAAAGAGGCTCCTCTGGCAAATACACCGCTGAGGAGCGGGCTACCGGTGGGAAGCCATTGGGGCCGAAAACACAACAAAGGTGCAGGGAGAGACAGTCACCGTCAACCTACCGGGAGTGATCACCGCAGCCGCCTGTGGGACCCGTCCATCCAGCCGTCTGTTTTACCAGAGACTCCGTGTACGTTACTGGCTGAGTGAGTACCACCGTGCCGTCTGGCACCGCGATGCCCCCGCGACCCTGCACCTCGCCAAACCCCGCCATCTACCTTCCAGTCAACATCACCGGGCCCCGGGACCACCAAAATTCCCCCTACCCACGGAGGGGAGAGAACTATTCCAGCTGCTCCCTGACAACGCTCCCGGGATCCCCATACAGAGCAGCGGTGGTGCCCCAACCTTACCACATACCGTGGGTGGCGTCACAAACCGACATCCCAAACCCCACCAAACCATCCCTTTCACTCACGAGCGAGGAGCGCCGCTCCAGTCCCCGGATCCGGCCCACCGCTTGAGCCACCGAGCAGTGGCAGCAGCGCCGGACCCAAAAGTGGTGAGCACAGCGCCCTCCCCGCCCGCGACAGTACCACAGGGGACGGACACCCAGACAGGCTTCCCCAAGAGGGCAGTGGCACCTAGAGACTTGGTTTACCTCTGTGTCAGACTCTGCTTTGCGGTCGCAGCATCGCCAACACTCCCTGAGTGAGTACGCTGTCCTCCTCTGCCCTGACCAGCGCTGCGCAACCCTGCACCTCCACCATCCAGAGTCCTGGGGCCTACCTTTCCCATGGAGGGAACGTCACCTGGCTGCCCCACTCCATCTTCCCCAGGTACTCCCATCGGTGGAGTCACGAACTATTATCCCCTGTAAATATTCCCCTTTAAATTTGAAGTGGCCACAAGCCCCTGGGTCCGGAGACCCTCGAGCCACAGCAGACCCCAGATCCGAGCGGTTCGACCGCTGTGGGATTGGCACACTATCATTTGGACAAGACGCATTGTAATATCACACATCTGCCACAACAGCATGGCCTGCGGTAACATCTGAAGCATAGTCATACTGGAAGCTATTGTGGTCACGAAAGAAGTTTTAGAGAACACCTGTGACAGGAACAGATGGAAAAAAAGGCCCTGGGAGCCATACATTGGGCTGTGGGGGCAGGGATCAGGTAGGCGGTGAGGTGAGTGTGGAGCCCCTGGGCTTCAAGCGCCACAGAGTATTACACCACTTTTCAGGGGTAATATCTATCCCGGGTCAAGAGGGGGTTAACTGCCGGTGCCTTCACAAAACACTCACAAACAACAGTAAGGTGCTTACTCACAGGGAGTTGGACTAGGGCAGACAGGGGAGCCAGCCATCAGGAAGCATGGGACTTCCCCAGTCGCTAGGACAACCACTGGGGACGGTCACCACATGGGGTAGAAGTAGGCACAACCATCACACTTTAGACAGAACCTTCCTGGGCACAGCTTGGGATAACATCTAGCACTGATGACAGGAGTTAGGCTATGTGCGCACGTGTGCGCTCTGCACTGCACCTAAAAGGTGCGCTTCAGAGCGCAGCTGAAAAGCTCCGTTCTGAAGCGTATGGTGCCGGCAGAGAACGTGCGCTCTGCCTGCAGCTCCTGCCATAGACAGTGACATGTCACTTCTTAGAACGCGCGCTTCGGGCAGCAGCCGAAGCGCTGCGCTCTAAGACGCCATGTGCGCACAGCCCCTGCACAATCTCCATAGATTGTGCAGGGGACGCAGGACGCATGCAGTTACGCTGCGCTACAAAGCGCAGCGTAACTGCATGAATTACGCACACGTGCGCACATAGCCTTAGTGTTTCTCTCTCTTCGTGGGCCCATGGCTTGGAGCAGTCGGCTCTGCCCGGGTTCCGGATAGCAATTGAGGGACACTTCACTAACAGACTTACACAGGCACCGGCGGTGACCGCCGACTATCCGGGATCGACTGGAGCCTATCGTGGTAGACTACGGTACTCTGGGGCAGCGCCTGAACAACCTGTGAGTAAAAAGACCTGGAACCGCAGCCCCTGTCTCTGCCTCTTCTTTAACCGGTGGCGTCGCCCAGTGCTGCGGCGCCAACGGGGACTACTGTGATGCCCTGGCCTATCGGGTCGTCACAGGGTATTGTGCAATCTGTCCTTCTGCACAGTATCCACTCTCCTTGTTTACGGATCCTGCTCCTTTGGTGCTGCTAACAGCTTAGCCAATCAAAATCCTAGGAACACTTCCCACTTTAACCTACCAGACACACCATTGGGGGGCCTGAAGGGAATAGGGCCGCCCACATGGGGGTTGGTGAGGAAAGAGTGAGGAAAGTGACAGTTGAGCAGTAGAGTTGACTTCAGACAGTGGATAGAGGAGAAGGTGAAGTGACTCTCTGTGAGGGAGAGGTCACGGAGCAGGGTTCCTGATTACTAGGTGGCAGATGTTGGTCTGGGCCTGGTAGGAGCTGGAACCCGGTCGCAGGGGACAGTGTCAGGGGGTCGGACTGCCGAGGAGGGCAGCCAGCGGCCTTGAGCTATCACCGGGCAGGGGCCAGGGCACGACGGGGTACGTGGACTCCAGGCCGGAAAGTAGCTTCACGCATTCCGGTAATTTATCCGACGGGGGTGAAGGCTTTAAGTGTCATCCCCAACCAGCTCCAAAATCAGGGTACTAGCGCACCGATGGGATAGGACTTTCCCAATACAGTCCAAAGAAATCCTACGCGTGAACCCTGAGAGCAAGCTCACTCCGTTAGCCATACGGGTGAGCGGGACCCGAAGAGTTTTATACCCATGGGTCCAACAGAGATGAAGGTGCCAAGGATAGGGCGACAGGCTAACAGCAACACCAAGGGCACGGATCCAAGCGTGCTCCCTACCGGCTGCAGTGGTGCTCAGAATTCTGGTTTACAAGCTGTCTGTGTAATTATTCTAGGACTGAGTGAGTACATTGAAGACCCCTGTTCCTATCTCTCACGGCACCCAAATACCATCCCTCACCAACAACGTGCCCCGGGACACAAGCCCCCTACCTACGGAGGGGTTAAAGATCAGGCTGCCACATCATCGTCACCGGGCTCCCCAATGGCAGCGGTGGTCCCTCACATTACAACACACCGTAGGTGGCGTCACGAACTTTCCAAAAAACCCCTGTACATATCTCCCCCCTTTTTAATCGAGTGGCCGCACGACCCCCGGGTCCGGAGATCCCTCGAGACACCGCAAATCCGGATCTGAGCAGCAGCAGCCGCCCGGCTGCTCGCACGGGGGCGGTACACTACCACCACCTCCGACCTCTATCATCCACCCCTGGGTAATCCCGCTCCACCTGTGGAGAGTGTCGCGGGCGGAGGGGACGCGCTCGCCATGCTCGGGTCCGAGACTTCTGCTGCTGCTGCTCGGTGGCTCGAGCGGTGGACCGGACCCGGGGACTCGAGCGCTCCTCACCCATGAGTAAAAAGGGGGATGGATTGGTTAGGGAGATTGTTCGTGACGCCACCCACGGGTCGTGGTGGTAATGGCACCACCTCTGCTGGTAACGGGGATTCCGGGAGAGATGGTAGGGTGCAGCTGAGATGTTGTTCTCTCTGTGGGCAGGCGTTGGTGATCCTGGAGCCCGATGGTGTAACGGGGAGGCCGGATGGCTGGGGTGCAGGGTTGCAGGGACAGCACGGCGCGGTGCCTGACGGCACTGGTGTACTCACTCAGACAATCACTGACAAAGTCTCTGGTAAACCAAAACGGCCGGATGGACGGGTCCCGCAACCGGCTGCAGTGTTGTTGTTGTGCTCTCCCCGGACGGCTGATGGTGGCTGTCTTTCCCTGCACCTTTGTAAATGTTCTTGACTCCTGTGGTTGCCCACCGGTAGTCCGCTCCCCGGCGTATAGGCGCCGTAGGAGCCCGTTTTGCCCACAGGCGCTGGCCCTTGGATCTCCAGCCTGGCTGTATTTCCTCTCTGGGTGGACGGCTGCCTTCAATCGGGACCTGGTAGTTGGGAAACCCCTGGGGTTCCTGTCACATTCGGATCTGACTATTGACGGCGGCTCCAAGCCTGATTGGGGTCCGATGGTCCCGCATGTGTGCCCAGCCTCACTCCGTTCCCCGGTCCGGCACCGGTGGGCCAACGCCCGACCCCAGCCCTTACGCCTCCGCGGAGTTCCACTAACTTCTGCAGACAGCCACCACCGTCTGCCAACCTTGCTGTCAGTGTCTGGACTCCAACCCAGACACCTCAAGTGTTCACTCCTCTCACGTTCCCCTCCAAACTCTATCTGACACTTTTCCCGCCTCCAGGCCTGTGAACTCCTCGGTGGGTGGGGCCATCCGCCTGGCTCCGCCCCACCTGGTGTGGACATCAGACTCTGGAGGGAGGAAACAGTGTTTGGCTGCTGTAACTGCCTAGGGTGGGTGTGTGTATGTTGGTATGTCTGTGACTACCTGGCTAGTCCAGGGCATCACAAGAGCGACACCATCCTAGCTGCACCAAACATCTGCCCCAGTGAGAGACCCTGCAGCAGTGGCCGCATACCTGGCCGTGTACCACAGATGGCGTCACAATCATCCTAAAAAGACTTTCCTAACCGTCACTACCATCCCCATCCTCAACCTCAAACTACCACCTCCAACCTTTCTACCACCCTCCACCTTCCCTTCCTGTACGCCTCAGGGCAGAGGATCTGCACCCCCGGCCCGGCGACGAGTAGGGTAAAACACCTGCCCCGTGGGGCGCTACATGAGCATAATTATTTATTTTTTAACCATTAACCTGGCTTAACAAAATGTCAGTACCAGCTCGTGACGCCCTGGGCAAGCCAGGGGTCACAGGTCACAACACCACATGCACCCCACATTCCCTGCAGGTACACCGAAGTCAAAACTAAAATCCTTGTTGCCTTCCTCCAGGGGCTGGCGTCCACACCAGGGGGTGGGCCAGGCGGTGGGCTCCGCCCACCGAGGAGTTCACAGCCCTGGAGGCGGGAAAACCAGGCAGTCAGCTCAGGAAAGAGCTAGAGTGAGGAGTGAAGATGAGTGTTAGAGTTGAGAGTAGAAGGAAGTGGTAAAGGAGCAAGTGACAGAGTGGAAGTAGAAAGTGAAGAAAGTGACAGCAAGAAGTCTGAAGTTAATCCGGGTGTGTGCCCCGGACTGAGACAGCAAGGTTGGCAGATGGCGGTGACCGTCTGCAGGAGAGATTGCTCGGAGGTTGCCGAAAGGACCGTGGACGGGTGGTGACCCGGCGGTACCGGAGCGGTATACAAAGAACAGTCAGCACCAGGGCAGGGGCCTTTCGGATCCCGGCAAGGCTAGGAGTCGCCATAATTTGCCAAATCCGTCAGTGAAGGGGACGACTGTCTCCCAACAACCAAGTCCCGTTTGAAGGCAACAGTCCGACCGTGAAGGGGAGACACCGCCACCGCCAAGGCACCAGTTTCCCAGGGCCAGCGCCTGCGGGCAAGAGTGGGGCTCCTCTGGCCCATATCCAAGCTGGGGAGCGGGTTACCGGTGGGAATCCATCGCTACCAACAAACAACACATAGGTGCAGGGAAGAGACCGTCACCGTCAACTGCAGGGAAGAGACCGTCACCGTCAACTGCAGGGAGCATCGGCACCATAACCGTCCGAGGGACCCGTCCAACCAGCTGTTTGTTTACCGAGAACTGTGTCGTGTTTACTGGCTGAGTGAGTACCTCCGTGCCGTGCGGCACAGCGCTGCCCCTGCGCCTCTGCGCCTCCAGAGGCCCCATAACCCGCCTGTCCACCATTCCAACCCCATCACTGGGCCCCGGGACCACCAATCCCCTACCCACAGAGGGGCAAACCAACAAATGGCTGCTCCATACCACCACTCCCGGGATCCCCAGCCAGAGCAGCGGTGGTGTTCACATAATCACCACAACCGTGGGTGGCATCACGGACAATAAACAATCCCAACTACCAATCCCCTTTCACTCACGGGCGAGGAGCGCCGCTAGAGTCCCCGGAATCCGGCCCATCGCTCGAGCCACCGAGCAGCAGCAGGCCGGAGCCGCAGCGGCAGCCGGACCCGAGCAGTGGGAGAGCGCGGCGTCCCCTCCTCCGCCCGCGACAAGCTGACTACCAATTTGCTGAATTTGCAGGGAAGAATTGAAAATAAAAACATTCTGGTGAATACAATTTTTGTAAACTTCGAGGATAATTAATTTTCACTCCACTGTTTGGCAACTCTATCCAGACAAGAATAGGCGGCGTCATTGGCTTGTATTTCTGTATAACTCTCATAGATCAGTGGAAAAAACAACTTAGGTCCTAAATCCGTGAGCTGCTCAATAAGAAGTGGAACCATCCTAAGTTAAAATGTCATAACAAGACCCATAGTTAAAAGGAGCTTTATATGAAGACCTTCTTTGCCAATATTTATTAATTTATTTATTTTTTAATTTGTAGTGTATAATAAAATACAATTACTAAATATACATAAATATATATCAATGCACAAAAAGTGCAGCAGTCACTGTGCGCCTGCCACGGTGGTCTCTCTGTATATAGTGACCTGTGACAGGATCAGGGCCTTGTGTTTGGAGACTCTTAATATTAAATGTGTTTCTTTGCTTTGGTGCTGAAAGAGTTAATGTCAGTTTTGCTTTCCAGTAACTTCTGAGTCCTGGCTTCAGGTGCCTCCAGATGGTGGTCACTTCCTTCTCCTATATATGGTCACATCTCTCAGTAGAGGGTGCCGGTTATTCTGATTCATTCTGAAGCTAGGCCTGGAGGTGGAAGGAGCTGCTTGTAATGGAAGTGGTGTAGACTGTTGTCCTGGTGTCCGACTGCATCTGTGAAGTTGTGCTTTATCCTTTATTGTTTCCCCTATTTCCTCCAAAGACATACTGATAGTGATTTTAGATTGTGAGCCCCAATGGGGACAGTGTTCCTGATGAATGTAAAGCGCTGCGGAATACAGTTAGGTCCAGAAATATTTGGACAGTGACACAATTTTCGCGAGTTGGGCTCTGCATGCCACCACATTGGATTTGAAATGAAACCTCTACAACAGAATTCAAGTGCAGATTGTAACGTTTAATTTGAAGGTTTGAACAAAAATATCTGATAGAAATTGTAGGAATTGTCACATTTCTTTACAAACACTCCACATTTTAGGAGGTCAAAAGTAATTGGACAAATAAACCAAACCCAAACAAAATATTTTTATTTTCAATATTTTGTTGCGAATCCTTTGGAGGCAATCACTGCCTTAAGTCTGGAACCCATGGACATCACCTCCTCCTTCTTAATGCTTTGCCAGGCTTTTACAGCCGCAGCCTTCAGGTCTTGCTTGTTTGTGGGTCTTTCCGTCTTAAGTCTGGATTTGAGCAAGTGAAATGCATGCTCAATTGGGTTAAGATCTGGTGATTGACTTGGCCATTGCAGAATGTTCCACTTTTTTGCACTCATGAACTCCTGGGTAGCTTTGGCTGTATGCTTGGGGTCATTGTCCATCTGTACTATGAAGCGCCGTCCGATCAACTTTGCGGCATTTGGCTGAATCTGGGCTGAAAGTATATCCCGGTACACTTCAGAATTCATCCGGCTACTTTTGTCTGCTGTTATGTCATCAATAAACACAAGTGACCCAGTGCCATTGAAAGCCATGCATGCCCATGCCATCACGTTGCCTCCACCATGTTTTACAGAGGATGTGGTGTGCCTTGGATCATGTGCCGATCCCTTTCTTCTCCAAATTTTTTTCTTCCCATCATTCTGGTACAGGTTGATCTTTGTCTCATCTGTCCATAGAATACTTTTCCAGAACTGAGCTGGCTTCATGAGGTGTTTTTCAGCAAATTTAACTCTGGCCTGTCTATTTTTGGAATTGATGAATGGTTTGCATCTAGATGTGAACCCTTTGTATTTACTTTCCTGGAGTCTTCTCTTTACTGTTGACTTAGAGACAGATACACCTACTTCACTGAGAGTGTTCTGGACTTCAGTTGATGTTGTGAACGGGTTCTTCTTCACCAAAGAAAGTATGCGGCGATCATCCACCACTGTTGTCATCCGTGGACGCCCAGGCCTTTTTGAGTTCCCAAGCTCACCAGTCAATTCCTTTTTTCTCAGAATGTACCCGACTGTTGATTTTGCTACTCCAAGCATGTCTGCTATCTCTCTGATGGATTTTTTCTTTTTTTTCAGCCTCAGGATGTTCTGCTTCATCTCAATTGAGAGTTCCTTAGACCGCATGTTGTCTGGTCACAGCAACAGCTTCCAAATGCAAAACCACACACCTGTAATCAACCCCAGACCTTTTAACTACTTCATTGATTACAGGTTAATGAGGGAGACGCCTTCAGAGTTAATTGCAGCCCTTAGAGTCCATTGTCCAATTACTTTTGGTCCCTTGAAAAAGAGGAGGCTACGCATTACAGAGCTATGATTCCTAAACCCTTTGTCCGATTTGGATGTGAAAACTCTCATATTGCAGCTGGGAGTGTGCACTTTCAGCCCATATTATACATATAATTGTATTTCTGAACATGTTTTTGTAAACAGCTAAAATAACAAAACTTGTGTCACTGTCCAAATATTTCTGGACCTAACTGTATGTTAGCGCTATATAAAAATAAAGATTTTGTTTTATTTTTTTCCCCTGTTTGTCGTACCTCCCCTTCTTGCTGTATTAGTGCAGCAGGGACTAGCGATCCTCCCCTGCCAGCTCACTAGCCAGGCCTATTTCCAGGGCGTCCTAGGGCTTCAGGTATCCTGCTCAGTGATAGGTGCGGAACCTGTATAGGGCTCTTTAAGAATACAGGTTGCAGCTGCAGGTGATTGTAGGAGGTATCCCATCATCCCCCTCCTTTGCGCCAGGACCCACTGTTGTTAAAGTGCCCCCGGTTTACCCTTTGCTTGTTGTGGTGAACCCCTTGTTTGTTGTGGTGAACCCCTTTCTGATTGTCTGTCTCTGTGTGCCGAACATTCCCTAAGTCCGCGTGTGACAGCACCAAGATCCAGTAAATGCAAACATTGAATATGTGAAATCTAAGCTGCGTTCCTGATGTATTGACGACTACTTAGTGTCCAAATTGTCCAGTTCGCGTGTGCCCTCCAGCCATGTCAAGGTGCACCCTGTTGAAAGAAATCGACAAATTTAGAGGGCTGGTGATATTCAGCACTAATTAAAAACAGCTGTAGACTAATGAGAGGGGATCAGCCATCTACAGGAACAGTCACCACCTCCAAATAATTTCTACAAAAAACTTACCAGCACCTCCTAAAGGAATGAACCAAATGTGAACAGGTTAGCCAATTTGTATGTGCCCACCGGCCAAGACAAGGTGTGCCCTGCTGATAGGAAGCTACTCTATTAGTCTAACCTGTTGTGGGCTAATCCCTGTAAATTTAAAGTAAATTTGTCAGCAGGTTTCTGTGATGTAATCTGACAGCAGCATTACGTAGGGGTTGAGACACTGATTCCAACTATGTATCACTTAGTTTTCTGGATGGCGCAGTTATGATACAATCACAGTTTTCTCTGCTGCAGATTTAGCAGAGCTCAGATGATGAGTTGTGTATAACCCCGCCCACAACACTGATTGGATGCTTTCTGCATACACTTTGCATTGACAGAAAACTCCAAATCAGTGGTGGGGGCGGGGCTGGACTAGGACAGTCCTGGAGTGATAATCTCCTGCTGATAAAACACTGATCATATTGAAACAACAAATCGCGGCTCAGTAAGTGATCACGGGAATCAGGCTCTCTGTTCCTACACCATGCTGCTCTCAGATTACATAGCAAAACCTGCTGACAGATTCTTTTTAAAGGACAAGTAGGATCCAGTGCTAAGACTGATGGAAGGAAGGCTCAGCCAAAAATGTAAGCAAATGTATGCTACAAAGAAACAAATCTGACTAGCACCTCCTGACAGAACAAAGCAAAAGTGAACAGGTGCAAGTTGCTGTGACCACAACACACACAGTTTTTTATTTCTGTGTAGGAGTACGGCAGGCACTGTGCGCACCATAATTATACATCACAGTACGGAATAATCCGCTGCCTCTTCGCTGCAGTCAAAGTGAGAGTTACCGTTTTGGTTGTTTCCGTACCCAACCACAAGACATGGTATTATCATACCCATAAGTGTTTCCTAATGATAAATATTATGATGAAATTAATACTTTGTTTCTTAGGGGCTCTTCCTGCCCCTAAAAAACTGCTTGTGGTCCATGTGTGTTTTCTATTTCTCATCTTTCTGCCAGCACTATAGGTGCTGGAAGTTCCTTTTCCTCACTTTCCAGCATGCATTTCACCTGCCATTGGCCAATGACTTGTCTGTCCTAAACTAACAGCTTGCCTCTCTGATATGACTTTTGCTGTTCTTGCAGGGAGGAAAGCAAGAGCAGGAAGACAAGCCTGTCCCCAATTCCTGTAATCCGTTTAGATATCTCTGCTACTAGGCAGCAGACAACAGGCAATGGGCAAGTAAGGCAAAATGGAGACATGTAGTAGGTGTCAGTTTACAGTGTTATCAAACTCTGGCTCTATTATTTCAGCCAAGTATGTTTTATCTCTGAAACGTTGCGGCATGTGTATAGGAAGAGAAATGTCACTCAAGGACAGACGGGCGAAGAGAAGCTGTTGGGGACCTGCCTTGGACTAGTCACATTTTAATCACAGTCCTGTCACTCAAAGTTTTGCACAAACTTCACTGACTGTCATGGTGACATTGAGTTCTGTTCAGATTGCAGATTGTGACACTCCGCCCACTGGTTTCTCTGGTGTTCGGGATCAACACAGCCAGACTCAGGCATTGACCTGCTATGTGCTGGATCATAGGCAGGCTAGCAAGAGTTAATCGCTGATGGTCTGCTTGCTCCTTTGATCACATGTTGTGGACAGGCCTATCAAATCTGCTTTCCTCCTATTTATGCTGGTTGAATCCTTCCACCCATACCAGTTATAGCTTGTTCTAGGTTGGTCTGTGAGTTGTGATGAACAAGACTTACTGGAGTAAGTTGTGTTTATTGCTTGGTGCAGTTGTGCCGCCCCCACGTCAGCAGCCGGGCTGCTCGGATCCGGATCTGTGGTGGCTCGAGGGACGTTCGGACCCGGGGGTCGTGCGGCCACTCAAATAAAGGGGGTATTTACAGGGAATGGTGTATCTAAAGTTCATGATGCCACCCGTGGTGTGTGGTAAGGTGGAGTACCACCGCTGCAGTTGGGAGTACCCGGCGGCGATGGAGTGGGCAGCCAGGTGTTTCACCCCTCCATGGGTAGGGGTGAATGCCCCGGGACTCGATGATGGCGACGGGGACGTGCCGTTGGGGAGGTAAGGGGCACTTGCGTACTCACTCAGTCCATAAAGCTGACACCGACAACTTAATAAACCAAAGTTCTGGACACCGCTGCCGCTGAGGGGGAGCACGTTTTGGTCCCGTTTCTGCTGGTGTTGCCTGTTGATCTGTGACCTTTCCCTTGGCACCTTGTTCTCTTCTAGTTGGTCCCTATACCTTGAAACTAGTCGGGTCCCGCTCCCCAGTGTGGCTAACTGAGGTAGCTTGCTCTCATGGTTCACGCTTGGGATTTGCTGGACCGTTTTAGTCCGATCCCCCTCGTTGCGCTGGTACCCCGATTTTGGAGTGGGTGGAGAGCGGATCTTGAAGGCTCCGTTCTCGTCGGGGGAATTGTCAGGTTGCCTGAAGCTGCTCCCTGATCTAAGGTCCACGTACCCCGTCGTGCCCTGGTCCCAGCCCAGTGATGGTACAAGGCCGCCAGCTGTCCTCCTCGACAGTTCCGTGCCCCTTGTCATGATCCCCTGCGACCGGGGTCCAGCTCCTACTAGGCCCAGACCACCGTATGCTACCTAGTACTTCCGAGGAGCCCAGCTCCTGACCTCCTCTCTCCTTCACTTCCAACACTACACTGGCTTACTCCTGACACTCCTGACCTCCCCTTACCAACCCCCCAAATGGGCGACTCTATTCCACTCAGGCCGTCCACTAGTGTGTCTGGTGGGTGTGGTGCAGAGTGTTCCAAGGATTTTGATTAGCTGGTTTTGGCAACAACATTAGTTAGGGACCCGTAACCAAGAAGGAGGTGGATATTGCACAGAAGGGCAGATTGTGCAATACCCTCTGATGATCTGATAGGCCAGGGCGTCACAGAGTTGTGCAGTTTACCCCTGTTGTTTTGTAGCTTCCTTTCTGCTCTTGCTTTCCTCCTGAATCTCATTGTCTTATCCTGTGTGTGTGTAGTTGTAGCGCCCAGAGAAGGGGTACTCGGCCTCGGGCAATAACAAATGGGAATGTCACTCTGGTGGCCGTTGTCTGTTCCCGTGCTCTGGGCCCCTTTTGTTAATGAGGGGTATATACAGGAGAGATAAGAGTTTTTGTCATGTAACGCCACCTGCGGGTTGCGGTTAAAGATGGAGAACCGCCGCTGCTGTATGTGGGTACTCCCAGAGCTGATGGTAGTGGCAGCTGTGATGGTAGGCCCCCCGCAGGTAGGGCTGTGCCTGGGAGATGTAACGGGGGCAATAATGGAGACCACACCAGGTTGTCTTTAATAGTCTCTACCCACTGTGGACCCAGAGGTTGCTGGTTCAGGTCCCTTGGAGGACCAGTGCCAATGTAGTGACCCAGGTTGCTCTGCCCCCGGCACTCTCTGCAGATTGAGTCCCCCGTAGTGTGGAGCGTTTGGGGGCCCCGACTGTCCCTTTTGGGGTACAGTCTCCTCCTTACAGCAGGCAGTGCGGACCCTGGGGGGAGATAAGTGTCTGAACCCCGATCCTAGTTTACTGCTGATGCCCCCGGATTATTTCGTTCGGTGAAGTCCATGAAGGTGTCCTCACCGGGCAGGTATTTGCCAAACAGCCTGAAACTTGCGCTTGACCTAGGGCCCTGTTCCCCGTTTGTGCTCCGGTCCCAGCGGTATCTCTGGTACCCCCGGGGTCACCGTTACACGGACCCAGCTCAGGCATATCCGCACACCTCTCCTGTGTGCTGCACTCTCTCAACTGACTACTGACTACTAACTGACTAACCCCTACCACAAGGCTGGCTATACCCAGGGACTCGTTCCCATGATGACCATCCCCTTACATGGTTAATGCCCAGTGTGGAGTGGTGAACTAGGATTTTGGTTGTGTTTTGATGGAATCGGCACTGGTACTCCAGGCCCCAGGGGTAGGTCCTGCATCCCCAAGAGGATGCAGTTCACTGTAGTGCCCTGAGGGTCTCAGGGGCGCTACACAGTGTGTCAGAGTTTTGGTTTTCCCTTGTCTGTCTATATTTGTGACTTTCATAACACTACTGTCCCTGGGGGAAGGGGGAATCAGATCAGGACTGGTCAGGAACATGGCCAGGAAGGAGCTGAGGAACATGGCCAGGAAGGAGCTCAGGAACATGGCCAGGAAGGAGCTCAGGAACATGGCCAGGAAGGAGCTCAGGAACAGGGCCAGGAAGGAGCTGAGGAACAAGGCCAGGAAGGAGCTCAGGAACATGGCCAGGAAGGAGCTGAGGAACAAGGCCAGGAAGGAGCTCAGGAACATAGCCAGGAAGGAGCTCAGGAGCATGGCCAGGAAGGAGCTTAGGAGCATGGCCAGGAAGGAGCTCAGGAGTGTGGCCAGGAAGGAGCTCAGGAGCATGGCCAGGAAGGAGCTCAGGAACCTGGCCAGAATGTAGCTCAGGAGTATGGCCAGGAAGGAGCTTAAGAGCATGGCCAGGAAGGAGCTCAGGAGCATGGCCATGAAGGAGCTCAGGAACATGGCAAGGAAGGAGACTCAGGCCTCTCCACCATCAGGAGTATCCCTGAGAATAGAGATAGCATAGGGCCCTCCTAGCTTGAGGAACTGATTAGGAGCCCTGGTTTCCCTCTATCCCTTAGTCATTATGACAGGTCCCCTGTGGATTTTAAACATGTTTTGTTCTGAAACATTGCAGCGTTACAAAGAAAACCATACAGATACATGCTGCTCACTGTTCAGGTAGCACGTATCAGCTGTTATGTTCCCTTTAATCACAATCTTTCATCAACAGACAAAAGTGAAAAATTCCAGAAGGTGTGATTAAACTTCAAGGATCTTGGACTTTTCCTTGTGAATTATCAGGCAATTTAATTGCTTCCTCCACACGCGGCAGTTTCCTCCTAGAATTTAAAAACATAATTATCAATTAAACGGGGTATTCCAGGTTCTTTTTTTGTATTCTTTGTTTATAAAAAAGGAAATCCTAAAATTCTCTAATACACATGGGTTTATATTCTGCTCATATACCCTTCAATGACCCCCTATAACCTTCGGATCAGTCCTGTGTAATGCACCCATGGGCTAACTGAGAATGAACATGGAGTCAGTCGTGGCATCCTTGGTATTAAGTTATTAACATGACACATACACTGTCCCATCAAAAAAAGACAATTGTTTAAAAAAATTTTTTACATTGACCAATAGCGCTAATATTAAACTCCTACTTTCTGAGCTGTGACATCATCTCCTATATATATTTTTGTACATTGGGTTCAGTATTATTAGCATTTATGCTCTTGTTCATAGCAGCAGTATTATAGTAGTTATATTTTTGTACATAGGAGCAGTATTATAGTAGTTATATTCTTGTACATGGGGCAGTATTATAGTAGTTATATTCTTGTACATGGGGCAGTATTATAGTAGTTATATTCTTGTACATGGGGCAGTATTATAGTAGTTATATTTTTGTACATAGGAGCAGTATTATAGTAGTTATATTCTTGTACATAGGGGGCAGTATTATAGTAGTTATATTCTTGTATATAGTGGACAGTATTATAGTAGTTATATTTTTGTACATAGGAGCAGTATTATAGTAGTTATATTCTTGTACATGGGGCAGTATTATAGTAGTTATATTCTTGTACATGGGGCAGTATTATAGTAGTTATATTCTTGTACAGAGTGGCAGTACTATTGGAAGAAGAAAGAAATCCAGCACTATGAAGATATAAAAATAAAAAATCTTTAGCGTTTTTAATATATATTGAACAAATTAGTTATGTTCTTACTTGCGGCCATTGGCCAATTTATAGTGCAGATAATTGAGTGAGATCAGATGGGAACTCAACATAAAAGCAGATCATGTAAACCCTGTGTTCCAGTCACTGCAGTTATATTCTTGTAAGTCTTTAGTCAATGTTACTGTATTAGTGTTAGTTCTCATTGTGTATATATTTGCTATTTAAGAACATGATTCCTATTTACTGCCAGGAACTACCGTATTTATTGTAGTGTGAGTGTCATCCTTAATATTTACTGAAGCAGTAGAAAGCCCCTCTAACAATTACACAACATCTATAAAAAAACTGTTTTCATTAATGTATTTGTTATATTTTGGAAACAAGTGACAGGAAAACGCCGTCTTCCGTTAAATCATCCAGCATTGTAAGCGTTATATAAATACTAGTGAAAGTCTGTGGTGACAAGAAAAACATTAATTTCCTGTTCTAAGTTTTCGAGAAGACAAAAACACAACTTAGCAATAAAATGTACAAGAAAAAGATAAATACGTTGCATTTAAATAATGTTTTTTGTGCAGCATCTTTACTTAAAATCTGCTGATCAATGTAGCTCTAGTGTCCAGTCAGTGCTGATACCCCATAATACCAAAGGTAAAGGTAACACCCTCCCATCGTCAATTAATGTATGCATTTCCAGAAATTATAATTGAGGAAAGCATTATTTTCTGGGAAATATAATATAGTTATTTAAAATTGATAGACCATTGATAGAGTGCGGTTGTGGAATGAACCATTGTTGCCTTTTGTTGTTACCTTCCTGCTCTTGATTTTCTCTTGAGTTTCTCATAGTCTTACCCTTTCATTTTAGAAGAGCTTAGGAGATCTCTTTAATATCACATAGTGTATAGATAAGGTTTAACAAGCCTCCTAAGAAATCTTAAAAAATTGTAACAACCTTTTTGCCTAAATGACATTTCAGATTACTGCTAATTGGTCATTTATCTTGTCTCTCATCATAGTTTTCTTGAAGACCATATAGCTAACATAATACTGTCATATAGTGCTAACATAATTCTGCCATACTGTATAGTGCTAACATAATACTGCCATAGAGGGCTAACATAATACTGCCATATACTGCTAATATAATGCTGTCATATAGTGCAAATATAATACTGCCATATAGTGCTAACATGATACTGTCATATAGTGCTAAGATAATACTGCCTTACTGTATAGTTCTAACATAATACTGCCATATACTGCTAACATAATATTGCCATATACTGCTAATATAATGCTGCCATATAGTGCTAACATAATACTGCCATATAGAGCTAACTTGATACTGCCATATAGTACTAACTTGATACTGCCATACTGTATAGTGTTAACATAATACTGCCATAAAGTGTTAACATAATACTGCCATATACTGCTAATATAATGCTGCCATATAGTGCTAACATAATACTGCCATATAGAGCTAACATGATACTGCCATATAGTGCTAACTTGATACTGCCATACTGTATAGTGATAACATAATACTGCCATAAAGTGTTAACATAATACTGCCATATACTGCTAATATAATGCTGTCATATAGTGCAAATATAATACTGCCATATAGTGCTAACATGATACGCCTTATAGTGCTAGCATAATATTGCCTTATAGTGCTAACATAATACTGCCATATAGTGCTTAAATAATACTGCTAAATAGTGATAATATAATACTGCCATATAGTGCTAACATAATACAGCCACATAGTGCTAGCATAATACTGTCATATAGTGCTACCATAATTCTGCCATAAAGTTGGATAATAATTTCATAATATTATAAACATGTAATATTGCCAAATTCTTCCAAAATTCTTAAAGACCACTGTAAAATTAGACCATGATAATTTGATAGTGTCACATGGATATTTGTACAAAGTTTGCTGCTGGGTTCTGTTCAGACTGCAGACCCTGACACTTCGCCCGATAACTTCTCTGGTGCCTGTGATCAACGCAGGCAGACTCGGGCGTCAACCTGCAGAGTGGTAGTACATAGGCTAGCTAGCAGGCGTTAATCTCTGCTAGTCTGCTTGTTAGTTTCCTTTGATCACATGTTGTGGACGAGCCAATTATGTCTGTTCCCCTCCTATATATGATGGCTAGATCCTTCCTTGAACACCAGTATTCTGATTCACATACAGGAGGTGTGGGGGACTCACATATGTCTTACCATTGCATTGAACACTAGGAATATGCCAAACTAATCCTCGGCACCAAACCCAATCCTATATATCTCACCATAGCTCCTCCACACCATGGTGCAACACTTTAATTCAAATAATCTTTTTTTTTCCTCTGTGTGTGTTTTTTAACTGTACTTTCATCAGGATAGTAATGGAGGTGTCTGATAGATGCCTCTCCGTTACTAACCCCTGGGCTTCAGCTGTCAATTCACAGCTGACATTACTTCCAAAAGTATTACCCCAACTGTCACTTCACCTAGTGCAATCGGGAAGAGCTGGGCAAAGCACTGGAATTGGCACATCTAATGGATGCACCCCTTATGGGACGGCTGCGGGCTGCTATTTTTAGGCTGGGGAGGGGCCAATACTCATAGGCCTTCCAAACCTAATAACACCAGCCCCCAGCTGCCTGCTTTACCTTGCCAAGCTATCAAAAAATAAGGAGGACCCCACGCCATTTCTTTTCAATTATTAAAATAAAAGTTTTTCAAAAATGCTGTGGGATCCCCTCTAATTTTGATAGTCAGCCAAAGTAAAGCAGACAGTTGAGGGATGCAGCCCGCAACTGTCTGCTTTACTAGGGGGGAGCTCATGTCATTTTTTTTTATTTCCTACACACATTTGTTTGCAGGGCAATTGTTCTGCTGTTCCCCCCCCATTTTGCTTCTTTTTGCAGCCCCCAAGCCCTTACTATGACCATTTTATAGCCATTTCACAGCACCAAAGTTTGGGTCCCCATTGACTTATATGGGATCTGGGGTTAAGTCAGGTTCCCGAACCGCACTTTTAACTAAGATGTTCTGAAACAAGTTTTAAAGTGTCTTGGCTATGGACGGATACCTATAAGATACCCTACTCTTGGATAATATGGGGCTTAGGTTACCCAACTAGTTCTCTACCACCTCCAGCAGTGAGATCCGAACGTCTTCAAAAGAAGAGAATTTTTGAAGACTTAAAGAAAGTGTGACAGGTACTATTAACCTTGAAGGCAAATCTTCTATAACAATTGAGTTACATAAGAAAAAAACACGTAATACCTTGAGTTACTGTATACAATTCACAGAACTTTCTGTTATACGCTAAAGAACTTTCTCCCTATGTCAGCTGTGACTAATCATGACTAACTATGAACAACTAAAGGTCTTTTATATATCAATTAATGAAAGCTAAAATTAAAATGTCACATATTGACCTACATATAAATCTGTACACACATTGCATCACTTATCACAATGCCTTATTCAGTTACATCCTGTATTATACTCCAGAGCTGCGCTCACTACACTGATGGTAGAGTCAATAAGTTCACACATTGCATTACATATCCTATACTGATCCTGTGTAGGGGTGAGTGGACCTGTGGAGGTTCAGGTTCACTGGGTTCGGCTGGACTTTAGTTAAAAGTGCGGTTCAGGACCCAGACTTGACCCTGGAACCCATATTAGTCAATGAGGGTCCAAACTTTGGTGCTGTAAAATGGCTATAAAATTATACTCTAGAGCTGCACTCCCTATTCTGCTGGTGCAGTCACTGTGTACTTACATTACATTACTTATCTTGTATGATCCTGAGTTACATCCTCCAGAGCTGCACTCACTATTCTGCTGGTACAATCACTGTGTACATATAATACATTACTGATCCTGCACTGATCCTGAGTTACATCCTATATTATACTCCAGAGCTGTACTCACTATTCTGCTGGTACAGTCACTGTGTACATACATTACATTACTTATCCTGTACTGATCCTGAGTTACATCCTATATTATACTCCAGAGCTGTACTCACTATTCTGCTGGTGCAGTCACTGTGTACATACATTACATTACTTATTCTGTACTGATCCTGAGTTACATCCTGTATTATACTCCAGAGCTGCACTCACTATTCTGCTGGTGCAGTCACTGTGTACATATATTACATTACTTATTCTGTACTGATCCTGAGTTACATCCTGTATTATACTCCAGAGCTACACTCACTATTCTGCTGGTGCAGTCTCTGTGTACATACATTACATTACTTATCCTGTATTATACTCCAGAGCTGCACTCACTATTCTGCCGGTGCAGTCACTGTGTACATACATTACATTACTTATTCTGTACTGATCCTGAGTTACATCCTGTATTATACCCCAGAGCTGCACTCACTATTCTGCAGGTGCAGTCACTGTGTACATACATTACATTACTGATCCTGTACTGATCCTGAGTTACATCCTGTATTATACTCCAGAGCTGCACTCACGATTGAGTTACATCCTGTATTATACTCCAGAGCTGCACTCACTATTCTGCTGGTGCAGTCACTATGTACATACATTACATTACTTATCCTGTACTGATTCTGAGATACATCCTGTATATATACTCCAGAGCTGCACTCACTATTCTGCAGGTGGAGTCACTGTCTGCTATAATTATGCCACAAAGTTGGAATTGGAAATTAAAAAGATGTAAATACAAATAAAAACATATCTAGATTTTTTTAAGTTTATGACCATTTACTCTTAGTGGCACTCCAAAAATATATCTTAAAATGTATTGAAAAAAACAAACAGTCTTATAAGTCACAAAGGTATTTCTGAGTAACCTGACAAAAAGATTCAGCCACTTACTATATTCATATGGTAAATTGCTGGAGTGTCTGGTCACCGGGGACAAAGCCTCAGCATATCACATAGTCATCAACTGAATAGCCCTGACGTAAAGCACAGAAATATATACAATTGTATCTTAGGAGGACTGAAAACATTACTGATGATATGTAAAACCAGCTGACAACTTCTAAGTAACCATCCATCACTTACAATATACACAAATAACTCAGGGCGGACATACCATTAGTGCTACCTGCCGCCGCACACGGGCCCAAGATGTAAGGGGCCACTTCCACCTCCAAAGCAGATAGTCAATATTTTGTTCCTGCAGATTGGTCCTATTCTGTCTGTGTCCAACGCCTGAAATAACTGATTGTATCCTTTGTACTGATTCCAGCAGACACATGACAGAATGTACATATAAGTAATAGTGGTTAATATTTTTAATTTTCTGATTTTAGTTTCCACACCTCCTCCTAGTGCAGCGACAACGGGCTGACAGTTTCTGATTTCTGTGCTTTGGTGTGAACTTTGCTGTATGATCCAGCACACAGCCATGTATTCTTCATAGGTAAGCAATGGTAACAGCAAGGGTCATACTGAAGACTATAAGTAAAGAGGGGAAATATCCAGCTCCCCATGTGTAGTCCACATGAAGGAGGTGTAACGCCTGCCTGGATCCACAGACTCAGATGGGCTGTAATGGGGAGGCTAGAGGGAAGCCACTTACCAAGCAGGACCCCCAGAACCCTGAAACCCTTTAACCCCTATACAGGGATTTGGAATTACACAGGGCCCTGGTGATCACTACCTGTGGAAGGCTGCAGTCTGATGAGAGTAGTAGTCAGGCAGGGTCAAACCAGGAATTGAGGAACAGGGACAGAATCGGCAGGCAAACGTAGCAGAGGTCAAATCAGGATCGGGCAGCGAGGTACAGAAACAGTAGGCAGGTAGGTAGTCAGAAAACACGCAGAAGTCAGCACACAGGAATCACCAAACAGTAAAGGACGTAACAGGAGCCAGGAAAATCAGAACTATCTCTAGCAGTGGTCATGTAACAGGCGGTAGAATAAGAAGGGTGTGGTGTCTTCCTATTGGCTGTAGCTGAATGCTGGCAACATCAGCTGGAAGACACACGCCACCCACAGTCAACCAGTGGTACTGCAGATCCCAAGATAACCCAGCCCAGTAGATGATCGGAGCCTGGGCCCACCGGTGCCACTGGTATCAATTCCTCTCCCATCACCAGCACCATCCATGACAGGAACATGGCGTCGCCTGGCGATCGGAGCAGAAGTCGCTGGAGCAGACTCTGGCGGTGACGTAACAGGAGGAGTATGGAGATTGATCCAACCAGCGTGAATTCAGGAGGTAGGGAATCCAGTTCCAGCCTAATTAATCACTTAATATCTAGAGACATTTTGGAATACTTCTCAGATAAAGATTGGTCTAAAAAAATACTATTAGTTAAGTTGTGATGTCACCGCCTTGTATATGTCAATACCCCATTCTTTTGCCATCAAAGCTTTGGCGTTTCATTTATCTAACTTCAGTGATTGTTCCAATGATCTCCAAATATTTATTGTTCAGGTAACGGATTTTTTAATGACACACAATTTTTTCACTTTTGATCATCGATATTACCTCCAACGTAGAGGCGTTTTTATGAGGTCTGAGTATTTCCCGTCTCTAGCAAATTTGGTGATGACTTTTTGGAAGAGTGAATTTTTATATTATACCATTAACCCTTTTTTCCTGTGACTTGATATGGTATGGCAGATACATTGATGACCTGTTGATTTGTTGACAATATTACCTCCAATGTAGTGGCATTTCTATGGGATCTGAGTATTCCCCATCTCTAGCTAATTTGGTGATGACTTTTTGGGAGAGGAAACTTTTATATTCTACCACTAACCCTTTTTGCTGTGACTTGATATGGCAGATACATTGACGATCTGTTGATTTGTTGACAATATTACCTCCAACGTAGAGGCATTTCTATAGGGTCTAAGTATTTCCCATCTCTAGCTAATTTGCTGATGATTTTTCAGGAGAGTGAATTTTTATATTCTACCACTAAAACGTTTTCCTGTGGCTTGAAATGGTATGGCAGATATATTGACGACCTATTGATTTAAGGGCAATATTATTTCCAACGTAGAGGCGTTTCTATGGGGTCTGAGTATTCCCTATCTGTAGCTAATTGGTGATGACTTTTTGGGAGAGTGGATTTTTATTTTGTACCACTAACCCTTTTTTCTGTAACTTGATATGATATGGCAGATATATTGATGACCTGTTGATTATGTTAATGATAATCAATTTAATTTTATATTTATGTTCTTATTTCTTTCTTCTCAGATTTAATTTTTTAATCTACTACTTACTGGTATAGATGGTGAATTAATATCAACAGACACATATGTCAAACAAATTACTGGGAACACTATTTTACATGCACAAAGTAGTCATCAAAAACATGTAATCAAATTAACCCTTATAGGTGAATTTACTAGGTAGAAAATAAACTCCAATCAGAACGATAACCTGGATGAGGAGTTGTGTGATTCATAATGGAGATTAAGTAATAGAGGTTACCCCAAATTGATATTAAATAGAGCTAATACAATAGTCAGGAACAAAAATAAAGATAATTTTATTAAAAATAAAAATAATGTGAAACATTTCAAACATAGTACTAAAGCTGTCTTATCCCTACAAGACAGCCCACAATTCAATCAAAACCATTATACTGAATTTTCTTCCTTTTTTTGTATGAGGACACATCATTATCATTGATCTTACAAGAGGGTTGCTCAATTATATCTAAAAGAGCTACCACTATTGGTAACATTGTATAACCTACTTTCTTTGTGTCTCAGCCTACACATAAGACTTGGTTGGACTGCAGGGGATTTTACAAATGTCACTATAGTCGTTGACATACTTGTGCACATGCATTGGTCACTAAATACTTTCACAATCATGATAATAGTAAAGAATACAATATGTATAACTTGTAAATCGGTGTATAACCAAAGAATTTCTGCACAAGCTGTCAGAAACCGTCTCAAGGAAGCTCATTTGCTGCTCTTTGTCTTCACTGGGGTCTCCACCCAACTGCAGTTCATTATGGTAACCGAATTGAGTGGGCAAATACTCACATTTGATGGCGTCTGGCACATTGGAGAGGTGTTCTCTGCATGGATGAATCCCAATTTTCACTGTACAGGGCAGACGGTAACTGCCAAGTGGTGGTCACATCAGATACTGACTGGTTTTCTGACCCCCAGACCACTCCAATACTGTAAAACAGCATATTTTTGAGCAGCATTTTATTGAAGCTAGCCTAAGGCACACCTGTGCAATAATGAGCATGTTGATATGCCACACCTGTGAGTTAGATGGATTACAGATTTGGACAAGTTTGTGAACAATATTTCCAAGAAAAAGGCCTTGTGTGTATATTGTGGCCAGCCTAAGGCACACCTGTGCAATAATTGGCATCTTGATATGCCACACCTATGAGGAGGATGGATTACAGATTTAGACAAATTTGTGAACAATATTTCCAAGAAAAATGCCTTTTGTGTATTGTGGCCAGCCTAAGGCACACCTGTGCAATAATTGGCATATTGATATGCCACACCTGTGAGGTGGCTGGATTACAGATTTAGACAAATTTGTGAACAATATTTAAAAAAAAAAAAAAAAAAAGGCCTCTTGTGTATATAGAAAAAGTCTTAGATCCTTGAGTTCAGCTCATGAAAAATGGGAGCAAAAACAAAAGTGTTGTGTTCATATTTTTGTTCAGTGAATATAAGGAAATTGAAAAGAAAACGCAGAGAAACTGACACAGAAACAATCAGATATGGAGGCACTAGAAATCCAAATTCCATCTAAAATGGTCTAACACCATACACAATTGAATGTGTAAATAGCTAGAAATATAAAATAAACTCCAAAATGATAAATATTTTGAAAATATATATGAAGTGGAATCATAAATAATTTCATGTATAGAGGGTGCAGGTGAAGTGCAAATGTAGTGCCCTTGAAACCCTCAGGGTGCTATAAGGTTCTGCATCCCCACCAGGATGCAGGGCCTACCCCCTTAGGGACCCAGAACCGCAGTGCCGGTAACACCAAAAACCCAGGTAATCCCAGTTACCCCAACAAATCTCCCATACAATGGTACCCAGCTAGGGTGGGACCAGTGGATGGCCGCCTAGAGGTGGAGCCAATCCGGTCCACTAGTTGACCAGGTGGGAGGGGCAGACTGTGGACGGAGACAACACAGCAAGTCAGTCTAGCGGAGACTGTGGAGTAGTGAAGTCTGCAGTTACAGGGAGCAGACAAGTGACATTGTGAAGCCCCTCACCTGCAGCAGTCACCTCCGGGACCTCAGGGACTTCTCTCCACCTCCAGGGACGCCGCAGGGTCTTCACGTGCTGGAAATCTTCTGGCAACAGGTATGTCAGGTTAACTTTAATAGTAATCGTGACGCCACTCTCGGTTTTGCGGTCAGGGGGTGACCGCCACTGCAGTTTAACGAGCGTCTGAGGCTGATGGTGTCTGCAGTCTGGTGTTATGGCCTCCCGAGAGTGAGGCTAGCCCCAGGAGCTCGGGTGTATGTGCGTGGAACCACAGGTCGCAGAAGAACTCACACACAATCCAGAATGTCTTTCAGGGTTTTTACTCACGTTCAGTTGTTCACTGTGAGGTAACCCTGGCGATGCTGAGACAAACTACAGGGAGAACCAGGTATCGTTCAGGCTGATATAGAGGTGACTGCAAGCTCGCCTTCCTAGCACTTCTTGTTTCGGACAACCCCCGACTTGAAGTATATGGGATTCATCCAGGGAAGTCGCATCTGCCTTTTCTCCCCTTTCTTGCCCATTTGATGGCAGCGTGGAACTAGTAAAGATGGCTTCTTGCCCTACCTCACTTATAGGCCCCCTCGTTGCTGCTGATGCTGCGGACTCTGTGTTGTTTGGTGAGACACCTGGAGTGCCCTCACCGGCAGGTTTTAGCAGACCACTAAATGGATGTCTGGCTCTAGGGACCTGTCCCCGTGCATGCCTGGTATACCAGGAGTCCCCGTACTCAATCACCTTGCTTCTTACTGATGTGTCTTTCAGTCTGACTCTGTGGCAACCGAACTCCCCCGCAAACAGCCACTACACTGCAGGGTCCGAGTAGCGTGTCTGCGTGCCCGCTCTCCGCTTCAAACTGACATGTGTCCTCCTCCACTGCTCCTCTCTCTTGGACTGCCTCTGCATAACTCTTCCAGCTTCTCCACTGCACTACTAGCTGAGATGTGGAGGCCACACCCTCTCCTGGGTCTGCCCAGGGGTCCCCTCTAAGGTGTGTGTGAGCCCTGGTTAAAGTGTGTCTGTGTGTCCACACCCTATTCAGCCTTTGGATTACCTGTTTGTACTCACCCAGCGTGGATGCAGTACTCAGTGGTGCCTGACCAGATCAGGGGCGCCACATTCCCCCTTAGTTATCAACAGCACGTCCTCGAGCATTCACATAAAACATCATAAAACATTATACCAGGTACCATGTTTCACCACCCACCACCCACAAGTCCTGTACCCACCCAAGACTTCAGTCTTCCTCTCCTGAGGATGGTGCTACAAGGTAGGGCCCATAAACAGGCGTACCCGCTTCCACGTGGTGGCGAGCCAGGCCCCATAAACAGGAGTGCTTCCTTGTCGTAGGCGAGCCAGGCCCCATACACAGGCTTGCTCTTGGCTTTTGGACAGCAGGCCCCATCAACAGGCGTGCTTCCTGGTGGTGCAGAGCCAGGCCCCATAAACAGACGTGCTCTGAGTTGGTACCACTGGGGTAACTATACACACTGTGAGAGTTTGTGGCTATGGCCAGTTCATAGCCTTATGGTCCGTAGTTAAGGTGCACATAAACCAGGTGCTTAAAACAGGTGGATTCTTAAAACAGTTCTGACAACAGTTTTTTGTGGGCGCATCTTGAACTTTTTCAACCTTGCTTCAACTGGTAACCAACATTGTCCAAAACATTCTGCTTACACTGACTTTCTCCTAAGGCCAGGGCTCTTGCTTTCAGGGCTCTGATACTTGGAGGTCTTTACATCTTCATCTTTAGTATTCTCAGCATGTACTTCTTCATCAACATCTTCAGCATCATCAGCATGTGCTTTTCCAACAACATTTTCAGCATCCCCTAGTGGCGGTAACTCTGGGGACCTGGTGGGAACTGTGGGGCTGGAGCTTGAGCTCTTCGGGCATGGTACCACGTCTAGGGCAAACCGACCACTTTCACCCTTGTGTCTGGTGTACTCCATGATGTCTCCCATCTGCAGGTCTCGACCAGGGTGTCCTCTTGGCAGGTGCGACTGGACATCTCTCCTGGAGACAAAAATGCCCTCTTTGACACCGACCTCCACAATAAAGCCATAGCCTGTGCGCAGGCTGAACTCCTATACGACACAACGGTGGAGGGGACCTCTGACCTGGTGCTTGGCTCATCGCAGGGACTGTTTTTCCTCTAGATCTCAGGCGTCCACTTCCTCTTTTTCAGGGGTAGGTTGCACAGGGGGGTGTCTTGCCCTCACGCGGTGCCGTCCTCCGCGGGCAGGCCTCCACATCACCATTACCCGGTCGTCTGTGGGCTCCCAGGTCACATGCATACCGGGCATAAATGCTTTTAGCTCTTCCTCTTCCTCTGGTTGCGCTGGCAGCGGCTCCGGAAATGAGCTTTCATCTGCTGGCCAGGGTGGTGGACTCTTCTCTGCCACAGAGGGTGCAAGACCATTCCGAGTCCGGATGCCTGCATGGGGACCAGGTACATGTCCACCAGGTGCGCTGGGAATCGGGTTTTCAAGTCCCGTTTAAGTCGAGCCGCCTCTTCGGCCGCTTCTGGCAGGAACCTATGGGCGACATCCTCAGTCAGCGACTGGGGCACTGTGACCGCTTCTGGTCCACAGTCAGAGGTAGAAGGCGTTGCGGCCTGGTCTGGTCTGGCTGGGTGCAGTGTTGCGGCCTGATCTGGTCTGGCCGTCGCAGCGGGAATCACAGCAGGGATCGCAGCAGGGATTGCATCTGGGATCGCAGCAGGGATCGCATCAGCTTCCAGTAGTCGTGCCGGCGGGGTCAGTACACCCGATGGAGCAGGGGCAGTGCGAGACTCACACAAGGGCAGCAGCAAGGGGGTAAGGGTGGTCACTTCTCGGCATGGCGCTGGTCGCGCGGCCCATCTCTTGTAGGCCCGAATCGCCACAGCTGTCTCCTGCAGCTCCGAGTGCCACTCCATCACTTGCTGGAGTAACCGCGCCTGCACCCGGTCGCAGAACTGGGCGAGCTCCCAGTCCCACCAGGCGTCAGTGCCTGGCTCTGGCTCACTGCTTGCGGACGCCATCCTCTCTCCTTCGTTGCTCACCAGGTTCTGGTCATGCTGCAGCCTAAGTTTCGTTTTCTGCAGACTGGTAACTTCCCGCCGTCCAGGGCCAGATCCGCCCCCATCTCTCTTGCTCGCGGGGTCCGAATGCTCCAGGGGTCCTAGGATAGCCACACCTCTTCGTGGGCGGTTACTTCTTTTTGCACGGGCTGCTGTTGTTTGTTTGGCGCGCTTTCTGCGGTGGCAATATGGCGGCGTATCAAATTTTTCAAGCGGACCGCCAGGGAACACGGTCACCTGCCTGAACAGGTCTAGTCCTTATCCTGTTCGTGAAGCCAGATGTTAACCCCCTCACCTGCAACAGTCGCCTCCGGGACCTCAGGGACTTCTCTCCACCTCCAGGGACGCCGCAGGGTCTTCACGTGCTGGAAATCTTCTGGCAACAGGTATGTCAGGTTAACTTTAATAGTAATCGTGACGCCACTCTCGGTTTTGCGGTCAGGGGGTGACCGCCACTGCAGTTTAACGAGCGTCTGAGGCTGATGGTGTCTGCAGTCTGGTGTTATGGCCTCCCGAGAGTGAGGCTAGCCCCAGGAGCTCGGGTGTATGTGCGTGGAACCACAGGTCGCAGAAGAACTCACACACAATCCAGAATGTCTTTCAGGGTTTTTACTCACGTTCAGTTGTTCACTGTGAGGTAACCCTGGCGATGCTGAGACAAACTACAGGGAGAACCAGGTATCGTTCAGGCTGATATAGAGGTGACTGCAAGCTCGCCTTCCTAGCACTTCTTGTTTCGGACAACCCCCGACTTGAAGTATATGGGATTCATCCAGGGAAGTCGCATCTGCCTTTTCTCCCCTTTCTTGCCCATTTGATGGCAGCGTGGAACTAGTAAAGATGGCTTCTCGCCCTATCTCACTTATAGGCCCCCTCGTTGCTGCTGATGCTGCGGACTCTGTGTTGTTTGGTGAGACACCTGGAGTGCCCTCACCGGCAGGTTTTAGCAGACCACTAAATGGATGTCTGGCTCTAGGGACCTGTCCCCGTGCATGCCTGGTATACCAGGAGTCCCCGTACTCAATCACCTTGCTTCTTACTGATGTGTCTTTCAGTCTGACTCTGTGGCAACCGAACTCCCCCGCAAACAGCCACTACACTGCAGGGTCCGAGTAGCGTGTCTGCGTGCCCGCTCTCCGCTTCAAACTGACATGTGTGCTCCTCCACTGCTCCTCTCTCTTGGACTGCCTCTGCATAACTCTTCCAGCTTCTCCACTGCACTACTAGCTGAGATATGGAGGCCACACCCTCTCCTGGGTCTGCCCAGGGGTCCCCTCTAAGGTGTGTGTGAGCCCTGGTTAAAGTGTGTCTGTGTGTCCACACCCTATTCAGCCTTTGGATTACCTGTTTGTACTCACCCAGCGTGGATGCAGTACTCAGTGGTGCCTGACCAGATCAGGGGCGCCACATTCCCCCTTAGTTATCAACAGCACGTCCTCGAGCTGTAAAGACAAGAACATTTTAAAGTGCAAACTTTTAAAACAACTTTCCCACACAGGGCAGCATTCACATAAAACATCATAAAACAGTATACCAGGTACCATGTTTCACCACCCACCACCCACAAGTCCTGTACCCACCCAAGACTTCAGTCTTCCTCTCCTGAGGATGGTGCTACAAGGTAGGGCCCATAAACAGGCGTACCCGCTTCCACGTGGTGGCGAACCAGGCCCCATAAACAGGAGTGCTTCCTTGTCGTAGGCGAGCCAGGCCCCATACACAGGCTTGCTCTTGGCTTTTGGACAGCAGGCCCCATCAACAGGCGTGCTTCCTGGTGGTGCAGAGCCAGGCCCCATAAACAGACGTGCTCTGAGTTGGTACCGCTGGGGTAACTATACACACTGTGAGAGTTTGTGGCTATAGCCAGTTCATAGCCTTATGGTCCGTAGTTAAGGTGCACATAAACCAGGTGCTTAAAACAGGTGGATTCTTAAAACAGTTCTGACAACAGTTTTTTGTGGGCGCATCTTGAACTTTTTCAACCTTGCTTCAACTGGTAACCAACATTGTCCAAAACATTCTGCTTACACTGACTTTCTCCTAAGGCCAGGGCTCTTGCTTTCAGGGCTCTGATACTTGGAGGTCTTTACATCTTCATCTTTAGTATTCTCAGCATGTACTTCTTCATCAACATCTTCAGCATCATCAGCATGTGCTTTTCCAACAACATTTTCAGCATCCCCTAGTGGCGGTAACTCTGGGGACCTGGTGGGAACTGTGGGGCTGGAGCTTGAGCTCTTCGGGCATGGTACCACGTCTAGGGCAAACCAATCACTTTCACCCTTGTGTCTGGTGTACTCCATGATGTCTCCCATCTGCAGGTCTCGACCAGGGTGTCCTCTTGGCAGGTGCGACTGGACATCTCTCCTGGAGACAAAAATGCCCTCTTTGACACCGACCTCCACAATAAAGCCATAGCCTGTGCGCAGGCTGAACTCCTATACGACACAACGGTGGAGGGGACCTCTGACCTGGTGCTTGGCTCATCGCAGGGACTGTTTTTCCTCTAGATCTCAGGCGTCCACTTCCTCTTTTTCAGGGGTAGGTTGCACAGGGGGGTGTCTTGCCCTCACGCGGTGCCGTCCTCCGCGGGCTGGCCTCCGCATCACCATTACCCGGTCGTCTGTGGGCTCCCAGGTCACATGCATACCGGGCATAAATGCTTTTAGCTCTTCCTCTTCCTCTGGTTGCGCTGGCAGCGGCTCCGGAAATGAGCTTTCATCTGCTGGCCAGGGTGGTGGACTCTTCTCTGCCACAGAGGGTGCCAAGACCATTCCGAGTCCGGATGCCTGCATGGGGACCAGGTACATGTCCACCAGGTGCGCTGGGAATCGGGTTTTCAAGTCCCGTTTAAGTCGAGCCGCCTCTTCGGCCGCTTCTGGCAGGAACCTATGGGCGACATCCTCAGTCAGCGACTGGGGCACTGTGACCGCTTCTGGTCCACAGTCAGAGGTAGAAGGCGTTGCGGCCTGGTCTGGTCTGGCTGGGTGCGGCGTTGCGGCCTTATCTGGTCTGACCGTCGCAGCGGGAATCACAGCAGGGATCGCAGCAGGGATCGCATCTGGGATCGCAGCAGGGATCGCATCAGCTTCCAGTAGCCGTGCCGGCGGGGTCAGTACACCCGATGGAGCAGGGGCAGTGCGAGACTCACACAAGGGCAGCAGCAAGGGGGTAAGGGTGGTCACTTCTCGGCATGGCGCTGGTCGCGCGGCCCATCTCTTGTAGGCCCGAATCACCACAGCCGTCTCCTGCAGCTCCGAGTGCCACTCCATCACTTGCTGGAGTAACCGCGCCTGCACCCGGTCGCAGAACTGGGCGAGCTCCCAGTCCCACCAGGCGTCAGTGCCTGGCTCTGGCTCACTGCTTGCGGACGCCATCCTCTCTCCTTCGCTGCTCACCAGGTTCTGGTCACGCTGCAGCCTAAGTTTCGTTTTCTGCAGACTGGTAACTTCCCGCCGTCCAGGGCCAGATCCGCCCCCATCTCTCTTGCTCGCGGGGTCCGAATGCTCCAGGGGTTCTAGGATAGCCACACCTCTTCGTGGGCGGTTACTTCTTTTTGCACGGGCTGCTGTTGTTTGTTTGGCGCGCTTTCTGCGGTGGCAATATGGCGGCGTATCAAATTTTTCAAGCGGACCGCCAGGGAACACGGTCACCTGCCTGAACAGGTCTAGTCCTTATCCTGTTCGTGAAGCCAGATGTGAACCCCCTCACCTGCAACAGTCGCCTCCGGGACCTCAGGGACTTCTCTCCACCTCCAGGGACGCCACAGGGTCTTCACGTGCTGGAAATCTTCTGGCAACAGGTATGTCAGGTTAACTTTAATAGGAATCGTGACGCCACTCTTGGTTTTGCGGTCAGGATGAGGGGTGACCACCACTGCAGTTTAACGAGCGTCTGAGGCTGATGGTGTCTGCAGTCTGGTGTTATGGCCTCCCGAGAGTGAGGCTGGCCCCAGGGGCTCGGGTGTATGTGCGTGGAACCACAGGTCGCAAAAGAACTCACACACAATCCAGAATGTCTTTCAGGGTTTTTACTCACGTTCTGAGACAAACTACAGGGAGAACCAGGTATCCTTCAGGCTGATATAGGGGTGACTGTAAGCTCGCCTTCCTAGCACTTCTTGTTTCGGATAACCCCCGACTTGAAGTATATGGGATTCATCCAGGGAAGCCGCATCTGCCTTTTCTCCCCTTTCTGGCCCATTTGCTGGCAGTGTGGACCAAGTAAAGATGGCTTCTCGCCCTATCTCACTTATGGGCCCCCTCGTTGCTGCTGATGCTGCGGACTCTGTGTTGTTTGGTGAGACACCTGGAATGCCCTCACCGTCAGGTTTTAGCAAACCACTAAATGGATATCTGGCTCTAGGTACCCGTCCCCGTGCGTGCCTGGTCTACCAGGAGTTCCCGTACTCAATCACCCCGCTTCTTCCTGAGGTGTCTTTCAGTCTGACTCTGTGGCAACCGAACTCCCCCGCAAACAGCCACTACACCTGCAGGGTCTGCTAGCGTGTCTGCGTGCCCGCTCTCCGCTGCAGACTGACATGTGTCCTCCTCCACTGCTCCTCTCTCTTGGACTGCCTCTGCATAACTCTTCCAGCTTCTCCACTGCACCACTAGCTGAGATGTGGAGGCCACGCCCCCTCCTGGGTCTGTCCAGGGGTCCCTCTAAGGTGTGTGTGAGCCCTGGTTAAAGTGTGTCTGTGTGTCCACACCCTATTCAGCCTTTGGATTACCTGTTTGTACTCACCCAGCGAGGGTGCAGTACTCAGTGGTGCCTGACCAGGTCAGGGGAGCCACAACATCCTTACTCGGGTTAATGGTGACCTAGTACAAAGGAGAGGTAGTTGCCGGTGGAGTACAGTGGAGTACTCCCGGAACTATGCACCAACGATGTACAGGACCCTAGGACAGGAAAGATCTCCAAGCTGACCAGTTAACACCTGCACAGCAAAGGGGAACATCAAGGACCTCGCTCACCATAAAGAATCCGAAAACTCAGTAGCAAAGGGAGAGCCGGGGACAGGACCAGAGACTCCATCCCCACAGGGTTCACACTACCGTCAGGCGGACAGAGGTGGACAAACCACCGGACAGGGACCCGCAGTGTTCCAGACCACAGGGACCCACTTACCAGAGACAGGTGCAGTGGATGAAGGTACCAGAGAACCAGACTGGAACTGGGACGAAGGGGACCTGGAGGCAAAACCAGCCGGCATCAGGCAACCAGTTAACATCCAAAGAGTGAATAAACCAGTTGCACTGAATACCTGTCTAGACTCCTTCCGACGTCCACTGCACCATACACCTGCTGGGGCAATACCCTACTTGCGGAGAGCCCAAGTCATCAGAGCTGCATATTCTATCAGCCCCAGCAAAACCTGCAGCGGCGGATCCCTGTACTTAGTCGCAACACCGCAAGTGGCGTCACAAATAACTTTATTCACAAAATCCCCTGTAAATATCCCCATTAGAAAAAGGGCCTAGGCCACCATCGTGACATTACCCGTAGAGTTGTCGCGGGCGGAGGAGGGGACGCCGCGCTCTCCCACTGCTCGGATCCGTCCGCTGCTGCTGCTGCGGCCGCCGCTGCTCGGTGGTGGCTCGAGCGGTGTGCCGGATCCCGGGGACTCGAGCGGCGCTCCTCGCCCGTGAGTGAAAGGGGTGTATTGGTGGTGGGGGAAGGAATTTGGTTATTGTCCGTGACGCCACCCACGGTTGTGGTGATTTTTGGTAACACCACCGCTGCTTTGTATGGGGATCCCGGGAGCGGTGACAAGGAGCAGCTGAGTTGTTAGTTCTCCCCTCCGTGGGTAGGGGTTGGTTGTCCCGGGGCCCAGTGATGGGGTGGAGGATGGGTGATGGCAGGCCGGGTGCGGGGCCTGGTGAGGTGCAGGGTCGCGGGGGCAGCGCTGTGCCGTACGGCACGGTGGTACTCACTCAGCCTGAGACGATGACACAGTTCTCGGTAAAACACACGGCTGGAAAGACGGTTCCCACGGACGGCTGCTGTTGCTTTTCCCCGGTAGTTAACGGTGACTGTCTCTTTCCCTGCACCTAGTACTTCTGTTGGTTCCAATGGGTTCCCACCGGTAACCCGCTCCCCGGCTTGGATATGGGCCGGAGGAGCCCCTCTTTGCCCGCAGGCGCTGGCCCTGAGAAACTGGTGCCTTGGCGGTGGCGGTGTCTCTCTCTGCTGGTTGGACTGTTGCCTTCAATCGGGACTTAGTTGTTTGGAAACCCGGAGGTCCCCTTCACTGACGGATTTGGCAAATTCACGGCGACTCCAAGCCTTGCTGGGGTCCGAAAGGCCCCTGCCAATGGTGCTGGCTTCTCCTTGTGTACCGGTCCGGTACCGCCGGGCCACCGCCCGTCCACGGCCCTCACGGCAACTCCGATAGGCCACTCCTGCAGACGGTCACCGCCGTCTGCTAACCTTGCTGTCTCTGTCCGGGGCACACACCCGGACGCTCTCAGATAGTTGCTCTACTACCACTTTACTCCTCACATTCTCACGTCCAAAACTAATCTTGTCTCTTTTCCCGCCTCCAGGACTGTGATCTCCTCGGTGGGTGGGGCCAACCGCCTGGCCCACCCCCTGGTGTGACCATCAGCCCCTGGAGGAAGGCAACAAGGATTTTTGGGTCTAGCTTTGATGTGCCTAACCGGGGTGTAGGGTGTGGTGATGTCATTACCTGTGACCCCTGGCTTGTCCAGGGTGTCACAGAGACACTGCCAGGAACCGGGTAACGGCCACCATCATGACATTCCCCGTAGAGACACTGCCCGGAACCGAGTACCCCATATCCCTCGGTGCTACACAAATATCATCAAAATGCACACCCAGTGGCTACATGAAAGCATAACCTGGGTCAGAGTCCCCTCATTGTGATGCGTGTTTCGCCTTGGCTTTTGCTTTTTCAAGGGGTAACGTTGATACAATTGAAGAGGCTTTAAGTTGCAAGAAACATTTGGTCTTTCTAGTTTTCAGTCTGCAATCACTTTGCTTTTTACTGCAAGTAGAATTTGAAATAGTGAGAAAGAATGTAAAACACAAACTAAATTAGAAAGCTGCAGAACTTTCCATTATGCAAAAATTAAGCTTCAAACAGAAAATAAATCCTTGATCAGTAGTTACACCTGAGTTGTGGCTGCAGTGTAATGTCTACACATCACTTGGGTGTGTTACTATGGGTCGCACCTCTGTAGATGTCGTAGGGTGGAGGGAATGTTTGCAGTGAAGATATGGAGCGAGAGTACGGTATTTCCTGTTTTACTAGGTTTCCTGTGAATGGGTTGTAATCTGAGTAGACCCATATGTTACTCCAGAGCCGGTCAGGTGTCCCACATCCTGAATCTGCTGTCACTGTGCCACTTCCTATTCGCCTTCCATTGATTACAATGTAACGTGATGACTAAGAGCTACGATTTTTCCTATTGGCTGAGAAGGAACACCTCATATTCTGAGCTCTAGTTGTACAAATCTGATTGGAGGGTTGAGTACGGATGATACCTGCAGGTTTATGGAAGGTCAATGACTGCTGGTAACCCGAAGCATACGACGCTCATGCATTCTTCAGAAATATGAACCGTTCATGGGGTAATTACACTACACACAGCCTAAAAGTTATAAAATAAAGAATCCGGGCGACAACGACGGCTTTTACGATGATTTTTTTTTTTTTATCAATCCTCTGAATGATTTTATTATATTTGCTGTAAACTTTATTTTCCTTCTGTTGTAAAAGAATAAATTTATAGTTTCCTTTAAATAGCTCTTCCCCTTTAAATCTGAAATTCACCATTTCATGCAAAGTTGCCCAAAATTCTGTTATTGAAAACATGAGGAGAACAATAGGTAAACTAAGGGTTGTCCTTAAGATTTTCAAATAAAGCAAACTTTATTGTATAGGGTGTATCACGCCGCAGTTCAAGAGTCTGAGAAAGCTGGGTAACATGCCCTGAGGAAGCTGAGTGGTCTCTTGGTGACTAGGAGGCTGTAGCATGAGTACTACGAAATCCAGACATGCCCCCTTATTATATAAAGCTAGATTTCAGATTCAGTTTCAGAAGTATTTCAGAGAAAACATAGCTTGAAAAAAGAGACAGACATGGAGAATAGAGCTTGGCCTGGGCTTGTGAAAAATAGTCCAGGCATGTGAAGAATAGTCCAGGTGTCGTGGGCGGAGGAGGGGACACTGCACTCTCCCACTGCTCGGGTCCAGCTGCTGCTGCTGCTCGGTGGTGGCTCGAGTGGTGGGCCGGATCCCGGGGACTCGACCGGCGCTCCTCGCCCGTGAGTGAAAGGGGGGTGGTTTGGTTTAGGGATATTGTCCGTGACGCCACCCACGGTTGTGGTGATTTTGGTGACACCACCGCTGCTCTGGACGGGGATCCCGGGAGCGGTGACAGGGAGCAGCTTGGTTGTTAGTTCTCCCCTCCGTGGGTAGGGGGTTGGTTGTCCCGGGGCCCGGTGATGGGGTAGGGATGGATGGCAGGCGGGTTGCGGGGCCTGGCGAGGTGCAGGGTCGCGGGGGCAGTGCTGTGCCGCACGGCACGGTGGTACTCACTCAGCCCAATGATGAAGACACAGTTCTCGGTAAAACACTCGGCTGGATGGACGGGTCCCACAGACGGCTGCGGTGTTGTTGCTCCCGGCAGGTTGGTGGTAACTGCCTTTCCCTGCACCTAAGATGTTTGTACGGTTCCAATGGGTTCCCACCGGTAACTCGCTCCCCGGCTTGGATATGGGCCGGAGGAGCCCCTTTTGCCCGGAGGCGCTGGCCCTGAGAAACGGTTGCCTTGGCGGTGGCGGTGTCTCCCTCTGTTGGTTGGACTGTTGCCTTCTGTCGGGACTTGACTGTTTGAAAACCCAGGAGGTCCCCTTCACTAACGGATTTGGCAAATTCACGGCGACTCCTAGCCTTGCCGGGGTCCGAAAAGCCCCTGCCAGATGGTGCTGACTTCTCTTTGTGTACCGGTCCGGTACCGCCAGGCCACCGCCCATCCACGGTCCTTACGGTAGACTCCAATCGGTCACTCCTGCAGACGGTCACCACCATCTGCCAACCTTGCTGTATCGCCCGGGCCACACACCCGGACGCTGTAAGTCAGTTGCTCCACTACTACACTTTTCCTCCTTACACTCTCACTGTCCAAACTAGACTGTCTGTTTTCCCGCCTCCAGGACTGTGAACTCCTCGGTGGGCGGGACCAACCGCCTGGCTCCACCCCCTGGTGTGGACATCAGCCCCTGGAGGAAGGCAACAAGGGTTTTGTCTGACTTCGGTGTGCCTGCTGGGAGTGTGGGGTGTTGTGGTGTTGTTCTCTGTGGCCCCTGGTTTGTCCAGGGCACCACATTCCCCCTTAGTTAAATGCAGACCGTCCGCGGGCTGCCCGTCCATCACCGGTTTTATTTTCACCAACTGAAAAAGATAAAAAACGGTAACAGACATACAATCATAATAACTTCTTCCCATATCGGGAGGTACTCTTACTTAAAACGTTACGGTTACGGCTTCCGCTCTCTCCCACCCAAGCAACCTGGTCCTGATGCTGCCCCTAAGCAACAGGCAGCACCCCTTGACCCCAGTCCTGCACAAGTTACCCGAGCGGGTTCTGTCCTTTCCAGGGGACCCACGTCCATGGGGACCCCCTGAAACCCCCAGAGGATCGCCACCGGTTCCGGTGGTGGCTGGGCCCCAGCCTGCTCCACTGCAGGCCCTTCCTCCAATCTGCCTCTCCGGAGGCGGTAATGGTGGAAGCTATAACAACATTTTTATTTACAGGCCACAAGTTTGTGGTTGCCTTGCAAGTTCTCAGGCATGTTCATAGTAGTTCCTATGTAAAGTGGTGAAGGGGGTCCCAACGGTGACCAGTTGCCGGCTACGACCGGTTCCAAATCAAGATCGACAATCAGGTGACTTTTTCACGGTTTCATTTACTTATCATTCATTTTTGCAAAACTTTCAAACTCTTTAACTTTAAACTGCACTTTTAACACACAATGTTCCCCCCCTTCTAAATAGTAGTTTCCCTGTACCTATATGGGGGTCTACCTAGGTTAGGACGAGTGGACCTCCTGGGTCCGGTGTCAGTGGCGACAGGCAGCGGGGGAGAGGGAACAATCAGTTCCTCTTCCCTGTTATCGTGTGGGGCAGGCGGAGGCATAGGGGAGCTGGGCACAGGTTCATCCCTGGGCACTGGCACTGGCTCACGGTTGACCGCTTCCACCACTTCTTCATCCACGGGTTGTGGGAACAGTATCACTGGAAGAATCACCGCGCCGTTCTGTGTAGGCCAGTCCGCTGGGAAGTCACCCATCACGGTGTGAATTACCTCTTTTGCCTTCTCCGCTGGTGGAGGAACTGGAGCTTCAGCCGCTGCCCTCAATGCTGGTGGGCACCTCTTTAGATGGTCCCGGGAAACCTTTGCTAAAGTGCCCCCTTGCTCACGACTGATCTGGTAGGCCTTCCCATCTTCCCATCCTGTGGGCTGTATGACGTATGGGGTTTGTTCCCATTGATCATCCAGCTTGTGGGTTCTCCTCTTCCGCTTCAGCACTACATCTCCAGGCTGGAAAGGGCCAGCAGACGCCTTCTGGTTGAAGCGCTGCTCCTGCTGTTCCCGACTCCGACTCAAGTTCTTCTCAACATATTCTTGAATCTGTCGGTATTGCACCCTCCGCCGAGTTTCCCATTCAGCTGTCGAAGGGAGTGCTTCTGGGGCTTCCAATCCCATGTCCAGATCCACCGGTAGTCGACCGGGGCGAGCCCTCATCAGGTATGCTGGGGTGCACTTCGTTGAGCTGGAAGGGATATTGTTGTACATATCGACCAAGTCAGGTAGCTTCTCCGGCCACAGGTTCCGCTCTTCCAGCGGCAACGTCTTGAGGAGGCCCAGGACCAAGTGGTTCATCTTCTCACACATGCCGTTGGTCTGGGCATGGTAAGGCATGGTCCGGATATTCTTGCAGCCGTACAACTGGCAAAACTCATGGAACACCTCCGCTTCAAAGGCCGGGCCTTGGTCAGTAAGCACCTTCTCAGGGTATCCATGTGGTCGGCAGAAATAAGCCTGGAACGCTCTAGAGGCGGTACGACCAGTTAGGTCTTTGACTGGGACAACCACCATGAACCTTGAATAGTGGTCTACTATGGTTAGAGCGTAGGTGTACCTACTTCGGCTGGGGGTGAGCTTTACATGGTCCAGGGCGACCAGCTCCAGCGGTTGATGTGTAACGATCGGGTGTAGGGGCGCCTTCTGGCTGGCCTTGTCCTTCCTTCTCAGCGTGCAAGGACCGCACTCTCGGCACCAGGCCTCTACAGACTCCCGCATCCCGCTCCAATAGAACCACTCTCTCAACAGCATTTCCAGCTTCTTCCATCCGAAGTGTCCGGCACCATCATGGTACGCTTGTAGAACGGTGGGCACATTAGCTTGGGGAATCACCAACTGGCGGATTTTCTCATGAGTCTTCGGGTTAATCAGCTCACGGTACAACTTCCCCTGGTGTAGATACAGCCGGGTCCGTTCTCGCCACAGGCGTTGGGCTTCAGCTGGGGCAGCAGGGTCTATTCCAGCAGCGCCTTGCTCCACCAGGATCTTGACTAGGCGGACAGCGGGCGCCTGGTTTTGAGCTTCCTGCCACTCCTGACTGGGCAGCGGGTCCAGGTTCACCCGTTGTTGGTGGACATGCACCTTCTCAGTTGGTGGCTGGTGAAATGCAGGCAACTCGATCTCTTCGAGGTCATCATCCTCGTACCCTTCTTCCGACAAGTGGGGCATCCGAGAGAGTGCATCAGCATTAACGTTGGCACGACCAGCCCTGTATTTGATGGTGAAATCGTAGTTGGCTAGCCTGGCCAGCCACCGCTGCTCCAACGCGCCCAACTTGGCCGTGTCCAGGTGGGTCAGCGGATTGTTTTCCGTGAAAGCGGTGAACTTTGCTGCTGCCAGGTAATGGCGGAACCGCTCGGTGATAGCCCACACCAGCGCCAGGAGCTCGAGCTTGAAAGAGCTGTAGTGCTCGGGATTCCTTTCAGTCGGTCGGAGCTTTCGGCTAGCATAAGCAATCACTTTTTCCTTCCCGTCTTGGACCTGTGATAAGACTGCCCCCAAGCCCACATTGCTGGCATCGGTGTAGAGAATGAACGGGTGGCTGTAATCAGGATACGCTAGGATCTCCTTTCCGGTCAAGGCCGCTTTCAGCTGGCGGAAGGATTCCTCATGCCTCTCTTCCCACACCAGTGGGGCTCCGAGGGGTCTACCACCTTTGGTCTGTCCCTCGAGGAGGTCTTGCATGGGGGCAGCCATCTTCGTGTACCCCTTGATGAAGCGACGGTAGTACCCCACCAGACCCAGGAACTGCCTTACTTCCCTCACTGTGGTTGGTCTCGGCCAGTCTTGGATGGCAGTGATCTTCTCGGGTTCGGGGGCGACACCTTCTGCACCCACCACATGCCCCAGGTACTGCACTCTGGGTTTCAGCAGATGACACTTGGAGGGCTTCAACTTCATCCCGTATTTGGCAAGGGACGCGAACACCTCGGCCAGGTGCTCCAGGTGGGCTTCGTATGTCTGGGAGTACACATTCACATCATCCAGGTACAACAGGACAGTCTCGAAATTTAAATGCCCCAGACAGCATTTCATCAGCCGTTGGAAGGTTCCAGGGGCGTTGCACAGCCCGAACGGCATGCTATTAAATTCACAGAGCCCCATTGGGGTGGTGAAGGCAGTTTTCTCCCGGTCCTCAGGTGCCACGGCCACTTGCCAGTACCCGCTGGTGAGGTCAAGGGTAGAGAAGTAATTTGCAGTTCTCAGTGCGGCCAAGGACTCTTCAATACGGGGCAGTGGGTAAGCATCTTTATGCTTTATCTGATTAATCTTCTGGTAATCCACACACATCCGCATGGTGCCCCGTCCTTCTTAACCAGTACCAACGGGGCGGCCCAGGGACTACAGCTGTCCCTGATAACCCCTGCCTCCCTCATGTTCCTCAACATGTCCTTGGCACATTGGTAGTGTGCAGGGGGAATAGGCCTGTACCTCTCTTTGATAGGGGGGTGTTCACCGGTGGGGATATGGTGTTGGACCCCTTTAGTCTGCCCAAAGTCTAGGGGGTGTTTGCTAAAAACTTGCTCATACTCCCGTACCACCCGGTATACCCCTTCTTTGTGATGTGTAGGGGTATCATCAGTGCCTACATGTAACTGTTGGTGCCACTCATCTAACTCCCCTTGGGGCGGGTGAGTGCTGGCAGTCGGTGGTGAGGTTGGGGGGACTGCCTCGCGGATGGTGTGGGGGTCCAGAGTGAGCAACTTGGCAAGTGTAGCATACCGGGGAAGCCTGACTTCTTCCTCCCCACAGTTCAGCACCCTCACAGGCACTCTCCCCTTCTTTACATCTACCACCCCTCGGGCGGCCATTACTGTGGGCCAGTGCTCGGAAGGCATGGGCTCTATCATGGCAGGGTAGTCACGCCCCTGGGGCCCTACTGCTGCCCTACACCAAATCATCTCGCTCCGAGGGGGCACAATCAACGGGGCAACATCCATCACTCTCACCCCACCAATCTCTCCTCCTGTCGAGTTCACATGCTGGCGGTACATCAAGGCTCGGATCTCATGCTGCACAGCTCTCTGTCGGCTCCCCACCGCGTGGCGGCCAGCTGCTGCAGTAGGGTCAGCACATCACTCATACACTGCTCCATCACATTAGTTCCCAGCACTATCTTCGGGTTATGATCACTGGGTTCATTCATTATTACAATCATACCCTGGTGTTGCAGTTCAGCTCGTCCCACAGTGATGGCCACTTGCTTGTATCCCACTTGGGTCAATGCGAGCCCATCAGCAGAAATCAGTGTTATACTGGAATCTGGGGGAGCCAGCTCGTCTTTCCCCCAATACCGTTGATACAGTGTGTATGGTATAGTGGTTACCTGTGATCCAGTGTCCAGGAGAGCCATCACCGGTATGCCGTCCACAGCCACGGGGATGATAGGCCGGGCCCCAATGTACCGGTCCCGCCAGTCTGGGAGGCCATGGGGTTCTACTCCTGAGGATTGGCCCGTGGCCCCAGGGGTTGCTCGTTTAACGGACACCGTCGGGCGTAGTGGCCGGGTTTGCTGCACCTGTAACAGATTGGGGGCCCGTTCCGTGGGCCATTGGCCCTTCTCCGCTGCATCCAAGGGACGTCCTCCGGGCTGTCGGCGAGCTGCATCTCCACCGGTGCCTGGGATCTGGTTGGAGACTGGAGTGCGGCGAGAATCTTAGCAAGGTCCCCATCCATGCGGCAAACTCGAGCCGCGAGCTCTTCCATCGCCCCGCTTGGGGCTGCAGGCACTGGAAGTGCCGGTATGGTAGGAGCCACCGCAACAGGAGCAGTCTCAACTGGCCACAGGGTTGGCTCAGGAGCTTCCAATGCGGGGGGTTGCAGAGCTTTGATGGCCCGTTCCTTTAATACGGCAAAGTCCACGTCAGGGTGTTCTAGGGCCCACAGCCGAAGCTGTTTATGGTCCTCAGAGGACCTCATCCCCTGCACAAACTGCTCACTTAACATCTTGTTACTGTCCACACTGCTGATGGTGTCCACCCGCTTCAGTGTGCGGAGTGCGGTTTGCAGGCGCAGAGCATAGTCCCGAATGCTATCTGCGGGCCGTTGTCGGCATTGATAGAACTGCATCCGCAACTCTGCCTCGGTACGGGTCTCAAATGCAGTCTGCAGCTTTTCAAATATGGTGGCTACAGAGGACCGGTCCCCCTCGGCCCAGGTCTCCGCCTCTTGCTCAGCCGCGCCGGTTAGCTGCCCCAGCACTAGCACTGCACGTTGCTTATCAGTCAGGGGGTACAGTTCTAGCAGCGGACTAAGTTTTTTCCGGAAAACCTGCAAGGCATCAGGTTTCCCATTGTACTGCGGTAGCCAGGCAGCTCCGGGCACATAGGGCAAAGAGAACGGCATCACCTGAGCGAGAGCTGGGGCCGCGGCGCCCCCCGCCAACGCGGCCGGGACCTGGGCAGGCCCATTCCCATTTACGAGTGCTCCCGCGGCTGCGTCCGCCTCTCCTCCAGCGGCTCCATCCCCCTTAGTCTCTTTCCGGCCCCTCCTTTACAGGGACGGGATTTTGGCCTTCGCGTCTCCACTACTCGAGGAGACGCTCGAGCGGGAATTCTTCGCGCCCAAGATGGCGGCTTTTCAAATTTTCCGTCCGGACACCTCCGGCGGTCACACAAGGCGCACTTCCACCAGTCGGTAGAACGGTAGGATCCTGTTCGTGACGCCAAGTTGTCGCGGGCGGAGGAGGGGACGCTGCGCTCTCCCACTGCTCAGGTCCGGCTGCCGCTGCTGCTGCGGCTGCTGCTCGGTGGTGGCTCGAGCGGTGGGCCGGATCCCGGGGACTCGTGCGGCGCTCCTCGCCCGTGAGTGAAAGGGGGGTGGTTTGGTTTTGGGACGTGTCCCTTATTATTATTTATTGTCCCTTATTTATTGTCCGTGACGCCACCCACGGTTGTGGTGATTTTGGTGACACCACCGCTGCTCTGGACGGGGATCCCGGGAGCGGTGACAGGGAGCAGCTTGGTTGTTAGTTCTCCCCTCCGTGGGTAGGGGGTTGGTTGTCCCGGGGCCCGGTGATGGGGTAGGGATGGATGGCAGGCGGGTTGCGGGGCCTGGCGAGGTGCAGGGTCGCGGGGGCAGCGCTGTGCCGCACGGCACGGTGGTACTCACTCAGCCCAATGATGAAGACACAGTTCTCGGTAAAACACTCGGCTGGATGGACGGGTCCCACAGACGGCTGCGGTGTTGTTGCTCCCGGCAGGTTGGTGGTAACTGCCTTTCCCTGCACCTAAGATGTTTGTACGGTTCCAATGGGTTCCCACCAGTAACCCGCTCCCCGGCTTGGATTTGGGCCGGAGGAGCCCCTTTTGCCCGCAGGCGCTGGCCCTGAGAAATGGTTGCCTTGGCGGTGGTGGTGTCTCCCTCTGTTGGTTGGACTGTTGCCTTCTGTCGGGACTTGACTGTTTGGAAACCCAGGAGGTCCCCTTCACTAACGGATTTGGCAAATTCACGGCGACTCCTAGCCTTGCCGGGGTCTGAAAAGCCCCTGCCAGATGGTGCTGACTTCTCTTTGTGTACCGGTCCGGTACCGCCGGGCCACCGCCCATCCACGGTCCTTATGGTAGACTCCAATCGGTCACTCCTGCAGACGGTCACCACCATCTGCCAACCTTGCTGTATCGCCCGGGCCACACACCCGGACGCTGTCAGTCAGTTGCTCCACTACTACACTTTTCCTCCTTACACTCTCACTGTCCAAACTAGACTGTCTGTTTTCCCGCCTCCAGGACTGTGAACTCCTCGGTGGGCGGAGACCAACCGCCTGGCTCCACCCCCTGGTGTGGACATCAGCCCCTGGAGGAAGGCAACAAGGGTTTTGTCTGACTTCGGTGTCCCTGCTGGGAGTGTGGGGTGTTGTGGTGTTGTTCTCTGTGGCCCCTGGCTTGTCCAGGGCGCCACACAGGCATGTGAAGAATAGTCCAGGCATATGTAGAATAGTCCAGGCTTGTGAAGAATAGTCTAGGCTTGTGAAGAATAGTCCAGAAATGTGAAGAATAGTGCAGGCTTGTGATGAATAAACCAACCTTGTGAAGAATAGTCCAGGCTTGTGAAGAATAGTCCAGGCATGTGAAGAATAGTCCAGGCATGTGAAAAATAGTCCAGGCTTGTGAAGAATAGTCCAGGCATGTGAAAAATAGTCCAGGTATCTGAAGAATAGTCCAGGTTTGTGAAGAATAGTCCAGGCATGTGAGGAATAGTCCAAGCTTGTGAAGAAGAGTCTAGGCATGTGAAGAATAGTCCAGGCTTGTGAAGAATTGTTCAGGCATGTGAGGAATAGTCCAGGCTTGTAAAAAATAGTCCAGAAATCTGAAGAATAGTCTAGGCTTGTAAAGAATAGTCCAGAGCATGTGAAGAATAGTCCAGACATGTGAAGAATTTGTCCAGGCATGTGAAGAATAGTCCAGAAATGTTAAGCATAGTCCAGGCTTGTGAAGAATAGTTCAAGCCTGTAAAGAATAGTCCAGGAATGTGAGGAATAGTCCAAGCCTGTGAAGAATAGTCCAGGCTTGTGAAGAATAGTCCAGGCTTGTGAAGAATAGTCCAGGCTTGTGAAGAATAGTCCAGGCTTGTGAAGAATAGTCCAGGCTTGTGAAGAATAGTGCAGGCATGTGAAGAATAGCCCAGGCATGTGAAGAATAGTCCATGCATGTGAAGACTAGACCAGGCATGTGAAGAATAGTCCAGAAATCTGAAGAATAGTTCAAGCTTGTGAAGAATAATACAGGCATATGAAGAATAGTCCAGGCATGTGAAGAATAGTCCAGGTATGTGAAGAATAGACCAAGCTTGTGAAGAATAGTGCAGGCATGTGAACAATAGTCCAGGCTTGTGAAGAATAGTCCGGGCATGTGAAGAATATTCCAGGCTTGTGAAGAATAGTCAGGGTTTGTGAAGAATAGTGTGGACATGTGAAGAATAATCCAGGCCATGTGAAGAATAGTCCAGGTATCTGAAGAATAGTCCAGGTATCTGAAGAATAGTCTAGGTATCTGAAGAATAGTCCAGAAATGTTAAGCATAGTCCAGGTTTGTGAAGAATAGTTCAAGCCTGTAAAGAATAGTCCAGGAATGTGAGGAATAGTCCAAGCCTGTGAAGAAGAGTCCAGGCTTGTGAAGAATAGTCCAGGCTTGTGAAGAATAGTCCAGGCTTGTGAAGAATAGTCCAGGCTTGTGAAGAATAGTCCAGGCTTGTGAAGAATAGTGCCGGCATGTGAAGAATAGCCCAGACATGTGAAGAATAGTTCAGGCATGTGAAGAATAGTCCAGGCATGTGAAGACTAGACCAGGCATGTGAAGAATAGTCCAGAAATCTGAAGAATAGTTCAAGCTTGTGAAGAGTAATACAGGCATATGAAGAATAGTCCAGGCATGTGAAGAATAGTCCAGGTATGTGAAGAATAGACCAAGCTTGTGAAGAATAGTGCAGGCATGTGAACAATAGTCCAGGCTTGTGAAGAATAGTCCGGGCATGTGAAGAATATTCCAGGCTTGTGAAGAATAGTCAGGGTTTGTGAAGAATAGTGTGGACATGTGAAGAATAGTCCAGGCCATGTGAAGAATAGTCCAGGCCATGTGAAGCATAGTCCAGGTATCTGAAGAATAGTCCAGGTATCTGAAGAATAGTCTAGGTATCTGAAGAATAGTCCAGAAATGTGAAGAATAGTCTAGGCTTGTAAAGAATAGTCCAGACCATGTGAAGAATAGTCCAGACATGTGAAGAATAGTTCAGGCATCTGAAGAATAGTCCAGAAATGTGAAGAAAAGTCCAGGCAATGTGAAGAATAGTCCAAGCATGTGAAGAATAGTCACTTAGGAGGTTCCCTCTGTATACTTTCAACCCAGTTTAGTTCAACAGCCAGGTCGGCCTGGAAAGGAAGCAACGATTTGGCTCACGCGGATCTTCTGGTTTCTGCTTGAGTCGATGTTCAGTATTCGGTCTTCGGGTTCCTTCTGGAGTTGGGGTTCGGTATTCGGTTGCTTAGTTCCTTCAGGAGGCAGGGTTTAGTATTCAGTCTTCTGGTTTCTTCTATGACAATGGTGGCTGTAAGCTTCTTCGCTGCTCGCATGACACCTCCCTTCCAACTCTTGGCACAAGCTACTCTCCTTCTTTTATAATTAACAACTGCACCACATCTACCACCTGACCCAGCATCTCTTCCAAACTCGTCTCTTGAGAAAACACACACTACACTCTTTAGTTTCTGTTTGTTCTTTTCAACCAGCAGATGGCGATATTCCTTTGTGGATGCTGTAATATGTTGGCTGAATGCCTCTTTTGTTCACCAGCCCCTTACATGTGTATATAGGAGGAGACCTGTTAATCAAGCTCAGTTAACCTGGTAAAAGCAAGAAAGAGCCGCATAGAGGACTCTTTTTCCTGAGCCAGAACTATTGTCCTTTTGCCTGGGCCCCCCTTGTGCTCAGACTCTTCTTCATGCCCCAACTTCCCTCCCTGTGCCTGGGCTCTCCTCCCTTTTCTCTGACTCCTCTCCCTGAGCCTGAACTTTTATTTTCGTCTCTTGACTCCTTTCCCTGTGCTTGGAGTACACTCCCTATGCTTGGACTCTTCCCCCTGTTTCTGTTTATTTGTCTTTTATTCACTTATATAGTGCCATTAATTTCCACAGCGCTTTAGAGACATCACCATCGCTGTCCCTACTAGGGCTCACAATCTCAATTCCCTATTAGTATGTCTTTGGTGTGTAGGAAGAAAACGGAGTACCTGGAGGAAACTCATGCGAACAAGAATTCGCATGAGTACCAATGTCTTTCAGATATTGTCTTTGGTGGGATTGATAAGCACTAAGCCACCATACTGCACACACATTCCTCTCCATCTGTCTGGATTCTTCTCATTGTGTCTTGACTCCTCTCCATTTGCCTGGACTATTTTCCCAGTATCTGGACTCCTCTCTCCGTGTGTTTGGACTCCTCTCTGTGTCTACACTCTTCTCTCTGTACCTGGACTCCACTCTCTGTGTCTGGACTCCTCTCTCTGTGCCTGGACTCCTCTCTCTATGTCTGGACTCCACTCTCTGTGTCTAGACTCCTCTCTCTGTGCCTGGACTTCTCTCTCTGTCCCTGGATTCCTCTCTCTGTGCCTGGACTCCTCTCTCTGTCCCTGGATTCCTCTCTCTGTGCCTGGACTCCTCTCTCTGTGCCTGGACTCCTCTCTCTGAGCCTGGACTCCTCTCTCTGAGCCTGGACTTTTCTCTCTGTGCCTGGACTCCTCTCTCTGTACCTGGACCCCTCTCTCTGGGTCTGGACTCTTCTCTCTGTACCTGGACTCCACTCTCTGTGTCTGTACTCCTCTCTCTGTGCCTGGACTCCTCTCTCTGTGCCTGGACTCCTCTCTCTATGTCTGGACTCCACTCTCTGTGCCTGGATTCCTCTCTCTGTGCCTGGATTCCTCTCTCTGTGCCTGTGTGAAGCCCCTCCAGTGTTGTGTCGGTGCATTACCTTCAGGGACTCCACGTAGCTGGATCTTGTCACAGGTAGGAGATCTTCTTTTAGGATTGTCGTGACGCCACTCTCAGAATTGCGGTCAGTGGGGACCGCCACTGCAGATTGAGGGACGCCTGGGGCTGATGGTGGGTGCAGTCAGTTGTAATAGCCTCCTGAGAGTGAGGCAAGCCCCAGGGCCCTGTGTAGATGTGTAGAACCACAAGGCGCAGAATAACTCCACACAAGCAGAATGTCTTTCAGGGGTTTTACTCACTGTTGATGGCAGGGTGAGTAACCCGGGCGTAGCTGGGATGAACCAGGCTGGAACCAGGTATCCTTCAGGCTGACTGATGAGGGTGGCTACCGACTCGCCTTCCTTAGCCCTTCTGTGGTTTGTGGTAACCCCGACTTTTAGTCCCTATGGGGGTCACCCAGGGAAGTAGCTGCTCCCCTCGTTTGTTTGCCGTTTGCTTGTCGCCTGGACCAGATCACTCCAGCTGCTTGCCTCCTGTGAACTATGGGCCCTAACTGTGGCTACGTGGCTGCGGCTTTTGTGGTGTTGTGGCGTGGGCTTTAAGGGCCCCACACCGGCAGGTTTAGCAAGGAAAGGTGGATCTATCCCCGCATCGGGATCTGCCGCCCGTTTGGGCCTGGTACTCCCTGACAGTCTCCTTACTTTCCACTACACTGCTCTCTCTCCAGCTGTGTGTGGTGTTCGGGCAGCACTACCAGGTGACCGTTCTCCCCCGTCGGTAGTCACTGCGCGGACGCTGTTAGACTGCAACAGCTCCAGGGTCTGCTTCTGCTCTTCCTGAGCTGCACACTAAACCGGCTCACTCGTGGGACTTGCACTGCTGCTCCTGTCTGAGCTCCACTTCCCTGCTCCTCACTCCTCCACACTCTGCTTCAGACTGTTTACTCCTCCTTCTCTTTTCCCCTTGTGCCTGCCTACGCCACCTAGCAACCAGGCTCTCTACCACACCCCTTGAGTGGAGATGGAGGCTTCGCCCCCTCCACTCCTCAAGTGGAGGTGAAGGCTTTGCCCCCTCCTGGGATCCCCAGGGGTCCTCTCAAAGGTACATGTGTGAGACCTGATCACTATGCGCCTGTGTAGTCACACCTCGGTCAGCCTTCTGGATTACCTGTATTGTACTGTCCCCAGCATGGGTGCAGTACTCAGTGGTGCCTGACCAGGTCAGGGGCGCCACATTCCCCCTTAGTTATCACCAGCACGTCCTCGGGCTGCAAGACAACATTTTAAAATGCATAAAACAGTAAAACATGGTAAAACTTTTTAAAACCACCAGGTACCATACATCACCACTCTCCACCCACAAGTCCGTTAACCCACCCTAAACCCTTCCAGGAGGCAGGTCACCGGTTTCTTTTGGTAACCAGGTCTGGGCCATCCACTTCCCCAGACCTTTCCTCCAATCTTCCTCTCCCGTTGGCCGCGCCTTCAGCCACTTCTGGCAGGATGTAGAGGCGGCTTTCATGGTCTAGTGGTCTCAGGGTATACCTGGCCTGGTGGAGCCGCGCCTTCAGCCTCTTCTGGCAGGATGTAGAGGCGGCCTCCACAGTTGGTGCTGACCAGGTACCCTCTTTGTGGTGGAGAGCCAGGCCCCATAAACAGGCGTGCTCTCTGGTTGCAGGCGAGCCAAGGCCCCATAAACGGACGTGCTCCCTGGTTGCAGGTGAGCCAAGCCCCTAAACAGGCTGGCTCTGGTGGTGGTACCTCTGGGGTAACTATGTACACTGCGAGAGTTTGTGGCTATAGCCAGTTCATAGCCTTAAGGTTCATGGGTTTCTCACATTAGTTCATGTGGGCACATGCTTAAACTTATAAACGTTGCAAACTGGTCAAAACTGTAACTTGCTGTACTTCTTTCTTTACTTTACATAGATTCCTCCTTACCAGGGCTTGGGCCTGTAGGGCTGCGGCACCTGTTGTTTTCTTCATTTCTCTCATCATCGGAGGTAGTCTCATCAGTGGGTCCTTTATTTTTCCTTTCTTCTTCTGTATCTGTTTCTTTTTCTTGTGGTATGGAGACAACTGGGTTGCTATAGGAATCTCTGGTACATGGCGTAACGTCAAGTGCATACCATCCTCTTTCTCCTTGGTGCATGGTGAATTCCACTGAATCTCCTGTTCGTAGGTTCCTTCCTGGATGTCCTCTGGGCAAATGGGCTCTTACGTCTCTTCTATTAACAAAGATGCCTTCCTTCATACCAGGAGCTACTATGAAGCCATAACCTGATTTCAAGCTGAAGTCTTCTACTACACCACGACAAAGTGGACCTCTAACCTGGGATTTGGCCCTTCTCAGGAACCATTTCTCTTCCAAGTCTCTGGCCATGACTTCGTCTTTCTGCTCTGGAGACTGCGGTGCAGGGGAAAGCTTGGTTCTGCTACGGCGCCGTGTCCTACGGGCTGGATTCTGCTGGGCTGTTACTTCACTGCCTGCAGGCCCCCAGGTGAGGTTTCTAGGCAACTCTTCCTCTTCATCCCAGCGGGAATACGGCAGCATCTCTGGCTCTGGGCATGGATCCACTGCTGATGGCTCCGGGGTCAGCTCCTCAGCTTCCTGGCCTCCTCTCCCCCTTAGTTCTTCAGAGCACTCCTGTTGTGGCAGCGCCGGGGATGGGTGGTCATCAGCAGGCCCGGGCTGGGGACTCTTTGGCGTGGATATTGCCGGAATCCTCCTGGGGGTGTGCGGAGGGAGCAGATACCGGTCCACCATCTCCTGTGGGAACTGGGCCTCTAGGTTAGCCTTCAGCTTCCAGTATTCGGGGTCCTCTCCTATCAGGGACTTCCTAGCAGGGACTTCCTTAGACTGGGAAGCGGTGTCTGCTCTGGCCTTGCAGGCCGGGGTAAACAGTGGTACATTCTTGTCTTGGCGGGCCGCGCCTGACATGGCGGCGGCCTGGTCTTGGCGGGCCGCGCCTGACATGGCGGCGGCCTGGTCTTAGCGGGCCGCGCCCTGCATGGCGGCGGCCTGGATCAGCGTTGCAGTTTCAATCAGGGTCGCAGCTGGAGTCTTAGCGGGCGTCGCTACTATGGCCGGTTCTTGGCGGGCCGGGCAGGGCATCGCTGCGGCGGCCTGGATTGGCGTCGCAGCTACGATGGGATCTGTGCAGGCTGGGCGTCGCTGCAGCGATCGGAGCTTGGCGGGCCGCACCTGGCGTGGCTGCGGCCTGGTCCAGCACCTCACTTGCGGCGCGGACAGGCGTCGCTGCTGCGGTGGGGTCTTGGCGGGCCGGGCCTAGCATGGCGGCGGCCTGGGTCAGCGTCACACCTGCGGCATGGATGAGGGTCGCGGCTGCGGAGGGATCTTGGCGGGCCGCGCCGGGCGCTTCTGCGGCCTGGTTCAGCGTCGCCGCGCCGGGCATCTCTCCTGGGACCGCGGGCGTGACAGCAGGGGTCGGGGCACTCGCGCTGGCAGGGGCAACACTGGACTCACCCATCGGTGGCACCATCGGGGTCTGAGTCATCGCCGCTCGGTCTGGCACTCGTCGCGCAGCTTTTTCCTCATAGGCCTTCACCGCGGCAGCCATCTCCAGAAGCTCCATGCGTTCCTCTCTGATCTGCTCCACGACCCGGGTCTCCAGTCGGTCGCAGAACTGGGCAAGCTCCCGATACCACCAGGCAGCGGAGCCTGGTTCTGGGTTTCTGCGTTCAGACGCCATTTCCTCTGCGCCTTCTTCTGCACGATTTCCCAGCAGCGGACTCGTTGCTGCCTCCAGTTGCAGGCTCTTCAGTTTCTGCTCTGCCTCTTCCAGCAGCAGGCTTCTGGCTCCCTTTCTGTCCCGACGTCTCTGCACGCCTCCGCTCTCTTCACTTGCGAGGTCAGGACTCTGCAGGGGATCTCTGGGTAGCCACACCTCTTCGTGGGCGGTAACTTCTCCCAGCGCGGGCTGCTGTTGTTTTTCAGCGCGCTTTTCATGGTGGCAATATGGCGGCGCTTCCAATTTTTCAAGCGGACCACCCAGGCACATGGTCACCTGTCTGAACAGGTCTAGTCCTTATCCTGTTCGTGACGCCAGATGTGAAGCCCCTCCAGTGTTGTGTCGGTGCATTACCTTCAGGGACTCCACGTAGCTGGATCTTGTCACAGGTAGGAGATCTTCTTTTAGGATTGTCGTGACGCCACTCTCAGAATTGCGGTCAGTGGGGACCGCCACTGCAGATTGAGGGACGCCTGGGGCTGATGGTGGGTGCAGTCAGTTGTAATAGCCTCCTGAGAGTGAGGCAAGCCCCAGGGCCCTGTGTAGATGTGTAGAACCACAAGGCGCAGAATAACTCCACACAAGCAGAATGTCTTTCAGGGGTTTTACTCACTGTTGATGGCAGGGTGAGTAACCCGGGCGTAGCTGGGATGAACCAGGCTGGAACCAGGTATCCTTCAGGCTGACTGATGAGGGTGGCTACCGACTCGCCTTCCTTAGCCCTTCTGTGGTTTGTGGTAACCCCGACTTTTAGTCCCTATGGGGGTCACCCAGGGAAGTAGCTGCTCCCCTCGTTTGTTTGCCGTTTGCTTGTCGCCTGGACCAGATCACTCCAGCTGCTTGCCTCCTGTGAACTATGGGCCCTAACTGTGGCTACGTGGCTGCGGCTTTTGTGGTGTTGTGGCGTGGGCTTTAAGGGCCCCACACCGGCAGGTTTAGCAAGGAAAGGTGGATCTATCCCCGCATCGGGATCTGCCGCCCGTTTGGGCCTGGTACTCCCTGACAGTCTCCTTACTTTCCACTACACTGCTCTCTCTCCAGCTGTGTGTGGTGTTCGGGCAGCACTACCAGGTGACCGTTCTCCCCCGTCGGTAGTCACTGCGCGGACGCTGTTAGACTGCAACAGCTCCAGGGTCTGCTTCTGCTCTTCCTGAGCTGCACACTAAACCGGCTCACTCGTGGGACTTGCACTGCTGCTCCTGTCTGAGCTCCACTTCCCTGCTCCTCACTCCTCCACACTCTGCTTCAGACTGTTTACTCCTCCTTCTCTTTTCCCCTTGTGCCTGCCTACGCCACCTAGCAACCAGGCTCTCTACCACACCCCTTGACTGGAGATGGAGGCTTCGCCCCCTCCACTCCTCAAGTGGAGGTGAAGGCTTTGCCCCCTCCTGGGATCCCCAGGGGTCCTCTCAAAGGTACATGTGTGAGACCTGATCACTATGCGCCTGTGTAGTCACACCTCGGTCAGCCTTCTGGATTACCTGTATTGTACTGTCCCCAGCATGGGTGCAGTACTCAGTGGTGCCTGACCAGGTCAGGGGCGCCACACCTGGACTCCTCTCTCTGTACCTGGACCCCTCTCTCTGGGTCTGGACTCTTCTCCCTGGGTCTGGACTCCTCTCCCTGGTTCTGGACTCCTCTCCCTGTGCCTGGAATAGTCTCCCTGTGTCTTGACTCCTCTCCCTGTGTCTGGACTCTTTCCCTGTGTCTGAACTCTCTTCCATGTGTTTGGACTACTCTCCATGTCTACACTCTTCTCCCTGTGTCTGGACTCCTCTCTCTGTGCCTGGACTTCTCTCCAAGTGTCTTGATTCTTCTCCCTGTGTCTGGACTCCTCTCCCTGTGTCTGGACTCTTCTCCATGTGTTTGGACTCCTCTTCGTGTCTACACTCTTCTCATGTGCCTGGACTCCTCTCCCTGGGTCTAAACTCCGCTCCCTGTGCCTGGACTACTCTCCCTGTGCCTGGACTCCCTTCCCTTAGCCTGGACTCCCTTCCCTTTGCCTGGAGTCCCTTCCCTGTGCCTGGACACCTCTCCCTGTGCCTGCACTACTCTCCCTGTGTCTGGACTCCTCTCCCTGTGCCTGGACTCCTCTCCCTGTGACTGGACTCCTCTCCCTGTGCCTGGACTCTTCTCTGTGTGTTTCCACTCCTCTCCGTGTCTACACTCTTCTCCCTTTGCCTGGACTCCTCTACCTGTGTCTGGATTTCTCTCCCTGTGCCTGGACTTCTCTCCCTGTGACTGGACTTCTCTCCCTGTGATTGGACTTTTCTCCCCTGTGCCTGGACTCTTTTCCCCGTGTCTGGATTTTTCTCCATCTGTTTGGACTCCTCTTCGTGTTTACTCTTCTCCCTGTGCCTGGACTCCTCTCTCTGTGCCTGGATTCCTCTCCCTGGGTCTAGACTCCTTTCTCTGTGCCTGGACTACTCTCTCTGTGCATGGACTACTCTCTCTGTGCCTGGACTCCTCTCCCTGTGTCTGGACTCTTTTCCCTGTGTCTGGACTCTCCTCCATGTGTTTGGACTCCTTTCCATGTCTATACTCTTCTCCATGTGCCTGGACTCCTCTCCCTGTGCCTGAACTTTCCCTGTGCCTGGACTCCTCTCCCTGTGCCTGGACTCCTCTCCCTGTGCCTGGACTCTTCTCTGTGTGTTTCCCCTCCTCTCCGTGTCTACACTCTTCTCCCTTTGCCTGGACTCCTCTACCTGTGTCTGGACTTCTCTCCCTGTGCCTGGACTTCTCTCCCTGTGACTGGACTCCTCTCCCTGTGCCTGGACTCCTCTCCCTGTGCCTGGACTCTTCTCTGTGTGTTTCCCCTCCTCTCCGTGTCTACACTCTTCTCCCTTTGCCTGGACTTCTCTCCCTGTGTCTGGATTTCTCTCCCTGTGCCTGGACTCCTCTACCTGTGTCTGGACTTCTCTCCCTGTGACTGGACTCCTCTCCCTGTGCCTGGACTCCTCTCCCTGTGCCTGGACTCCTCTACCTATGTCTGGACTTCTCTCCCTGTGACTGAACTTCTCTCCCTGTGACTGGACTTCTCTCCCTGTGCCTGGACTCTTTTCCCTGTGTCTGGATTTTTCTCCATCTGTTTAGACTCCTCTTCGTGTTTACACTCTTCTCCCTGTGCCTGGACTCCTCTCTCTGTGCCTGGACTCCTCTCCCTGGGTCTAGACTCCTCTCTCTGTGCCTGGACTACTCTCTCTGTGCCTGGACTTCCTTACCCGTGCCTGGACTCCTCTCCCTGTGCCTGGACTCTTTTCCCTGTGCCTGGACTCTCCTCCATGTGTTTGGACTCTCCCTTTGCCTGGAATCCTCTCCCTGTGACTGGACTTCTCTTCCTGTGTTTTGATTCTTCTCTCTGCGCCTGAGCTCCTCTCCCTCTGCCTGGATTCCTCTCCCTGTGTCTGGACTCCTCTCCCTGTGTCTTGATTCTTCTCCCTGTGTCTGGACTCTTTTCCCTGTGTCTGGACTCTTTTCCCTGTGGCTGGAGTCTCCTCCATGTGTTTGGACTCCTCTCCTCCTCTCCATGTCTACACTCTTCTCCCTGTGTCTGGACTGCTCTCCCTGTGTCGGGACTCTTTTCCCTGTGTCTGGACTCTTTTCCCTGTGTCTACACTCTTCTCCCTATGCCTGGACTCCTCTCTCTATGCCTGGACTCCTCTCTCTATGCCTGGACTCCTCTCTTTATGCCTGGACTCCTCTCTCTATGCTTGGGACTCCTCTCTCTATGGCTGGACTTTCTCTCTGTGCCTGGACTCCTCTCCCTGTGCCTGGACTCCTCTCCCTGTGCCTGGACTCCTCTCCCTGTGCCTGGACTCCTCTACCTGCGCCTGGACTCCTCTCCCTGTGCCTGGACTCCTCTCCCTGTGCCTGGACTCCTCTCCCTGTCCTCTCCCTGTGCCTGGACTCCTCTCCCTGTCCTCTCCCTGTGCCTGGACTCCTCTCCCTGTCCTCTCCCTGTGCCTGGACTCCTCTCCCTGTCCTCTCCCTGTGCCTGGACTCCTCTCCCTGTGTCGGGACTCTTTTCCCTGTGTCTGGACTCTTTTCCCTGTGTCTACACTCTTCTCCCTATGCCTGGACTCCTCTCTCTATGCCTGGACTCCTCTCTCTATGCCTGGACTCCTCTCTTTATGCCTGGACTCCTCTCTCTATGCTTGGGACTCCTCTCTCTATGGCTGGACTTTCTCTCTGTGCCTGGACTCCTCTCCCTGTGCCTGGACTCCTCTCCCTGTGCCTGGACTCCTCTCCCTGTGCCTGGACTCCTCTACCTGCGCCTGGACTCCTCTCCCTGTGCCTGGACTCCTCTCCCTGTGCCTGGACTCCTCTCCCTGTCCTCTCCCTGTGCCTGGACTCCTCTCCCTGTCCTCTCCCTGTGCCTGGACTCCTCTCCCTGTCCTCTCCCTGTGCCTGGACTCCTCTCCCTGTCCTCTCCCTGTGCCTGGACTCCTCTCCCTGTGCCTGGACTCTTCTCCCTGTACCCGGACTCCTCTTATGTTTGGGCTCTTCTCCCTGTGTCTGGACTCTTCTTGTTATCAGACTTCTATTTTCCCAGTGGTGAGGTTTTCATAGGTGGCACCAGCACCACTCAATCATTTATGGTATATTCTGCTTATGCCATAAATAACATAGGGGAATAATGTAAATACATGCTTTTTAGCAAATTAAACACTGTGTGATATATATGTAAAATTAACACTCTTGTACATGACGCAACAGGAAGTTCACATGACGATTGTAGCATTGCCAAAGGTGTGAATTCTGCATGCGAATGCTGGCAAGTAATATACAAATACCTGTAAAAGACAGACTCCAATAGTAAGCGAAGGTAAATGAATGAAGTAGGGTGTAACTAATGTAAATGGAAACATTCCCAGTGTTGCTTATTATACAGGAACTTAAAGGAACAAAACAGGTAAAGCTGATACAATGTGTTATACCTAGTGCAGGACATCAAGGGCGGAGCATTACAGGGTTTAAGAGAACACCAATGAAAAAATCCTTTGGTATTCCTCTGCCTCCTCAGACCATCTACTAGGTATATTGCAGTATTAGTTTTGCTTGGAATAGTCCTTTAATTATTGTGTTTATGTTTAAAGAAAAGAAATTAATCTTGTGAATTGATAATTTTTCAGTCTATAGCTTAGCCTTTCATCCCCCCCAATACTGTAATCTAAGAGATTGATGTATAAAAAGTCACATCAAAAGTCTGGATGACATTCCCCTTTAAAGGGAATCTATCAGATGATTTTCTAGCACAATACTAATGGTATCTTTAAATAGGGTTAAAGGAAACCTTTCAGGATCAGTAAGTTTTATTGCTCTACCTTGTTCTGTTATCTTGCTGTAAGCACAGTAGAATTCAGTGTCTTGTGCAAACTAGTCAAGTGTATGTAAATACAATTTGCATATTCATTGCTCCCCACAACCACCTACGACTAAGTTCACACACTGCATTTTTTTGACGCTGCGTTTTTGTACGTTTTTGGCCGCTAAAAACGCACAAAAACGCACCGGCATCAAAAAACGCGGCAAAAAAACGCATTTTTACCGCGATTTGGTGCGTTTTTGGCTGCGTTTTGCTGCGTTTTTGATCTCTGCGTTTTTCTGTGGTTTTCCAATGTATTGCATGGGGGGAAAACGCAGAAAAAGGCTATGTGCGCACAGTGCGTTTTTCGCGGCGTTTTTGCGCGTTTTACGGGTGCGTTTTTGGCCTCAAAACTGCACGACTTTGCTTCTCCAGCAAAGTCTATGAGTTTTCAATTTTGCTGTCCGCACACAACTGTTTTTTTAAGCTGCGTTTTTGAGCTTGAAAAAAAAAATGGACATGTCAATTCTTTCCTGCGTTTTTCTGCGTTTTCCCCCCATGCAATGCTTTGGAAAAACGCAGCAAAACGTAGAGATCAAAAACGCAGCAAAACGCAGCCAAAAACGCACCAAATCGCGATAAAAACGCATGCGTTTTTTGATGCGTTTTTTCGATGCAGGTGCGTTTTTGTGCGTTTTTAGCGGCCAAAAACGCAGCATCAAAAAAACGCAGTGTGTGAATTTAGCCAAATGCAGGAAAGAATTGACATGTCCATTTTTTTTTTAAGCTCAAAAACGCAGCTTAAAAAAACAGTTGTGTGCGGACAGCAAAATTGAAAACTCATAGACTTTGCTGGGGAAGCAAAGTCATGCAGTTTTGAGGCCAAAAACGCACCCGAAAAACGCACAAAAGCGCCGCGAAAAACGCACTGTGCGCACATAGCCGTACCAGTGCATTCGCTATCACTGCTTAGAGGTGGAAGGGATGGATGGGGGCAGCAGTGCAAATTCAGTTCAGATTTACTATCACTGATGCCAGCACTCAGAGATGGGAGGGGGGAGCAGGGCATATGCAGTTTGTATTTAGATATGCTTGACTAGTTAACTAGGTCACACTGAATTATCCGGAGCTTACAACAAGATAACAGGATATCGTAAAGCAATAAATCGTACTGGTCACTATTTAAACCCTATAGATAACATTGGTATTGTACTACAAAATCACCTGACATATTACCTTTAATTAAAAAAAAGGCAAGAAGTGCTTCCATTTTATGTTTATTTTTTGGGGGCACTTCTTTTTCACTTTTTTTTCTGTACAACCTGGTGTAAAGAAAGTTGTTGAGATCTATTTTAAATTCTTGTGTTGTTATGTACTCATGTGTCGTCTTAAGGCACGGACCTCAACCAATCTTGTCTTCTAAGACCTCCAAAACGTTAAAGAGGTTTAGATAGATTTCCCCGATAACATAGAATTGAGAAAAAAAATGAACATCACTTTTGACTGTGTGATCTATTTTATGTCTGTATTGACCAAAAAGATTTAAACGGCACTACCCTGGTCTCAGTGCCAAAAAATCTCAGAACAGCTTTGACCATTTTTTGGCTCTCGTCTCTGATAATGTCACCAATGTCAACATAGGCATCTATACCAAACATGGAAATCCCCTTTTAAAGGGACCTTACACTATAGTTTTTTTAATTTCAACTGAGTACCTCCTCCAAATGTCGCTGCTCCACTGATTCTAGAACATTTTTATATTTTTTTCTGTCCCCCTCCATTCCAAAGTTATGCCCCCCAGTAGTAATGTAAATTTTCCCTTCAAGCTACTGGGCGTACACCACAGACCTTCTTTGTGGGTGTGGCCATACTTTGATTGGCTACTGTCAGAGGAGAGGCACACCCACTAGAATTCTCACATTTATTACCAGGGATCATAACTTTGGAATGGAGGGGCACAGAAAAAAAAGAAAAACTGTTCCAGAATCAGAGAAGAAGGCTCAATTGAAGGAGGTACTCACTTTAAACATAAAAAATAAAGTGAAAAGTTATTTTTAAGATCAAAACATTTTAAAGAGCAATGAAAAAAATAGCCTGTGCATTTATCTGTCTTCGTTTTTTGTGCTTTGTATATATATATATATATATATATATATATATACACTATTGGGAGGAGACTTTGTGCAGCAGGCCTTCATGGTAGAATAGCTGCTAGGAAACCACTGCTAAGGACAGGCAACAAGCAGAAGAGACTTGTTTGGGCTAAAGAACACAAGGAATGGACATTAGACCAGTAGAAATCTGTGCTTTGGTCTGAAGAGTCCAAATTTGAGATCTTTGGATCCAACTACCGTGTCTTTGTAGAAAAGGTGAACAGATGGACTCTACATGGCTGGTTCCCACAGTGAAGCATGGAGGAGGAGGTGTGATGGTGTGGTTGTGCTTTGCTGGTGACACTGTTGGGGATTTATTCAAAATTGAAGGCATACTGAACCAGCATGGCTACCACAGCATCTTACAGCGGCGTGCTATTCCATTTGGTTTGCGTTTAGTTGGACCATAATTTATTTTTCAACAAAACATTGACCCCAAACACACCTCCAGGCTGTGTAAGGGCTATTTGACTAAGGCGGGGTTTGCACACTACGACATCGCAGGCCGATGCTGCGATGCCGAGTGTGATAGTCCCCGCCCCTGTCGCAGCAGCGATATGTGGTGATAGCTGGCGTAGCGAAAATTATCGCTACGCCAGCTTCACACACACACTCACCTGCCGTGCGACGTCCCTGTGGCCGGCGACCCGCCTCCTTGTTAAGGGGGCGGGTCGTGCGGCGTCATTGTGACGTCACACGGCAGGCGGCCAATCGGAGCGGAGGGGCGGAGATGAGCAGGATGTAAACATCCTGCCCACCTCCTTCCTTCCGCATATCCTACGGAAGCCGCAGTGAGGCCGGTAGGAGACGTTCCTCGCTCCTGCGACTTCACACACAGCGATGTGTGCTGCCGCAGGAGCGAGGAACAACATCGGACCATTGCGTCGGCGTAATTATGAATTACGCCGACGCTATACCGATGATACGATTGCGACGCTTTTGCGCTCGTTAATCGTATCATCCAGCCTTTACACACTGCGATGTCGCATGCGATGCCGGAAGTGCGCCATTTTCAATTTGACCCCACCGACATCGCACCTGCGATGTCGCAGTGTGCAAAGTGCCCCTAAGAAGGAGAGTGATGGGGTGCTACGCCAGATGACCTGGCCTCCACAGTCACCAGACCTGAACCCAATCGAGATGGTTTGGGGTGAGCTGGACCACAGAGTGAAGGCAAAAGGGCCAACAAGTGCTAAGCATCTCTGGGAACTCCTTCAAGACTGTTGGAAAACTATTTCCGGTGACTACCTCTTGAAGCTCATCAAGAGAATGCCAAGAGTGTGTAAAGCAGTAATCAAAGCAAAAGGTGGCTACTTTGAAGAACCTAGAATATAAGACATATTTTCAGTTGTTTCACACTTTTTTTAATTCATAGTTTTGATCCCTTCAATGTGAATCTACAATCTTTAGAGTCATGAAAATAAGGAAAATTCTGTGACTGAAGAGGTGTGTTCAAACTTTTGGTCTGTACTGTGTATGTATATGTATATATATATATATATATATATATATATGTATATGTATATATATATATATATATATATATATATATATATATATATATATATACATGTGTTCTTTAGTTCTTTAGCCCAAACAAGTCTCTTCTGCTTGTTGCCTGTCCTTAGCAGTGGTTTCTATATATATATATATATATATATATATATATATATATATATGTGTGTTTATTGTGTTTTAAATCTTCTTTTGTATGGATTCCTCTTGGTAATTCAGGAGAATATTAGCAAACATAGCAATAATACATTTTATATCTCAGCCTGTGAGAAAAATTCCTTTAATCCATAAAACTTGCGTCATCCTCTCACATACCTCCATGTTGAAATATGTTTGACGTTTAAGAAAGTAATCCACCTAGGTAACGTGATGGAAAAATGACTGCAATAACTTAGTCGAGTCTGATGGCCCGCTGGCTGTACAAACTTCAGGCCCAGACCCTCAGCCCACCTGTAATATCACCAGATCTCCTCCGTACAGAGCAGATACTGTGACGAGACAAAGTCGAGTATTCAGCGTTTCTCCAGTCCGCATTCCTCAGATGTTCGTCAAATTCTTACTCATTTGAGATTGTATGAATTCTTATGAATGAGATCAAAAGTCAGAAGATGCCCCCTACTGGAGAAACAGAGAAGAGCACTGAAGCCATCGGGGAAAGAACTCCACACATACCTGAAGGTTGGGTTGGCTTGCAATTAAAGGGTTCAGATCCTCACAGACAGTGGTAGCAAATCACCAACATACAATACCAATATGGATAACTGGTGTAACGAGCGTCGGAACATGAAAAGAATCAGTGTATAAGAGCCACAAGCGATGTGCTGAGCAGGAATGTTATATAATGTGTCAGGGTGTGTTCTAGAAGAGGAGACACCAAGGAACAACCACACCTAATGTGACTCATTGTGATAGATTGTTCCAAATATCTATCTATCTATCTATCTATCTATCTATCTATCTATCTATTCCTAAGGGGCACTTTGCACACTACGACATCGCAAGCCGATGCTGCGATGCCGAGTGCGATAGTCCCCGCCCCCGTCGCAGCAGCGATATGTGGTGATAGCTGGCGTAGCGAAAGTTATCGCTACGGCAGCTTCACACACACACTCACCTGCCGTGCGACGTCCCTGTGGCCGGCGACCCGCCTCCTTGTTAAGGGGGCGGGTCGTGCGGCGTCACTGCGACGTCACACGGCAGGCGGCCAATCGGAGCGGAGGGGCGGAGATGAGCAGGATGTAAACATCCTGCCCACCTCCTTCCTTCCGCATATCCTACGGAAGCCGCAGTGACGCCGGTAGGAGATGTTCCTCGCTCCTGCGACTTCACACACAGCGATGTGTGCTGCCGCAGGAGCGAGGAACAACATCGGACCGTCGCAGCAAGGTAATTATGGATTACGCCGACTCTACACCGATGATACGATTACGACGCTTTTGCGCTCGTTAATCGTATCATCCAGGCTTTACACACTGCGATGTCGCCTGCGATGCCGGAAGTGCGTCACTTTCAATTTGACCCCACCGACATCGCACCTGCGATATCGCAGTGTGCAAAGTGCCCCTTATTCTATCTATCCATCTATCTATCTATCTATTCCTTATTCTATCTATCTATCTATTCCTTATTCTATCTATCTATCTATCTATCTATTCCTTATTCTATCTATCTATCTATCTATCCCTCTATCTATCTATCTATCTATCTATCTATCTATCTATCTATCTATTCCTTATTCTATCTATCTATCTATCTATCTATCCCTCTATCTATCTATCTATCTATCTATCTATCCATCCCTCTATCTATCCCTCTATCTATCCCTCTATCTATCCCTCTATCTATCCCTCTATCTATCTATCTATCTATTCCTTATTCTATCTATCCCTCTATCTATCTATTCCTTATTCTATCTATCTATCTATCTATCTATCTATCTATCTATCTATCTATCTATTACGTACATTACCTTCATTCACATATTTACCTATGCTTCTATATAATCTATATATATAATTGCCTTATTCTGTCTGTCTGTCTTGCTCCAAAATTGTGTCACCGTGACAGTGTCGTTACATTGACAACTGTCGGATTGACCGCTGGGCTCAACCAGGCCCCGCCCCCCCACGGATTGGCCGCTCGCCTCGGCCTGTCCCCGCTCCCCGCATGGATTAGCCGCTCGCCCCGGCCCTCCGCACGCATCGCCCGCTCCATTGTACACCGGATCCCGGTACACATGTGCAGGGAGCCGGCATACGCTGACGCCTCGCCCGCTCGCCCCCGCCACACGTTGGCACACTCGGCCCCGTCCCCGGCGGACATAACCTTGCGATGCTGGGATCGTGACGGAGCCGGTGTACGCTGGTAACCATGATACACATCGCGTAACTATAGGAAGCGCTTCCCTTAGTTACCCGATGTGTATCATGGTTACCAGCGTACACCGGCTCCCGGTACACATGTGCAGGGAGCCGGCATACGCTGACGCCTCGCCCGCTCAGCCCCGCCCCCGGCACACGTTGTCACGCTCGGACCTGCCCCCGGCGGCCCCAGCATGGGGGATGGAGCACGATGGGGGGTGTGCAGCATGGAGGATGGAGCACGATGGGGGGTGTGCAGCATGGGAGATGTAGCACGATGGGGGGTGCGCAGCATGGGGGATGGAGCACAATGTGGGGTGCACAGCATGGGAGATGGAGCACGATGGGGGGTGTGCAGCATGGGAGATGGAGCACGATGAGGGGTGCGCAGAATGGGGGATGGAGCACGATGAGGGGTGCACAGCATGGAGGATGGAGCACGATGGGGGGTGTGCAGCATAGAGGATGGAGCACGATGGGGGGTGTGCAGCATGGAGGATGGAGCACGATGGGGAGTGCGCAGCATGGGGGATGGAGCACGATGGGGAGTGCGCAGCATGGGGGATGGAGCACGATGGGGGGTGCGCAGCATGGGGGATGGAGCACGATGGGGGGTGCACAGCATGGGGGATGGAGCACGATGGGGGGTGCGCAGCATGGAGGATGGAGCACGATGGGGGGTGTGCAGCATGGAGGATGGAGCACGATGGGGGGTGTGCAGCATGGAGGATGGAGCACGATGGGGGGTGTGCAGCATGGAGGATGGAGCACGATGGGGAGTGCGCAGCATGGGGGATGGAGCATGATGGGGAGTGCGCAGCATGGGGGATGGAGCACGATGGGGGGTGCGCAGCATGGAGGATGGAGCACGATGGGGGGTGTGCAGCATGGAGGATGGAGCACGATGGGGGGGTGTGCAGCATGGGGGATGGAACACGATGGGAGGTGCGCAGCATGGGGGATGGAGCACGATGGGGGGTGCGCAGCATGGGGGATGGAGTACAATAGGGGGTGCGCAGCATGGGGGATGGAGCATGATGGGGGGTGCGCAGCATGGGGGATGGAGCATGATGGGGGTGCGCAGCATGGGGGATGGAACACGATGGGAGGTGCGCAGCATGGGGGATGGAGCACGATGAGTGGTGTGCAGCATGGGGGATGGAGCACGATGAGGGGTGCACACCTCCCCCCAAAACACACACACACCGCCACACGCGCACCGCACAACACACCACACACACACTGGGAACCACAAACACCGCCCTACACAGACACCCACACACACACAGACAATGCTGCACACACACAACACACAAACACCGCGGCACACACAAATATATGCACATACCGCACAACACACACATTTCACAAAACATATGTGACGACATGGACTCTCATGGGTTAAAGTTTCTTAAAATTCAGCCAGACAGCATGATAGATTGTCTATAGACTCTTGTTGACTCAATGTAATTGTGTTGGCCACTGAAAGCCAGACGTATTGTTCTCCAGACTTTTCCAGTAACCATTGTATTGTAGTTGTGTATTGCTAATGTGATTACCTTAGTAGCCATTGTTGAGTCTGTGACTTGCAGACTCCATGTAGATATCTTCAGTCTTCCTATGCACATCATTTGGATGAACATTGTCCATGCAGCTTGAGATTCATCCAATGGGAGAGGCGCTCTTGTCCAACCAATCGATAAGGACGCAGTGTATCCAAGTGGAAGGCTGTGGCTATAAAAGGGACTTCTTTAAGCCACCAGGTTGTTGATGGATGCTGATGGTTCCAGTCTAAGCTCTTTGGAGCTGACTAGAGGATCAGGATATCTTATGGCTTCAATCTAGGGACTCCGGTTCCGGTTGGAGACCATATCCACAGCCTAGGGATTTCGACTCCGGCTGCCAGGATTATAACATCATACCAGGACTACCTAAGGAGGACACGCAGGATGGGACAGTTCAGTCACCTGTTACAGACTTTGCAGACCTCACACAGCTTCCTAAATCTGGCATTATTCTTTTCTCGGTGGGTGCCCGCCAAAAGCGGGGTGCTGCTGGATTGGAGTAAATAGCCCTGGAACCTCTGAGGCATGGACATTCTAAATCCCTGGTGAGCCAGCGGAAGGGGGAGACTCTGTTGCCTGTTACATTTGTGTGTTTTGCTGGTGTTGTGTTATGTGCCGTTAATTGTTTGGGGATCCAATAAAGTCTAATTATTGTGGTTCCCTCACCCTGTGTTGTCTGAGTAGTGTTACGCCCACGGTTAAGGAGGCCGGCGTTCAGTTGGGATGAGCCCTGAGCCATGCTGTCTTTCTAAAGGCGGTGGGTTTTAGTGGACGAGAGCACCCACTGAGCCCCGTGTCTCCACATACCTCCCCCCAAAACACACACACGCACCCCACACAAACCGCACAACACACACAGCACCACACACACACACAACGCTGCAGACACACAGCGCTCCACAAACAATGCAACACACAATGCAACACACATGCAACACCGCTCTCACCACCCCCACCCAGACAACACCCAGAACATTTACAGCGCCCTACACAAACACTTGGTAACTACACACAACAACATCTTTCTCTCTCTCTCTATATATATATATATATATAACAAAAATCATACATTAACTATACAATACGTAAATTCTAGAATACCCGATGCGTTAGAATTGGGCCACCTTCTAGTAATAAGATAAATAGTCCGAGTTTGTTAAATAAATAATTAGATATCTATCTATCTATCTATCTATCCCTCTATCTATCCCTCTATCTATCTATCTATCTATCCCTCTATCTATCTATCTATCTATCTATCTATCTATCCCTCTATCTATCCCTCTATCTATCTATCTATCTATCTATCCCTCTATCTATCCCTCTATCTATCTATCCCTCTATCTATCTATCTATCTATCTATCTATCTATCTATCTATCTATCTATCTATCCCTCTATCTATCTATCCCTCTATCTATCTATCTATCTATCTATCTAGCTATCTATCTATCCCTCTATCTATCTATCTATCTAGCTATCTATCTATCCCTCTATCTATCCCTCTATATATCTATCTATCCCTCTATCTATCTATCTATCTATCTATGTATCTATCCCTCTATCTATCCCTCTATCTATCCATCTATCTATCCATCTATCTATCTAGATAATAGCCATCAACTAGAATGGAAGACAGTCTATTATGTGGCTTATTTAATTAGCTATCGAGGTGCTGCTGTCATACTACCATTTGTTTAGGGTAAAAATGAATAAAAACCATTAAAGAATACCTGTCCTTTCAGGTGACATTTCTGAATAAGCTGTTATGTGAGTGCATTAGGAATAACATTATTTTTGGCCATTACATGACTTGTGTCTTGCATTTTTCACCAGCTTTTCCCTCAACAGGCTCTCTCTGTCTAATTTTCAGTTGTTTCTGAGTTGGTGGGTAGAGACAAATTATTATGAAGTCTCCCATACACAGCACACACAGACATGAGGGATGCCTGCTCTTCTGTCTCTGAGCTGGTGGGTGGAAACTAGCTGTTATCATGTCTCCTATACACAGCACACACAGACATGAGTGATTCCTGCTCTTCTGTCACTGAGCTGGTGGGTGGAGACTGGCTGCTATGATGTCTCCCATACACAGCACAGCACACACAGACATGAGGGATTCCTGCTCAACTGTCTCTGAGCTGGTGGGTGGAGACTAGCTGCTATGATGTCTCGTATACACCGCACACACAGACATGAGGGATATCTGCTCTTCTGTCTCTGAGCTGGTGGGTGGAGACAAACTGTTATGATGTCTCCCATACACTGCACACACAGACATGAGGGATTTCTGATCTTCTGTCTCTGAGCTGGTGGGTGGAGACTGGCATCTATAATGTTTTACATACACAGCACAGACAAATATAAATGATTCCTAATCTCATGGTTCTATGTAGTACATGCTCAAAAGCAGCATCATAGGGAACATTATTATATTGTAGCCATACTATGGACTTCAACATAAAGGGGGCAAAGGCGAGTACAGTACAGCTTCACTCATACTGATATTGCAGCTTTGTGATGCTGGCAGTGTGTATAGCGCTCTGACTACCAAGCTGGGCGTTTTCTTTTATGAACTTTGGTTGTCATCGTCAATATGTTAGAATAGATAAGCAGCTCAAAGGGTCAACCAAAGATGAACTAACAAAGATGTAGAAAATTTTCGTATTTTGGGTGGAACAGCTTTATAAAATATTTTTGCAGTTCCCTCCTTACAGGTAGATATGAGAACATATTCATTTTGGAATTTGATTTTCTATTTTTTTTATTGCTTGACATGAACTAATCAATCATATTGTAGATCACATCAATCCAAAGACAGCAGAGCGATGTTTAATGTTCATGGCCGATGAACCAAAGGAATGCGAGAATCAACAGGCGCTCCCATCGACAATAATAAGCCTTTATTTCTTGAAGCTGGAAAGAAATCATTTTTGTGACCTCTTCCATTTTCCTTGAGACCCTGGTTACACAGAACATCTTCACAATATCATTCAGTCCTCACTTTTATATTTCCATTGTTCAAAGAGCAATTTCACAGTTCCCATAATACCGCGAGGCATCCCACCCATGAGACTTGACTAGGGTATCAGCCAAGTCAGAGACACCCAGCTTAAGACAACTGCTTTGGGGGTTCTTGTCCATATGTAGACAGCTGATTCAACATCCTCATCACTCCACTGTCTAACAATCGACTCTTTGACACTTTTCACTCCCTCCTCTAAAGTGCCAGCCCCGATCACCAACCTCAGCGCCAACGATCTGCCGAATTATTTCAGAGACAAAAATTACCATACTCGAAAGGAAATTGTCTCCCAAACCCCCTCATCGTGGGTCCTTTTCCCTCCCGTATTTCATCAAGATCACTTTCTGTCTTTGAGCCTGTCCCAGAAGAGGACATCGCCAGGCTCCTCGCTTCTTCTCACCCTACTACCTGCACCACTGACCCGATACCCACATATCTCCTGCAGTCTGTCTCCCCAGTTGTCACTACTAGAGATGGGCGAACCTGCAGATGTCCAAGTACTAGCCGGACTTTAAAAAAAAAAGTCCTGTTTGGGTCCGACTTTGACCCAAACTTGACCCCGAACATCAAACGTCAAATAAATCTAAGGGACCCGAACTGGGAGACTGTAAAAGGAAGCAAAAAGGGGATTAAAGCAGGACAACTATACTTACCGAGTTTCTGCTTGGTTGTCCCACTGCTTTCAGGTTCGCTCATTAATCTTTTGAATATTCGCTGCTTCTTCCGCCCACCCTCTGTGACAGCTTATGTGATTGGCTGCAGTCAGACTGCTGGGGCACCAGCATCTGTGATTGGTTGCCCTCACACTAGCTGTCTGGGTCCCCAAAGTGGAGTGTAAAAATGAATAAATAATTGGAAAAAATGGTGTAGGGCCCCCGTATTATGATACCCAGTGCACATAAAGCAGAAAGCTCGAGGCTGAAGCCCCAAGCTGTGTGCGTTATCTTGACTGTGTATCAAAAAACCCACATGTTTTTTTTTTAATTATTTAAATAAATAATTTAAAACCCATCATGTGGTTCCCATCCCCAATTTTAATATTCAGCCAATGTAAAGCCGACAGCAGGGGGCTGATATTCTCAGGCTGGGGAAGCCCATGGTTTTTTGTCCCTCCCCAGCCTAAAATAGCAGCCTACAGCCACCCCAGAATTGGAGCATTCATTAGATGCGCCAATCCAGGCAGTTAGCTCATCCCGATTGCGTTAGAGCGGTGCCAATTTGGGTAATATAAGAGGTTAATTACAGCTGTGATTTGTCAAAAAATCACAGCTGTCATCAAACAGAGGATAGTAATGAGTAAGGGGTCTATTGGACCCTCATTACTAATCGTGCAAGTAAAAAGAAATAAACACAAAACACAGAGAAAATTTCTATCTTTATAGAAAGTCAAACCCTCTTTCTCCAGTTTATTAACCCCCCAAACACTATGATGATCTGGCCTTTGCTACCTCCGGAGGAAGTCACAGTGCCTGGTCACATTAGAAAATGTGACTGAGTACTGCAGAGTTAGAGACATACTGATGGAGCCGGAGCTGTGAGAGCGGTGACGTCGGTGAGTTCACTTGCGGTCACAGCTGTTGGTTCTCACGGTACCCCAGATGTGACCGCAGGTGAAGTCACCTCAAATGAACTCGTTGAGCAGAAATCCGGTAATACAGCATTGAGTTAAATGGTCCTTAATTACCAGATTACTGACTTTAGTGGTGCCTGATTCCCTGATAAACCAGCACTATTGTCAATAATCCAGTCATCTAGCAGCATTGAACTCAATGTCGGATTACTGGAATGCACACACATTCCGGTAATCTGGAATTGAGTTCAATGAGTTCTCCTGAGGTAAGCTTACCTGATGTCACAGCTGGAGTACCATGGGAATCCCAGATGTGACCTCAGGTGAACTCATTAAACCCAATGCCAGATTACGGATTAGGCTACGTGTGCACATTGACTATTTGGCTGCAGACATTAATGCACCTAATCTGCATCTCTTGGCAGAAAAATGCACCAAGAATACGATAGTCACAGATGCTGACCATTAGCAAAATTCTCTGTTTTCCTCTAAACCTGCTGAGTGTCATGGCGGCATTAGACACTGTTCAAACTACAGACTCTGACACTCCTCACTATACTTTATCTGGTACTTCTAAGTTGCACAGGCAGGCCCGGGCGTCAACCAGTTTAGTGCTCATTAGTGATAAGACTAGCAGGAGTTAATTTCTGCTATGGTAGCTTTCTGGTTACTTTTTTGACCACATGTTGCGGGGGACCTATCACAGGTACTCCTCGCCTTTTAAAGATGGAATTGGTCTTCCTCTGCCGACTATAGCTTTCTGCTACACTGGTGCGTGTGGTGTAGTTTTCCAGTCTCGTGATTTACTGCGTGTTGCTTGGTGTGCTGTGGAATTTCTCCTCATCTGGTTATTTCCTCCCTGCTTTAGTTTTCCTCTTTATCACTTGTTGTCTGGTTACTCTGTGTGAGTGTGCTGTGTGAGTGTTGGTTTCCCCTATTTGTCTATCACTGTTGGTGTTTACATGCTCCTATTGTAGCGCCCATGACTACATCAGGGTGCTACAGGGAACGGCATCCTGTCCCCCAGGGTGCAGGCCTACCCCCCATGGTTCCAGGTTCCCATCAATGGTGTCACTAACATCTGCACTACAAATCCCAACCACACCTCACACCAGACCTGTACATACACACCAGTGGGTTGGTCAAGTTGGAGCAGGGCCGCCCACCCAGGGGTCAGGCAGACTGGTGGGGGGAGACAAGGAGTTGAGAGTTAGACCTCAAAGAGTGAGGAGCTAGGGAGTTGTAGCTCCCAGAGAGGCGACAGGTTGGGACGCAGACGGTGGTCCGGGACCACAGGAGTCGGGGACCGGTAGTAGCGACATCTAGGAGCACTGTCGGCATCAGAACCCCAAAAGAACTGACCGGTACCGAGCACGGCAGGGTACAGGACCCTAGATCAGGGAAGAGCTTCAGGCACCTTGATAATTAACCTGTGGAGGATAGTCTCTTTATAAACTTTCCCCAAGAGCTCAGAGATTGAAGGCATCAGCACAACGTGGGGGATAGGGTTCTCCAAAGTACACAACCCACTAAAATCCCAAGTGCCAGCCATCAAGAGCACAGCTGCCATACACATGGGTAGCGGGGCCCCGAAAGCTTCATGCCCAGGGGCCACAACAGTCAAACAATTTGTGCATGGAGGCAGGGCTCCAGACTTACCAAGTGACACCGGTGGGAGCAGGACTTGGACAGGCTCCCCCCGCGGAAACTGTGGCTTTTAGAGACTTTGGTTTAAAAATCTGTGTGAGTGTATGCTTATTCCACCTAATCCAGCACCACGACTACTGCAGTGAGTAACTCGCACCCTGCTTATCCAAGGCCAAGCCACCTGTTTATCAAACCCCACTGTCTGGGGCCCTCCCTACCTGCGGAGGGACTGACACCTTGCTGCCCCACACCATCTGCCCCGGTACTTCCTTCGGCAGCGGAGGTACTCCCCTTACCACAACCCGCAGGTGGCATCACGAACATTTATCCCCTGTAAATACCCCCTTTACATTTGAGTGGCCGCAAGACCCCAGGTCTGGAGACCCTAGAGCCACAGCAACCCCGGATCTAAGAAGGTCGACTAGTGCAGCAGCGGCACACTATCCTGCCCCTCGCTGGAGTAGGGAGAAAGGGGGTACTAGATCAGGGCAGGTCAGGAGCAGTGGTAGGAAGGCGGCCCAGACATCATCACCATCAGATGTATCTCTGGCATCAGGGACAGCTAGGGACCTCCAATCCTGAGGGACAGTTTAGGAGCCCAAGTCCCCTGTTTTTCCCTGCCACCCCTTGACATGCAGTGCATATGTCCATTCTCTTTTCAGAGTTTATTTTGCACGTTTTCATACAGGTTACAGAACATACATACCTGAAAAATATATTGTGTGCACGCACTTGTAGATGGTGTTACCACTTGGCAGGATGAACTCAAAATATGTCCCTGCTCGAATACGGATCACAGATCAGACGTTTTACATTTGAACATGTTTCCATTTCATTTGAAACAATTAACTCATTTAAAAATCGATGGCAGCAACACGTCTAAAACAAATAGGTCAGTCAAGGTGAATAAAAAGCTTGAAAAGTAAGTAATAATAATGAAAAACAGCAAGAGGTTTGATTTTTAGCTAAGTCACTTGACTGCATAAAATGAGCATGTGAGAGAGGCAGAGTAACTTCAGAAGCAAAGAAGGTCAGACATTCACCAATCTGTGAACTTCTGCGCTTAAGGGGTACTTTGCACACTACGACATCGCAGGTGCGATGTCGGTGGGGTCAAATAGAAAGTGACGCACATCCGGCGTCGCTGTCGATATCGGAGTGTGTAAATCGTTTTTGATATGATTAACGAGCGCAAAAGCGTCGAAATCGTATCATCGGTGTAGCGTCGGTCATTTCCATAATTTCGGAAAGACCGATGTTACGATGTTGTTCCTCGTTCCTGCGGCAGCACACATCGCTATGTGTGAAGCCGCAGGAGCGAGGAACATCTCCTACCTGCGTCCTAAGGCTCACGCCGGCTATGCGGAAGGAAGGAGATGGGCGGGATGTTTACGTCCCGCTCATCTCCGCCCCTCCGCTTCTATTGGCCGCCTGCCGTGTGACATCGCTATGACGCCGCACGACCCGCCCCCTTAGTAAGGAGGCGGGTCGCCGGCCAGAGCGACGTCGCAGGACAGGTGAGTGCATGTGAAGCTGCCGTAGCAATAATGTTATCCACTTGCAAGAGAGAATGGCACTCACCAGATATATGCTGTGTAGAAACGAGTTTATTCAAACTTGGAGGTTACATGTGCAGTGCAGGTAGGTGGGGAGGGGGAGCTACACACGTCCGACGACGGCTGTTTCGCACTTGCAAAGTGCTTCAGCTGGTCTCTTTGCAAGTGCGAAACGGCCGTCGTCAGACGTGTGTAGCTCCCCCTCCCCACCTACCCGCCCTGCACATGTAACCTCCAAGTTTGAATAAACTCGTTTCTACACAGCATATATCTGGTGAGTGCCATTCTCTCTTGCAAGTGGATTTCATATTGTCTTCTCATCAATGTGCACCCTAGAGCTGTACTGATCCATGCCGTTATGTATAAGACTTGACAATACATATATCTACGGTGCGGAGTAGTGCCCCGGTTTCCTCTTTACATATTGTAGCGATAATGTTCGCTACGCCAGCTATCACCATGATATCGCAGCTGCGAAGGGGGCAGGGGCTATCGCGCTCGGCATCGCAAGCATCGGATAGCGATGTCGTAGTGTGCAAAGTACCCCTAAAGGTTGAGGAGCAATTTCAGAACAATGTTCTTCAACTTGAAAATGCAAAACCTTGAATATCCCATAATCTACAGTATATAATATCAGCAAAAGATTCAGATTCTGGAAATATCCATGTGTACAAGGGACGATATTGGATACTTGCGAATTAAGGGTACTATATGCCCAATGATGTTATGATTGATCAGTATATATAAAACATGTTGTGAGGTATATAAATTTTAATCTGTACATCGTATGGAGGAATTTTTATGCATTATATCAGTTATTTTTGTGTTATATGCTAAAATTATTTAATTGGTGAATTTCCCAGGGGTATAGAAAGTCACCGTAATTTAAGTGTGTTATTTGAATTTTATATAGTGGTATTAATTATGTATTGTATGGGGGTATTACTTATACACTGTATGGCAGTATTATATGTAAATGTTAGTGTTCATTATATACTATATTGCAGCATTTTTTATGCATTGTATGACTGTATAAATTTTATATTTTATATATACTAAATAACTTATGGTTTATATCACATAGATAATTTTTCCCATCAATTCCAGGAGTCCCCCATTGAAAATAAAAAGCAAAAACAAATTTCTATTGCTGCCTGTAAGGAAAAGCGACAGGTTGGGATTATTCTATTGTTACTTTTAATGAGTTTGGCAAAACTTCAATTGCAAACCGGATATTTTGTCCGGATCACTGACAGATATTTTTACATAATGGAAAACCCCCATGACTTTTCTTAATGTTTTACAGTAGGAGGAAGACCCCCCCTGATTATCGTGATGATTTATCGACACATGTAAAGGAAATGTATCTATGTTGAAATCAGTTTTTTTAATGTTCAATTTATTTATTTTTATTCCCCATTTTCAATAAATTAGAAACAAATTTAGAAATATTGCTATTTTCGCACTGACCACTATGACTTCTAGTACACAAAAAAATTAATTTGTGGGTTGCATTGCTTTTTTTTTATTTTAGTTGTTTACTTTAGTTTATACATAAAACAGTATTTTTAGTGACAAAATATTTTTTCATGCTTTTGCTTTATTTTGTTTTGGTTTTTACATATTTACATTTTCCCCCCCAATTGGCCTCTTACAGTAATATTGTCTTACAATTAGCACCATACAGTAGTTCTGGCCAATATCTTGTAGTGCTGTCCCCATTCTGAACCCCATCTTGTAGTAATGTCCCCTACCAGGTACCCATCTGGTAGTAATGTCCCCATCCTGGTCCTCATCTTGTGGTAATGTCCCCATCCTGGTCCTCATCTTGTAGTAATGTCACCATCCCAATCCCCTTCTTGTAGTAATGTCCCCACCCTGGTCCCCCTCTTGTAGTAATGTCTCCATCTTGGTCGCCTCACTGTAGTTAAGTCCCCATCTTCTAGTAATATCACCCAACCTGGTCCTCATCTTGTAGTAATGTCCCCATACTGGTCTCCATTTTGTAGTACTGTCCCCACCCTGGTCCCCTTCTTGTAGTAATGTCCCCATCCTGATCCCCATCTTGTAGTAATGTCCTCCATCCTGGTCCTCATCTTGTAGTAATTTCACCATCCTGGTCTCCATCTTGTAGAAATGACCCCCTTCCTGGTCCTCATCTTGTAGTAATGTACCTCATCATGGTCCCCTTCTTGTAATAATATGCCTCATTCAGGTCCCATCTTGTAGCGATGTTCCCATCCTGTTCCCCATCTTGTAGTAATGTCCCCCTATTGTGCTGCTCTTCACAAAAACATAAAAAAGATCCTCCTTACCTGTCCTTCGTTCTCTTGGTATCCTCTTTTCTTCACAGCCACGGTGGCACATGACAATGACGTCATACGCCACTACGTCAGCACGTCAACGTCAGCTGCTGTCCTTTGATTGGCTAAAGACTGACATTGGTATTGTGGTGCAGAGAGCTGGTCTCTGTGCTGGAATACATTTAAATTGAATGTGTGTCCAAGGATGTACATTCAGTTGAAAAGAAGAGCTGGCGCTGGCAGCTATGGACTTGGTTGCAGGAGCACGAAGCAGCCAGCAAGCCACGTGTTTGAGACCCCTGTAGTACACTCATACTTTCTTTTATGTACTGATAACTTTTCAGCAGTCTGTATTTCACAGACTGATTACAATAACAGATAACAAACATCATAACCAACATCAACTATTCACAATAGGTGATTTCACAGCTCACCTCCTCCTGTATAATGACTGATAACCTCTATATATTGTAGATAACACAGGATCTACTATTCAGAATAAGTGATGTCACAGCTCACCTCCTCCTCCTCTTGTTCAATGACTGAAAATATCTCTATATACAGTAAATAACACAGGATTCACCATTCTCAGTAGGTGATGTCACAGATCGCCTCCTCCTCCTGCTGTACAATGACTGAAATCACCTCTATATATAGTAGATAACACAGAATCCACCATTTACAATAGCTGATGTCACAGCTCCCCTCTTCCTCCTCTCCTCCTCCTGTAGAATGACTGATAACAGGTCAATATACAGTAGATAACACAGGATCCACAATTCACAATAAGTGTTGTCACGGCTCACCTCCTCCAGTGTAATGACTGAAAACTAGTGATGGGCAGAACCGGACTGTAAAAGTCCGGATCTGTGCCGATTCAAAAGTACCTTTGGACCCCGGACCCAGAATTATCAGTGAACTCCGAGTAACGATCTGGAGCCAGCAACTAGGGGAATTACAAAAAAATTAAACGAAAAATAAAAAAGGGGGAAAGTAAGTTTATACCTACTGGTCTCTGCGCGGTTGTACACTGCTTCCGGGCTACTCACACTACTTCCGGGGCCGCTCATTAACCTCATACATATGCACTGCTTCCCCAACCCACCGGTTATCCTGTAGTCTGATTGGTTGCAGACAGATGCGCCCCCACCCTTTGTGATAGAGTGTCTGACTGCTTGCAATAACAGGCACTGTGTGTGCATCTCTGTTGGTGTAAAAAATAAATAAATTAAAAAAATTGGCATAGAGTTCCCCCATATTACGATACCCAGCACAGATAAAGCATATGGCTACAGGCTGCAGCCCCCGTCTGTGTATCAAAATAAGAGGAACCGCATGTGCCTCTTTTTTTTTTAAAAAAATAAATAAATAATAATAAAGCCAACTGCTGGAATTTGGTATTCTCAGGCTGGGAAGACCCATGCTTATTGGCTCCCTCCAGCCTAAAAATAGCAGCCTGCAGCTGCCCAAGATTGCCACATCCATTAGATACAACAATCCCAGAACTTTACTCGGCTCTTCCTTGAATGCCCTGGTGCGGTGGCAATCGAGGTAATAAGGGGTTAATAACAGATCACAGCTGCCACTAAACCATAGATTAGTAATTGGAGGCATGTTTGAGACCCCCATTACTAATCTGTAAGTAAAAGGACATAAACACAAGCGCTAAAAAAAATCCTTTTTTTGAAAGAAAATGCAAAACACCCTCTTTCACCGCTTTATTAACCCCCAAAATACCCAGGTTCGACGTATTCCACATGAAGTCCTATGACGAATATTGCTCTGATACATTACTGAAGGCACAGCGCACAAGCATAGATCATTACTGCCCACTGTGAGCTTCAGGCAGAGACTGACATCACTCAGGCTATTTGTCCCAGCTGGAGTTTCCCACGGTCCTCCATCTGTGACCGCAGGTAACCCGACCTCAGATGACCTCATTAAACTTAATGACCTCAGTCAGTGACTTCATAGACCTGAGGTCACTGAGTTTGCAGACCTGAATCTCCTGGCAGAAAACTGTGTTGTTTTGCCAAGAGATGCAGATTTGATTTTGAAATTTTTACACCATATTCCTGCACCCAATCTACACTTTCTGGCAAAAAAAAATTGCATCAATACCACATCATAAAGCATGTAGTTTTGATGCAATTTTTTGACAGGAGGTGTAGATTGGGTGCAGGAATATGGTGTAAAAATGTCAGCACCAAATCTGCATATCTTGGCAAAAAATGCCCCCTGAGGAAATCTATTGAAACGCACATCAGGGTGGAGGGACAACAGAATTACATCACTGCTATTTCTAAGGTAAAAGTTTTCCAGACACATGAGCACCTTACTACCGTATTTGACTGTACTGTCTGTTTTTGATCACTTCCTATATTACCATCATACTTACCTTTCAGTTGCACTTTACAGGTCTATTATAGACATACACACACACATTTTATATATATATATATATATATATATATATATATATATATATATATATATATATATATATATATATATATATATATATATATATTCCTAGGCCCTGGGTTGAATTTTGGTTCTGCATAGAAATGATCATTCCATTTTTGTTTTTGTTACCTAAGCAGCTATAAGCGGCGAAGTTGAGGTACTGCTATACCGTGTATTTGTATCTATATTAATTATTAAATAATCTAATAAAGACATATTTTTATCATTACTACCCACTTTTTTTTCTAAAGTTTGAATTATCCTAGAAATTGTTGAATATTCTATTTGTGAAGTGAGCCACATATTTAGACATGTTGTTGATATTCATCTCTACGGTATATACAGTAGATAACACAGGATCATACATTCACAATAAGTGTTGTCACAACCTCCTCCCCCTCCTGTACAATGACTGATAACAGCTCTATATACAGTAGATAACACAGTATCATAAGTTCACAATAAGTGTTGTCACAGCTCACCTCCTCCCCCTCCTGTACAATGACTGATAACAGCTCTATATACAGTAGATAAAACAGTATCATAAATTCACAATAAGTGTTGTCACAGCTCACCTGTTTCCCTTCCGAATACAATGAATTTGTCCTGGAGTGGTATCACTGATGTATGTTCCCTGTCCCTAGTAACATACTTTCACACTGCTGTCTTCTTCTGTTGTCGGTGATGCTCTGGTTGTCCTCTGCTGTCTTTGACCTTCCAGATCACTCCAGTGTTTGCTGGGCAAGAAAGGTCCCTTCTCAATGTAACTCTATGACAGCCAAAACGAGGATGTCATAGACTTGCACTAAGAGTGTGTGACAGTCACTTCTGACTTACGGTATGTCACTAGCTGCGCTCACAAGATATAATGTAATGGGACTGGAGCGGCATCGGAAAGAGCAGATGACAGAGGCAGGGAACAAACATTAGTGATAACACTTTGGTGGTGAAATAAAAAACAAAACACCAGATTGGTACTTTAAACCCTTCATGAAATTCGCTGCACATGTACGGCGCAAGTCGGAAGTTGGGTGTGTGGAGCGAGCTGACAGGGTGACCTCAGCAGGTAATGGCTGTATATCAGCCGGCACCTGCCTCTAACAATCGGGGGTGGAGCAGAGCTATACCCACAATTGTTAACCTATAAGATCCTTGTGTCAAAATTTGACAATGGGATTTAACACACGTTGGCAGGGGGGGCCACATCATTCTAAGCGCCTGCCCATTGGCTTATCATAGCAGCGCTCCTTTGAAACCTGTCTGTGGCCGGACTTCAAAGGAATCTATGATTTTTCACTATATGCAGCAATGCTGTGGTATATACCGTGATATTGCTGTATATAGTACAAGCGATCAGTGAGGATTATTAAGTACAATAAAAAAAGTTTTAAAAATGAATTTGAAAAAAAAAACATGAGTTTAAATCACCCCCCCCCCCCTCCAATCTTTGCCCATGAGGGTTTAAAACTATGGGTGTTTTTCATGACAGATAGGATTGTATTTTCATGAGCCAATTTCACATGATTTTTGGCACCAAAGCAGGCAGGGGCAGTCTGTAAGGGTTACTGTTCATTAATTTGGTTCATGGAGTGCTGTGTGGTAATCTGGGAAAGTACCACCTAGGGGCAGCTTAGATACACCAGTAATAAAAAGTGCATAAATTATATATAGAAGGACAAAAGGTTTATTGTTCAAGATGAGCTTGGAGTGATCTTCACTTTATTAGGTCAAGCAGCACTCGAGTACAAAAATACCTCTTAGGCATACTTACATACGTTTCCAGATTCTCTTCTGTGGAGTACATGAGAGGCGCGGGCCACGCCGAATAAACATGAAAATGATCACTAGTCTGTAATAAGCTCAGTAGTGTTGGCTTGATAGAGCCAACACAAACAACCAATGGTGGGGTGACCTTAGTACAAAACTAAACCCCATGTCTGCTGTCCAGTCACTTTAGTGCTTCAATCCATGGTTTGTGGTCCCTGTTATGGGGTCCATTCGGTTTCATGTTTTGGTTTTCGTCCCTTTTGTACTAATGTTACTCATGTGTCGCCCAGGGCTATGGAGTACTCGTTCCCGGGTCGTATATTTACGGGGATGCTGTGAAATGGGTGAATGATGGCCGTTGACCGCTTCTGTGACCCTGGGGATGCTTTTTAATGGGGAGTATTTACAGGGGAGGTTAAAGTCATTGGTGTGACGCCACCTGTGGGTTGCGGTTAAGATGGTGGCACCGCTGCTGCTGAGTTGGTTACCCCTAGGGCTGGTGGTAATGGCAGCTGTGGTGGTAGGCCCTCCACAGGTATGGCTGAGCCCCAGGAGATATATGATGGAGACTTTCGCCAAAGAAGGGAGGCCACACTGTGGGTTGTAAGTTAACAGTCTTTACTAACAGTTGGACCCTCGGACGGCTGGTTCAGGTCCCTGTATTTCCAGTGCCAGTTTGATGACTCGGTTGCTCTGTCCCCGGCACCCTCAGTGTGGTTGGGTGCCCGTAGCTTGGAGCTGGTTTGGGGCCCGACTGTCCTTTTGGCAGTCTCCTCGTCCGTACGGCGAGCAGTGTGGACCCTGTAGGGCCGGTCCATGTTCCGAACCCTGATTCTCCCGTTACTGCTGATGCCCCTGGATCTGTGGATCAGTGAGGTCCGTGAAGGTCCCCTCACTGTGCAGGTGATTGCCAGGCCACGTGAAGCTGACACCTGACCTAGGGCCCTGTGCCCCGTCGGTGCTCGGGTCCCTGTGGTACTCGGGTGTACCTACCCTGGTGACCTCTCTCTTGTGCCCCCGGGTCGCCGTTACATGGCCCAGCTCTAGGCACGTCTCTCTCCTTCACTCTCTACTCTAGACTGCTCACTGTCCCCTCTCACCAGGCTGTCTAGTCCCCTGGACTGGCTCCGCCCTCTAGGTGGCCATCCCTTTGATGTCTGACTAGCCAATAACCCCTGGAGTGGAGTGGGAATTGGGATTTTGGTGTGGGCAGTTGTCACTAGCATTGGTGTTCCAGGTCCCTGGGGGTAGGTCCTGCATCCTGGTGAGGATGTGTCGCGGGCGGAGGAGGGGACGCTGCGCTCACCCACTGCTCGGGTCCGGCTGCTCTGCTGCTGCTGCTCGGTGGTGGCTCGAGCGGTGGGCCGGATCCCGGGGACTCGAGCGGCGTTCCTCGCCTGTAAGTGAACGGTGGTGGTTTGGGTTTAGGGATATTGTCCGTGACGCCACCCACGGTTGTGGTGAGGTTGTGACACCACCGCTGCTCTGGACGGGGATCCCGGGAGCGATGACAGGGAGCAGCTTGGATGTTGTTTCTCCCCTCCGTGGGTAGGGGGGTTGGTTGTCCCGGGGCCCGGTGAGGGGTAGGGATGGATGGCAGGCAGGTTACGGGGCCTGGTGAGGTGCAGGGTCGCGGGGCAGCGCTGTGCCGCACGGCACGGTGGTACTCACTCAGCCAATGACTAATTCAAAGTCTCCGGTAAAACAAACGGCTGGATGGACGGGTCCCACAGACGGCTGCGGTGTTTCTCTTCCCAGCAGGTTGATGGTGACTGCCTTTCCCTGCACCTACGTTGTGTTTATAGTTCCAATGGCTTCCCACTGGTAACCCACTCCCCAGCTTGTGATGGATGCTGAGGGAGCCCCTTTTGCCCGCAGGCTCTGGCCCTGGGAACTGTAGCCTTGGCGGTGACTGTGTTTCCCTCTACGGTGTGAGCTGTTGCCTTCAATCGGGTCTTGACTGCTGGGAAACCCCGGAGGTTCCCTTCGCTAACGGATTTGACAAATTTAACGGCGACTCCAAGCCTTGTCGGGGTCCGTAAGCCCTGCCGGATGGTGTGGCTTATCTTTACTCGCCGATCCGGTACCGCCGGGCCACCGGCCGTCCACGGTCCATACGGTTTGCTCCAATTAGCCTCTCCTGCAGACGGTCACCACCGTCTGCCAACCTTGCTGTACCGTCCGGGCCACACACCTGGACCGCCTTCAGTCTGCTCCTCTACCACTTCACTCCTCTCCGACTCAACTCCAAACTCTATCTGCCTTTCCTTTTCCCGCCTCCAGGACTGTGAACTCCTCGGTGGGTGGGACCAACCGCCTGGCCCACCCCCTGGTGTGGACATCAGCCCCTGGAGGAAGGCAACAAGGATTTTGTGTTTGGCTTCGGTGTGCCTAACCGGGGTGTGGGGTGTGTTGGTGTAGTAGCTGTGACGTCCTGGCTTGTCCAGGGCGCCACAGATGCAGTACCTAGTAGTGCCCTGAGTGGTTCAGGGGCGCTACACTCATGTGTCCAGCAGTTCAGAGATTATCGTCGTCACCTTACAGTCCTGGGTTCGAATCTGACCACTGTATTTTCGCTTTTATTGTCATAAATTTCCAGACAACAGTCGCACCTAAAGGGAATGTGTTACCAGATAATGACTTATTGCTTAAATTTAGGTTATGTTAACTATCTACAGTGGGTACAGAAAGTATTTGGACAACTTTAAATTTTTCACTCTTTCATTGCAGCCATTTGGTAAATTCAAAAAAGATCCTTTTTTCTCATTAATGTACTCTCTGTACCCCATCCCCCATCTTGACAGACAAAATACAGAAATGTAAAAGTTTCTGCAAATTTATTAAAAAACAAAAATGAAATATCACATGGTCATAAGTATTCAGCCCCTTTGCTCAGTATTGAGTAGAAGCACCTTTTGAGCTAGTACAGCCATGAGTCTTCTTGTGAATGATGCAACAAGTTCTTCACCCCTGGATTTGGGGATCCTCTGCCATGCTTCCTTGCAGATCCTCTCCAGTTCCATCAGGTTGGATGGTGAACGTTGGTGGACGCCATTTTCATGTCTCTCCAGAGATGCTCAATTGGGTTTAGGTCAGGTCTCTGGCTGGGTCGGTCAAGAATGGTCACAGAGTTGTTCTGAAGCCACTCCTTTGTTATTTTAGCTGTGTGCTTAGGGTCATTGTCTTGTTGGAAGGTGAAACTTCGGCCAAGTCTGAGGCCCAGAACACTCTGGAAGAGGTTTTCTTCCAGGATATCTCTGTACTTGGCCGCATTCATCTTTCCTTTAATTGCAACCAGTCGTCCTAGAGTGCAGGAGAGGGTAAGTGGTAAGTAGCAATAGGAAGAGTGTTTAGTGCAGGTGCAGCCGCCCAGAGTTAGCTACTTTGGTAACATAGGAGACTTAGGGTACTTTCACACTTGCGTTCAGCGCAGTCCGTCACTATGGAGAATAGCGCAGTCCGTTAACGCACTGCGCTATTCTCCATAGACTTGTATGGACAACGCACTGTAACGCAAGTGTCAGCGTTGCATCCGCTGGACGACGCAGCGACGTTATTTTGACGCTGCGTCGGGCGGAAGGAACGCTGCATGTAACTTTTTTTTGAGCGATGGAAACCTTTATTTTTCACTGCGCATGCTCTTTTTTTTTTTTAAATTGCAGAAACTTTATTTTGTTTCTCGGTGGCCGAACGTTCAGCTGATCACCCGGCCGCCGGCATGTGAGAGCGCTCAGCTGATCGTCCTGCCGCAGTCATGTGAGAGCGCTCCGCTGAGCGCCCGGCCGCCGGCATGTGAGGGCGATCAGCTGAGCGCCCGGCCGCCGGCATGTGAGAGCGCTCAGCTGAGCGCCCGGCCGCCAGCATGTGAGAGCGATCAGCTGAGCGCCCGGCCGCCAGCATGTGAGAGCGATCAGCTGAGCGCCCGGCCGCCGGCATGTGAGAGCGCTCAGCTTATCGTCCTGCCGCAGGCATGTGAGAGCGATCAGCTGAGCGCCTGGCCACCGGCATGTGAGAGCGATCAGCTGAGCGCCCGGCCGCCAGCATGTGAGAGCGCTCAGCTTATCGTCCTGCCGCAGGCATGTGAGAGCGATAAGCTGATCGCCCGGCCGCAGGCATGTGAGAGCGATAAGCTGATCGCCTGGCCACCGGCATGTGAGAGCGATCAGCTGAGCGCCCGTCCGCCGGCAATTGAGAGCGATCAGCTGATCGTTCACAATAGTCTGCTGCCGGTAAAACTGTAAAGAAGAAAAAAAAATAAAAAAATAAATAAATAAAAAAAAGCTTTCCGTTGTTTTGTACGATCCGTAGCATCCGTTGCATCCGTCACACAACACAATGCTACGGAAGCCGTCCAACGCAAGTGTGAAAGTAGCCTTAGAGACAGAGGGAGGAGCAGAGGATTGCTTAGGCAGACAGGCCATAAAGTGAGGACAGTTCTGCAGAGTTGTTACAGGACTACAGATGGGGCCTTGTAGCTTGTGCCTGTCCAAGAACAAGGAGGAAACCTCCCGTGTGCTAGAGCCTAAGGCTCGCCTCAAGGATCAGGCTAGAGAGCATCCCAGGATCAGTAGGATGTTGGGGTAGAGAATTACCAGTGGCTCCTTGTACTGGTTAGGAGCTAGAGAGCCGTCCAGGGCCGTGATTGGGACATGGTTTCCACAAAGATAAGTAACGGGTAAGAATTAGAGTAGTCTCAGCTGCTGGAGGGCTAATACCCAGAGCGAGGTCTATAAGCAGGAGTACACCCAGTGTGGCACCCCTGAGGCTTCAGTCACCACAGGATATTGCATCTGCCTTAAGGTGCAGTACTTATCCCGGGTAAGAGGAGGTTAACCGCTGCTGTTCATAGCTTACACAACATCCTGTGCTCATGGCTTACTCAACACAGCCAGCAGTTACACAACACAGGTGGTCACCATAGCAATGGTTTTTTCCCGGGCAGGGTGAGTCATCAGGACGGTGGGGGCTGACTGGGGAAGTTACAGAACACACAGGAAATCACTTTAGATCAGTCTGGGACGCAGGAGAAGCAAGGTCGCTGAGGGGTGTGCTTCACAGCGCCCCTCAGAAAGACTTCCCGGGATGAGTGCTTCAGAGCTACCCTGGGGAAGGAGAGAAGGAGAGTGCCAGGACATCATGGCCTCGTAGGACCACGGCGGCGGAGGGGTATGCTTCAGAGCTTCCTCTGTTAGGACCGGGCAGACTGGAAAGGACCGGGCAGACTGGGAGAAACAGGAGACGACCGGGTGGAGCTGGTGAGACAGAGGAGCAATACGGTAGCCGGAGGGTGAGCCACAACAGCTCCTTCAGGACCAGTGCAGTCAGGGTGCAGAGCCCTAGGGTAGAACATACTCCACGTTGGCCTACCAGAATCTTCAGGGAAGGGGGAATTTCATGTCCCATTGCCCACCACCACAGAGATCCCGGGGCAGAGCAGCATATAGAGACAGGAGTCAAGAGCACGGTCGGGCCCATAATTGTTTCATGCTGCCTGCGAACGGGATGGTAAGTAAAGCCAAGGACACTGGGATCCCCAAGTAGCTTCACGCCACGGGGAGCTTCAAGCCAATCCTGTTGCTTGTTTTATAAGAAAGACTCTGTGTCATGTGTGGCCCTGCTACTTCTATGATGGGGACCGGCAGTGGGGTGATGAAGGAGACCCTGAAGGCTGAAGTAAGTGCTACATACCCTGGCTGAGGCAGGTCACAGACACATACCTTTAATGGAGCAGGGATGCGGAGGACCCTCGGCCTGGAGGTCACCTCCCTCTTCACTACAGTGAAGCATGGTGATGGTTCAGTGATGCCTACTGTGAAGTATGGTGGAGGCTTGTTGATGCCTACAGTAAAACATGGCATGGTTTGGTGAAGCCTACATTAAAGCACGGAATAGTGGTAGCTCAGTGATGCCTACAGGCCTACAGTGAAACCAAAAGAAGAAACTTAACAAAAGGTCAATAAATAATGTTATCTTTATTAATTATATAAAAAAATTAGTTTCATAAAAACAGTGGACAGTGGTGGCTTAGCTATATTTACAGTAAAGCATGACGTGGCTTGGGGATGTCTACAGTGACACATGGCAGTAGTTCAATAATAACTACAGTGAATATTGGCAGGTACTCAGTGATGCCTACAAAGAAGCATGACAGGGACTCAATGATGCCTACAGTAAAGTATAGCAGTGGCTTGGTGATGCTTGGTAGTGCCTACAGTGCAGCATGGCAGAGGCTCAGTGATGTCTACAAGAAGCTTGGTGGTCTCAGTGTTGCCTACTGTGAAATTTGGCAATGGCTGATGCTCGGTGTTGTCTACAGTGAAGCATTGTGCTGACCTGTGATCTGTGATCCCTACAGTGAATCAGTGGTAGCTTAGTGATGTTTATAGGGAAGAGTGGCTGTGACTTGGTGATGACTACAGTAAAGCATGGCAGTGAATTGGTGATAGCTACAGTGAAACATAGCCGTGGCTAGATGATGCTTACAGTGAAACATTGGTGATTTGGTGATGACTATAGTGCAGGATTGCAGTGGCTTGGCGATGCCTATAGTGAAAAATGGCGGTGAGTCAGTTATGCCTACAGTGAAGCATTGTGGTGAATCGGTGCTGCCTACAGTGAAGCATGGTGGGATCTTGGTGATGCTCTGGGGCTGCTTTGTTTTCACTGTCACTGGACACCTATAATATGTGGATGCAAGATGGATTCAATCATGTATCAGGAAATCCTTGGAGAAAATGTCCCAACTTTTGAGAAGAAGTTGAAGCTTGGACAAGATTGGATTTTTCATCAGGACAATAATCCCACCCATACCTCACAATCCTACAAGACATGGCTTCAGAAAATGTCCTGGAAGATTCTGGAGTGATTGTCGCAGTTACCTGACTTGAACCCCATATCAATTTTGGATGTGAAGAAGTCAGTTGCAGCAGCAAAGCCAAGAATAACAGTGACTTGGAGGCTTTTGCCCAAGAGGAATGGGCAAACATTTCTCAGGAACACTGCCAGAAGCTGGTGTCTGGCTATGCATCAAGTCTGAAGCAGGTCATAACAGCCGGAGGGGCTCTACTAAGTACTAAAGATCATGAAGAGGTGAATAGTTCTGAGACTGTAGAAGACACTAAAAGTGACATTTTGTGCTGAATTTGGAAAAACCTCTTGATATATTAGTTGTGTTTAGATATTTACAGTGTTCTGGTTTCACTGCTTTATTCCTAACAGCAGAAAATTTGTAAACTTTGGTAATCAACCAAATTAACAAGGGGGGGGTTGAATAATTTTGATTGCGCTGTATATGATACAGTACATCCGTGAGTCCATGTTAGACCAGACAGAGCAGTTAGTGACTTCTGGTGACTTTTCTGATATTCAGATTAAAGGGAATCTGTCACTAGGTTTTCACTATGTAATCTGAGAGCAGCATTATATAGGGCCGGAGACCCTGATTCCAGCGATGTGTCACTTACTGAGCTGCTTGCTAACGTTTTGATAGCATCACTGTTTTCTCTGTTGCAGATCCACCAGATCTTTGAATGCTGGGCCCTGTATAACCTGCCCACACCACTGTACACTGTGCATAGGCAAACGGTTGCCAATCAGTGGTAGGGGAGGGGGTTTTATAGAGCAGTAGGACTACATGTGTTGAGGAGAGCCAGAAGATGAAATACTTAATTAACCTCTTGACAAGGCATTGTGGGAAATATGTCGATTTGCCTTACATAATTCAGGTTTCAGATCATATACATGATACAGATATAAAGGTGGCTGTCATTGCCTGTTTCTCCACACCTTGCCTGGAATGCAAGGAATGTCCAGATGTAAGAAGATACCATATAAGAGAAGACCAAACCAAAGATCAGATGACATTACAGACCAAACCATCAGCATGGATCCACTAAATGACGTCCCTCCCATTATTATGGTTTCATCCACTGGAGTCAGACCCGCCCATCAACAGCAACACGGATCTCCCCATTGGCTAGCTCATGGACTGTCCCACTAAATGGGCATATCTGAACTTGTGTACGCCCCTAGCCTATATCAAGAGGACGCATGCTCTTCTCTGTCTGTTTGGTGCCATTTTCTACTGTGACCAAGAAGAGACTTCATATCCGACTGTGTCTGGTGTGAATTCTTTTATGCATGCACTTGGCCCATATCAATTCGGCCAGGCAGTAGGCAACTAGTGATCTCTGGTTAAGAGTTCACCTTAACACATGGAACGAGAAACTTAGTCCCGTAGTGATACTTTCCTGCTGATAAAACACTGATTTTATTGAAACAGCCACACACAACCAAGTAAGTGACACATTCCTGGAATCAGGGTCTATGTGCCTACCTCATTCTCATGGGTGTGTCATGGGTGACAGAAAGTCATGTGGTGTCCAGCTATAAAAGGTCACAGCGTTTAGCTGCGCAAACTGCTCTGTGACCTTCTATCATTCCTGCTTGGTGTATTTGGTATCCTATGTATCTCAGGAGGCAGGGGCGGTGGTGGAGTAGGGCGATGTTGCAGGCGCTGCGGTGGGTTCTGTGCTGGCAGCGGTAAGGGCTGTGCTGGCAGCAGTAAGGGCTGTGGTGGCAGCGGTGGGAGCTGTGCTGGCAGCAGTGAGGTCTATGCTGGCAGCGGTGGGGTCTGTGCTGGCAGCAGTGAGGTCTATGCTGGCAGTGGTGGGGGCTGTGCTGGCAGCAGTAAGGGCTGTGGTGGCAGCGGTGAAGTCTGTGCTGGCAGCAGTGAGGTCTATGCTGGCAGCGGTGGGGTCTGTGCTGGCAGCAGTGAGGTCTATGCTGGCATCGGTGGGGTCTGTGCTGGCAGTGGTGGGGGCTGTGCTGGCAGCGGTAAGCGCTGTGGTGGCAGCGGTGAAGTCTGTGCTGGCAGCAGTGAGGTCTATGCTGGCAGCAGTGAGGTCTATGCTGGCAGCGGTGGGGTCTGTGCTGGCAGTGGTTGGGGCTGTGCTGGCAGCGGTGGGGGCTATGTTGGCAGCGGTGGGGGCTATGCTGACAGCGGTGGGGGGTGGGGTCTGTGCTGGCAGTGGTTGTTGCTGTGCTGGCAGCGGTGGGGTCTGTGCTGGCAGCGGTGGGGTCTCTGCTGGCAGTGGTTGAGGCTGTGCTGGCAGCGGTGGGGGCTGTGCTGGCAGCGGTGGGGGCTGTGCTGGCAGTGGTGGGGGTGCTGCTGGCTGCGTGGAGCAGGGCGGTGCAGCAAGTGTCACAGATGCTCTGTTGGTGTGTGAGCTTCAAAGAAATGGCTTCTGGAGTTGGCGCATGCGCAGATGGATCTTTTGGCTCAATAACAAGCTGAGATCTCCATCGGCGCATGGGTCAACACTGGACGCCATTATTTGAAGCCAGAGCATCTGGGACACCCACCACACCGATCTGCTCCACACAGCCACCCGCACATAAAGCCCTCCGCATGCACAGCCAGCCAGCCGCCCGCACAGGCAGACAGCTACTCACACAGGAACACAGCTGCCCGCACAGACAGCTCTTCGCACAGACAGACAGACAGCCGCCGCCACAGACAGCCCTCCGCACAGGCAGCCAGCCGCCAGCACAAACAGCTGCCCGCACAGATAGCCATCCAGCCACGGGCACAGCCAGCCGCCCATACAGACAGCCCCCACCACAGCTTGCATGGCAGTCAGCACAGCGCCCATTCTACACCTCGCAGTAACCTACATTTGGATTATAAGACGCACCCCTCATTTTCCTCCCAAATATTTAGGGAGATAAAAGTACGTCTTATAATCCAAAAAATACGGTACCTAATTTTCTCATTTGGTACAGAATACTAAACTGTGATATTCAGTTCTGTTTTGGGGAGGTTGGAACCAAATGTTTCTAAATTTTTTATGAATATTGGGCAAAATAAAAAATGCAAAATATTTAAAAAAAAAAAAGTAAAAAATTCACAATAAATACGTTTATGCAACTTTAGAGCAAGAAAATGCACGTTCTGATAAATGTTCCAAAATTTCTGAAAACAAAATTCATTTGAACATAATCACTCGTGCAGGACTTCAGTACATTAATACAACATTTTTGAGACTTTAGAAAACTTGAAAAAATGGATAAAAAAAGAGCAAATTCAATAAACAATCGGGCCCAAAGAGTTAATTCCTGTATTTTAAGAAATTCAAGTCACTTCTGACTTAATTCGGCCTTTGAAGTTGCCCTTACACAAGAGAATCACAGAGGAACAATGGGGCTCTATTTGCTGAGAGGTCGGAGACTGTGAAGTTGGACAAATATTTTCATCCTTTCTTATTAAACTAATTAATCTCCTTGTAATGTTCGTGATTATTTCTCGCCTCCCAAGTGGAGCCACCGAGGGCTCTGGAGGCAATTCAATAAGTCCTGTAGCCTTTGTGCCATAAATCCTATGGCGTCTGTACCGGCTAGTAGGAAACGAATCCGCAATACATCGGGACTTGTGCCAGTCGCTGCCGCCTTACCCAATAATCTTCTGACCCAGACCCATGTAAATGTGCAAAAGGGATCCCGGCCTGTGCAATCAGTCTGCCGGGTGACAAGACAGATTTTTTTTCTATTATTAATTTTCACTTTTTGTCTCCAAGAATGTATCCTTATAGATTCCTGTCCAAATCAAGAGCAGGCAGAGACATACAAAGGGCCCAGAACAAAAGACAAAATTTGGGCCTAGGGATTTTGGTGATAGCGGGAAACCGGGACCCCTAAGCTGACCCACAGACTAGGGGGTCCTGTGCAATCTCTAATCTCAACGATATCCCTAATGGTGGGGATGTCTGAGTCTCCTTCCTGGCCCTGCTCCTGACCAGCCCTGATCTTATACCCCCACCCCCTTCCCCTGAGGGCAGGGACAGGAGTGGGATTTAACCCACAGAAATAGACAAAAAAAAGAAAAACAAACCTCTGTCACACAGCACACACAGAGGTATAAGACAATAAGAGAGTAGGAGGAAAAGAAGAGTAGGGTGGAAAGAGCAAAACAACGGGTATTTCCACAACATCACCAAGCACAAAGCAACTTTCTCCAGCAAGTCTGGGACACCACAACTCACAGACCAACACAGCATGAACTATAGTTGGCATAGAACCTCAAAAAAACAGAGTCATAATCCAAAATTACGTTAAAAAGGTATACATTTTATTCAATACAAAATTCATAAAAATAACATACAGTAAAAGGGGAAATAGGGTGCAAGGGACAGCAAAAATATTGCAGTGAAAGTCATTGGTGAGTATCAAAAATTCCAATGGCATATAGTGCAAAGAAGTACATCCCTCATCAATTATAGATGGTATTTGCGTAATGGTGCTGGTTTCCTGCTCAGCCTAGTCATTATACACACTGTAGTAACACCAATGAATATGGGAAACCACCTCCCACCATAAGGTATAGACTAACGATAATAACACAATGTATCTGTATAATACGGTGGTAGAGACAGGAATCCCATTACATGGAAAGGTGCTGCCAGTGTGCAGTAAAATGCAGGCACCCAAGACTCAACACATGTAATGAAGTTAGTTAAGTCAGCTGTCCATCAAGGCTGCACTACAGCCACTAGTATACAAGTTGTATAAAATTACAAGTGCTCACCCATGATGTGAAGATTGCGGTAATGCTGTCCAGGGGGCCCCGACTATGTGTTTCGCGTAGGGCTTCCTCGGGGGGGCCATGACTTGATTGTGTGTGTCGGGCTACTTAAAGCCCCAAATGAACGTGAGATGACCGCCACCTGCGGCGCATGCGCAGCGCGAGCGGGCGCCGCAGACGCATCACTTCCGGTCTCAGAGTGACATCGCGGGTCAGGGAAATCCCTGGTGACGTCACAAAATCCCGCCCACATCACTCGTAGAGACCTTCCGGGATGCGTCCAAGCTGCCAGCTCCCAGCGCGCATGCGCACCAGCCATCTCACGAACAAATAGTGATCAGAAAGTCATATAACACGTAAGTATATAGGAATAGAGATTATGCATAAGATCTTGAGTATAAGAATTGTATTCAAACAATACAAACAAAAGAGCAAGAGTTGTTTATAGAGATATTCATCATAAATAATTTTTATTGCTCGAGGAGATGATGTCAACACTTGAGAAAGTATATGGATCCCATCAGCCTATACAATAAATAGAAAGAGAACAAAAAATAATAAGAAGATTAAAAAAGACACACATTAAAAACAAAAGGACCCAAGAAAAAGGGGAGAGCTCAGCACAAATTACAAAAAAGGAGCAAAGCTCTGTTGCTCATTAAGACCACCTGGCCTAAGTGTACCCAAAATGTGAAACCAACGACATTCACGTTGTGCCAGAAGGCGCTTCATGTCGCCCCCTCTAGCACCCATCCTAACCTGTTTAATGCCACGAACCCTGAATCCAGCAGGGTCACAATTATGATGGGCATGAAAATGTCTCGGTATGGGTTTGAGGAGGGACGGCTCTTCTGCGGTGCGTGCTGCCAAGATGTCTCTTACGTGTTCGCGTGTGCGAACACGCAATTCCCTAGAGGTGAGGCCCACATAGATTAAATTGCAAGTACATGTGGCGTAATACACCACATATGTACTGCTGCATGTTATAAAGTCTAGTATTTTGAAATCTCTCAGCCCGTCCGCCGATGAGAATGTTGTAGACCTCACCATATTGGAGCACGCACGGCAGTCTCCGCAAGGATAGAAGCCGACCCTCCTCCTACCCACAGTCCAGGGACTATTCACCTTTGCTACATAGTGGCTCTTTACCAAATGGTCCTTCAGGTTCATACTCCTCCTGGCCATCATCAGAGGAGATGTAGGCAAAACACCAGCCAACGTTGGCTCGGTGAGCAAAATGGACCAGTGCTTCTGTAGAGTTTGACACATCAACCCCCACTGGTGGTTATGAGTGGAGATAACTTCCTGGAAATGGGTGTTAAAAGATCATTCCTGTTGCTGGATTTGGCCCTAAGATATCCCCACCTAATGCACCTCCTGCTGTAGCCCTTCTCAGTAAATCTATCTTTTAGATCATTGGCCTGTTCCTCAAAAAGTGTGCCAGTGGAACAGATCCTTCTAGCTCTGAGGAACTGGCCCGTGGGAATTGCCCTGATGGTAGAGGGTGTGTGGGCGGAGGAGGCATGCAGGAGGGCATTAACAGAGGTCTCCTTTCTGTACAGATCGGTATGTACAACACCATCAGCCTGTACCAGGATTTTTATATCCAGGAAGTCAATCTCCTGTTTGTCAGCCTTGTAGGTGAGTCTGATGTAGGAGTCGTTGCAGTTCAATCTTGTCATAAACATATGTAAATCATGAAGTGAACCCTGCCAGATGAACAGTACATCATCAATGTACCTGTACCATCCTTGTACCTGGGGAGCAACATCTGCACCGCCGAAAATGCCCCTCTCCCAGAGTCCCAGGAAGAGGTTGGCATACGACGGGGCACATGCCGCTCCCATGGCTGTACCCTGTTGCTGTAAAAAATACCTGTCCTTAAAAATAAAGAAATTATGGGTAAGTATGAACTGCAACAACTCCAACACCAGACCGACCAAATCCACATCAAGGTTACTCATTGTAAGAAAGAATCGTGATGCCTCCAAGCCATCAGTATGTTTTATACTTGTGTAGAGGCTTTCAACATCAGCAACCACCAGAAGCATGTCTGGTTCCAAGGTCATGCCATCAAGACGTTGAAGGACGTCCATAGTGTCTCTGACATAGAAGGGCAGCGTTTCCACTAAGGGGTGCAAATAATGTTCTATAAACTTACAAATTGGGTCGCATAGCCCTCCTATGCCAGAAACAATTGGACGTCCAGGTGGATTCTGAGGATCTTTGTGAATTTTTGGCAACAGGTAAAATGTAGGAATGATGGGATTTTTTGCCATCAGACCATCAAACTTTTTTTTGAGGTTCTATATTGTTGGGAGTTTCCATACGTAAAAATCTATATGATGCACTGGATGTATTTGATTATATATAGTTGGCATAGGTAGAAGATTTCCTCCAGCCTAAAAATGAGAGGAGCAGATGTGATTGGCTTCCTTACAACATGTGATCAAAGAAACCTAATAAGCCGGCTAGCAGAGGTTAACTCTTGCTAGCCTGTCTATGAATGAGCAGACAGCAGATCGACACCCGAGTCTTCCTGAGTTGATCAGAAACAGCATGAGATCGAGAATCAGACTCTGCAATTTGAATAGAGCCTGACACTGCCATGACAGCCGTATGACAGCCCTTCTCTGAAAGAAAATCAGCAATATACTTATACTGTATAGAATGAATTTTCACTAGAGGTGAATAAAAAGTCAAGTTTTTGTTCCTATAAAACTACTATAAATTGATGAGCGATATTTACAAAAATGTCCTTTTTTCTTCTCACTCAAAAATGTCCTTTTTTTCTTCCACTCAAACCACAACTTCCAAAAATTATAGCAGGAGGTCTAGCTTTTGAGTCACAGACTCTTGTGATATCACAGGGAGAATTTTCTATACTTGAAGCTGCAGTTGGGAGGTATGCTTACCCCTTTCTAATAAATGATGAGATTCAATAGCCTACTATAAATTATCAAGTGAGTAAATTGGCCTAAGAAGCAAAGGCATAGATAGGCAAAACCCCAAAAATATGTACACCCCTTCAGAGAACATGTGGTTATGTGCTGCTATGATCAACAGGTGAATTGCTACATTGCATGGTGGGGTCACATCCCCACCTGACAAGGGGTAGATTTGCTTTCTTCTATGTCCTAGTTTGCAAAACTGCAAAAGTATGTAAGAGTCAAAACTTTTAAGGTTACAGTATCCATTATCATAGGGCGTACAGGAGCTGTTTTGTGTATACAGCTCCTATGCAGGCCAACTTTACATAATCCCAGTGTGGTCTGATCCTGCAGTTATGAGCTACTCTACTCTTTCTGCGTCGTCTTTTAGAATAGCTATGTTTTTCATCCGTAACCATGAAAATACATAGATTTGCATACAAGCTGCATACACAAAACGGTTATATATTTGTAATTCCACAGGAGCCTTTAAGTTGTTGTATATGACATAACATGACGGCTCCACCTGCACTGCCGAGACATCTGGTAATGGATTTTCTGCACAACCTCCATAACTAAACTCAACTCTTAAACCCACAGATCAGAGAAATATTATACAACAATGTGGACATGAAAGCAGCGGCCATTATCACCGGTTAGGATCGCCGGCACACAGCTGGGAGTCACCACCACGCTTCCATCCTGCGATCTGTCCAGCTGTTTCTGTGTATCCCTCAGGAAAAAGTTTCCAAACAGTGTAAAGTTGCTAAAAATATGGAGAAACACTTGTGCTAGTGCTAAGTAGATGATGACTTCCGCGCTCTTCAGCGCCGCCCTCCTGGCTGAGCAGCTTTTGTCATAGGCCTTGTTCACACTGCTTTTTCCAGCGTTAAAATGCTGAAAAAAAGAGCTGAGACAACATTAAAAAGAATGGTCCTAAGTGGAAAAAAAAACAAACAACTTGCGGTTCATAATGGACGCTTTTGGGGCTTCTTTTAAATATTTCAGATTTTCAAAAACAATGGCCCCATTCATTATTGTGATTTATTGAAGACACTTTTCTTTTTTTGTCTTATGGTTTTCGCTGATTTTTTTTGGCCCCAAATTTTTCAAAATGGTGCAAAAACTTGCAGCAGGATCAGAAACGCTCTTCATTTTTTCTTTAACCCGTTTTTGTAACTTTTTAAGCATCAAAAGTCCCAAATCCTTTAGCATAAAATCAAAAAATGCACCAAATTTAACATTCCTCAAGAAACCTTACTCCGGAGGGGACTGGAGTGAGATGTAGCAAGAATATTATTATGGCGCTTGGAAGATGCTCAGTACTACAATAATGAGATTGGCAAAAAAACAAAAAACAAAAGTGGTGAAAGATAACCAGGGATTTTTTTTTTTAACTTTTTTTTTTAATGGTTCCACCATAAAAAGAGCATTTTCTCCAAGGAAAGTGGACAACCTCTTTAAACCTTTAAAAGGAACCTGTCACCAGAGTTCTTCACTATAAGCTGTGGCCACCACCACTGAGCTCTTATATACAGCATGCCAGAATACTGTAACAGCGCCGGTGACACCACCCTGGCAAGCGCCGGGGCGCTGCACAAACAGGGGGGCCCACTCGCTGTTGGGGACACCATCAGTACTGTTTGCCCGATGATGTCCCAACCCTTTATCATGTATGGTGCCCACCACCTGGGTAACAGTCTCCCCCCTCCCATAAGAGCTCTCTCCTACCATGCACTGTCTCTCTGCACTATGTGATGAGTGCAGCGTCCTAACTGCTCCTGGATTATGAATACTAATAAGCCGGGAGCAGAGACCAGTGACGTCGCCTGACACCTGCGGTCAGCATTAATCTCCTGCATAGCTGGAACACCGCTCAGCAGCAAGAAGACTGGACTTACAGTATCACACAGCGCAGGGGAGAAGAGACCGCATGGGGGAGAGACCCCCAAGGGGAGAAGAGAGAGCACGGGGAAGAAGATACCACATAGGGGAGAAGAGAGAGCACGGGGGAGAAGATACCGCACAGGGTAGAAGAGAGAGCACAGGGCAGAAGATACCGCACAGGGTAGAAGAGAGAGCACGGGGAAGAAGATACCACACAGGGGAGAAGAGAGAGCACGGGGGAGAAGATACCGCACAGGGGAGAAGAGAGAGCACGGGGGAGAAGATACTGCACAGGGTAGAAGAGAGAGCATGGGGGAGAAGATACTGCACAGGGGAGAAGAGAGAGCATGGGGGGAGAAGATACCGCACAGGGGAGAAGAGAGAGCACAGGGGAGAGACTGCACAGGGGAGAAGAGACTGTACAGGGGGAGAAGAGACCACAGAGGGGGAGAAGAGATTGCACAGGGGGAGCAAAGAGAGCATGGGGAGAGACCGCACAGGATAGACCGCACAGGGAGACAAGAGACCACACAGGAGAACAAGAGACCGCACAGGGGGACAAGAGACTGCACAGGGGGACAAGAGACCACACTGGGAAGAAGAGACTGCACAGGGGGACAAGAGACTGCACAGGGGGACAAGAGACCACACTGGGAAGAAGAGACTGCACAGGGGGAGAAGGGACCACACAGAAGGAAAGATTGCACAGGGGGAGAAGAGATCGCACAGGGGGAGAAGAGAGAGCGTATGTGGGGAGACACAGCGTACAAGGGGCACACGTCTGCCTGGAACCATGGTCTCAGGATGGCTGCCACGGACAGGCTAGAGGCAAGGCGCTCAGTAAGCATGATCTCGAGAACCCAAAACCCTTTAACCCCTATACAGGGATTTGGAATTACTACAGGGCCCCGGAGATCACTACCTGTGGAAAGCTGCAGTCCAGAGGAGAGTAGTAGTCAGGCAGGGTCAAACCAGGAGATGCAAAACAGGGACAAAATTGGCAGACAAGATCGTAGTCAGCAATCAGGCTAAGGTCAAAAACCAGAGATGGCGGCGAGGTACAAAAACGTCAGGCAGGAGAGTAGTCAGAAAGCAGGCAGGGGTCAAAACACAGGGATCAATATACAGAGCAGGGCAAGAACCAGAGACAAGCAGTGCACTACAAGACTATATCTGGCAGCGACAATTATAAATGGCTCTTAGGCCTAGGGAATAGTATAAGTCTATTAGAACACACAGAATATTCCCCAAATAATTTTAATTTATTTTATTAAAGTAGATAAAAAAATTTTTTTAAAACCACACCATTTTGTGCATGATAAACAAAACAATAATCAAATTGTCTCAAGACCAACGTAATGGCTACCCCTGATCTTGAACATCAAGAACAGGGTTTACAGTAGATAAATGACAAATTGATATAATTTACAGATAAAGTGCTGGTTCACACAGAGGACATAACTATACATCACACCAAACCAGACTTAACTTTTTAGCTTCTAATGTGACTCTGTTGGCACGTTAGTGCTGATTTAGTACATCACAGTCAGATGCAATAGTCCAGAAGCATCCACATAAAAGTCACAAGGCGTTGGGTATTTTGTCCCATAATCAATATGGTAAATTGCTGACCATTTCTTATTAGATTATAGACGTCTCCACCTCGACTCGTTTCCCCACATAAACATGCGGTTCATCAGGAGGCTGGGAAAGTAAGTATAGTCTATCAGCATTCAATCAGACATAGATAGACAGACAAGCATAGAAATACAACATGTGCACAAAATTCCACCAAACATATAGACAGGAACAGATTATATCACTCACTTGTCAGATCAACAGATATAAGGCATGCAGGTCCATGGCGCCATTCAAACAGATCAGCAGCATCACAGTACGATCCTGTCTTGATAATAATATACTGCCGTCCTCCAGGCGTCATGGAGCTGCATGTCCTTCTGTGCCTTAAATAGCCCACGCTAACACTGATCAGCTGTGGAAAACCCAAACCCTCCCACATTTAACGTAGCTGCAGTTGCGACTGCGCATGCGCGACTAGAGCTACCAATGCGCACGCGCCAAACAAGCAGAACGGACAGAAAGAATGACAATGCATCCAATTACATGAGCGGGGAGCCCCAGTGAATACCCCCTCCCACATCGTGAGCTAATATGATCACATGATCGAGCGTGGGCGTGCTGGGACGCAGCCGCACTAAGACAATTACGGGACTTTGAAATTCCACAGCTAAAAAGTGACGTGGATCAGGCAGGGATACTTTAAGGGGCAGAGAGCCGAATAGCTATGTACATGGAAGGCATTACAACTAGGGATCCCGCACCCATGCAATCAGCATAGGGGTTTTATCCCAAAGACATGTCATAATGGATTCTAAAGCATAATGAGCCTACTAACAATTAGGTGGGAAGAAAACAGTTAAAGGAGAGTTGCTCATTGAGCCCCCTCGGGGTCAATGATCCCATTCTAAATATCCAGGCAGATTCTTTTTGTAGCAGCACCCTGTCAAAATCACCTCCCCTCGGGCTACGTCTAACAAGTTTTAATACTGAGAAACGAATGAGCTTAATATCCCCATGATGTACACTGTTCATATGTCGAGAAATGGGGGTATCGCGTTCATTTCGAATGTCTGACAGATGTTCACCCACACGTCTCCGAAGTTCTCGTAGGGTTTTACCCACGTAGTCAAGGGGACATGTGCAGGTGGCCCTGTACACAACCCCCATTGTCTTGCAATTACAAAAATCCCGCAAAAAGAATTTTTTCCCGGTTGCTGAGCTTCTGACCATCTTACATTGTTTCATCGAGTCACAATAGCTACAATTCCCACATCGAAACATACCTGCCAGATGTCTATCTAGCCACGTACCCTCTGGGCGAGGTCCCTGATACATGCTATGCACGAGTCTATCCCCTATAGAACGACCCCGTCTGTATGTAATACAGGGGGCCTTCGGGATAAACTTGGCCAAATCAGGGTCTGCCCTTAATACATTCCAGTGTCTTTTGATTACGCCAAAAACATGCTCAGATTGTAGGTCATAAGTACCAATAATGCGTAAGGTACTAGAATCCTCCTTCCTAGTTTTTGGCGTCATCAAGGAGTGCCTGTTGGTGTTTTTTGCAAACGCATAGGATTGTTACAGGACATGTTTGGGATACCCTCGATCTAAAAACCTCCCAAACATATCCGATGCCTGTATCCTAAAGTCCGATTCCCTACAGCAGTTTCTGCGAATTCGTAGAAACTGCCCTTTAGGGATCCCTCTCCTTAGGGGGAGAGGATGATAACTCTCCCATTTTAGCAGGGAGTTCGTGGCCGTCGGTTTCCAGTATGTTGCAGTTTGTATTCTACCATTCTCGTCTTTAGATATAGTCAGGTCCAAGAAGGTAATACAACTTGGATCACACATGTAGGTGAATTTCAGTCCTATTGTGTTCTTATTAAGAGACCCCACAAAGCATTCAAAATCATAAATAGATCCAGTCCAGAGGATGAGGATGTCATCAATGTATCGAACCCAAAGTCCGATACATTGATGAAACTCCTCATCCTCCCCCCCCAAAAACCACCATTTCCTCCCACCAGCCCAGGAATAGATTTGCATAACTGGGGGCACAAGGGCTCCCCATAGCTGTACCCCTGAGCTGGTGGAAGTACTTGGTGTTAAATAAAAAATAATTGTGATGAAGGGTAAAGGACAATAGCTCTACAATAAGAGCATTATGCCTCATGCAGTCAATGGATCTTGTTTTAAGGAAAAAATTCACCGCCTGGATTCCCAAGTCGTGGGGGATAGAGCTATATAAGGCATCGACATCAATGGAGGCCAGGATAGTATCCGGGCCCACATTGATGTCCTCCAGAATCTGTAAAAGGTGAGGAGTATCCCGCACATAGGAGAGTAGGGACGTTACAAAGGGCCTAAGTACCCTATCAATATAAATACCAACATTCTGAGATAATGAATTGATTCCTGCCACAATGGGCCTGCCCTTCAAAGGGTCCAGGCCCTTATGAACCTTAGGTAAGGCATAAAATACAGGGATAACAGGACATCGAGGCATTAGGAATTCAAATTCATTAGACGATATTAAATTATTTTGTTTGCCACTGCCCAAGATAGAAAGTAGAATGTCAGTAAAAATCTTGGTTGGATCAGAGGGCAACCGTTCGTAGGTATCCCGATCTCCAAGAAGAGTCTGGCACATGTTCAAATACTTAGAGTGATTCATAATAACGAGGTTCCCCCCCTTATCAGATTTCTTAATCACAAGGTTATCGTTTTTTGATAGGCTGTCAAGTGCCCCCAATTCTTCTTTAGTTAAATTATGATCTTGGTTTTTAAAACCTAGATGGAATTGTGGGATTTTAGAAACATCTTCCTGTACTAGTTTCAAAAAAATATCCACACTTGTACAGTTCTGAACTGGGGGAGATTTTTTACTCGGTCTTTTTAGGGTGGTAAAGGGCCCATCCCCTCTCTTTTTTGTACCATCCCTCAATAAATCCGTAAGGGTCTGGAAACACTCATAGTCCTCTTCTGGAATACCAAGGGCTTTACATTGTTCCTGGCTATTATGCTCAAAGAACAACTTCCATTTTAGTTTTCTACCAAACAATTCCAAATCTTTGATCCAACCAAAACAGTCAAAATAATTTGAGGGTATAAAATTCAGACCTTTAGACAAGACCGCATAGTCATAGCTGGTAAGCGAATAATCAGATAGATTTAGTACCTGCCCCTGGCCTGATGTGCTCTTGTACGTGGATAAAATCCCCCTGTTTGTCTCTGCTCCAAAAAAGACCCAGAGGGACCAGAAGATGAATGCGGGGGTCCATGATATCCAAGATGTCCACCCCTCCTTTTTCGCTGTTTTCTTGGGGCAGGCCATGCATGCGATCCACGGCCAGACACCTCAGTAGAGATATTTCCAGTCGTTAGGGGTCTCTCAGAGTCGGAGGTATCTAAATCTGAAGAAGACACCGCAGGCTGTTGTCTATTTGGAGGTTGAGGTTGGTAAGCCTTATCCTCCTTGAATTCTGCCAGGTCTCTTATAAACTGAGAGTGCTTTCTTTCTTTTAGGTTGTTCTGAAAGCGCTCAATAGAAGTCTATAATAGACTTTCACGTCTAGCAAAATCAGGGTCGCCTTTGAACCGCAGAATGTTGTCTATACCTGTGTTCAAAACCACCGTAGACTCTGAAAAACGTTTTTTCTCCTCCTCTAATAATAAATTCATCAACCTCAGGGAGGATGCTATAGACTCCTTGCGCCAAAGATTAAGGAACTGTTCAGAGGATGTTCTTGGAGATGGGAGAATATTAATTCTCAACCCCCTTGGTACTATTTGGTGCTTGAGATAATTTTCTAGACCCTTTATTTCCCACCAGGACCGGATGTTATTTTTATAGTTGATTAACAATTCCTTAAAGGAATCCTTTAAATTAGTTCCACTATTTCCTGCTGAGAATTCGTTAGTAGAGAACACCTGACTTGCTTCCTCAGCCCAAACTGATGTGTTAACAGGCCCTGTTAGAAATCCCGCCATGCCACGGGAAATTAAGTATCAATTATAAATGGCTCTACTGTAAACCCTGTTCTGATGTTCAAGATCAGGGGTAGCCATTAAGTTGGTCTTGAGACAATTTGATTATTGTTTTGTTTATCATGCACAAAATGGTGTGGTGTTAAATTTTTTTTATCTACTTTAATAAAATAAATTAAAATTATTTGGGGAATATTCTGTGTGTTCTATATCTGGCAGCGACCAGCAGACAGGAGGGGGAATAAGAAGGGTGTGGTGTCTTTCCATTGGCTGTAACTGAAAGATGTAAACTTCAGCTGTAAGACACATACCACCACCGTCAGCCAGTGGTACTGCAGGTCCCAGGGAAACCCACGCTAAGTGGATGAGCAGAGCCTGCGCTCATCAGAGCCACTGGCACCGACTCCTCCCCTATCACCAGCAATGCCAGCAGTAGGAATACGGCAGTGCCTAGTGACCGAAGCAACAGTCACAGGAGCGGACTCCGGTGGGGACATGACAGGAGGATTATATTTATTATACTTATGTGAATTGTATTATTTATATTATGTACACTATATATATATATATATATATATATATATATATATATATATATATATATATATATATATATATATATATATATACCGTTAGGTCCAGAAATATTTGGACAGTGACACAATTTTCGCGAGTTGGGCTCTGCATGCCACCACATTGGATTTGAAATGAAACCTCTACAGCAGAATTCAAGTGCAGATTGTAACGTTTAATTTGAAGGTTTGAACAAAAATATCTGATAGAAATTGTAGGAATTGTACACATTTCTTTACAAACACTCCACATTTTAGGAGGTCAAAAGTAATTGGACAAATAAACCAAACCCAAACAAAATATTTTTATTTTCAATATTTTGTTGCGAATCCTTTGGCGGCAATCACTGCCTTAAGTCTGGAACCCATGGACATCACCAAACGCTGGGTTTCCTCCTTCTTAATGCTTTGCCAGGCCTTTACAGCCGCAGCCTTCCGGTCTTGCATGTTTGTGGGTCTTTCCGTCTTAAGTCTGGATTTGAGCAAGTGAAATGCATGCTCAATTGGGTTAAGATCTGGTGATTGACTTGGCCATTGCAGAATGTTCCACTTTTTGCACTCATGAACTCCTGGGTAGCTTTGGCTGTATGCTTGGGGTCATTGTCCATCTGTACTATGAAGCGCCGTCCGATCAACTTTGCGGCATTTGGCTGAATCTGGGCTGAAAGTATATCCCGGTACACTTCAGAATTCATCCGGCTACTCTTGTCTGCTGTTATGTCATCAATAAACACAAGTGACCCAGTGCCATTGAAAGCCATGCATGCCCATGCCATCACGTTGCCTCCACCATGTTTTACAGAGGATGTGGTGTGCCTTGGATCATGTGCCGTTCCCTTTCTTCTCCAAACTTTTTTCTTCCCATCATTCTGGTACAGGTTGATCTTTGTCTCATCTGTCCATAGAATACTTTTCCAGAACTGAGCTGGCTTCATGAGGTGTTTTTCAGCAAATTTAACTCTGGCCTGTCTATTTTTGGAATTGATGAATGGTTTGCATCTAGATGTGAACCCTTTGTATTTACTTTCATGGAGTCTTCTCTTTACTGTTGACTTAGAGACAGATACACCTACTTCACTGAGAGTGTTCTGGACTTCAGTTGATGTTGTGAACGGGTTCTTCTTCACCAAAGAAAGTATGCGGCGATCATCCACCACTGTTGTCATCCATGGACGCCCAGGCCTTTTTGAGTTCCCAAGCTCACCAGTCAATTCCTTTTTTCTCAGAATGTACCCGACTGTTGATTTTGCTACTCCAAGCATGTCTGCTATCTCTCTGATGGATTTTTTCTTTTTTTTCAGCCTCAGGATGTTCTGCTTCACCTCAATTGAGAGTTCCTTAGACCGCATGTTGTCTGGTCACAGCAACAGCTTCCAAATGCAAAATCACACACCTGTAATCAACCCCAGACCTTTTAACTACTTCATTGATTACAGGTTAACGAGGGAGACGCCTTCAGAATTAATTGCAGCCCTTAGAGTCCCTTGTCCAATTACTTTTGGTCCCTTGAAAAAGAGGAGGCTATGCATTACAGAGCTATGATTCCTAAACCCTTTCTCCGATTTGGATGTGAAAACTCTCATATTGCAGCTGGGAGTGTGCACTTTCAGCCCATATTATATAATATAATTGTATTTCTGAACATGTTTTTGTAAACAGCTAAAATAACAAAACTTGTGTCACTGTCCAAATATTTCTGGACCTAACTGTATATATATATATCTCCCTGCAACCTCTATATTCTAACAATGAATCGTGATGTGTGTTAAAGGGGCCCACTGGGACTCTTTCGGTGGGGACATGACAGGATGATTATATTTATGTGAATTGTATTACTTATATTATATACTATATACAGTATATATAATATATATATATATATATATACACTATATATATATATATATATATGTATATATATATATATATATATAATTGCCTTATTCTGTCTGTCTGTCTGTCTGTCTTGCTCCAAAATTGTGTCCTTACGGTGACAAACAGCGGATTGGCCACTGGGCTCGCCATGGCCCCGCCTCCCCGCACGGATTGGCCTTTCGCCCCGGCCCCCCGCACGCTTTGGCAACTCGGCCACGCCCCGCCCCCCTCACGCATTGCACGCTCGATCTGGCCCCGCCCCCCGCACGCATTCCCCGAACCGACTCCCTGCAGCGGCGGAACACACACACACGCACACACATAGGAACAGACACACACACACACAGACATCAGATCACACTCACTCTCACACACACCTCACACACACATCAGATCGCATCCACATACTCACAACATCCCGTGATATCGCTTGCTTCTCGGCGGCGATACTGTGCGTGCAGTGACCTTCCAGGACCTGCCGGAGGATCACATGGCCGGAAGCATGTGGTATCTCCGGATGTTGTGATTGTGTGAGCGCGTATGTGCGATATCGTCAGTGTGTGTGTGTGTGTGCGTGTATGCGATCGGATGTGTGTGAGTGTGTTCTGATGTGTGAGTGTGAGTGTATGCGATCGGATCTGTGAGTGTCGGCAGAGGAGCACGGCGTGCAGCACAGCTGCTGGGACCGCCCACCGGTGGGCACAGGGAGAAGTGGGGTGTGTGTGAGTGTATGCGATCAGATGTGTGCATGTATACTGTCTGATGTGTGACTGTGGAGCATGATGGGGGGTGCACAGCATGGGGGATGGAGCACGATGGGGAGTGCGCAGCATGGGGGATGGAGCACGATGGGGAGTGCGCAGCATGGGGGAGGGAGCACGATGGGGAGTGTGCAGCATGGGGGATGGAGCACGATGGGGGGTGCGCAGCATGGGGGATGGAGCACGATGGGGGGTGCGCAGCATGGGGGATGGAGCACGATGTGGAGTGCGCAGCATGGGGGATGGAGCACGATGGGGGGTGCGCAGCATGGGGGATGGAGCACGATGTGGAGTGCGCAGCATGGGGGATGGAGCACGATGGGGGGTGCACAGCATGGGGGATGGAGCACGATGGGGAGTGCGCAGCATGGGGGATGGAGCACGATGGGGAGTGCGCAGCATGGGGGATGGAGCACGATGGGGAGTGCGCAGCATGGGGGATGGAGCACGATGGGGGGTGCGCAGCATGGGGGATGGAGCACGATGTGGAGTGCGCAGCATGGGGGATGGAGCACGATGGGGGGTGCGCAGCATGGGGGATGGAGCACGATGGGGAGTGCGCAGCATGGGGGATGGAGCACGATGGGGAGTGCGCAGCATGGGGGATAGAGCATGATGGGGAGTGCGCAGCATGGGGGATAGAGCACGATGGGGAGTGCGCAGCATGGGGGATGGAGCACGATCGGGAATGCGCAGCATGGGGGATGGAGCACAATGGGGAGTGCGCAGCATGGGGGATGGAGCACAATGGGGAGTGCGCAGCATGGGGGATGGAGCACGATGGGGGTGCGCAGATTGGGGGATGGAGCACGATGGGGGGTGCGCGGCAATTGGGTATGGAGCACGATTGGGAGTGCGCAGCATGGGGGATAGTACGATGGGGAGTGCGCAGCATGGGGGATGGAGCACGATGGGGAGTGCGCAGCATGGGGGATGGAGCACGATGGGGAGTGCGCAGCATGGGGGATGGAGCACAATGGGGAGTGCACAGCATGGGGGATGGAGCACAATGGGGAGTGCGCAGCATGGGGGATGGAGCACGATGGGGAATGCGCAGCATGGGGGATGGAGCACGATGGGGAGTGCACAGCATGGGGGATGGAGCACAATGGGGAGTGCGCAGCATGGGGGATGGAGCACAATGGGGAGTGCGCAGCATGGGGGATGGAGCACGATGGGGGGTGTGCAGCATGGGGGATGGAGCACGATGGGGAGTGCGCAGCATGGGGGATGGAGCACGATGGGGGTGCGCAGCATGGGGGATGGAGCACGATGGGGGGTGCGCAGCATGGGGGATGGAGCATGATGGGGAGTGCGCAGCATGGGGGATGGAGCACGATGGGGGGTGCACAGCATGGGGGGATGGAGCACGATGGGGGGTGCACACCACACACACACCGCCACACATGCACTACACAACACACCACACACACACTGGGAACCACAAACACTGCCCTACACACAGACACCCACACACACAGACAACGCCGCACACACACAACACCCAACATACAAACACCGCGGCACACACAAATATACGCACATACCGCACAACACACATATTGCACAAAACATACCTCCCCCCAAAACACACACACACCCCACACCCACATAAACCGCGCAACACACACACACAACGCTACAGACACACAGCGCTCCACAAACAATGCAACACACGCAACACACATACAACACCGCTCTCACCCCCCGCCACACCCAGACAACACCCAGAACATGTACAGCGCCCTACACAAACACTTGGTAACTACACACAACAACATCTATATATATATATATATATAACAAAAATCATACATTAACTACACAATACGTAAATTCTAGAATACCCGATGCGTAGAATCGGGCCACCTTCTAGTATATATATATATATATATATATATACCGTATATCCCTACAACCTCTATATTCTAATAATGAATCGTGATATGTGTTAAATGGGCCCACTGGGACTCTTCCGCCTAAGGTCCACAAAAATCTGGAGTCGGCCCTGACTGTATATAAGAGCCCAGGCCGTTCTGTAGAATTTAAAAAGGACCTTTTATTATACTCACCTGTTGGGTGGTCCAGTCAGATGGGCATCGCTGCTCTCGGTCAAGCGCCTCCTCTCTGCCCTCCTTCCCAGCTCCATGTGGATGATGCTTCCTACATCATCCACACAGTGTCCTCCATTGTGCTTCTGCGCATGCGCGCTTCTCTCTGCCCTCAGAGATCAAAGTATTGTAGTGCGCATTTTGACCTTGCCCCATGCCTGCGTATTACATTACTTTGTACTGACGGTCTTCTTATCTAAATCACTGAGCTGAACTTATCTCTGCTAGTGTGTTACAATTCATTATTATCATTTATATACAGTGTGTGTGTATATATATAGTACAGATCAAAAGTTTGGACACACCTTCTCATTTAAAGAGTTTTCTTTATTTTAAGTACCCTGAAAATTGTAGATTTACATTGAAGGCATCAAAAGGTTCTTCAAATTAGCCACCTTTTGCTTTGATTACTGATTTACACACTCTTGGCATTCTCTTGATGAACTTCAAGAGGTAGTCACCGGAAATGGTTTTCCAACAGTCTTGAAGGAGTTCCCAGAAATACTTAGCACTTGTTGGCCCTTTTGCCTTCACTCCGCGGTCCAGCTCACCCCAAACCATCTCGATTGGGTTCAGGTCTGGTGACTGTGGAGACCAGGTCATCTGGCGTAGCACCCCATCACTCTCCTTCTTAGTCAAATAGCCCTTACACAGCCTGGAGGTGTGTTTGGGGTCATTGTCCTGTTGAAAAATAAATGATGGTCCAACTAAACGCAAACCAGATGGAATAGCATGCTGCTGCAAGATGCTGTGGTAGCCATGCTGGTTCAGTATGCCTTCAATTTTGAATAAATCCCCAACAGTGTCACCAGCAAAGCCCCCCCCACACCATCACACCTCCTCCTCCATGCTTCACGGTGGAAACCAGGCATGTAGAGTCCATCCGTTCACCTTTTCTGCAAAGACACGGTGGTTGGATCCAAAGATCTCAAATTTAGAATCATCAGACCAAAGCACAGATTTCCACTGGTCTAATGTCCATTCCTTGTGTGCTTTAGCCCAAACAAGTCTCTTCTGCTTGTTGCCTGTCCTTAGCAGCGGTTTCCTAGCAGCTATTTTACCATGAAGGCCTGCTGCACAAAGTCTCCTCTTAACAGTTGTTCTAGAGATGAGAAGGTGTGTCCAAACTTTTGGTCTGTAATGTGTATATATATATACATTGTGCATCATTAATTCCAGAGTGCTGTACAGGATGCATACATATAGCATATATAAAAGAGTACAGGTTCAGAGGGTGAGAGGACCCTGGAGTCTGGACTGTGCAGCTCACAGAGCGTTGTCTGCAATTGGTGTTACTGTATCCACTTCTCTACTGAGAGTCGAAATATGTACAGAATTACTGTATCTGAACAGAAATTAGCGTATTCATTCACTGGCAGCAAACAGAGATCCTAGAAACAATGAACAGAAGTTTCAAAGTAGATTAAAAACTCTTTAGCACCAGATTACTTAGTCTGTACTTTTTTTTTAACCAGCTGCAAAAACCTCTCAAATAATTTCTGCAATGCATCGGTGCGGCTGACATGAAGTTAAGCTCACAGAGGATTGTCCAGGATACACGGTGGCTGATTTACTAAAGTAAATGTTAGACATTCTAAACTTATATTAGACAATCTTATAATATTCCTAAGTGAATTGTGCTGTGATACATTTGGCGCGTCTTTATACTGTCTCGTCTAGGTTTACACCATCTATTCCCTGGCTTACTGTTGTGCTATAAACTACGGCAAACATTGGCACAATTTCTGTGCAATTTTGGATCACATTTTAGCTGAGAGCAAGAGTAAATGTGTAGTAACTGTGGTGCAGCGCATGAAAGACTTTTTTTTGGTACAAATTATGCCAGAATTCTGCATGTAGTTTAGTAATTCAACCTACAGCTGAGCTAAGCTGTTTCCATGAGACGCCGGCACTGCAGCCAAGTTTCCCAGGTAAAGTTGCTTCAGGAAACCGTCGGTGGACATTTTCTTACAATGGCTCCTCCACTGGCATCTTTTGCTCTTTACTGTGAAGTATCGGCAGCGGGTGGAAACCACTCAAGGAATGAACATGACATTTCTATTAACAGCTTCATGGTTTCCGAATGGAAAAGGAACATAATGAAAAATAGAGGGTGTGATAACTCAGCATCTGGCCACTTGTGTAGGGGGTGAACTGTTCTTAATTAGGCCAGACGTATGGTTTCTTTGTTAAATCAACAGAAATTAGCCACTGTCTCATGTCAAGACTGATCGGAGCCCTATTATCTGTTAAATGTGGTTTGTCTGTTAAACGTGTATTGTTTCAGCCCCTTTGACTACATGATTCAGAGGAAAATTATGCAGTCTGATTGAATATTCTACATGAACTCAGCCTGAGAGCTACAGTTCCAGCTAGAGGATCATAGAGCTGCTTCAAGATTAATTCTACAGGATTTCAGCCTAGGATCCACGGTTCCAACTGAAAGATCACAGAAATGCTTCACTGCTCAACGCTGAGCCAAAAAGTTTGCTTGAACCCAGGTTGGGACAATTCGGTCCCCTGGCTACATATCTTGACGATATCTCCTTTAAGTGGGTGCCTGCCAAAGGCAGGGTACTGCTACCTGGAACAGTCAGCCTTGGAAACCCCAACATCACAAGAGTGTAAGTGTTGAGGATAAAGAATTGAGTATCCAAAAATACTTAATTCAGCCATTTCATAGACTCAGTTATATAGTTCAGTAGATGTGAACTAATACACATATTTGTGAATGCTTTTGTTTCTTACTAACATGTATATATGTATATTGCATATTCAGTGTATTTTCCTTAACCTCAGTATATATTAGGATATATATATATATGTAATTGTAAAATGGCCACCATTTCCTGGTTTACACCCAAGACAGATGGACAAAGAGAAATTCCTGGATCCTAGACTGACCAATCAACGGAGAATATGTAGATCTCTCTACGTCATGAAGCCCTGACTTACGATACTTGATTGGACTAAAACTTTTGTTCACCCCCCCTTACTGTTTGGTCTAGAGTCTCTTTCAAACAATAAAGAACACACTTGGTTAAGAGCCGGTCATGGAGATAGATGTAACTGACTTTGCTGTGCAGTTATTTTTCATTCTCGTGTGCACACATGACATTTTAATTAGAAGCAGCAGCCGGATATCAAGAGATCCTTTGAGTCTCATCATCATCGTCATTCTGACCTTGACAACTGGCGACCACGAAGGGACTACCGTAAAGGGTGAGTCAGAGCTTCCATTTTCCGGACGTCTGGGGGCTACTCCACAAGTATCCAGGTGTCGCTTGATAGGATTGATCACCCTTCATTTCGCAGGTAACCATCATATACATTGTGTGTGCTGTTTTACCTGTGGATCGAGAGACGCCTGGCGAAAGTGGGTGGTCACTAGTCCGGAGAATGGTAGTGCACCGGAGACCTAACGGTGTGACTGTCACCCGCCGGTGGGCTAGAAGGACCCAGCTCCCATAGGGGCTAGGGGTAGGTTGTAAAGTATCCGGCTGTCTGTAATTAGAAATGGGGTGTTTTCTTGAGTAGCTGTTTTTATCTGTATATAGGTGTATGGTTAATCAAGCTTGTGATTTCTCTGTTTGGTTCTCGGAGAGTTAATTGCCTGTAGTTTTTTTCTTCTTCGCTGTGAACAAAGGGAGAAGGGGGGTCTGGTTAAGCCCAGGGATATCCATGACAGTCTTTCTATTGAGAACAAAGAATGCGAGAGGGGGGGGAGCAGAAGCCCACTGAAGCAGCTACATCTTTACATTCTTACACTCAGAGGAAGCAAAAAGGTGGGGGCTATATGTCCACCAGCTGCTTGAGGCAGAGCGGAGATCAAGTTACACAGCTCAGTCTCTGCTGTCTTTTAGTTAAGAAGCAAGGGGGGTGGAGGGTGAAGAGGCAGACGCTGGGTGTTACAACAGCGCAGCTCTTTGGAGAGAGGAGGGGTCAGTGGAGGTTGCTGCAGCCTTTGTATTACAGCAAGTTGTCATGATTTGAAAGAAAGACAAGTGTTATTTTAGTTTGTATTAGAGAGAAATTAACGGGTTCATGCATTTTCAGTTTTTTTAACTTGTTTGTTTTTGAACAGAAGTATGAGAACTAGCGATTCCCCTGTGTTGCGGACACAGCCACTGTTTGTTAGATATTAGACATCAGATATTAAATATTGAATATTAAATATTAAATGTTGAATATTGAATATTGAATGTTGGATAGATAATAAACGAGGCGGGAAGGGTTCTGTTAACTTAAAGTGGATTTAGCGTATTCCTCTGCGTTTTAAACGCGAGCCACTGTTATGAGCAGGTAGGTCTTCATAACGAGGCAGGAAAGAAACTCACTTTAGTTGAGGTAAGGGTGCTGGAGTTAGCGGATTCTCATGCGTATTAGACGCGAGTCACTGTCAGCGTGTTACAAACGCGGACGAGACGAGAAAGGACTCCATTGGAACGGCCGATCCAATTAAGCACCGTATACTCTGTTCAAAAGATAAATATGTTGTTTTTAGTAGAAGCTGAGAACGCTGTCGCCCTAGTTACAAAAAACGGAAAAAATATAAAAGATTGCAAAAAAGTTGTGTAATATCGTTGGACTACCACTAGATGGCAGGCTGCAACCCATGTATTGAAGTTCAGATTAATCTGTAGTGAGTTTATAATGAAGAACAAAGACCTTATTCACTGTCTGTTGCTGTTTGTAGAATCACTAAATGTTTTTCTCTAGCGGTGCCTTATTGTTCTTCTCTAGAAGTCATTATATCTGGTGCTAATCATATCTCTCCTTTGTATGCTGAAATGCAAATTTACAGGCATCAAAAGTATCCCTGGTTTACTACGTAGTTACAGCCACTCCCAGTACACCCAGGGAGTCACAACATGGATGCTGCACCCGGAAGTCAGGTGCCTGGAACTTCCTGTGGCAGCCGTCTTGCTACACCCACTGATGGCAGTACACCTCATAAGCCACACCCCTCGAAATGGCTCTTTGTTCAAAGCTCTCCACCCATCCCCGGTGGGAGGTGTTCTCTGGTATATATGACTAACACATTTGAATAAGCATAAATAGTATATTTGTTTACTCAGTTATCCCATAAGTGCAAGTCAAAGATAAGTAAGTGAAACTTTTACAGAAATGATGTGGAAATAGATCTGTTCACATAAAATTAATTGGTATTTTAAAAGTCCTGCAGCATTATATCATAAAATAAAATAGAGGAAGGTAGATATATATATCTTTGTACTGTGTTAGTTAATTTAAAACAAAAATTGTAAACGACTTACCCCTACTGATGTCAAAATATATCAAATCCATTTGTAAAAAAGGAATTAGGAAAAATGTATAATGCATTCAATGTACATGGGTAATGAATGTGTTCACTGCTACGTCTTTGTTATAACAAAGGATGAGTTGTTTTTTTTTCTTCTTCCTGTCTCGCTTTTAAAGAGACAGGGATGGAATGTGTCTTGATGGAATGTGTCTCTCTCCAATAGTGACGTGAGTTTGGTTTAACCCTTAGAGTTCAGGATTTCACATTTTTAGTTTGCTGTTTATACCGGAATAGGGAATATTAAATTTTATGGGATGTGCGATATAATTTGTGTTGTTTTGTGTTTAATGGCGATTTATTTGAACAATATATTTTTATTTTGTGACTCTATCACCTTTTCTGTTTTTACGATTATTTCTAAACCATTCATATATTTTTTGCCAGTTAGTCGCCTAGTCACAGCTGTCATTTCATCATGTCTCAGTCGTTTCTACTATGAAAGGTTTTTCTTTTCTTTATGGATACAGTGTTGTTTATTGTAAAGTTTTTACAATTTCCCAGTAATGTATATTGTTGTGAGATATACGTTATTTTCAGTGTTTGTTCTTTTTAGGTTTTAGTATGTGGCTAATTTATTACCTGCTGTTTTATCTTTTCTTTTAGGGAATACCAGTATAAAAATGCTGAATTTTGCCATATTGGTAAATAAACAATTAAACAAGGGGGGAATAAGGTATTAATTATATTCTCCAGTTTCTTGGAGAGCGCAGCAGGCATATTAGATAGGTTTTGAAGTTGACCTTGGTTTTGAAGCTGACCTTTTTCCCATAGGTTATGTTTATTAGATTACTATGAGGTATATCTGTTAACTGAAATAGGAAAGTCTTGTCTTATATGTTTATTTGTTTATTTGTTTGTTTATTTATTTAGTATTTTCAGTCATGTGAAGTATAGATGACCACTAACTGTATTATGATCAGAGATGAAGTTATAAGAATGATCTAATGTATATTTTTTTAGTTTTTGTTTTTATAGATGAAACCAGATGGTGGTCGATTCTGCACTGGATATGCTGCTGTTTACACCACATGAGGTAGATCTAAATTCGACCACTCCCTCCAATCCTATTGATACAGGAGACAGTGATGCATTAAATGCCTCTCTTGATGGGTAGAACAGGAGTGGGTAAGAGTCTTTAGAGGTGTATGTAGGTTGTAGATTTTTTCCTGTTGTCAAATGAATTAGGTATGCCGAAAAGAAAGTCTAGATCTGAGCTGATGGATTCGGATGGAGATCCTCGCACAGGTGCAGCTGACCAAGAAGCAGTGAACGGGCCTAGAGTTGAGAGTCTTTCACCAATACCGACCATGCCTTGGTGACATTGGTCACGTCAGTGACTTCTGTTACTCCTTGTGTTCTTAAATCCCTACAGGAACAAGCGATACAACAAGGAATGGAGTGTGACATGCAGGGAGCCAGCTGACTGAGGAAGGTCTGTGGACAAAGGGTGGTAAGCTTTCTCTGCCATGAGAGCTCTTCTTAATGATGGCCCAGGTAACATCTGTGAAAGACAATTGTCAGCGTGTGCTTTGGTGACACCGGGTTCAGTACCCAGGTGGGCAGATTCACCCAGTCTTGTGAGACAAGTGCCTAGAACGAAGTGAGAAAAAAACTGTAAAGAGTCCGTAGAAACACCCTGCACCTGCTCTACCCATTCTTAGAGACTGCAAACTGATTATAGATGTATATCATGAGCACGTTGTATGCAAGTCTGTGCGTGTTGTGTAAATTTCTCTCCAGGTTTGGTCAGAGGCATTCCTGTGCAGAAAACGACATTATTGTTGAGAAGCACATGAAGGTGGTATGTAAAGAAAAATGTGTTTACAAAAAGTGTATATTTTATAGAAAAGTGGAAACTAGTAAATGGTGTATAAAATGTATATGTTCTGTTTTCTTTTTGCAATAAGCAGGTCTTTATGTAAGATGTTTTTTGGTTTAGCATAGGCATGTATATTTTTATATAATTGACTGAATAGTGTGATAAACAGGTGTATTCTCCAATTCCAGATCTTAAATCAGAGCTATTAGCATATGGTCTCCAGTCAGGAGACTGATTGATCCTAAAGGACAAGCGAGAAAGAGCCATGAGTCAACACTAGAGGAGCTGATCCAACCACAGAAAATCTATGGATCCACACCTCGCATTGTAGAAGGGTTAATCAACCAGAGCTGCACTGAGCGTTCTGCTCATACTTATCCTTTTCAGAAAACCCTGTACAGTCTTAGACCAGCATTGCCAGAACAGTTAGAAGAGAGGACTTAGAGAACCTTGAGACATGGGAAAGTCCAACTACAAAGGGTGAGGACTCGCCTAGGAGTCCTTGGTCTCAAACCGGTGAAGAAAACCCCTTTCCCCTTTCTGCCCATGTTTCAACGTTCAGTTAGGCAGGTTTTTCAACAGATCTTTCTACCTCTCTTCCTAAGGGAACACAGTACCCTTAGAATTTAGAAATGGCAGAAGTAAGTCTTTAGGGGGGACTGTTGAGGATAAAGAATTGAGTATCCAAAAATACTTAATTCAGCCATTTCATAGACTCAGTTATATAGTTCAGTAGATGTGAACTAATACACATATTTGTGAATGCTTTTGTTTCTTACTAACATGTATATATGTATATTGCATATTCAGTGTATTTTCCTTAACCTCAGTATATATTAGGATATATATATATATGTAATTGTAAAATGGCCACCATTTCCTGGTTTACACCCAAGACAGATGGACAAAGAGAAATTCCTGGATCCTAGACTGACCAATCAACGGAGAATATGTAGATCTCTCTACGTCATGAAGCCCTGACTTACGATACTTGATTGGACTAAAACTTTTGTTCACCCCCCCTTACTGTTTGGTCTAGAGTCTCTTTCAAACAATAAAGAACACACTTGGTTAAGAGCCGGTCATGGAGATAGATGTAACTGACTTTGCTGTGCAGTTATTTTTCATTCTCGTGTGCACACATGACATTTTAATTAGAAGCAGCAGCCGGATATCAAGAGATCCTTTGAGTCTCATCATCATCGTCATTCTGACCTTGACATAAGGGTGAGATTATGTCGCTTGTACCATCTTGTGTTTTAATGGGAACGTACAATATGTTTTTGCATGTTGGCATCACATGGAGTTTTCCACAAACTTTGCCAACTGTCATGGTAGTGTCGGGCTCTGTTCATATTGCAGATTTTGACACTCCGCCTGATGGTTTCTCTGGTGTCTGGGATCAACATAGGCAGACTCTGGAATCAACCTGCTGTGTGCTGATTCATAGGCAGGCTAATGGGAGTTAAAGTCTGCTAGTCAGTTTGTTTGGTTCCTTTGTCCTTCCCACCACATGTGTTCAATCACATCTGCTCCCCTCCTATTTAAACTGGATGAAATCTTCTACCCATGCCATTTCTAGTTTCTATGTTGGTCTGTGAGGTGCCATGTCCCAGATTATCTGGTGAAAATTGTGCTATTTATTTGTTGAGGTTGTGGAAGTTTATCCCTGTTGTTTTGTAGCTTCCTGCCTCCTCGTTTTTCCTAGTAACTCTCTTATTGTCTTTACCGATGTGTGGGCACGCTGTGTGACAGAGTTTTGTTTTTCCCCCTTATCTGTCTATATCTGTGAATTTCATTACACTGCTCTCCCATCCTTCCCAGGGGGGAGATGGATGAGGCAACAGATCAGGACTGGTAAGGAGCAGGACCAGGAAGTAAACTCAGGCATCCTCACCATTTGGGGTAGGATAGGGCCCTCTTGCTTGAGGAACAGCTTAGGTCCCCCGGTACCCCACTATATCAGAGTCATCTTGACAGTTGGTGAACCAATAAAGTCTTACCAATGTGTGTTTCCCTCACTCTTTGTTGTCTGAGAAGTGTTCTGCCCATGGGGAAGGAGTGTGAGCATTCAGTGGGATGAGCCTTGATCCGTGTGGTCTTTATGAAAACAGCCAGGGTAGCGGATGAGATCACCCACTGACAATAGTGGCTCCACAACTAGTAGCAGCACTGGGATTCTACACAGCCCATTTGATTTGTGGAGCTGCAGGGGTCTAGTATTTGTGTCGCGGGCGGAGGAGGGGACGCTGCGCTCTCCCACTGCTCGGGTCCGGCTGCTGCTGCTGCTCGGTGGTGGCTCGAGCGGTGGGCCGGATTCCGGGGACTCGAGCGGCGTTCCTCGCCCGTGAGTGAAAAGGGGATTGGTGGTACTCACTCAGCCATTAACGAATACACAGTCTCCGGTAAAACAAACGGCTGGATGGACGGGTCCCACAGACGGCTGCGGTGTTTCTCCTCCCGGCAGGTTGATGGTGACTGCCTTTCCCTGCACCTGTGTAGTGTGTACGGTTCCAATGGGTTCCCACCGGTAACCCGCTCCTCAGCTTGGATTGGTGCTGAAGGAGACCTTTTTGCCCGCAGGCTCTGGCCCTGGGAACTTTAGCCTTGGCGGGGACTGTGTTTCCCTTCACGGTTTGAGCTGTCGCCTTCTATCGGGACTTGACTGCTGGAAAACCCAGGAGGTTCCCTTCGCTAACGGATTTGACAAATTCAACGGCGACTCCTAGCCTTGTCGGGGTCCGTAAGCCTTGCCGGATGGTGCTGGCTTCTCTTTGTTCACCGGTCCGGTACCGCCGGGCCACCGCCCGTCCACGGTCCTTACAGCTCACTCCAATTGGCCTCTCCTGCAGACGGTCACCACCGTCTGTCAACCTTGCTGTACCGTCCGGGCCACACACCCGGACCGCTTTCTGTCTGCTCCTCTACCACTTTCCTTCCTTCCATTTCAAACTCCCACTCTCTACTCACTGTTTTCCCGCCTCCAGGACTGTGAACTCCTCGGTGGGCGGGACCAACCGCCTGGCCCACCCCCTGGTGTGGACAGCAGCCCCTGGAGGAAGGCAACAAGGATTTTGTGTTTTGGCTTAGGTGTGCCTGACCGGGGTGTGGGGTGTGTTGGTGTAGTTCTGTAATGACCTGGCTTGTCCAGGGCGCCACATTTGTAGTCACCATTCAAGGGCTCAACAACCATAGAGGCATATAGGCATACCCAGCAGGCATACGTGAGGCATAGAGGTTTCGTACACCACCATGTCCAACCCCACCAGTTTGACTTGGAAAAAAAGGACCAGAGTGGATATACAGCCTCCACAGTAACAGGCAACTACAGGAGCTGTGCTAGAATCGAAAGATTGAATATAGAGCCAATAACACCCAGTCGGATTTGATCCAGAAATTGGTCAGTTGGGATGCCCAGAATTTCGAGGAGGATGGCGAAGACCCTGCAAGGGTTACACAGAGGATTAAACTGTGTGCCAGATCACAGAATCCTGTGCCAGTCAGCAATCAACAAACCCTGTCCCAAGCAACACAAATCTGGGAGTTGTTGGCAGCATTGGAGCCTGAAGCTTTGAGCGAGGAGAGGGCGTGTTCTGGAATAAGTTTTGGGAATTCCAGTTTTCCTATGAGCAGCTACTCGAGCAGGACTATCCCACTACCCAGCAAAAGCCTCACCAGGACAAAGGTTTACAAACAGGGCCTGTGACTTGCCCAATCCACAGTGCTGTTATACGTTCAGTCGCATTAGACACATGGACAAAGATTGTCTCCAAAGACGGGGCCTCATGCCTCGAGCTCATCTTCAGGCACAGCAGGTCAGTGTATAATGAAATGAACCATCAGGGTCTGAGAGATGCTACCCCAGTATAGATTAGCAGCGGAGGAAGTGATATACCCGGTCGGACACCCTACCACAGCCAACCTCCATGACCACATCCAGCTCATCAAGGTTGGTGGAATACAGGCCCAGTCAGCCCAGATATTGTTCCCCTAGAATATCCTTTACCTGACCACCAAGTGACCAACTCCCTGGCTAGCAGCCAGGACTCGGACATCCCTCTGGCACGAGTGCAGTTGGACTGGGAGACCGACCAGGGAGAGGTTGAAGTCGGGCTCATGGACGGCCTCACCACACCTGTTATTTTATGGAATGACCTATGACAAAGCCTATCCAGCCAGTTTGTCAAAGCCATCACCCGCAACCAAGCCAAGCAGCACTTGAGCACCTTGATGTGGATCCTTCTGCCAACCCTGCCGGGGATAACCCACATCCCCAGCCTCCATCACCCTCCTCTAAGCTAACAATAGTGAGTATACCTAACCAGACTGTGGCTATTGAATTGGGGGGGAGATAGATTGTAGGGAGTTTTGGGAAGCCCAACTCACAGACCCCAACTTAGAGCTTCTCCGCAGTGCGGCTGCCCAACCTGGGGGAAGGACATCAAGGGGAGGTGTATAGTTGGGAGCCTTTGCTTCTGACCTCACCACCAAAATGGCAAATTTATGAAAATGCCTGCGGACTGTCCCAACAAGAGGACAGGGATGATCAGAGACCTTTCACATCTGGCCGCCCCATCAATAGCGACCCTTGCCAGGATCCAGCAGTTTTCCAGGGTTTAATTAAGAAGGGGAGGAATGTGAAGACTCAGTGTCTAGCCACTTGTGTTGGGGGTGAACTGTTTTTTTCTTAGGTCGGATGTGTTTCTTTTGTTTTATATCAAGTCTCATGTCAGACTAATTGGAACCCTATTGTCTGTTAAACAATTTTTTTCTGTTTGATGTATATTGCTTCAGCCACATTGACTACATAAATTGAACTAGCGACCAATAATAGAGCAGCCAGCTCCAACCAATTCTGTAAGATACAATATCCTGAAATGAGAACTGAGGGGTATAAAAGGGCCTTGATTTTGTCACCAAGAAAATATTCCACATGACCTCAGCCTAGGAGCTACAGTTCCAGCTGAAGGATCACAGAGCTGCTTCAAGATTCATTCTACAGGATTTCAGCCTAGGATCAACAGTTCCAGCTGAAGGATCACAGAACTCTTTCACTGCTCAACGCTGAGCCCATGAATTTGCTTGAACCCAGGTTGGGACAATTCGGTCAACTGGCTACATAGCTTGCTGTGCTCGGTTAACTTCCTAAGCTTGTTGCTATCTCTTCTAAGTGGGTGCCTGTCAAAAGTGGGGTGCTGCTGGCTGGGATAGTTGGCCCTGGTAGCCTCGAAGTCACAAGGATTCTAATCCCTGGAGGACTAGCGGAAGGGTGAGACTGTGTTGCTTGCACCATCTTGTGTTCTTGCTGGGAATGTACAGTACGATATGTTTTTGCCTGTAGGGGAACGAATAAAGTCTTATCAATGTATGGTTGTATAGGGCGCCGTTCACACATGTAGGTGCACAATGCCTGGCTTACAGCCTATTGATGACGCCCATACTATTAGATTAGGCAGGCTGCCCAGCACTATAGAAAAACACCACACAGGAATAGGAACCCTAGTTTACAAGGCTTACATTATTGGGACTGGCTGCATCCTGTGTAAAGATATAAGTGCAAAAAATATATATTATACAGTGTGTCCACCCATATCCTGTCCACCGCCATTAACTTGAGAACGGCGGCAGCTATAGGCATAGAAGTGGTGTCTAAGTATAGTAAAGTAGCCATGTGCTACGCAATGAAACAACCTTTAGCGCCACCTGGTGGAAAACAACGAAGTTAGCATTTTTATCTCGAAAACCGAACGAGATAGAGAAAAAAAATGAATTACAAAGTTGTAGGGCATCATCAATTCAATACGAATCCACACCTTGGATACAGAAATGCTATGATTAGAACGTGTAAAACTCACAAGGCTGCGGACGTGAAGCGATATCTCATGGAGACCTTCCTACAAGTCATTGGGTATGGTGGAAACACTGTATATGAGGTATTTCTCCAGTCTATCCTTAATTCTGCTGCCCGAATGATCCACCTCTCTCCTCAATACCACCCCGCATCTCCTCTCTACAAATCCGTCCATTGGCTCCCAATCTTCCACCGTATCTAATTCAAATTACTAATGTGGCGCCCCTGAGGCTTCCGTCGCCACAGGTCATTGAACCCCATCCAGTGGTGTGATGCCCCATTCTGAGAGAGGAAGAGAGTGAACTCCGGTCCCCTGGTAAATCCACACTACACCCATTGCTAGGAACACACTGGGACCAGGGAAAGTGGCAGACAACCCTCCCATGCTGCATGCTGGGAGGGGTCATAAGACCCATCCCTGCTCCTATAGGGTAGAAGAGGGCAATTGGGGAGGTGGGAGGAGCCATCTGAGAGCAGACACAGAGAGGAAGGTCAAGTTTAGTCAGTCTACCTCAGAGAGTGAGAGAGTGAGGAGCCAGCATGTAGTTGGAGAAGAAGAACAAGAGAAAGGAGGGAGGAGGAGGCCTGCTGGAGGCAGGCAAGGAGGAGAAAAGGAAAGAAAGAAAGAAAGCTCCAAGTCAGACAGGAGCAGAGAAACAGAAGGAGACGCTTCCTGGTGAAGACCCTGGGACCCAGAGGTCCAGGTGACACCACGTAGAAGACAGAAGGAGTCGCAGGGCCACGGGTAGTCTGTATAGCTGTCGGGGCAGTTTAGAGCTACGGTGGCCTGTTCCACAAGAACATCGGTGGAGGGATCAAGCTGCGACAGGGGACGGTCCCTAGAGACTGGAGGAGTGCAAAGATCATCTCCAAACAGTAAAAACCGAGGCCCAGGGAACATTGTAGACTCCCCGGGCCAGAACCCATAGCAGAACTTCCAGAAAAGGGGTAATCAGCTGACAGGTGACCCCCCAGCCTGGAGGCTGTAGTGGAGGCCAAGCCAGGTTTATCCTATCAAAGGCAAGGCTAAGGAAGACAGCAGAAGAAAGAGACACTAAGAGAAGGGTACCGGCTTTCACTCTCAGAATCACCCAGAAACGGCGGAGGTCCCTGACAGTGGTCCCAGCAGTCCAAGGGTCCCTACAGCGCTGTGACAAGAAGTGTGAGTAAAGAACTTGAACTGCACCCTTGAAGTGGTCTCTGTTATTTCAGCTGCATAGACATTCACAAGCACCAACTGTGCCCCGGGCATTGCTCCACCTGTGGGGAGCAGTACCACCATTGCTGCCATAACATCATCCCGGAGGCCTCATACAGCAGCGGCGGCTTATTAGCCGCATACCACAGGTGGCGTCACGAACACAAACTTTATTCATCAAGCCACATATTCTACTGACACCCACCAGGGCCACGGAGCTGGGCCCAGCCACCACTGACTACCACCGGACTAGTCCGGCCCGGCACCAGGTGTCCCATAGCCCTGGGGTGGGCGAGTCAACTTTGGCGTCACGAACAGGATTTCGTGCCCGGTCACACCGGGTACTGTGCGCCTGAAGAATCGTGAAGAAGCCTGTGTTAAACTGTGAGAGACTGCCGCCATTGAAGACACTGAGCGCGGGGGGCGTGAAAGAAGAAAGGGCGCGAAGAGAAGCCCCGCCCCCTTGTCCAAGAAAAGAGCGCGAAGCGGTGCCCGCCATGAAAGGCGGAAGAAGAAGAAGAAATGGCGACTAGATAAGCTGGCCGGCTGGCAGAGAGAGTCTAAATGCCAGACCAGCAGATAAAGAAAATGTACCTTATCGCAAGCGGAGTGATGCCGGTCGTAATGGGCTGGGCGCCAGTCTGGCGCCAGATGCTAGTGCAGCCTCCGGCCCCGCCTCCAAGAAGGGAAAGGGTGCAGCCGAGTGGCGTGGTCGAGCACCCGAGCAGTGTTCCAGTCAGCATTCACCAGGCCGGTAGCATGGCGGAGGAGCTGCAGCAAGGTGCACCAGGGACCGGAGAAATGGATTCTGAGCTGGACCTGCTCCGGGAGGAGATGCGAGTCCTGGCCCGGAGGCTGAGCAGCGTGGAAATGGAAGCGGACCGGCAGAGAGAAACACCGCTGGTACCGGAGGGCCTGGGTCAGTGGATGGACGCCGCGGAGCAGCAGGAGGGTGAGCAACATGAACCCCCAATCAGTCCGGACCCATGGCCCCGCCACACGCCACCGACTAGCCCCTTCACCGACCCCCTGGCCTTCCCCGCCAGCCCCGCTGACGCCCGGTGGGGCACCGGAGGCCTGCCTGAGACCCCCACAGACGGAGCTTGGGGAGGGGTGGACCCCGAACAGCTAGCGGGCCCCTTGCCGAGTCCCCCTGTGAGCCTCCTGGGAATGGCATCCCCGGGAGTGAATTGGGACCCAGCGCCCATTGAAAGCAGGGGACTGCAGCGGCCGCTGCGCCCTAAGGAGACCCCCCTGGCCAACGAGCTAACGTGCCGGAGGCTGGTGATAGAGTACCAGAGGGAGCGGGAACTCCGGGAGGAGAGGCGGAAGGCCAAAGAAGCCGCTAATCTGGCCTCCAAAGAAGAGGTTAGGAAGGCCCTGAAGGGATCCGAGGGCCCAGTGCGACGGGGCCTAATAGTTGACTTCCGACAAGCTGGTGGCTGGGGCTTCATCAGGGAGCCCGGTCTGGGCAAGGACGTGTTTGTGGCCCGACGAGACATCGAGGAGCACCTGCCCAGAGGCCACCCAGGGAGAGATGCGAAGCTGGATGATGTGGTGGAGTACACACGGCTGATGGGGAACCGTGGGTGGTACGCGCTGCATGTGCATATCCTAAAGGAAGAAGCGGCCCCAGAGGGACCAGAGTGGCGCCGTACGATGCAAGCGCGCAGCCTCTCCCCTAGCAGCAGCACTACCTCAAGGCAGACCCAGGCCACAGAACTGAGCAGAGGTCCTGCGACAGCCACGCAAGAAACGCAGACCAGGATCTCCATGGCCTACATGCTGCCCAGGGCCCTGCCAAAGAGGGACCCCAGCAATGAAGAGTAAAGAAGTAAGAAGCAGCTGAACTGTATATAGCCCCTGTCTGCCCCTCATTCTTTTTGAAGATGTCCCTTGTGTTTCTGCCCTAATGTTCTTTTCGAAGATGACACCATTTCCTGCTGTACTGCCCCTCATGCTTTTCGAAGATGTCACCCCCCATGTGTATGTATACCGGGCCACGGAACTGGAATGTGGTCCCCGGTGAATGTTTTTGTGTCTGTGTAACCAGGCCACTGGACTTAGTGGCTGGTTGTGTATTTGCCCCATTGTTGTTGTTTGAAAGGAAACGAACTGCCAGGCTGCTGGACTTGTTGTAGCCAAGAAATGTATATAGTTGCACCCGTTGTGCCCCCTACCAGAATTATGGGGGATGTGCCCAAACCGTGCAATGAACTGGAAGTGCACACATAGTTTCTTTATAAGAAGTTTGCAACGTTTAAGTACCTATGCCTCCCATAAAGGGAAGAAATGTTTTATTGTTTTATATTGTTCATACAAAAATGTTTTGCAGTTCTTCCACATGTTTTTGTTGTTTTTCAGCCCGAGGACGTGCTGGGATTTGCTGTGGGGGAGTGTGGCACCCCTGAGGCTTCCGTCGCCACAGGTCATTGCACCCCATCCAGTGGTGTGATGCCCCATTCTGAGAGAGGAAGAGAGTGAACTCCGGTCCCCTGGTAAATCCACACTACACCCATTGCTAGGAACACACTGGGACCAGGGAAAGTGGCAGACAACCCTCCCATGCTGCATGCTGGGAGGGGTCATAAGACCCATCCCTGCTCCTATAGGGTAGAAGAGGGCAATTGGGGAGGTGGGAGGAGCCATCTGAGAGCAGACACAGAGAGGAAGGTCAAGTTTAGTCAGTCTACCTCAGAGAGTGAGAGAGTGAGGAGCCAGCATGTAGTTGGAGAAGAAGAACAAGAGAAAGGAGGGAGGAGAAGGCCTGCTGGAGGCAGGCAAGGAGGAGAAAAGGAAAGAAAGAAAGAAAGAAAGAATGAAAGCTCCAAGTCAGACAGGAGCAGAGAAACAGAAGGAGACGCTTCCTGGTGAAGACCCTGGGACCCAGAGGTCCAGGTGACACCACGTAGAAGACAGAAGGAGTCGCAGGGCCACGGGTAGTCTGTAGAGCTGTCGGGGCAGTTTAGAGCTACGGTGGCCTGTTCCACAAGAACATCGGTGGAGGGATCAAGCTGCGACAGAGGACGGTCCCTAGAGACTGGAGGAGTGCAAAGATCATCTCCAAACAGTAAAAACCGAGGCCCAGGGAACGTTGTAGACTCCCCGGGCCAGAACCCATAGCAGAACTTCCAGAAAAGGGGTAATCAGCTGACAGGTGACCCCCCAGCCTGGAGGCTGTAGTGGAGGCCAAGCCAGGTTTATCCTATCAAAGGCAAGGCTAAGGAAGACAGCAGAAGAAAGAGACACTAAGAGAAGGGTACCGGCTTTCACTCTCAGAATCACCCAGAAACGGCGGAGGTCCCTGACAGTGGTCCCAGCAGTCCAAGGGTCCCTACAGCGCTGTGACAAGAAGTGTGAGTAAAGAACTTGAACTGCACCCTTGAAGTGGTCTCTGTTATTTCAGCTGCATAGACATTCACAAGCACCAACTGTGCCCCGGGCATTGCTCCACCTGTGGGGAGCAGTACCACCATTGCTGCCATAACATCATCCCGGAGGCCTCATACAGCAGCGGCGGCTTATTAGCCGCATACCACAGGTGGCGTCACGAACACAAACTTTATTCATCAAGCCACATATTCTACTGACACCCACCAGGGCCACGGAGCCGGGCCCAGCCACCACTGACTACCACCGGACTAGTCCGGCCCGGCACCGGGTGTCCCATAGCCCTGGGGTGGGCGAGTCACTAACACTGACCTACAAAGCCATCCATAATCTATCTCCTCCGTATATCTCTGAACTAATTTCTCTCTACTCTCCAAAACGCAATCTCCGATCCTCCCAAGATCTCCTTCTCTCTCATTCGCTCCTCATGCAACCGACTCAAAGACTTCTCCCGAGCATCCCCAGTCTCCTGGAACTCGCTGCCTCAACACGCCAGACTATCTGCTACCCTTGCAAACTTCAAACGGAACCTGAAAACTCATCTGTTTAGAAACGCCTATAACCTTCAATGACCTCACTGCTTCACGACCACCGTGCGGAGCTGCCGCCCCACCACCGTGCGGAGCTGCTGCCTGACCACCGTGCGGAGCCTGCCGCCCCACCACCGTGCGGAGCTGCCGCCCCACCACCGTGCGGAGCTGCCGCCTGACCACCGTGCGGAGCCTGCCGCCCCACCACCGTGCGGAGCTGCCACCCCATCACCGTGCGGAGCTGCCGCCCCACCACCGCGCGGAGCTGCCACCCAACCTACACCCCACCTACTGTCTCCTCCCCAAAATCCTATAGAATGTAAGCCCGCATGGTCAGGGCCCTCTTCCCTCTGTACTAGTCTGTCTACTGTAACCTGTATATGTGTTCTGTATGTAACCCCTTCTCATGTACAGCACCATGGAATCAATGGTGCTCTATAAATAAATAATAATAATAATTAGTTGAAATTTTGGCCATAACACGGATGCTCGTAACCCGACGTCAACGGTCCTCATGTATTGTGGTTTCCTAAGTAAATTTAAAAATAAACCAATAAAGAGGAATTAAATTTTCCCCCCAAAATTCAGAAAAAAAAAATCACAGAAACAAAGGGAAACAATGTTTACTTGCCCATGCCTGGTAAACAAAGTAAGAGAACTCTATACATTCATATTTTAGAAATGTGACTAGAAGTAAAACTTGTCCAGCTTTCCAAGACTCCTGATCGGCAGGTGTAATCGTGCTGCGGTCACCCATAATGAAGCACAGACACAACCTCAGGAGATTTTTGCCGCTCACCCAGCTTTTCCAGGGTCAGATACAACTAAGAAGTAGCTGTGTAAATGGGCGGTGGGAAGCATAACACAGATATTGCTGCTGGAGCCAACAGATTTGCTCTCCATGTAATAGCAGGAGACGCTCAGCCAAGACAAACACTCAAGTTTCCATGTCCTGAGTGTGGCCTGACTGCTCGCCATCCAATCTGCGCAGGGAGCAGTGGGAGGACAGAATCAGCCGTGCCAAAGGATTCCTTCCAGGAGTCTGAAAATGATAATGGGGCAAAGACGTCAGAAACAGAAGACAGAACACAATCTTACATCATACAGGCTGCAGACTCCCTGAGAACTCACACATTATAACATGTAGTGTAATAATCACATATATGTATCATGCACTGTGCAAGTCCTGGAAGTCAGCAACCGACTGGAAGAGATGGAAGCATCAAAATCAGCGACGTGGCCAACAGCACTACCAATATCCATCTGGTACACATCTGCAAAATTACATCAGAACGGAGCGGAGAGAAGTAACGAGAACGCTTCATCCAAAGACTGATAGGAAATATAGATTGTGCACTCCAATGAGGACAATAATGATCACGTCTGTAAAGTGCTGCAGAATTAATACCGCTATATATGAGATTAATATAAACAAGTAAATAAAAACCCAAGGTACAGAGAAAGACGATAAAGTTCACATTCATTCCCATAAGTGGCAGTATTATAGTAGTTATATTCTTGTACATAGGGGCAGTATTATAGTAGTTATATTCTTGTACATAGAGGGCAGTATTATAGTAGTTATATTCTTGTACATAGGAGGCAGTATTATAGTAGTTATATTCTTGTACATAGGAGCAGTATTATAGTAGTTATATTCTTGTACATAGGGGGCAGTATTATAGTAGTTATATTCTTGTACATAGGAGCAGTATTATAGTAGTTATATTCTTGTACATAGGGGGCAGTATTATAGTAGTTATATTCTTGTACATAGGGGGCAGTATTATAGTAGTTATATTCTGGTACATAGGGGGCAGTATTATAGTAGTTATATTCTTGTACATAGGGGCAGTAGTTTAGTAGTTATATTCCTGTACATAGGAGCAGTATTATAGTAGTCATATTCTTGTACATAGGGGGCAGTATTATAGTAGTTATATAGGGGCACTATTATAGTAGTTATATTCTTGTACATAGGGGCAGTATTATGGTAGTCATATTCTTGTACATAGGAACAGTATTATAGTAGTTATATTCTTGTACATAGAGGCAGTATTGTAGTAGTTATATTCTTGTACATAGGGGCAGTATTACAGTAGTTATATTCTTGTACATAGGGGGGCAGTATTATAGTAGTTATATTCTTGTACATAGGGGCAGTATTATAGTAGTTATATTCTTGTACATAGGGGCAGTATTACAGTAGTTATATTCTTGTACATAGGGGGGCAGTATTATAGTAGTTATATTCTTGTACATAGGGGCAGTATTATAGTAGTTATATTCTTGTACATAGGGGCAGTATTATAGTAGTTATATTCTTGTACATAGGGGCAGTATTATGGTAGTCATATTCTTGTACATAGGAACAGTATTATAGTAGTTATATTCTTGTACATAGGGACAGTATTATAGTAGTTATATTCTTGTACATAGGGACAGTATTATAGTAGTTATATTCTTGTCCATAGGGGCAGTATTATAGTAGTTATATTCTTGTACATAGGAGGCAGTATTATAGTAGTTATATTCTTGTCCAAAGAAGTAGTATTATAGTAACTATATTCTTGTACATAAGAGCAGTTGTTATGCCCCGGGATTTAATATAGCGATCCCATGCTGTGTGTTTGGCTTACTTATTTGCTGAGCCACAGCAGGTTCTGTCCCTGTACAAGTGCTGATTATATTTACTTTTCTTTCATTCTTTTTCAGTAACCAGGTGTTTTCAGTTTGTTCATTTAATCTCTCCTATCACATTGCCGACAAGGCTATTGATGCCTTCCCCTTGCTGGTCTTCAGTGCTGGTTACTTAAGTGGTTCCTACTTGTAGTTCCAGCACTACCGCCAGTGTTTATGCCTGCCAGACACAACTCCTTTCGCCTGCCAATAGTTAGGTAGTAGAAGGCTTTTGTTTCTTGCAGTACGTTTCCTTTGCCACTTTGTATTCATGTTTTATGTTTCATCACCTTGGGTTAACTTCTATTTCTGCACACCATGCCTATTCTGGCTTTAGTGCTTTGCATTTCCCTCTGGTTCCTTAAGTTGTATGAGAAACGCTCAACAGCCTTTTAGGCAGCCAGGTCCAAGTTGTTATCTCCTAGTTTTGCTGTCAGGATTATTCCAGCTCACTCAGGTGCTGGTAGGGTCTGTGCGGCTAGAAACTTTATAAACTGGTTAGGCCAGGTGCAGTAGTTTAGAAATAGTCTGTCTTACCTTGTATGAAATAGCTTGTGCATAACAGTAGTATTATAGTAGTTATATTCTTGTACATAGGGGGCAGTATTATAGTAGTTATATTATTCTACATAGGAGCAGTATTATAGTAGTTATATTCTTGTACATAGGGGGCAGTATTCTAGTAGTTTTCTTCTTGTAGATAGGGGCAATAATATAAGCATATTCTGACACTTGGTGGCAATGTGAGAATATAACATTTCATAAAATTTTATTCAATTAGCAATAAAAAAAATTATATGTTAAGGTTCCCCCCAATTTATCCAATAGAGGCTTATCTATTGTATATAATGTAGCCTCCCCCATAATATATGTGCCTCCCCCATACTCTGGAACTCTCTACCCCAACATATCAGACTCTCCCTTACCATGGAAAGCTTCAAGAGGAACCTGAAGACCCATCTCTTCCAACAAGCCTACAATCTACAATAGCCCTCAGTCCAGTACACCACTGCGCAACCAGCTCTGTCCTCACCTATTGTACCATCACCCATCCCCTGTAGACTGTGAGCCCTCGCGGGCAGGGTCCTCTCTCCTCCTGTAGACTGTGAGCCCTCGCGGGCAGGGTCCTCTCTCCTCCTGTAGACTGTGAGCCCTCGCGGGCAGGGTCCTCTCTCCTCCTGTAGACTGTGAGCCCTCGCGGGCAGGGTCCTCTCTCCTCCTGTAGACTGTGAGCCCTCGCGGGCAGGGTCCTCTCTCCTCCTGTAGACTGTGAGCCCTCGCGGGCAGGGTCCTCTCTCCTCCTGTAGACTGTGAGCCCACGTGGACAGGGTCCTCTCTCCTGTAGACTGTGAGCCCTCGCGGGCAGGGTCCTCTCTCCACCTGTAGACTGTGAGCCCTCGCGGGCAGGGTCCTCTCTCCTCCTGTAGACTGTGAGCCCTCACGGGCAGGGTCCTCTCTCCCCCTGTAGACTGTGAGCCCTCGCAGGCAGGGTCCTCTCTCCTCCTGTAGACTGTGAGCCCTCGCGGGCAGGGTCCTCTCTCCTCCTGTAGACTGTGAGCCCTCGCGGGCAGGGTCCTCTCTCCTCCTGTAGACTGTGAGCCCTCGCGGGCAGGGTCCTCTCTCCTCCTGTAGACTGTGAGCCCTCGCGGGCAGGGTCCTCTCTCCTCCTGTAGACTGTGAGCCCTCGCGGGCAGGGTCCTCTCTCCTCCTGTAGACTGTGAGCCCTCGCCGGCAGGGTCCTCTCTCCTATACCAGTCTGTTTTGTACTGTTAATGATTGTTGTACGTATACCCTCTTTCACTTGTAAAGCGCCATGGAATAAATGGCGCTATAATAATAAATAATAATAAACATTGAAGAACCATAGTCTCTGGCCTGGCGCAGGTACCCATAGCAGTTCCCAAAACTTTACTACTAATGATATGATAATATTGATTCTTTTTCTAAAAAAAAAAAAAAAACATGATGAAAAAATAATAAATTCTAAATAAAACTTTATCTTATGAAATGGAAGTTTATTTTTTTTTTTAATAAATGTAATAATGGATAATAAAGGATATAAAAATGGAGAGTGCTACTATCAGTTACTATTTACATGTTCATATAACCGGATAGTATCTGGGCCTTCTCCTTATCGGGAGCAGGTGCCAGCCATCCCGGGTGTAGGAGAAAATCCTCTCTGGAGAATAAATGTTTTACATCTAGAAAATGGTTAAACTACAGTGGAATCAGGAGGAAATATTTGGAAATCCTCTGACAAAAGACAACAGGTTCCGCAAGATTAAGTCTGTACACAGCATAATGGCAGCCATTTGTGAATGAATGGACCACGCAGAGGAAACCATGCGTCATTCACTTCAAGTCCGGATTAAAGCTCTGGAGCTACAAGAATAGTGCACTGGTGCAGAAAGATGACGTGAGCAGATGGCGGCGGGGGCAAGCCAAGTTCATTATAATTCATGAATGATTAATAAGGACGGAGCCACCTGGTCTATATAGTACAAGTGGGAGGCAAATTCAGATCGGATTCAGTGGAAAGAAATATATCTATACTCCACCACATTGAAAATGCAACATAAAGAAGGAAAAGTTGGTGGAAACCTGGAAATTACAGGATGGAGACATCACTGATCTGCAAATGGTAAGAAAAGGAAAATAAATTCTGATTTAGTCAGTCTGGAGTATGAGCCACGTGCAGAAATCCCGGCACTTCCAACCTCGGCTCCTATCAGTGAGTTTATTAATGGTCGTCTGAGGAAGGTTCTGCTGCACTGAAAGCATTTTGGGCAAATCATCAAGATCCTCTGCTGGCAGCTCCCACAGAGGGCAGCATGGGACCCGGAATGTCTGACGAGTGGTAACTAGCGTTGAGCGAGTGGTTAACTATTCATTCTCACTATACTGTTAGCGAATACTGTCCGCTACTTGCATATTTGTTACGAGTAGTGCGCGCAGTGTAAATAAATGGGAAATACTCGCTAAGTAGAGAGTACCCGAAAGTCGTGCTTTTTGAGCGAGTTGCGAATAGTACGGCTTTCGGGTTACTCGCTACTTAACGAGTATTTCCCATTGACTTACATTGCGCCCGTTACACGTAACAAATATGCGCGTACAAGACAGTACTCACTAACAGCATAGCGAGTACGAATAGTCAACTACTCGCTCACTACTAGCGGTAACATCACTGCGTTACTGACGTCACCGCAAGTGAGAAATGACATATGAAGTGTCATATTCTGAGCAAGGCTCCATAGGTTGTATGACAGAATCCGCAGACGTCATGGGAACGCCAAGGATTATGTCAGATATGCAGGGTTTTTTTGGTGGGGGGGGGGACTAAAAGTGTTGAATTAGAGACTGTCTGTTTTTATTTGGCTGACTCTTTTTAGGTCTTTCAGCTTTAAATTTTTGGACTATGTTGAAACTTGGTGGATTACTTTGGAATCTTCGTGGTTTATTTTTTTGTCTGTTTTTTTTTAAATTTACATTTCTGAGGTTAGTAAAGGGGTATCAGATAGACGCCTCTCCATTGGGAACCCCTGGGCTTGATGCCAGTTGACATTAACCCCGAAATATATTACCCAGATTGCCACCTCACCAGGACAATGGGGAAGAGCCGGACAGAACAACAGAATTGGTGCATCTAATCTGATAAGCCAATGTTGGGGTGGCTGCAGTCTGCTATTTTTAGGCTGGGAAGGACCAAATAACCATGGGCCTTCCCAGGCTGATCAAACCAGCCCCCAGCTATCTGCTTTACCTTGGCTGGTTATCAAGAGAATATGTGAACCCCGTATCATTTTATTTTTATTTATTTTATTCCCAGCAGCGTACAGACATCTTCTGCATTCTGAACCGCTTGAAGATTGTTGATAGGTGGCAGTGCAGCAAAACTTTTTTTTCAGCATCCAAACTCAACCACAGACTTCCGTGGAAACTCCTTTTCGAGAACCAAACTCTAGGTGTCCACAGCGAACCCCAAACTTTATTTTTTTGGTTTTGCTCATCCCTAATAATGTCAGCTCAGCGCCACCACCCCTCCCCCTAAAAAAATAAAATTAATAATAATAGTAATAATGTTACAGGTTTCAGAAAATTGTAAAAAGCAAAAAAAAATGTGTTACATTATTTGATTTTATTTAAAATCACCTAAAGAGAAAAAAAAAAAAAAATTGATGCATGTTTGATATAGTTGTAATCATACCGATGTGAACAATCATATGTTATCAGGTCATTTTTATAAGAAACTCAGCGCCATAAAAACAAACACACAAAAACCATGGCGGAATTTCATTTTTTTATTTTTTTTTATAAAAAAAAAAATGTAAGCATTTCCTCTGCTCATTTCTTAACACATTATACGATAAATTTAATAGTGTCATTCAAAAGTACAACTTGTTTCGCAAGAAAAAAAAAAAGCCTCATACGGTGAGTTTGATAAAAAAAAAAAAAAAAAGAGAAAAAAAAAAAGAGAAAAAAAAAAAAGAAGTGATTGGTCTTGGAGTAAGGGGAGAAATGTAAAGAAAATGTCATTTTTAGTGTTGAGCGGACCCGGATCCGCAAAATCCAGATCCGCACGGTTTGAGAGCCCGATTCGGATCCTTTTCTTTTTTTATATTTTTTTCTCTCTCTCTCGATTTGTATGGCTGCGGATTCCGGATCGGATCCGGACTTCGGCGGCAACCTGATCCGGATCCGCCAGACCCGGATAATGACCGATCCGCTCAACTCTAGTCATTTTTTAACTTTATGTAAATGCTGCTCTTTTCCTGAATCTGGCAATATTTTTCATAAGCTCCTGCGCCTCTCCGTTCCGGAGATATGCCCTACTTTTACATTTATAAATCTAGTCTTTTTAGCCAAGTGGGAGCAGTCATCAAGAATACATTCAAAGGAAAGTGGACCACACCCAATTGGCTTTTAAAAAAAAAATAAAAAAATGTATATGCGAGGAAGAGGAGACCATATCTCAGGAACAGAGCGGCGCAGGAATGAAAAGGAAAACAGCGCCACATTCAGGAGAACAGCGGCATTTACAATAAGAGGGGGGAAAAAAGTTTATAGAAATTACAGGTGCCCTTTGCTTGACGTCAGTTGGAAGAAACAGCCTTGCAAGTAACAGAGGGCTACCCTTGTGTGTGGAGGGGGAGGGATATCCATCACAATTTACTTTTGGTTGTAAACTGCGATAATAAATTGCAGCTGCTAATGTTCAGCAATGGTTAAATTCAATGGGTATAGTAGATGGCAAACAAATGGCTGCGCCGCAACAGTCAACTAACATGTGATCTAATATCATAAACAGCTGGAGGATGCACATCACGGATTTGAGCGTCCCCCATCATACACCATTCATCACATGCAAGTGCTGCCATCTAGTGCAGGTTTCCATTATTTTATTTAAAAACAAAAAAATATTAAAAGGGAAACTCTAGAGAATATTGAAGCTGCAGTCGGGTGTCCTATGGCAGACTATGAAATAATAAGAAAGCGAAATGTGAGCAATGTCCAAAAGGAAGCATCAGATCAGTCGCACTAAGGTCTGGCAGCATTAATGTCAGCGGTCATTGGCAATGGTTGTGTTACTTTAGGAAAGTGAAATGTGGAGTTTGCTTGCGGCGCATGAGATGGCAAAAAAGAGAATTTTGTTTACTTACCATAAATTCTTTTTCTTGTAGTTCCGACATGGGAGACCCAGACCATGGGTGTTTAGCTTCTGCCTCCGGAGGACACACAAAGTACTACACTAAAAAGTGTAGCTCCTCCCTCCTAGCATATACACCCCCTGGATGACCAAATCTAGCCAGTTTAGTGCAAAAGCTGAAGGAGGACATCCACCCACAAGTAGAGATAGAGTAAAACCCGGAATAACCGGAACCTCTGTCTACAACAACAGCCGGTGAAAACACACGGAACAAGAACTGCCAACAGGCAACAGGGAGGGTGCTGGGTCTCCCATGTCGGAACTATAAGAAAAAGAATTTACGGTAAGTAAACAAAATTCTCTTTTTCTTCATCTTTCCTTATGGGAGACCCAGACCATGGGACGTCTCAAAGCAGTCCATGGGTGGGAAATAAACAGAAAACTGAGAAGTAGGCAAAACCTAACTTCAAAAATGGACGACAGCCGCCTGAAGGATGCGTCTGCCCAAGCTCGCATCTGCCGAAGCATGAGCATGCACTTGGTAGTGCTTCGAAAAGGTGTGCAGACTAGACCAAGTGGCAGCCTGACAGACCTGCTGAGCCGTAGCCTGGTGCCTGAAAGCCCAAGAGGCACCGACAGCTCTGGTCGAGTGCACCTTAATCCCCGGCGGGGGAGGCACCTGAGAACATTGGTAGGCATCGGATATGACCGACCTAATCCAAGAGCTAGGGTCGGTTTAGAAGCCGAGAGACCCTTGCGCTGACCTGTGGTCAGCACAAAAAGAGAGGTGCACCGCCTAAGAGCGGCGGTTCGTGACACATAGATCCGGAGCGCCCGCACCAAATCTAAAGTATGCAACGCTTTCTCAAAGCGATGCACAGGGGCCGGACAAAGGGAAGGCAATGAAATGTCCTGGTTAAGGTGGAAAGGAGACACCACCTTAGGGAGAAAGTCCGGAGTCGGACGGAGAACCACCTTGTCTTGGTGAAAAACCAAAAAGGGTGACTCCAAAGAGAGCGCAGCCAAATCAGAGACTCTCCTGAGAGAAGTTATGGCCACCAGAAAGACCACTTTCTGTGAAAGTCGAAACAAAGAAACCTCCCTAAGAGGCTCAAAGGGGGGTTTCTGTAAGGCCGTGAGGACCAGATTAAGGTCCCAGGGATCCAAAGGCCGCCGGTAAGGAGGAATGATGTGAGATGCGCCCTGCATGAAGGTGCGCACCTGGGCCAGTCGGGCGATACGCCGCTGGAACAACACTGAAAGAGCCGAGACCTGTCCCTTGAGGGAATTGAGGGATAGTCCTAGCTGCAGACCGGACTGTAGAAAGGACAGGATGGTCGGCAAGGAAAACGGCCAAGGAGCATGGCCGGAAGAGCGACACCAGGACAGGAAAATTTTCCAAGTCCTGTGGTAAATCCTGGCCGAGGAAGACTTTCGAGCCTGAGTCATAGTGGAGATGACCTCGGAAGGAATGCCTGAAGCAGTCAGGATCCAGGACTCAAGAGCCACGCCGTCAATCTGAGAGCCGCAGAATTCTGGCGGAAAAACGGACCTTGTGAGAGAAGGTCTGGGCGGTCCGGGAGATGCCACGGCACCTCTACGGACAGACAGAGCAGGTCTGGGTACCAAGCTCGCCTGGGCCAGTCTGGAGCAATGATTATGACCCGACGGCCCTCCATTCTGATCTTGCGCAGGACTCTGGGCAAGAGAGCTAGAGGGGGAAACACGTAGGCCAGACGGAACTGGGACCAATCCTGAACCAGCGCGTCCGCTGCCAAGGCCTGAGGATCGTGGGAGCGAGCCACGTAAACCGGGACCTTGTTGTTGTGCCGGGATGCCATTAGATCCACTTCCGGAGTGCCCCACTTGCGGCAGATTGACCGGAACACTGCCGGATGCAGGGCCCACTCGCCGCTGTCCACGGTTTGACGGCTGAGATAATCTGCCTCCCAGTTTTCTACGCTTGGGATGTGGACTGCGGATATGGTGGACTTGGAGTCCTCCGTCCACTGAAGGATACGTTGAACTTCCAACATTGCTAGGCGGCTGCGAGTCCCGCCCTGGTGATTGATGTAGGCAACTGCTGTCGCGTTGTCTGACTGAACTCGAATGTGCTTGCCCGCCAACAGGTGGTGAAAGACTACGAGAGCTAGGAGCACAGCTCTGATTTCCAGCACATTGATCGAGAGGGCTGATTCGGACGGAGTCCAAGTGCCCTGTGCTTGGTGGTGGAGAAACACTGCTCCCCAGCCGGATAGACTGGCATCCGTGGTGAGAATCACCCAGGACGGGGCCAGAAAGGAGCGTCCTTGGGACAGAGAGAGGGGCCGAAGCCACCACTGAAGAGAGCTCCTGGTCTGTGGCGACAGAGCCACTAGCCTGTGCAAGGAAGAGGTCCGCTTGTCCCAAAAGCGGAGAATGTCCAGCTGCAGAGGACGCAGATGGAACTGGGCAAAGGGAACCGCTTCCATTGACGCCACCATCTGACCCAGCACCTGCATGAGGTGCCTGATGGAATGACGGCGGGGCTTCAACAGAGAACGCACCGCCAGATGAAGGGACTGCTGTTTGACTAAGGGCAGCTTCACAAGTGCCGGCAGAGTCTCGAATTGCATCCCTAGGTACGTAAGTTTCTGGGTCGGGGTCAGAGTGGACTTGGGCAGATTGACAAGCCACCCAAATTGAACAAGCGTGGCGAGAGTGAGCGAGACACTCCGCTGACAGTCTGCACTGGATGAAGCCTTGACTAGAAGGTCGTCCAGGTAAGGAATCACTGCCAACCCCTGGAGGTGCAGAACCGCAACCACTGCTGCCATGACCTTGGTGAATACACGAGGGGCCGTGGCTAACCCGAAGGGGAGAGCCACGAATTGGAAATGTTCCTCTCCGATTGCAAAACGTAGCCAACGCTGGTGTGAAACTGCAATTGGCACATGCAGATAGGCATCTCTGATGTCGATGGATGCTAGAAAATCTCCTTGGGTCATTGAGGCAATGACTGATCGCAGAGATTCCATGTGAAAGTGCCGCACCTGAACATGCTTGTTGAGAAGCTTGAGATCCAGGATGGGCCGGAAGGAACCGTCCTTCTTGGGGACTAGGAAGAGGTTTGAGTAGAAACCTCTGAACCGTTCCCGGGCGGGAACCGGTACAATTACTCCGTTGGCCTGCAAGGATGCCACGGCCTGAGAGAAGGCGGCGGCTTTGGAGCAGGGGGGAGTGGACAGAAAAAATCTGTTTGGCGGGCTGGAAGAAAATTCTATCCTGTAGCCGTGGGAGATGATATCCCGCACCCATTGATCGGAGACGTGTTGAAACCACACGTCGCCAAAGTGGGAGAGCCTGCCACCGACCAAGGACGTTTCTGGCGCAGCCAGATAGTCAAGAGGAGGCTGCCTTAGTGGCAGCAGCTCCTCCGTTCTTCTGAGGACGCGGCTTCGTGCGCCAGCTAGGTTTTCGATCCTTGGCTGAGTTAGTGGACGAGGCTGAGGGCTTAGAGGATGACCAGTTAGAGGAACGAAAGGATCGAAACCTCGACTGGTTCCTGCCCTGGACAGGTTTCCTGGTTTTAGTTTGTGGCAAGGAAGTACTCTTCCCGCCAGTAGCTTCCTTAATAATTTCATCCAGTTGTTCACCGAACAGCCGGGACCCAGCAAAGGGGAGCCCAGCAAGGTACTTCTTGGAAGAAGCGTCTGCTTTCCACTCTCGAAGCCACAAGATCCTGCGGATCGCGAGGGAATTAGCGGAAGCCACCGCCGTGCGGTGAGAAGCCTCCAGAATGGCAGACATGGCATAGCATGAAAAAGCCGAAGCCTGGGAAGTTAAGGCAACCATTTCGGGCATAGAGTCCCTGGCGAGGGAATGTATCTCCGCCAGAGAAGCAGAGACTGCCTTAAGAGCCCACACTGCTGCAAAAGACGGGGAGAACGAGGCCCCTGCCGCCTCATATACAGATTTGGCCAGAAGGTCAACCTGGCGGTCAGTGGGATCCTTAAGTGAGGTGCCATCGGCCACAGATACAACTGTCCGGGCTGAGAGTCTAGACACCGGAGGGTCTACCTTTGGTGAATGAGCCCACTCCTTGACCACCTCTGGTGGAAAGGGAAAACGGTCATCAGAACTACGCTTTGGGAAGCGTTTGTCAGGACAGGCCCTGGGCTTGGTCACAGTGGCCTGAAAACTGGAGTGGTTAAAAAACATACTCCTTGCTCTCTTTAGGTGAGGTAAACTGGTGTTTTTCTACCAGAGAGGCTTGTTCCTCTGACACTGGTGGATTGAGGTCCAGTACGGAATTAATGGACGCAATCAAGTCACTAACATCCGCATCACCTTCAGATAGATCAATGGGGTACATAGAGGTAGCGTCCGAGCCCACAGTAAAGGCATCCTCCTCGCCCTGCAATTCAGCTCGTGAATCAGAGCCGTGGGACGAGGAAGGAGAAGAGTCCCTGCGTCTCCGTTTAGGAGGACGGGGTCCGGGAACAGATGAAAAATCCTCTGTGAGCTCTGCAGAGCGAGTCGGCGCAGCAGAGGCGCCCTGAGAAGGGGGCTGATGCATGGTCAGCAGAGTCCGGGACAGCTGTCCCATGGAGTCGGCAAAGGACTGGGAGATAGCTTTAGAAAACGATGCTACCCAAGCCGGGGGTTCAGCCACCGGGGCTGGAGCAGCCGGAGGGACCCCTGGGGAGACTCCAGGCTGAGGCACCACCATGTTAGAGCAGGCATCACAATGTGGATATGTGCTCGGTTCATGCAGTACGAGCTTACATGCAGTGCATATAGAGTAAAGCCTTGCAGCCTTGCTCCTAGTGAGAGACATGCTGCTGAGGTGGAGATTCTGCAGTAAAGAACACACTCCTTCAGAATGACCCCCAGAGAGTGTACAAGAAAGTCCACAACCAGAGGTTGTGGCTTACCAGACAGTTTTGTGTGCCCTCCGGATTCCACAGCTTGGATCCCCAGACAGATCTGCAGCAGCCAGCGCCGATCAGTGTGTGAACGCTGATAAAATGGCGCCGCAGTGAGGAGGGGGGGGCGGGGTTTAGTCCAAGAGCGGGAACCGGAGGGCCAAGGAGAAATACAGGGGAGGGAAACATCTCCTCAGAGGAGTGTCCTCCCCTGAGCTGAACGGCCGGTGGGCGGCGCCGCACTGTCCCCCTGCATGACTGACATGCAGGGGCAGTGAAAACGAAACTAGGCCGCAGCCGAAGCCGGGGCCTAAATTTTCCCATGCGGCCGACGAGCAGGCACCCTCGGCGCGGTTCTCAGGAGAAAACCAGAGAACCGGCCGGAAATCACAGCAAAGTGAAATAACACACTTTCCCCACAGTAAATGTACAAGGGACCCCTCAATAACGTCTCAATACTTAGCTTATGAGACGCAGGGCCAGGTCCCTGAGGGGTGAGCGCTCCGTCCGGCAGGGTCCTGAAAGGGCTGCGGATGGAGACCGGTCTCCTGCAAAGCAGTGAGAACCGTGATGGCTCCCACTTCAAGCCAGAGCCCGAGGGATGGTAAAGGAGCACGGCATGTAAGGCTCCAGCCTTGTAAAATCAACCTTAACAGCACCGCCGACACAGTGGGGTGAGAAGGGACATGCCGGGAGTCCAGCTTGGACCCGCTTTTCTTCCAACTCTTTGAAATCAAAAATCAGATGAGAATGCATGTGTGTGTGACCTCCTGAACACAAAGCATTGAACTGGCTAGATTTGGTCATCCAGGGGGTGTATATGCTCGGAGGGAGGAGCTACACTTTTTAGTGTAGTACTTTGTGTGTCCTCCGGAGGCAGAAGCTATACACCCATGGTCTGGGTCTCCCATAAGGAACGATGAAGAAAATTATGTGAGCGCTCATTGAATCAGTTCAATTAGCAACTTCATTAGTGACAAAATTGCAGCATTGAGCCACAAAGAGGCGAATTCACAGATTTACTGAGGACTTTTCTAGAACTGGTTTTTAAAGATGAGCAAAAAGGTTTATAGGACCCTGGTCCAGTGGGCACATAGACCGTAGTGAGGAGCATTACCATAAGCGGGTGCTCAGTCCTCGTAATGAGCAGTTGGATGCTCTAATCGATACAACTTGTGTACCGAGGATAATGGAAGGCAATGGGGAACCCAAGAGTTTAAATACTCGTCCCTCATTGACTTCCATTATACTCAAGTCGCACCCATCCAAGCGTCCGACGGCTCGTTATGAGTACCGAGCATGGTAGTGCCCGCTCATCACTAATTATGAGTACTGAGCACCCGAGCATGGTAGTGCCCGCTCATCACTAGTTACCAGTACCGAGCACCTGAGCATGGTAGTGCCCGCTCATCACTAGTTACGAGTACAGAGCACCCGAGCATGGTAGTGCCCGCTCATCACTAGTTACGAGTACTGAGCACCAGAGCATGGTAGTGCCCGCTCATCACTAGTTACGAGTACTGAGCACCAGAGCATGGTAGTGCCCGCTCATCACTAGTTACGACCACTCGAGCATGGTAGTGCCCGCTCATCACTAGTTACGACCACTCGAGCATGGTAGTGCTTACTTATTACTAATCAGTAGTCCAGGGTCACCAGATCTGACTGCAGAGAGTCTCCTCGAGTCTGTGACATCTTTACATTGTAGCACAACACAGGCATCACATCCCGGCTGCCTGATAATATGAAGGTGAGCAGGGCAGGTCGCAGCCAGTGGAAGGTTTGCAATTGCTGCAGAGTGGCAGCCACAGATTTCCAACATGTCCACTGGACCAGGATCTTTTACTCAACTCCAGACTGTTTGCATAAATACACAGGCAAGGGAAAAAAATTTAGAAAATAAGTTATATTTGCAGTCTTGTTTTTTTTCCACTTTCGCCACAATGAGTGCACCAATCACTGCATAGAAGAAACAGTTTGGGAAAATAGGAGATTTTTCACGAATAAATAAACGCCCAACAAAATACAAAAAAAAAAAAAAGCATGAGGTTATATTTAGATGCAGAATCATTTAAATCCTTGGATTAATTGCTCCACCAGTGGTTCCATAATCAATCCATTCTGTACTGGTAGTCAAATTGAAGGACATACCAAGAGTATGGGTCAGGGTCTCCACATACCATCGGGGTCTGCACAACATTGGGCTACGAGCCAGGCAACCAGATAAAAGGGGCTGCTTTGACCTCATACCATCATGGACCAGAGCAAGACAGCAATGGTGGCCATGATGGAGGGGGTCTGTGCTCTTCCCTTTTGTTTTGGATGCAATGATACATGGAGATTGGTTTGGAGACCATGTGGCCAACACCCTGAAGAGGCCTTCACAAGGGAAAATCTCACAGGTCCTGCTGCAACGGTTATGGTGTGGGATGGCACAATGTATGATGTGTCATTCCAGGTACACCAACAGCAAAGAAGGGCAAGAGTTGTACATCGCCCAGGTCAAAAACTAGTACTCTAGCAGGATGCAGATAAACCCCCACTAAGTGGAGGCATCACAGGTGCAGGAGGAGCAAATCACACACACACTTCCAAAAAAATGGAGGGGGCGATTGCTGGATGATAAAACTGCACACTGATGGCTTGTATAGAACGCTGTTCACACATGCAAATGCACAGTCACAAGCCCGCAGCCTATTAGGTGATGCCCATACCATTAGATCATGGCAAGCTGTACTCCATCTGTGCACCATACAGGGACAAGAACTCTAATATGGAGGATATTTATTCCTTTTTTTGTTGCTATTTTTAGTGTAGGGACCTACAAGCATGAGGTTGCCGTGAAGAGGGTTGTAGGCTTCCGTTTTATGGCCATAATACCAACTAAAAACTTTTTTTTCTACAGGATACAGCCAGGCCCCTTTCTGTTAGGCCTTGCATATTAGCGTTCCTGTCCCTGTATGGTTGTATGGTGCACAGATTGAGTACAGCTTGGCAGCCCGCCTGATCTATTAGTATGGGCGTCACCTAATAGGCTGCGGTCTTGTGACTGTGCACCTGCATATGTGAACAGCGCTCTATGCAAGTCATCAGTGTGCAGTTTTATCATCTAGCAATCGCCCCCTCCATTGTTTTGGAAGTGTGTGTGTGATTTGCTCCTCCTGCACCTGTGATGCCTCCACCTAGTGGGGGTTTAGCTGTATCCTGCTAGAGTACTAGTTTTTGGCCTGGGCGATATACACACTGCAGCCCATCTTTGCTGTAATTATTCCTCTTTTTGTTGCTATTTTTATACCAGGTACACTAAAAGTTCAATATTACGTTGATTTGGTCATGGAACAAGTGGTGCAGCCACTTCAACAGCGTCTCAAGAGCAGTTACTCAACTTGACAACTCCAGGCTCTATGTTGCTTATGTCACTGTGAGCAGCCTCCGTGGCCTAACCATGATCCCATGGCTGCAGAGTCTCTGGACTTGTCGCCCATTGAGCACATCTGGGACGGCATTGTTCAGCGATTACACAGGACGCTGCCAGCAGAGGATCTTTAGGATTTGCCCAAGTGCATTCAGCACAGCAAAACATTCTTCAGATGAGAATTAATAACCTCACTGATAGCAGCCCACATTTTTGCACATGGCTCATTCTCCATATGTTTGGAAAACGTTTCCATTTTTTTCAGCATTTGCAATTCAGTTATGTGACATCTCCATCTTGTGATTTCCAGAACCACAAGGTTTTTCCTTCTCAATGTTGTAGATTGCAGATATAGTCAGAAAAAACGAGGAGACGACAGAGTGGTGCAGGGTGAGAGAGGTGGGAAACGGATAAAGAAGACGGCTGGTGCACAGTGATGGATGAAGAAGACGGCTGGTGCACAGTGATGGATGAAGAAGACGGCTGGTTCACAATGATGGAAACTACTAGCCATCCGCCATATAAATTGAACCTGTCCAAAAACAAAACTGAAGACCCTATATGATGTGCGGATGTATGGAGGCGGCTCAGTCGCTCCGCGTTACATAACCAGCATTTTCCTGCATCAACAGCAACCGGATTAGATGCTGCACTCAATCCCGGACAGCAGAATCTAACTCATTGTGAGCCAAGAACAGACTGTGTGCAATTGTGTGACATCAATGGATCACCATGGCCGCTTACTAAAGACTCCCTCGCCATCATGTTCGTATTTCTATAAAACCCTGACACATTGCAGTTGTAGGTTCCAGGTCCCAAAGGTGACAAAGAAAAAATAGAATTAGTCTTTCCGGTAATTCGGTTTCTAGGAACCCTCCACGACAGCGCCACAGGAGGTTCACTCTCCACCCTAACAGCTGTGATGCAGTCGTGGAGGGTGACCGGAGAAAAACAAAGTTTCAAAAGTTACAAAAACAGTTTTTAAAAGCTCCAGAATTGCATTTTTTTTTCTCCGTTTTTCAGTAAATTTTATGGTAAAGTGAATGATGTTATGCAAAAGAACAACTTAGCCAGCAAACAACCACAAGCCCTCGTACACTGATGCCGATGGGGAGAAATAACAAAAATTATGGCTCTTGGAAGAAAGGGGGAGGAAAAAAAAAAAAAAAAGCCAAAAGCACAAAAATCAGGAAAGTGGGTATTCTCAAGTTTGAACGTTCCAGCCCATCTATTTGAGGACTTCTGGAAGGCTAAGGGTCCAACCACTGGGCCACCATCGATCTAGATAACCAGGGCTCGTGTGAGTGAAGGTAGTGCTCAATCATGCACATTTATGCTCCATTCATCCTATGGGAGTGCCAAATACAATCTGGGCTGTTCCAAAAGTTCCATGGAACGTCAGGGCACAATTGACCTCCAGTGGTCAGGATCCTGATGGTCTGGACATACCTTCTCATCGCTAGAACAACTGGTTAAGAGGAGACTTTGTGCAGCAGGCCTTCATGGTAAAATAGCTGCTAGGAAAGCACTGCTAAGGACAGGCAACAAGCAGAAGAGACTTGTTTGGACTAAAGAACACAAGGAATGGACATTAGACCAGTGGAAATCTGTGCTTTGGTCTGATGAGTCCAAATGTGAGATCTTTGGATCCAACCACCGTGTCTTTGTAGAAAAGGTGAACGGATGGACTCTACATGCCTGGTTCCCACCGTGAAGCATGGAGGAGGAGGTGTGATGGTGTGGGGGTGCTTTGCTGGTGACACTGTTTGGGATTTATTCAAAATTGAAGGCATACTGAACAAGCATGGCTACCACAGCATCTTGCAGCGGCATGCTATTCCATCCGGTTTGCATTTAGTTGGACCATAATTTATTTTTCAACAGGACAATGACCCCAAACACACCTCCAGGCTGTGTAAGGGCTATTTGACTAAGAAGGAGAGTGATGAGGTGCTACGACAGATGACCTGGCCTCCACAGTCACCAGACCTGAACCCAATCGAGATGGTTTGGGGTGAGGTGGACCGCAGAGTGAAGGCAAAAGAGCCAACAAGTGCTAAGCATCTCTAGGAACTCCTTCAAGACTGTTGGAAAACCATTGCCAGTGACTACCTCCTGGAGCTCATCAAGAGAATGCCAAGAGTGTGCAAAGCAGTAATCAAAGCAAAAGGCGGCTACTTTGAAGAACCTAGAATATAAGACATATTTTCAGTTGTTTCACACTTTAAGTATTTCATTCCACATGTGATAATTCATAGTTTTCATGCCTTATTCACATATCACAGCCAGGAATTAATCCATTCCAGACAACGTGCTCAGGTTTACGTCACCTTTATTCTCCCTACATGAAGGCATTGGTTCAGTATTGGAGCCCTTCTATATTGTGGTTATCAAATAATTCTTCCTTCTATAGCAGCGGTCTTCATTTCTTGCCTCTCTCGCTGATGCAGAACCACAGCCGTGAGCAGTCAGGCCATGCTGGGAGTTGTAGTTCTGCAACAACTGAAAGTCAAGGATCTAAAGAAATCACAGTGTATAATACATTTGGCAGGAAGTTGGCCTAAGAGGGGGTGCACAGGCTGGCCGATCCTGTGTCAATGTGGGGTCCCCTTCTTAGATGTTATAGGGGGTGTTTAGATATGACATGGCTGCCAGAACTTGCTGAGAGTTGTAGTTGCTGCTGTATTCGATATGAACAGCGCCATCCACAGTGACAGAATAATAATGCACAGAAGGTAATGACCCCCGAGTGTCATACTCAGCAGCTCCGGGAGCAATATAGTGATAAATGGAGGAGGAACGGAGGGTCTTATTCCACAGGATTCGAGCTCGGGTCTGCGGCCCCTTCCCCACATAAGGCACATCAGGCTCAGGTTACAGTTCGTAGATTTCTTTAAATTTTTCCACATTGTTCATTGATGTCGGTGGCAAAGATTACACAACGTTCTCCAGGACGATAGCGATACCCTGCCCTCCGCCGATACAAGCCGATCCCACTGCGTATTTACCACCACGACGTCTGAGAATAAGAGATGGGGAGAGAAAAAATAAATAAAAAAATACAAAATTAATATAGAAGTCTCCAGATTTTATACACCTTGACTTTTAGGGGTTCACGCACCTGAGTTCATGAGTTAGATGGGCGATAATTCGGGATCCAGAAGCAGCCAGGGGGTGTCCCAAGGCGATGGCTCCACCGTTCACATTGGTTTTCTCCCGGTCCAGACCTAGGGCTTTCTCCACCGATAAGTACTGAGCGGCGAAAGCTTCATTCACCTGGTGACGGAAGATTCACTGGTAATACAGAAGACTGTCCACTAAATAAGATGGCCGGTCTACTATAGGGTCCCCGGCTCTCCCAGAAACAGTGCTGCTCTCATACGTGGATCATATCCGATACGTAATCATCCATTTCTAGGAGCGGCGCTGTTTCTGTAGTAAAGCTGATATAAAATACTAATGAATCCATAGGCTCCTAAACCAGGGAGGGGGTTACTGGACAATAGAGCTGTGGGGCACGTTCACATGGCAGATTTTTCCATAGCATTTCTGCTGCAGATTTGCAGGGTGACACGTCATGAATCCGCATGTGTATTAAGCCCCATTCACAAGGGAGAAAAGACAGAAGGAACGGGGAGAAAAGACAGAAGGAACGGGGAGAAAAGGCAGAAGGAACGGGGAGAAAAGGCAGAAGTAACGGGGAGAAAAGGCAGAAGGAACGGGGAGAAAAGACAGAAGGAACGGGGAGAAAAGACAGAAGGAACGGGGAGAAAAGGCAGAAGGAACGGGGAGAAAAGGCAGAAAGAACGGGGAGAAAAGGCAGAAGGAACGGGGAGAAAAGGCAGAAGGAGCGGGGAGAAAAGGCAGAAGGAACGGGGAGAAAAGGCAGAAGGAACGGGGAGAAAAGGCAGAAGGAACGGGGAGAAAAGGCAGAAGGAACGGGGAGAAAAGGCAGAAGGAACGGGGAGAAAAGACAGAAGGAACGGGGAGAAAAGACAGAAGGAACGGGGAGAAAAGGCAGAAGGAACGGGGAGAAAAGGCAGAAGGAACGGGGAGAAAAGGCAGAAGGAACGGGGAGAAAAGACAGAAGGAACGGGGAGAAAAGGCAGAAGGAACGGGGAGAAAAGGCAGAAGTAACGGGGAGAAAAGGCAGAAGTAACGGGGAGAAAAGGCAGAAGTAACGGGGAGAAAAGACAGAAGGAACGGGGAGAAAAGACAGAAGGAACGGGGAGAAAAGGCAGAAGGAACGGGGAGAAAAGGCAGAAGGAACGGGGAGAAAAGGCAGAAGGAACGGGGAGAAAAGGCAGAAGGAACGGGGAGAAAAGGCAGAAGGAACGGGGAGAAAAGGCAGAAGGAACGGGGAGAAAAGGCAGAAGGAACGGGGAGAAAAGGCAGAAGGAACAGGGAGAAAAGACAGAAGGAACAGGGAGAAAAGACAGAAGGAACAGGGAGAAAAGAAAGAAGGAACAGGGAGAAAAGACAGAAGGAACGGGGAGAAAAGACAGAAGGAACAGGGAGAAAAGACAGAAGGAACGGGGAGAAAAGACAGAAGGAACAGGGAGAAAAGACAGAAGGAACAGGGAGAAAAGAAAGAAGGAACAGGGAGAAAAGAAGGAACAGGGAGAAAAGAAGGAACAGGTAGAAAAGAAGGAACAGGGAGAAAAGAAGGAACAGGGAACAAAAGAAGGAACAGGGAACAAAAGAAGGAACAGGGAACAAAGAAGGAACAGGGAACAAAGAAGGAACAGGGAACAAAGAAGGAACAGGGAACAAAGAAGGAACAGGGAACAAAGAAGGAACAGGGAACAAAGAAGGAACAGGGAACAAAGAAGGAACAGGGTGACACGTCACGAATCCGCATGTGTATTTAGCCCCATTCACAAGGCAGAAAAGGGAGAAAAGAAGGGAAAAGGGAGAAGGGAAAAGGGACAAGGGAAAAGGGAGAAAAGAAGGGAAAAGGGAGAAGGGAGAAGGGAAAAGGGAAAAGGGAGAAGGGAGAAAAGAAGGGAAAAGGGAGGAAAGAAGGGAAGGAAGGTCAGATTGAGCATTTCAAAGCTCTGTTCTCAGGAGGTCCCAGAAGTCGGCTCTCCACAACGTATCATATAACTAAAGGCCCCGTCACACTAAGCAACATTGCTAGCAACATCGCTGCTAACGAACAACTTTTGTGACGTTGCTAGCGATGTTGCTGTGTGTGACATCCAGCAACAACCTGGCCCCTGCTGTGAGGTCGTTGGTTGTTGCTGAATGTCCTGGGCCATTTTTTAGTTGTTGCTGTCCCGCTGTGAAGCACAGATCGCTGTGTGTGACAGCGAGACAGCAACAACTAAATGTGAAGGCAGCAGGAGCCGGCTTCTGCGGAGGCTGGTAACCACAGTAAACATCGGGTAACCAAGAAGCCCTGTCCTTGGTTACCCGATATTTACCTTTGTTACCAGCCTCCGCCGCTCTGTCAGTGCCGACTCCTGCTCTGTGCACATGTAGCTGCAGGACATGCTGTAGCTAGGAGAGCAGGGAGCCAGCGCTAAGCATTGTGCGCTGCTCCCTGCTCTGTGCACATTTAGCTGCAGCACACATCGGGTAATTAACCCGATGTGTGCTGTAACTAGGAGAGCAAGGAGCCAGCGCTAAGCGATGTGCGCTGCTCCCTGCTCTGTGCACATGTAGCTGCAGCACACATCGGGTAATTAACCCGATGTGTGCTGTAACTAGGAGAGCAGGGAGCCAGCGCTCAGTGTGCGCAGCTCCCTGCTCTCTGCACGTGTAGCTCCGTGCGCTGGTAACCAAGGTAAATATCGGGTTGGTTACCCGATATTTACCTTAGTTACCAAGCGCAGCATCTTCCACGCGGCGCTGGTCACTGGTTGCTGGTGAGCTCACCAGCAACTCGTGTAGCCACGCTCCAGCGATCCCTGCCAGGTCAGGTTGCTGGTGGGATCGCTGGAGCGTCGCAGTGTGACATCTCACCAGCAACCTCCTAGCAACTTACCAGCGATCCCTATCGTTGTTGGGATCGCTGGTAAGTTGCTTAGTGTGACTGGACCTTTAATTTATGGAGACTAACCCAGTTGTGAACCTGCGCTTACCTCCACCAAATCCATGTCCTTAAGGCTCAGACCGGCTTTCTTTAGTGCTTCAGTAATGGCAGGGACAGGACCTAAAAGAATGAGAGTATATATGTAGGTGCTGTAGACACAAGCGCCTCACTGGGTTTTCTTATATCATGTTCCTCCTGTTACATAAGCAAAACCGGCACAAACATCGGCATCCCGCAATCGCATTGTGAAAAGTAGTGATGATGGCCACCACTCATTGTGTCTATCTTTCTGGACGTTGCAGTGACTATCGGGGGTCTGAACTGCTGGAAATAGACCAACGCAAGATTCATCAAATCCATATTTTGTGGTCCGTACAGACTTTCTGCAGGTCTATTGCCCAGCACTCAGCAAAAGGCATTTATACTATGAAATACGGATGCGCTACAGAAATGTAATATTACACCCATGCCCAATTACGCATTATTTTTCATCCTAAGTGGTTATGTTCTCTTGCCAGAGAAACCATAGTGAGAGGAGCTGGTTAACCCCTTCACGACCATGGACGGATATATCAGTCATGGAGCGTGTCCCGTTAAGCCCTGCCCCCTGCAGGCGGCGTTGATCGGCACACATGAGCTGTTTTCAACAGCTGACATGTGTGCCTGCATGTTACGAGTGGAATCGCATTCCACCCGTAACATTAACCCCTTACATCTCGCTGCCAAAGTCTGGCAGCGAGATGTATATACGCGCGGTGAAGATTTTCACTTACCGCTGCCCTCACCGGAAGTCACGTGAGTGATCACGCGACTTTCGGTGGTTGCCATCGTAGCACAGGGTCATGTGATGACGCCTGCAACTATGATGTTTCACTTTTGTTTTCCCTCGGCCCGGAGCAGAGGGAAACAGGAAGTGACTGTATCTGCTGTTTACAGCTGTGATCAGCAGATAGATAAGAGCGATTGGATTGCTGATCGCTATAGCCCCCTAGGGGGACTAGTAAAAAAAAAAAAAAAAAAAAAAAAAAAGTAAAAAGAAAAAAAGTTTTAAAAAATAAAACAAAAACCTAAAAGTTCAAATCACCCCCCTTTCCCCCCATTGAAAATTAAAGGGTTAAAAAATAAATAAATATATATACACATATTTGGTATCGCCGTGCTCAGAAATGCCCGAACTATCAAAATATAAAAACAATTAATCTGATCAGTAAACGTCTTAGTGGCAAAAAAATTCCACATGCCAAAATTACGTTTTTTGGGCGCCGCAAGTTTTACGCAAAATGCAATAACAGGCGATCAAAACGTAGCATCTGCGCAAAAATGGTACCATTAGAAACGACAGCTTGAGACACAAAAAATAAGCTGTCACTGAGCCATAGATCCCAAAAAAAGAATTTTGTTTACTTACCGTAAATTCTTTTTCTTATAGTTCCGACATGGGAGACCCAGACCATGGGTGTATAGCTTCTGCCTCCGGAGGACACACAAAGTACTACACTAAAAAGTGTAGCTCCTCCCTCCGAGCATATACACCCCCTGGATGACCAAATCTAGCCAGTTTAGTGCAAAAGCTGAAGGAGGACACCCACCCACAAGTAGAGACAGAGCAAAACCCGGAACAACCGGAACCTCTGACTACAACAACAGCCAGTGAAAACACACGGAACAAGAAAACTGCCAACAGGCAACAGGGAGGGTGCTGGGTCTCCCATGTCGGAACTATAAGAAAAAGAATTTACGGTAAGTAAACAAAATTCTCTTTTTCTTCATCGTTCCTTATGGGAGACCCAGACCATGGGACGTCTCAAAGCAGTCCATGGGTGGGAATAAACAGAAAACTGAGAAGTAGGCAAAACCTAACTTCACAAATGGGCGACAGCCGCCTGAAGGATGCGTCTGCCCAAGCTCGCATCTGCCGAAGCATGAGCATGCACTTGGTAGTGCTTTGAAAAGGTGTGCAGACTAGACCAAGTGGCAGCCTGACAGACCTGCTGAGCCGTAGCCTGGTGCCTGAAAGCCCAAGAGGCACCGACAGCTCTGGTCGAGTGTGCCTTGATCCCCGGCGGGGGAGGCACCTGAGTATTCTGGTAGGCATCGGATATGGCCGACCTAATCCAACGAGCTAGGGTCGGTTTAGAAGCCGAGAGACCCTTGCGCTGACCTGTGGTCAGCACAAAAATAGAGGTGCACCGCCTAAGAGCGGCGGTGCGTGACACATAGATCCGGAGCGCCCGCACCAGATCTAAAGTATGCAACGCTTTCTCAAAGCGATGAACAGGGGTCGGACAAAGGGAAGGCAATGAAATGTCCTGGTTAAGGTGGAAAGGAGACACCACCTTAGGAAGAAAGTCCGGAGTCGGACGGAGAACTACCTTGTCTTGGTGAAAAACCAAAAAAGGTGACTCCGAAGAGAGCGCGGCCAAATCAGAGACTCTCCTGAGAGAAGTTATGTCCACCAGAAAGACGACTTTCTGTGAAAGTCGAAACAAAGAAACTTCCCTAAGAGGCTCAAAGGGGGTTTCTGTAAGGCAGTGAGGACCAGATTAAGGTCTCAGGGATCCAAAGGCCGCCGGGTAAGGTGGAATGATGTGAGATGCGCCCTGCATTAAGGTGCGCACCTGAGCCAGTCGGGCGATACGCCGCTGAAAGAACACTGACAGAGCAGAGACCTGTCCCTTAAGAGAATTGAGGGATAGTCCTAGCTGCAGACCGGACTGTAGAAAGGACAGGATGGTTGGCAAGGAAAAAGGCCAAGGAGCATGGCCGGAAGAACGACACCAGGACAGGAAAATTCTACAAGTCCTGTGGTAAATTTTTGCCGAGGAAGACTTCCGAGCCTGAGTCATAGTGGAGATGACTTCGGGAGGAATGCCGGAAGCAGTCAGGATCCAGGACTCAAGAGCCACGCCGTCAATCTGAGAGCCGCAGAATTCTGCCGGAAAAACGGACCTTGAGAGAGAAGGTCTGGGCGGTCCGGGAGACGCCACGGCACCTCTACGGACAGACTGAGCAGGTCAGGGTACCAAGCTCGTCTGGGCCAGTCTGGGGCGAGGAGTATGACCCGACGGCCCTCCATTCTGATCTTGCGCAGGACTCTGGGCAAGAGAGCTAGAGGGGGAAACACGTAAGCCAGACGAAACTGGGACCAATCCTGAACCAGCGCGTCCGCTGCAAAGGCCTGAGGATCGTGGGAGCGAGCCACGTAAACCGGGACCTTGTTGTTGTGCCGGGATGCCATTAGATCCACTTCCGGAGTGCCCCACTTGCGGCAGATCGACCGGAACACTGCCTGATGCAGAGCCCACTCTCCGCTGTCCACGGTTTGACGGATGAGATAATCTGCCTCCCAGTTTTCCACGCCTGGGATATGGACTGCGGATATGGTGGACTTGGAGTCCTCCGTCCACTGCAGGATGCGTTGAACCTCCAACATTGCCAGGCGGCTGCGAGTCCCGCCCTGGTGATTGATGTAGGCAACTGCTGTCGCGTTGTCTGACTGGACTCGAATGTGCTTGCCCGCCAACAGGTGGTGAAAGGCTACGAGAGCTAGAAGCACAGCTCTGATTTCCAGCACATTGATAGAGAGGGCTGATTCGGACTGAGTCCAAATGCCCTGTGCTCGGTGGTGGAGAAATACTGCTCCCCAGCCGGAAAGACTGGCATTTGTGGTGAGGATCACCCAGGACGGGGTCAGAAAGGAGCGTCCCTGAGACAGAGAGAGAGGCCGAAGCCACCACTGAAGAGAGCTCCTGGCTTGTGGCGACAGAGCCACCAACCTGTGCAAGGAAGAAATCCGCTTGTCCCAACAGCGGAGAATGTCCAGCTGCAGAGGACGCAGATGGAACTGGGCAAAGAGAACCGCTTCCATTGACGCCACCATCTGACCCAGCACCTGCATAAGGTGCCTGATGGAGTGACGGCGGGGCCTCAACAGAGAGCGCACCGCCAGATGGAGGGACTGCTGTTTGACTAAGGGCAGCTTGACAAGTGCCGGCAGAGTTTCGAATTGCATCCCTAGGTACGTGAGTTTTTGGGTCGGGGTCAGAGTGGACTTGGGCAGATTGACAAGCCACCCGAATTGAACAAGAGTGGCGAGAGTGAGCGAGACACTCCGCTGACAGTCTGCGCTGGATGAAGCCTTGACAAGAAGGTCGTCCAGGTAAGGAATTACTGCCAACCCCTGGAGGTGCAGGACCGCAACCACTGCTGCCATGACCTTGGTGAATACTCGAGGGGCCGTGGCTAACCCGAAGGGGAGAGCCACGAATTTGAAATGTTCCTCTCCGATTGCAAAACGTAGCCAACGCTGGTGTGAAACTGCAATTGGCACATGCAGATAGGCATCTCTGATGTCGATGGATGCCAGGAAATCTCCTTGGGTCATTGAGGCAATGACTGATCGCAGAGACTCCATGCGAAAATGCCGCACCTGAACATGCTTGTTGAGAAGCTTGAGATCCAGGATGGGCCGGAAGGAACCGTCCTTTTTGGGGACTAGGAAGAGATTTGAATAGTAACCTCTGAACCGTTCCCTGGCGGGAACCGGCACAATTACTCCGTTGGCCTGCAAGGATGCCACGGCCTGAGAGAAGGCGGCGGCCTTGGAGCAGGGGGGAGTTGACAGAAAAAATCTGTTTGGCGGGCTGGAAGAGAACTCTATCCTGTAGCCGTGGGAGATGATATCCCGCACCCACTGGTCGGAGACGTGTTGAAACCACACGTCGCCAAAGTGGGAGAGCCTGCCACCGACCAAGGACGTTGCTGGCTCGGCCAGATAGTCAATAGGAGGCTGCCTTGGTGGCAGCAGCTCCTGCGGACCCTTGTGAACGCGGCTTCTTGCGCCAGGTGGGCTTCTGGTCCTTGGCCGAGTTAGTGGACGAGGCCGAGGGCTTAGAGGATGACCAGTTAGAGGAACGAAAGGAACGAAACCTCGACTGGTTCCTGCCCTGGACAGGTTTCCTGGCTTTAGTCTGTGGCAAGGAAGTACTCTTCCCGCCAGTAGCCTCCTTAATAATTTCATCCAGCTGTTCACCGAACAGCTTGGACCCAGCAAATGGGAGCCCAGCAAGGTACTTTGAAGAAGCATCCGCCTTCCACTCACGAAGCCACAAGATCCTGCGGATAGCGAGGGAATTGGCGGAGGCCACCGCAGTGCGGTGAGAGGCCTCCAGCATGGCAGACATGGCGTAGGCTGAAAAGGCTGAAGCCTGGGAAGTTAAAGCAACCAATTCAGGCATAGAGTCCCTAGTGAGGGTATGCATCTCCTCCAGAGAAGCAGAGATGGCTTTGAGAGCCCACACTGCTGCAAAAGATGGGCAGAACGAGGCCCCTGTCGCCTCATAGACAGACTTGGCCAGGAGGTCAACCTGGCGGTCAGTGGGATCCTTGAGTGAGGTGCCATCAGCCACAGATACAACTGTCCGGGCTGACAGTCTAGATACCGGAGGGTCCACCTTTGGTGAGAGAGCCCACTCCTTGACCACCTCTGGTGGAAAAGGAAAACGGTCATCAGAACCACGCTTTGGGAAGCGTTTGTCAGGACAGGCTCTGGGCTTGGACACAGTGGTCTGAAAACTGGAGTGGTTAAAGAACACACTCCTTGGTCTCTTAGGCAAAGTAAACTGGTGCTTTTCTGCCAGAGAGGGTTGCTCCTCTGATACTGGCGGATTGAGGTCCAGAACAGTATTAATGGACGCAATCAAATCACTAACATCTGCATCCCCCTCAGTCAGATCAATGGGGCACATAGAGGTAGCGTCCGAGCCCCCAGTAAAGACATCCTCCTCGTCCTGCGAATCGGCTCGTGAATCGGAGCCGCGGGACGAGGAAGGAGAGGGGTCCCTGCGTTTCCTTTTAGGAGGACGGGGTCTGGGAGCAGATGAAGAATCCTCTGTGAGCTCTGGAGAGCGAGCCGAAGCAGCAGAGGCACCCTGTGAAGGGGGCTGATTCATGCTCAGCAGAGTCCGGGACAGCTCTCCCATGGAGTCAGCAAAGGACTGGGAGATAGACTTAGTAAACAATTCTACCCAAGCCGGGGGTTCAGCCACCGGGGCCGGAGCAGCCTGAGGGACCACTGGGGAGACTCCAGGCTGAGGCACCACCATGTTAGAGCAGGCATCACAATGAGGATATGTGCTCGGTTCAGGCAGTACGAGCTTACATGCAGTGCATATTAAGTACAGCCTTGCTCCTAGTGTGAGACATGCTGCTGAGGTGGGGGCTCTGCAGTAAGAACACACTCCTTCAGAATGACCCCCAGAGAGTGTATAATAAAGTCCACAACCAGAGGTTGTGGATTACCAGACCGTTTGTGTGCCCTTCGGATCCCACAACTCAGACCCCCAGACAGGTTGCAGAGATGCAGCAGCCAGCGCCGATCAGTGTGAGAACGCTGATAAAATGGCACCGGAGTGAGGAGGGGGGGGCGGGGCCTAGTCCAAGAGCGGGAACCGGAGGGCCAAGGGGATATACAGGGGAGGGAAACATCTCCTCAGAGAGGAGTGTCCTCCCCTCTGATGAACGGCCGGTGGGCGGCGCCGCACTGTCCCTCTGCATGACTGACATGCAGGGGCAGTGAAACCGAAAGTAGGCAGCAGCTGAAGCCGGGGACTAAATTTTACAGTGCGGCCGGCGAGCAGGCACCCTCGGCGCGGTTCTCAGGGGAAACCCAGAGAACCGGCCGGAAATGTCACCAAAATAACTAACACACTCTCCCCAACAATAAAAAATGCAAGGGACCCCCTGACAATAACGTCTCAATACTTAGCTTGAGAGACGCAGGGCCAGGTCCCTGAGGGATGAGTGCTCCGTCCGGCAGGGTCCTGAGAGGGCTGCGGATGGAGACCGGTCTCCTGCAAAGCAGTGAGAACCGTGCTGGCTCCCACTTCAAGCCAGAGCCCGAGGGATGGTGAAGGAGCGCGGCATGTAAAGGCTCCAGCCTTGAAATCAACCTTAACAGCACCGCCGACACAGTGGGGTGAGAAGGGACATGCCGGGAGTCCAGCTTGGACCCGCTTTTCTTCCAACTCTTTAAAATCAAAAATCAGATGAAAATGCATGTGTGATCCTCCTGAACACAAAGCATTGAACTGGCTAGATTTGGTCATCCAGGGGGTGTATATGCTCGGAGGGAGGAGCTACACTTTTTAGTGTAGTACTTTGTGTGTCCTCCGGAGGCAGAAGCTATACACCCATGGTCTGGGTCTCCCATAAGGAACGATGAAGAAAATGAGAACTCTACGGGTTTCGGAAAATGGCGCAAAACGTACGCCACTTTTATTGGACAAGCTTGTGAATTTTTTTTAACCCCTTAGATACAAGTAAACCTATACATGTTTGGTGTCTACAAACTCGCACCGACCTCAGGCATCACAGCAATACATTAGTTTTACCATATAGTGAACACCGTGAATAAAACTGCCCAAAAACTATTGTGCCATCACACTTTTTTTGCAGTTTTTCCACACTTGGAATTTATTTGCTGTTTTCCAGTACACCATATGGTAAAACTTATGGTTTCATTTAAAAGTACAACTTGTCCCGCAAAAAACAAGCCCTCATATGGCAAGATTGACGGAAAAATAAAAAAGTTACGGCTCTCGGAAGAAGGGGAGCAAAAAACAAAAACGGAAAGTGCCCCGGGGCTGAAGGGGTTAAAAGGGAATTTGTCTACAGGTTTTTGCTATGTAATCTGAAAGCACCATTCTAAGGATGTGTCACTTACTGGACTGAGAGTTGCTGTTTCAATAAAAATCAGTGTTTTCTAAGCAATAGGACCAATTATCTGGGGACTCCTAGTCCTCCACTATGTAAGTCCACGCCACCACTGATTAGCAGCTTTTTGTCAATATACAGTGTACACTGGAAGCTGCCAATCAGTAGCGTGGGCAGGGTTATACAAGGCTCAGAATTCCGAGCTCTGCTACATCTACAGCAGAGAAGACAGTGATTATGTCAAAACTGAACCAAACAGTACAGTAACTGACGAGATGCTTGGATCAGGGTTTCAGCCCCTACATTCTGCTCTCAGATTATATAACAAAAACAAAAACCTGGTAACTCACTCCATTTCAATATTTATTTAAACAAGGGGGATATGGGCATAATATATTTAACTACTCCTGGACAAACCACAGGCTATACAGTCTGGGCAGTCCACCCGAACAATATATATATATATATTTTTTTTATTAATATTACATACACACCCACCCACCGTATTTTTCGCTTTATAAGACGCACCTGATTATAAGACGCACCCCCAAATTTGGTGAAGGAAAAGAGAATTTTTTTTTTAATGTTAAATGGGGTCCGTCTTATAAAGCCAGTGTCCGTCTAACAAATATGTCCCTTATAGCCCCCCCCATCCAAAAATTAGCCCCCTTAATCTTGATATGGCCCCCTTATATTGAATATAGCCCCCTTGTGCTGGCACACGTTCCCCAGTGATGCCACACGGTCCCCTGTGCTGGCACACGTCTCCTACAGCTGGCACACGTCTCCTACAGCTGGCACACGTCCCCTACAGCTGGCACACGTCCCCTATTTATGGAACACGTCCCCTATTTATGGCACAAGTCTCCTATAGCTGGCACAAGTCTCCTATAGCTGGCACAAGTCTCCTATAGCTGGCACAAGTCTCCTATAGCTGGCACAAGTCTCCTATAGCTGGCACAAGTCTCCTATAGCTGGCACAAGTCTCCTATAGCTGGCACAAGTCTCCTATAGCTGGCACAAGTCTCCTATTGCTGGCACAAGTCTCCTATTGCTGGCACAAGTCTCCTATTGCTGGCACAAGTCTCCTATTGCTGGCACAAGTCCCCTACTGCTGGCACAGGTCTCCTATGGATGGCACACGACCCCCATTTATGGCACACGTCCCCCTGTGCTGGCACAAGTCTCCTTGGGGGGCGCATGTGCGATCAAAGGGGAGCACAGACACATATAATATGCGCCGCTCCCCCAGCCCATCGCCGCGGTGCAGTTTCAGCACCATGGTGATGGACAGCGGCAGTGCATATTATATGAGTGGGAGCAGATCATCTCCTGCAGCCTCTATTAGCCCCCAGCATCGCTCCAGAGTTGCCCCCACCTCCCCTAGACTCCCCTATACTCCCCTGCAGTATATAATCCGTCTATTATCCGTCTATAATCCGCTATCCATCTGAGCGAGCGAGGTGCTGAACTGAAGTAAAGTGCTGAATTTAAGATAAGTGCATAGTTTCAACACAATTACATAGTGGTGATAACTGTAATTGTTGAATTTCATTAGGGAATTGTGTGTCTGTTTGTGATTCTGTGAAAAGGGAAAAAAAAAAGTTAGTCTTGTGATTTAATTAGTAGGATTAGTCACACCTGTTTCTAGAAGCTTCCAGCAGCTTCTGATAGTCATTGTACATCTATATAAACCAGCCAGTACTAGCGAGGTGCTGAACTGACGTAAAGTGCTGAATTTAAGATACGTGCATAGTTTCAACACAATTACATAGTTTGACACAAGAACATAGTTTGAATTTATCCTTATACGTTTCCCATTGGGTTTCTTTCGTTTTTTTCTCTTTGTTTTTCTACTTTACTGTTGATCCCCATTTGATAGGTGCTCCATGGACAATGCTACCAGGTGTGTATCTTGTCAGATGTATGCATGCCTTGAGCAGCCGTTCGAGGGTGACTATATCTGCACTCGATGCGAGCATGTTGCGTATTTGGAAGCCAAGGTAACTGATCTAAATAAGCAGCTTGCAACACTAAGGGGCATTGCAAACCTGGAGAGGAGTTTAGAGCTCACTGAGCTTTCTCTGTCTGGGGCCAGTGATATGGAGGAGGGTGGAAGTGGGGAAGATCAGGACCCAGAGGTAGGTAGCTGGGTAACAGTTAGAAGAAGAGGTAGAGGGAAAAGTGTCAGGGAGCCTAGTCCTGACCTGGCACAACCTAGTAAATATGCCTGTTTGGCTGATATTAGGAATGAAGGGCCAAGACTAGGGTCACTACAGCAGGACGTTGCTCCTAGCAACCAGGAAAACAACTGCTGTAGGAAGGAGGGAAATAGGAGTGCAGCAAAGCCCAGACAGATGTTGGTGGTAGGGGACTCTATAATTAGGCGCGGACAGACAGGGTCATCTGTCGCAGAGACCGTGAATGCCGAACAGTGTGTTGTCTGCCGGGTGCTCGGGTTCGGCATATTGTGGATCGGATAGACAGATTGCTGGGTGGGGCTGGGGAAAACCCAGCGGTCATGGTGCACATTGGTACTAATGACAAAGTTAGAGGTAGGTGGAAGGTCCTTAAAAATGATTACAGGGAACTAGGAGAGAAGCTGAAGTCCAGGACCTCCAAGGTGGTGTTTTCAGAAATACTACCGGTGCCACGAGCGTCACTAGAAAGACAGCGGGAGCTTAGGGAGATAAATATGTGGCTTAGAAATTGGTGCAGGAAGGAAGGGTTCGGGTTCATGGAGAACTGGGCCGACTTCTCAGTCGGCTACAGGCTCTACGGTAGGGACGGGCTGCACCTCAATGGAGAAGGTGCAGCTGTGCTGGGGGAGAAAATGGTCAGACGGATGGAGGAGCTTTTAAACTAGGATCTGGGGGGAGGGAGGGAAGTGGAGCAAATAAGGGGATAGATAGAGCAGATAGAGACAGGGAAACGGTAGGGGTCAATGAAGGATTAGAGGGGAATGGGACATACAAGGAACGTAGGGAGGCTAGGAGTAATAAAGGTGTTAATAGGATTAAATGTCTACTAGCAAATGCAAGAAGTCTTGCAAACAAAATGAATGAATTGGAGACTCTTATGTCAACCATGGATTATGATGTGGTGGGCATTACGGAAACCTGGCTGGATGAAAGCCATGACTGGGTGACAAACATACAGGGTTATAGTACATTTAGGAAGGACAGGAAAGGCCAAAAAGGTTGGTGGGGTGTGTATATTTATCAAATCTAACCTAAAACCTGTGTTGTATGATGACATTGAGGGGGAACAGCAACAATGTAGAGTCAGTATGGGTAAATGTACATGGGGAGGGGAATAATGGAAAAATGCTAATTGGAGTTTGCTATAAGCCTCCTAACATACCTGAACAAATAGAGGGTGAAATGCTGGAACAAATTGAAAAGGCAGCTAATAATAATAATCGGGTTCTTATTATGGGGGATTTCAACTATCCAGACATACAGTGGGACATAGAATCTTCTGGTTCTGCTAAAAGCTGTAAGTTCTTATCTACCATTCAAGACCATTTCCTCTCTCAGATGGTAGATGAACCGACCAGGGGAGATAATTTGCTAGATCTTGTCCTGTCAAATAGACCGGATACAATTTCAGATCTACAGGTCCGGGAGCACTTGGGCACCAGCGATCATAATATGGTAAGCTTCAACGTAATATTCAATAGAACATTTCAAAGGGGGAATGCTAAAACCTGGAATTTTAGGAAAGCTGATTTCAACAAATTAAGGGAAGAGCTTAAATGTGTAGATTGGGACAGAGTCATGGTAACTGGGGATACCGAACATAAATGGGGTAAGTTTAAGGATATACTACTAGAGTCCTGTAAAAAACGTATACCCTCTGGTAATAAAATGTCCAGGAATAAAAAGAAACCACTATGGATAAATAAGACTGTACAAAGTATAATAAAACAAAAACAAAGGGCGTTTAAAATCTTAAAGGCTGAGAATACAGAAATAGCATTGCAGGAGTATAAAGATATCAATAGGCAATGCAAAAAAGAAATCAAACAAGCAAAACTAGCTACTGAAACAAAAATCGCCAATGACATTAAAATAAATCCCAAAATCTTTTATAAATACATTAATGCCAAAAGGAAAACAAAGGATAGTATCGGACCCTTAAAATATAATAACAAGTTAGTTATAGAGGACAAACAAAAGACTGAGATATTAAATAGGCATTTCTCATCTGTATTCACCAAGGAACTGACTGTACCAGGGATCATTCAACAAGTGAAAAATCAAAGTCCACCACCCGATATAATCAATTTAACACAAGATGAAGTACGCCTACGTCTGAGTAAATTAAACATTGACAAATCCCCAGGGCCAGATGGCATTCATCCACGAATATTGAGGGAATTGAGCTCCGTAATCGACAGACCGCTGTATCTCATCTTTTTAGACTCACTTGTAACGGGGTTGGTGCCTCAGGATTGGAGGATTGCTGATGTGGTACCGATATTTAAGAAAGGTAAGAGGGTAGATCCAGGCAACTACCGTCCAGTAAGCCTGACATCAGTAGTATGCAAAGTTTTTGAGGGCATTTTAAGGGATGACATGCAAAAATATATTGCAGAAAATAATATGATAACTGACAAACAGCATGGATTCATGAAAGATAAGTCGTGTCTAACCAACCTGTTGGGGTTCTATGAGGGGGTAAGTTCAAACCTGGATATTGGTAATGCAGCTGATGTGATTTATTTGGACTTTGCAAAGGCATTTGATACTGCTCCACATAATAGCCTTATACTAAAGCTCCAGAAGCAAGGACTAGGGGACACAATATGCAACTGGGTAAGGAATTGGCTAAGAGATAGGAAACAAAGAGTAGTCATAAATGGTACATTCTCTAAATGGGCTATAGTCAGCAGTGGGGTGCCGCAGGGATCTGCTTGGACCGATTCTTTTTACTCTCTTTATTAATGACCTTGTGGATGGGATTGATAGTACAGTGTCAGTCTTTGCCGATGACACCAAACTATGTAGGATATTAAAAACTGACCTGGATAGTACAATATTACAAAAAGATCTGGATAAGATGTCAGAATGGGCAGATACTTGGCAAATGAGATTTAATGTTGATAAATGTAAAGTAATGCACCTAGGACGGAGAAATCCTATAGCTGCATATACATTAAATGGAAGTAAACTCGGGACTACAGAACAGGAGAAGGACTTGGGTATTCTCATTACAAATAGGCTGAGCAGCAGCACTCAATGTCAAGCAGCAGCTGCTAAAGCAAACAAGATTTTAGGGCGTATAAAAAGAGAGATTAGATCCCGTGATCCCAACGTATTGTTACCCCTCTATAAATCACTTGTAAGACCACATCTGGAATACGGGATCCAGTTTTGGGCTCCACATTTTAAAAAGGACATTCAGAAGTTAGAGTCAGTTCAAAGGCGGCAACTAGACTACTACAAGGAATGGAAGGCCTCCCATATGATGGCAGGTTGAAAAGAAGGGAATTTTGTTTACTTACCGTAAATTCCTTTTCTTCTAGCTCCTATTGGGAGACCCAGCAATTGGGTGTATAGCTTCTGCCTCCGGAGGCCACACAAAGTATTACACTTTAAAAAGTGTAACCCCTCCCCTCTGCCTATACACCCTCCCGTGCATCACGGGCCCATCAGATTTGGTGCCAAAGCAGGAAGGAGGAAACTTATAAATTGGTCTAAGGTAAACTCAATCCGAAGGATGTTCGGAGAACTAAACCATGAACCAAAGAACAATTCAACATGAACAACATGTGTACACAAAAAAACAACAGCCCGAAGGGAACAGGGGCGGGCGCTGGGTCTCCCAATAGGAGCTAGAAGAAAAGGAATTTACGCTAAGTAAACAAAATTCCCTTCTTCTTTGTCGCTCCATTGGGAGACCCAGACAATTGGGACGTCCAAAAGCAGTCCCTGGGTGGGTAAAAGAATACCTCAATAAACAAGAGCCGTAAAACGGCCCCCTCCTACAGGTGGGCAACTGCCGCCTGAAGGACTCGCCTACCTAGGCTGGCATCTGCCGAAGCATAGGTATGCACCTGATCGTGTTTCGTGAAAGTGTGCAGACTCGACCAGGTAGCCGCCTGACACACCTGCTGAGCCATAGCCTGGTGCCGCAATGCCCAGGACGCACCCACGGCTCTGGTAGAATGGGCTTTCAGCCCTGAAGGAACCGGAAGCCCAGAAGAACGGTAGACCTCAAGAATCGGTTCCTTGATCCACCGAGCCAAGGTTGACTTGGACGCCTGCGACCCTTTACGCTGGCCAGCGACAAGGACAAAGAGCGCATCAGAACGGCGCAGGGGCGCCGTACGAGAAATGTAGAGTCGGAGTGCTCTCATGAGATCTAACAAGTGCAAATCCTTTTCACATTGGTGAACTGGATTGGGACAAAAAGAAGGTAAGGAGATATCCTGATTGAGATGAAAAGGAGATACCACCTTCGGGAGAAACTCCGGGACCGGACGCAGAACCACCTTATCCTGGTGAAACACCAGGAAGGGGGCTTTGCATGACAGCGCTGCTAGCTCAGACACTCTCCGAAGTGATGTGACTGCCACTAGGAAGACCACCTTCTGCGAAAGGCGTGAAAGAGCAACATCCCTCATCGGCTCGAAAGGTGGTTTCTGAAGAGCCGTTAGCACCCTATTAAGATCCCAGGGTTCTAGCGGACGCTTGCAAGGTGGGACTATGTGGCAAACCCCCTGCAGGAACGTGCGTACCTGCGGAAGCCTGGCTAGATGCTTTTGAAAAAACACTGAAAGCGCCGATACCTGTCCCTTGAGAGATCCGAGAGACAAACCCTTGTCTAATCCGGATTGAAGGAAAGACAGAAAAGTGGGCAATGCAAACGGCCAGGGAGTAAAACCCTGATCAGAGCACCAGGATAAGAAGATCCTCCACGTCCTGTGGTAGATCTTGGCGGACGTTGGTTTCCTGGCCTGTCTCATAGTGGCAATGACCTCTTGAGATAACCCTGAAGACGCTAGGATCCAGGACTCAATGGCCACACAGTCAGGTTGAGGGCCGCAGAATTCAGATGGAAAAAAGGCCCTTGAGACAGCAAGTCTGGTCGGTCTGGTAGTGCCCATGGTTGAGCCACCGTGAGATGCCACAGATCCGGGTACCACGACCTACTCGGCCAGTCTGGGGCGATGAGGATGGCGCGGCGGCAGTCGGACCTGACCTTGCGTAACACTCTGGGCAGCAGTGCCAGAGCGGGAAATACATAGGGCAGTCGAAACTGCGACCAATCCTGAACTAATGCGTCTGCCGCCAGAGCTCTGTGATCTTGAGACCGTGCCATGAATGCCGGGACTTTGTTGTTGTGCCGGGACGCCATTAGGTCGACGTCTGGCGTTCCCCAGCGGCAACAGATCTCTTGAAACACGTCCGGGTGAAGAGACCATTCCCCTGCGTCCATGCCCTGGCGACTGAGAAAGTCTGCTTCCCAGTTTTCTACGCCCGGGATGTGAACTGCGGAGATGGTGGAGGCTGTGGCTTCCACCCACAGCAGAATCCGCCGAACTTCTTGGAAGGCTTGACGAATGCGTGTGCCGCCTTGGTGGTTGATGTATGCCACCGCCGTGGCGTTGTCCGACTGAATTCGGATCGGCCTGCCTTCCAGCCACAGCTGGAACGCCTTTAAGGCTAGATACACTGCCCTTATCTCCAGAACATTGATCTGAAGGGAGGACTCTGGCTGAGTCCAGGTTCCCTGAGCCCTGTGGTGGAGGAAGACTGCTCCCCACCCTGACAGACTCGCGTCCGTCGTGACCACAGCCCAGGATGGGGGCAGGAAGGATTTCCCTTTCGACAGGGAAGTGGGAAGAAGCCACCACTGAAGAGAGGCTTTGGTTGTCCGAGAAAGAGAGACGTTCCTGTCGAGGGACGTCGACCTCCTGTCCCATTTGCGGAGAATGTTCCATTGGAGTGGACGCAGATGAAACTGCGCAAACGGAACTGCCTCCATTGCTGCCACCATCTTCCCTAGGAAGTGCATGAGCCGCCTCAAGGGGTGAGACTGGGCTCGAAGGAGAGATTGCACCCCTGTCTGTAGTGAACGCTGTTTGTCCAGCGGGAGCTTCACTATCGCTGAGAGAGTATGAAACTCCATCCCGAGGTAAGTTAGCGATTGGGTCGGTGTCAATTTTGACTTTGGGAAATTGATGATCCACCCGAACCTCTGGAGAGTCTCCAGAGCAGTGTTCAGGCTGTGTTGGCATGCCACCCGGGAGGGTGCTTTGACTAGAAGATAGTCTAAGTAAGGGATCACCGAGTGTCCCTGAGAGTGTAGGACTGCCACCACTGCTGCCATGACCTTGGTGAAGACTCGTGGGGCTGTCGCCAGGCCGAAAGGCAGTGCCACGAACTGAAGGTGTTCGTCTCCGATGGCGAAACGCAGGAAGCGTTGATGCTCTGGTGCAATCGGCACGTGGAGATAAGCATCCCTGATGTCGATTGATGCTAGGAAGTCTCCTTGGGACATCGAGGCGATGACGGAGCGGAGAGATTCCATCCGGAACCGTCTGGTTTTCACGTGTCTGTTGAGCAGTTTGAGGTCCAGAACGGGACGGAATGATCCGTCCTTTTTTGGCACCACAAACAAGTTGGAGTAAAAACCGCGACCACATTCTTCAAGGGGAACAGGGATCACCACTCCTTCTGCCTTCAGAGTGTTCACCGCCTGAAATAGAGCATCGGCTCGCTCTGGGGGCGGAGATGTTCTGAAGAAACGAGTCGGAGGACGAGAGCTGAGCTCTATCCTGTAACCGTGAGACAGAATGTCTCTCACCCATCGGTCTTGGACATGTGGCAACCAGGCGTCGCAAAAGCGGGAGAGCCTGCCACCGACCGAGGATGCGGTCTGGGGAGGCCGAAAGTCATGAGGAGGCCGCCTTGGGGGCGGTTCCTCCGGCGGTCTTTTTAGGACGTGACTTAGACCTCCACGAAGCAGAGTTCCTCTGGCCCTTCTGTGGCCTGTTGGACGTGGAGAATTGAGACGTGGCTGAGGGCCGAAAGGACCGAAACCTCTGTTGTATCCTCCGTTGCTGAGGTCTGTTTGGTTTGGACTGGGGTAAGGACGAGTCCTTTCACTTGGATTGTTTAATAATTTCATCCTATTGCTCGCCAAACAGACGGTCGCCAGAAAATGGCAAACCGGTTAAGAACTTCTTGGAAGCAGAGTCTGCCTTCCATTCGCGTAGCCACATGGCCCTGCGAACTGCCACTGAATTGGCGGATGCTACCGCTGTACGGCCCGCAGAGTCCAGGACGGCGTTCATGGCGTAGGACGAAAAAGCCGACGCCTGAGCGGTTAAAGACACAACCTGCGGAGTAGAGGCACGTGTGACTGCATTAATCTCAGACAGACAAGCTGAGATAGCTTGGAGTGCCCATACGGCTGCGAAGGCAGGGGCAAAAGACGCGCCTATAGCTTCATAGATGGATTTCACCAGGAGCTCTATTTGCCTGTCAGTGGCATCCTTGAGCGATGAACCATCTGCCACTGCTACTATGGATCTAGCCGCCAGTCTAGAGACCGGAGGATCCACCTTGGGACACTGAGCCCAACCCTTAACAACGTCAGTAGGGAAGGGGTAACGTGTGTCATTAAGGCGCTTAGTAAAGCGCTTGTCCGGAAATGCTCGGTGTTTCTGGACTGTATCTCTGAAGTTGGAGTGATCAAGAAACGCACTCCGTGTACGTTTGGGAAACCTAAATTGAAATTTCTCCTGCTGAGAAGCTGACTCCTCAACGGAGGAGCTGGAGGAGAAAGTTCTAGCACCTGGTTGATGGACGCTATAAGGTCATTTACTATGGCGTCCCCTTCAGGTGTATTAAGATTGAGAACAGCGTCAGGATCAGAGCCCTGATCTGCCACCTCCGCTTCATCCTCCAGAGAGTCCTCATGTTGAGACCCTGAGCAGTGTGAAGAAGTCGAGGGAAGCTCCCAGCGAGCCCGCTTAGCCGGTCTGGGACTGCGGTCCGTGTCGGAGTCCTCACCGTGGGACCTAGGAGTCACCCCAGGAGCACTTTGCTGCTCCGACCGAGGGGGGCCTGTGGGCAATGATTCAACAGTGCCCGGGGCCTGTGTTACAGGTCTGGACTGCAAAGCTTCTAGTATCTTAGCAGACCATCTATCCATAGACTGAGTCATGGATTGTGAAAGTGACTCAGAAAGTTTGTCAGCCAACGCTGCAAACTCTGTCCCTGCCACCTGGACAGTGGTAGCCGGTGGTTCTACCTGGGCCGGGGGTCCCACCCGTGGCTGAGGCTCCGGCTGAGTGAGTGTCACAGGGGCCGAGCATTGCACACAATGAGGGTAGGTGGAACCTGCAGGTAACATAGCCGCACAAGAGGTACAGGTTGCAAAATAAGCCTGTGCCTTGGCACCCTTGCTTTTTGCGGACGACATGCTGTTGTCTCCTCTTAGAGCAATCAGTGAGGGTATATAGCCAAAAGCAAATAATGCGGCCGAACAGAGCACATGTATACAGTATATGGATATATATATATATATATATATATACTCTTCGGCACCCGGGGTTGCCAGCACCAGGTAACCGGTGCGGCTTACCGACCGCCCTCAGCGGTTGTGTGTCCACCAGATTCCCTGCCTGGGCCTCCCAGAGCTGTGGAGCTCGGTCTGAAGTTCTCCACCGGCAGCAGTGCAGATAACAATGGCTGCCAGCGTTCTCAGAGGAGGAGGGAGCCGTGGGCGTGCCTCAGAAAGTGCGGGAATCTGGTGCCCCACAGTGCTCAGTGAGGGGGGAGGAGGATATCTAGTATGCTCCAGCCCTCACCGCTGACGTCCAGTCAGCGTCCCGCCCTTACTCCTGACTGGCAGGCCCGGGGGCGGGAGTATGCGGTACTAGGCCGCAGAAGCCGGGGACTAAATTAGTAAGCCGGCCGGCAAACAAGCGCGGTCGGCGCGGTAGTCCCGGCGGTGGCGCTGGAGGTGTCAAAACACACAGCAGCCGCTGCAGCGTCTGTTACACAGGCGCTCTATGTGCCGTCCCCAAGGGGACACAGAGTACCTCAGAAGCAGGGCCTGTCCCTGATGCTACCCGATCTCCTGTCCGTCAGATTCCCCCAGGGGCTGCGGAAGGAGCCCGGTCCCAGCTGCAGCGTCTGTATGCATGGTGACCGGTTAGGATCCCACTTCTCCCAGAGCCCCTAAGGGATGGGGAAGGATAACGGCATGTGGCTCCAGCCTTTGTACCCGCAATGGGTACCTCAACCTTAACAGCACCGCCGACCAGAGTGGGGTGAGAAGGGAGCATGCCGGGGGCCCTGTTAGGGGCCCTCTTTTCTTCCATCCGATATAGTCAGCAGCTGCTGCTGACTAAAATGTGGAGCTTGCGTGCATGTGTGCCTCCTTCAACACAAAGCAAAAAACTGATGGGCCCGTGATGCACGGGAGGGTGTATAGGCAGAGGGGAGGGGTTACACTTTTTAAAGTGTAATACTTTGTGTGGCCTCCGGAGGCAGAAGCTATACACCCAATTGCTGGGTCTCCCAATGGAGCGACAAAGAAAGTTAGATATGTTTAGCTTAGAAAAAAGACGTCTCAGAGGAGATCTCATTTATATGTATAAATACATGTGTGGTCAATATAAAGGACTGGCACATGACTTATTTTTTCCAAAAACAATACTAAGGACCAGGGGGCACTCACTGCGAGTGGAATAAAAGCGATTCCGACACCTAAATAGGAAAGGGTTCTTTACAGTTAGAGCGGTCAGACTGCGGAATACACTACCACAAGAGGTAGTAATGGCAGATACTAGAACAGCTTTTAAAAAAGGGCTGGATGATTTCCTCAGTACACAAAACATTGTTGGTTATAAATGACTTAGTGACTAAATGTAGAACTGGTGGAGGAAGGTTGAACTAGATGGACCTAGGTCTTTTTTCAACCTAAGTAACTATGTAACTATGTAACTATTGGGATAAGACGCACCCCCTATTTTCCCCCCAAAATTTGGGGGAACAAAAATGCATCTTATAATGCGAAAAATACTGTATATACATAATTATTATAGCACCATCAACTACATGGCGCTTTACAAGTGAAAGGGGTGTACATAATAGGGACAAGTACAATAACAATAAACAATACAAGATACAGACAGGTACACACACACACATATATATATATATATATATATATATATATATATATATATATATATATATATATATATATAATCTAGCATTCAAGTGAAGTTAAGCAATGATAGACAGCAGGAGCAGCCTCGTGCATCAGATTCATAAATGGAAGGGTTTAGCAGGTAAGAAGACACCGCAGGAACAGTGGACAGGTGAGAATATTTTTTTTTGCCTTGTGTATGTGTACAGCAGGGGATAAGTCAGGCACAAGCACTATATAGGCAGGTGCTATTGGGATAAATGAGTAAACCAAAGAGTAAACCCCAGAACTCAAATGATAGACAATAGGGATAAATTGAAAATTTTTATTATCGATTTTTTGATATTCTGCAAAAAGTGCACAGAAATGAAAAAGCAAAACACCTGACATTTCGGCTACTGGAGCCTTTTTCAAGGTTTTGCATGAAAGATGAGGGAAGGTAATATGGGACATGGACGGACTACTATCAGGAGCAAGTTAAGAGGTGCCACACTTTTGCAATTTGTCAAACTCGACCAAGGGAGATGGTGAATAAATGGTGCATCTGTGGGTAGAGGCCTAGGAAGACCTTGTGGAACAGTGATGGTGGCAGTGGTAATAGGGGACAAGAAGGGGACCGGAATGAGGCACAAGAATGGGACACATTACTACAGGATTGAGCATGTGATGGGGTCCTTCTCCAGGAAAATCGGGGTTTCTCAGTCTCTCTGGGGTGCTGGCCGCAGCCTCAGCGTCTCCCTCAGAGATTTAATCTTGCTTCTTCTCTGTTGTATGTCTCACCCAGAATGATTAATCCCCCCAGGTAAACAGAGTTTAGGTGGATTCCAGACCCCCTCCCCCACACCTAGGGACAGAAGCACTTCAAGGGGTTATAACCCTGCAGACAGGATAACCAATACATCGGACAGACCACCACGCCCAAAACATGAACCCACACAAAATGGTACATGACCCACAATATCCCACCATCACAGGGCACATTACATTTTATTGGTATGTATTTTTATTTTTGAAATTTACCAGTAGCTGCTGCATTTCCCACCCTAGGCTTATACTCATGTCAATAAATTTTCCCAGTTTTTTTGTGGTAAAATTAGGGGTTTCGGCTTATGCTAGTGTATACCATATTTTTTCGCATTATAAGACGCACTTTTGTTCCCCCAAATTTTGGGGGAAAGTAGGGGATGCATCTTATAATCCGAATATACGGCTTATATACTGCAGGGCCCAGGGGAGGTGGGGGCAACTCTGGAGCGGTGCTGGGGGCTGAGGCAGGCTGCAGCGGGAGATCTCCTGCTCCCGCTCATATAATATGCACTGCCGCTGTTCATCACCGTGGTGCTGAAACCGCACCGCGGTGATGGGCTGGAGGAGCAGCGCATATTATATGTGCCTGCGCCCCCCTTTGATGGCACATGCCCCCCCCCTGTGTTAGATATGGCCCCCATGCTGCTGTCCATCCTAAAATAAAAAAGCTTTACTTACCTCCTCCAGAGCTGATCTCCCGGTGTCTCCCCGGTCTCCCTGCTGCAGCTGTGATCAGGCATGCACAGAGGATATCACTCTGCTGTACCGATCACATGACCGGCACCGAGAAGCAGGAAGTGGAGGAGCTCAGCAGCACCGGGAGGACAGCGCTGGGGAAGGCAAGTAAACAGTTTTTTATTTTACTATGGACAGCAGCATGGGGGCCATATCAAACACAGGGGGACGTGTGCCATCCATAGGGGGCCACGGGCAGCACAAGGGGACGTGTGCCAGCTATAGGCCGACGTGTGCCAGCTATAGGCCGACGTGTGCCAGCTATAGGCCGACGTGTGCCATCAATAGGCCGACGTGTGCCAGCACAAGGGGGCTATATTCAATATATGGGGGCCATATCCAGATTGAGGGGGCTAATTTAAGGATGGGGGGCTATGAGGAAAATATACCCTATATGACTTGTTAAACAGACACTGGCATTTATAAGAGACCCCATTTAACATTTAAAAAAAAAAATCTCTTTTGCTTCACCAAATTTGGCGGTGCGTCTTATATTCAGATGCGTCTTATAAAGCGAAAAATCCGGTATATGGTAAGTAAAAAAAAATGACTACTGAATGATCTAAAACGCACATTTACGGGCTTTACCCATGACCAAGGATAACAATTTTCTTACCAATGCCCATGATCTTGGGGTCGCACCCTGACACATGGTAGGCCACGATCCTAGCCAGAGGCGTGAGCTTGTGTTTGGTGGTGGCTTCCTCGCTGGCTACAATGACTGCTCCAGCCCCATCACAGATCCCCTGCAAAAAAGGAAAGAAGTGTCACTACCAAGTCAGTCCACTGTCCTACATAGGGCAGAAAGCAAAGACGGACACTACTGCTGCGGGAGGCCATCACTCAAGGGTCTATCTCCACTTTTACATTAGACCCTCTTTATCAATGCAACTTAAATCCATTTTTGTTACAGCAGCACTTAAAATGCCCTATAGAGCCACATAAAAGAGACAACGTGCGCTCCTCCTCACCGAGGCGCTTCCTGCAGTCACCACACCATCTTTTTTGAACACGGTGGGCAGTTTCGCCATCTGTTCCAGGGTGGTCTGTGGTCTCGGATGTTCATCCTGATCCATTTTAATGGGCCCTTTCTTTGACTTTAATTCAATAGGAGCCATCTCTGCCACAAAGTATCCGGCGTCTTGAGCTGAAAACATACGCGACACATAACCCACCTGGAAGTTTAGGAAAGCTGAATTCAACAAATTAAAAGGGAAGAGCTTAACCGTGTAGGCTGGGACCATGTCATGTTAACTGGGGGTGCTGAACGTAAATGGGGCAAGTTTAAGGAAATACTAAATAGAATCCTGGAAAAAAACTTCTAAAATCTCTAAGAATAAAAAGAAACAACTATGGATAAATCAGACAGTACAAAGTATAATCAGACAAAATCAAAAGGGGCGTTCAAAATCTTGAAGACTGGAAATAAAGAAATAGCATTTCAGGAGTATAAAGATCTCAGTAGGAACCATAAAAAAAGAAAATCAAGCAAGCACAGTTCGTTACTGAAACAAAACGACAACAACGTTAAAATAAAAGTCTTATAAAATACATCAATGCCAAAAAGAAAACATTGGTCTCTTAAAAGATGATAAAAACAAGATAATTATAGAGGACAAAAAAAAAGCTGAGATATTAAACAGACACTTTTCATCCGTGTTCACAAAGTATTTCAGGAATCATTCAAAAAGGCAAAAAAAAAAAAAAATCTAAGTTTGCCATCTGATGTAATTAATTTAAACAGAAGATGAAGTACGCCTGCGACTGAGCAAATTAAACACAAAATTATTAGCTTTTATTGAAATGAAAACTCACCGGCTTTCCACCTCTGCTGAGTCTGGAAGGAATACTTATCACAGTCCTCTCTGGTGATTGTGTATTTTTCTGCCAGATTCTCGGCAGTGATGGCCATGGGAGTCTTGATGAGAGAATCAGTGAGACCAGCCCACAGGGTGTCTTCCATCTGGAATAATAAATCTACTGAGATCAGTTATTAACCACTTCCAGATCACCTATAGACAGGCGGTCTGCATTTTAAAACGTCACTGCAAAGTAGAATAGCAGCATGTGATCGTGCAGGAGCTGAGAGACAGCTGTCAGACACAGCCAGACTTCACATAGAGAAGGCAGAGATGATTTATTACAGTCTCTGCCTTCTCAATTGCAATGCACACAATAAGAAAACTAATAGTAATATCTCCATCGGACTTAGCAGTCATGTAATTGCTGGATGTATAGCGGGAACAGAAGCTGCTGGGGTCTTAGGAGACTCAGGCATCTCTGCCATGAGCTGCATTTCCACTGTAACTGGGGTCAAAATACCAACCACAGTTACAGGGAAAACTAAATCCCAAAAAAAAAGAAGGGAATTTTGTTTACTTACCGTAAATTCCTTTTCTTCTAGCTCCTATTGGGAGACCCAGACAATTGGGTGTATAGCTTCTGCCTCCGGAGGCCACACAAAGTATTACACTTTAAAAGTGTAAACCCCTCCCCTCTGCCTATACACCCCCCGTGCATCACGGGCTCCTCAGTTTTGGTGCAAAAGCAGGAAGGAGGAAACTTATAAATTGGTCTAAGGTAAATTCAATCCGAAGGATGTTCGGAGAACTGAAAACCATGAACCAAGAACAATTCAACATGAACAACATGTGTACACAAAAGAACAACAGCCCGAAGGGAACAGGGGCGGGTGCTGGGTCTCCCAATAGGAGCTAGAAGAAAAGGAATTTACGGTAAGTAAACAAAATTCCCTTCTTCTTTGTCACTCCATTGGGAGACCCAGACAATTGGGACGTCCAAAAGCAGTCCCTGGGTGGGTAAAAGAATACCTCGGTAAAAGAGCCGTAAAACGGCCCCTTCCTACAGGTGGGCAACCGCCGCCTGAAGGACTCGCCTACCTAGGCTGGCATCTGCCGAAGCGTAGGTATGCACCTGATAGTGTTTCGTGAAAGTGTGCAGACTCGACCAGGTAGCCGCCTGACACACCTGCTGAGCCGTAGCCTGGTGCCGCAATGCCCAGGACGCACCCACGGCTCTGGTAGAATGGGCTTTCAGCCCTGAAGGAACCGGAAGCCCAGAAGAACGGTAGGCTTCAAGAATTGGTTCCTTGATCCACCGAGCCAAGGTTGACTTGGAAGCCTGCGACCCTTTACGCTGGCCAGCGACAAGAACAAAGAGCGCGTCCGAGCGGCGCAGGGGCGCCGTACGAGAAATGTAGAGTCTGAGTGCTCTCACAAGATCTAACAAGTGCAAATCCTTTTCACATTGGTGAACTGGATGAGGGCAAAAAGAAGGTAAGGAGATATCCTGATTGAGATGAAAAGGGGATACCACCTTAGGGAGAAATTCCGGAACCGGACGCAGAACCACCTTGTCCTGGTGAAACACCAAGAAGGGGGCTTTGCATGACAGTGCAGCTAGCTCAGACACTCTCCGAAGTGATGTGACTGCCACTAGGAAGACCACCTTCTGCGAAAGGCGTGAAAGAGAAATATCCCTCATTGGCTCGAAAGGTGGTTTCTGAAGGACCGTTCGCACCCTGTTCAGATCCCAGGGTTCTAGCGGACGCTTGTAAGGAGGGACTATGTGGCAAACCCCCTGCAGGAACGTGCGTACCTGTGGAAGCCTGGCTAGACGCTTTTGAAAAAACACAGAGAGCGCCGAGACTTGTCCCTTAAGAGAGCCGAGAGACAAACCCTTTTCCATTCCTGATTGAAGGAAGGATAGAAAAGTGGGCAAGGCAAATGGCCAGGGAGTAAAACCCTGATCAGAGCACCAGGATAAGAAGATCCTCCACGTCCTGTGGTAGATCTTGGCGGACGTTGGTTTCCTGGCCTGTCTCATAGTGGCAATGACCTCTTGAGATAACCCTGAAGACGCTAGGATCCAGGACTCAATGGCCACACAGTCAGGTTGAGGGCCGCAGAATTCAGATGGAAAAATGGCCCTTGAGACAGCAAGTCTGGTCGGTCTGGTAGTGCCCACGGTTGACCCACCGTGAGATGCCACAGATCCGGGTACCACGACCTCCTCGGCCAGTCTGGGGCGATGAGGATGGCGCGGCGGCAGTCGGACCTGATCTTGCGTAACACTCTGGGCAGCAGTGCCAGAGGAGGAAATACATAAGGCAGTCGAAACTGCGACCAATCCTGAACTAATGCGTCTGCCGCCAGAGCTCTGTGATCTCGAGACCGTGCCATGAATGCCGGGACCTTGTTGTTGTGCCGGGACGCCATTAGGTCGACGTCCGGCATCCCCCAGCGGCAACAGATCTCTTGAAACACGTCTGGGTGAAGAGACCATTCCCCTGCGTCCATGCCCTGGCGACTGAGAAAGTCTGCTTCCCAGTTTTCTACGCCCGGGATGTGAACTGCGGAGATGGCGGAGGCTGTGGCTTCCACCCACAGCAGAATCCGCCGAACTTCCTGGAAGGCTTGCCGACTGCGTGTGCCGCCTTGGTGGTTGATGTATGCCACCGCCGTGGCGTTGTCCGACTGAATTCGGATCTGCCTGCCTTCCAGCCACGGCTGGAACGCTTTTAGGGCTAGATACACTGCCCTTATCTCCAGAACATTGATCTGAAGGGAGGACTCTGGCTGAGTCCAGGTACCCTGAGCCCTGTGGTGGAGAAAGACCGCTCCCCACCCTGACAGACTCGCGTCCGTCGTGACCACAGCCCAGGATGGGGGCAGGAATGATTTCCCCTTCGACAAAGAAGTGGGGAGAAGCCACCACTGAAGGGAGGCCTTGGCTGCCCGAGAAAGGGAGACGTTCCTGTCGAGGGACGTCGACTTCCTGTCCCATTTGCGGAGAATGTCCCATTGAAGTGGACGCAGATGAAACTGCGCAAATGGAACTGCTTCCATTGCTGCCACAATCTTCCCTAGGAAGTGCATGAGGCGCCTCAAGGGGTGCAACTGGGCTCGAAGGAGAGATTGCACCCCTGTCCGTAGTGAACGCTGTTTGTCCAGCGGAAGTTTCACTATCGCTGAGAGAGTATGAAACTCCATCCCGAGATATGTCAGCGATTGGGTCGGTGTCAATTTTGACCTTGGGAAATTGATGATCCACCTGAATCTCTGGAGAGTCTCCAGAGCAATGTTCAGGCTGTGTTGGCATGCCACCCGAGAGGGGGCCTTGACAAGAAGATCGTCTAAGTAAGGGATCACCGAGTGTCCCTGAGAGTGTAGGACTGCTACCACTGTTGCCATGACCTTGGTGAAGACCCGTGGGGCTGTCGCCAGGCCGAAAGGCAGTGCCACGAACTGAAGGTGTTCGTCCCCGATGGCGAAACGCAGGAAGCGCTGATGCTCTGGTGCAATCGGCACGTGGAGATAAGCATCCCTGATGTCGATTGATGCTAGGAAGTCTCCTTGGGACATCGAGGCGATGACGGAGCGGAGAGATTCCATCCGGAACCGCCTGGTTTTCACGTGTCTGTTGAGCAGTTTTAGGTCCAGAACGGGACGGAAAGATCCGTCCTTTTTTGGCACCACAAACGAGTTGGAGTAAAAACCGTGGCCCCATTGCTGAAGGGGGACAGGGATCACCACTCCTTCTGCCTTCAGAGTGCTCACCGCCTGAAGAAGAGCATCGGCTCGCTCGGGGGGCGGAGATGTTCTGAAGAAACGAGTCGGAGGACGAGAGCTGAACTCTATCCTGTAACCGTGAGACAGAATGTCTCTCACCCATCGGTCTTGGACATGTGGCAACCAGGCGTCGCAAAAGCGGGAGAGCCTGCCACCGACCGAGGATGCGGTTTGGGGAGGCCGAGAGTCATGAGGAGGCCGCCTTGGTAGCGGTTCCTCCGGCGGTCTTTTTAGGACGTGACTTAGACCGCCATGAATCAGAGTTCCTCTGACCCTTCTGTGGCCTGTTGGACGAGGAGAATTGAGACCTGGCTGAGGGCCGAAAGGACCGAAACCTCGATTGTACCTTCCGTTGTTGAGGTTTGTTTGGTTTGGACTGAGGTAAGGACGAGTCCTTTCCCTTGGATTGTTTAATGATTTCATCCAATTGCTCGCCAAACAGGCGGTCGCCAGAAAATGGCAAACCGATTAAGAACTTTTTGGAAGCAGAGTCTGCCTTCCATTCACGTAGCCACATGGCCCTGCGGACTGCCACTGAATTGGCGGATGCTACCGCCGTACGGCTCGCAGAGTCCAGGACAGCATTCATGGCGTAGGACGCAAACGCCGACGCCTGAGAGGTTAAGGACACAACCTGCGGAGTAGAGGCACGTGTGACTGCATTAATCTCAGACAGACAAGCTGAGATAGCTTGGAGTGCCCATACGGCTGCGAATGCCGGAGCAAAGGACGCGCCTATAGCTTCATAGATGGATTTCATCAGGAGCTCTATCTGCCTGTCTGTGGCATCCTTGAGTGATGAGCCATCTGCCACCGCAACTATGGATCTAGCCGCCAGTCTAGAGACTGGAGGATCCACCTTGGGACACTGAGCCCAACCCTTGACTACGTCAGGGGGGAAGGGATAACGTGTGTCATTAAGGCGCTTAGTAAAGCGCTTATCCGGAAAAGCTCGGTGTTTCTGGACTGTATCTCTGAAGTTGGAGTGATCAAGAAACGCACTCCGTGTACGTTTGGGAAACCTAAATTGGAATTTATCCTGCTGAGAAGCTGACTCCTCAATCGGAGGAGCTGGAGGAGAAAGTTCTAACACCTGATTGATGGACGCTATAAGGTCGTTTACTATGGCGTCCCCTTCAGGTGTATCAAGGTTGAGAGCGGCGTCAGGATCAGAGCCCTGATCTGCCACCTCCGCTTCATCCTCTAGAGAGTCCTCATGCTGAGACCCTGAGCAGTGTGATGAAGTCGAGGGAAGTTCCCAGCGAGCCCGCTTAGCCGGTCTGGGACTGCGGTCCGTGTCAGAGTCCTCACCGTGGGACCTATGAGTCGCCCCAGGAGCACTTTGCTGCGCCGACCGAGGGGGGTCTGAGAGCAATGATTCAACAGTGCCCGGGGCCTGTGTTACCAGTCTGGACTGCAAAGCTTCTAGTATCTTAGCAGACCATCTATCCATAGACTCAGAAAGTTTGTCAGCGAATACTGCAAACTCTGTCCCTGTCACCTGGACAGTGGTAGCAGGTGGTTCCACCTGGGCCGAGGGTCCCATCTGTGGCTGAGGCTCCGGCTGAGTGAGTGTCACAGGGGCCGAGCATTGCACACAATGAGGGTAGGTGGAACCTGCAGGTAGCATAGCCGCACATGAGGTACAGGTTGCAAAATAGGCCTGTGCCTTGGCACCCTTGCTTTTTGCGGACGACATGCTGTTGTCTCCTCTTAGAGCAATCAGTGAGGGTATATAGCCAAAAGCAAATAGTGCGGCCGTACAGAGTAAATGTATACAATATAAGCATATAAATATACACTTCGGCACCCAGGGGGGCCAGCACCTAGTAACAGGTGCGGCTTACCGACCGCCCTCAGCGGTTGTGTGACCACCAGATTCCCTGCCTGGGCCTCCCAGAGCTGTGGAGCTCGGTGTTGTCTCCCCTCTGAAGTTCTCCAGCGTCAGAAGTGCTGATAGGAATGGCTGCCAGCGTTCTGAGAGGAGGAGGGAGCCGTGGGCGTGCCTTAGAAAGTGCGGGAATCTGGTGCCCCACGGTGCTCAGTGAGGGGGGAGGAGGATACAAAGTATGCTCCAGCCCTCAGCGCTGACGTCCAGTGCAGCGTCCCGCCCTTACCCCTGACTGGCAGGCCCGGGGGCGGGAGTATGCGGTACTAGGCCGCAAAAGCCGGGGACTAAAGTTATAAGCGCGGCCGGCAAACAAGCGCGGTCAGCGCGGTAGTCCCGGCGCACAAACACACCCAGCAGCTGCTGCAGCGTCCATTACACAGGCGCTCTATGCGCCGTCCCCAAGGGGACACAGAGTACCTCAGAGGAGCAGGGCCTGTCCCTGACGATACCCGGTCTCCTGTCCAGCAGATTCCCCCAGGGGCTGCGGAGGGAGCACGGTCCCAGTGCATGGTGACCGGTTAGGATCCCACTTCACCCAGAGCCCCTAAGGGATGGGGAAGGAAAACAGCATGTGGCTCCAGCCTTTGTACCCGCAATGGGTACCTCAACCTTAACAGCACCGCCGACCAGAGTGGGGTGAGAAGGGAGCATGCTGGGGGCCCTGTTATGAGCCCTCTTTTCTTCCATCCGATATAGTCAGCAGCTGCTGCTGACTAAATTGTGGAGCTTGCGTGCATGTGTGCCTCCTTCAACACAAAGCATAAAAACTGAGGAGCCCATGATGCACGGGGGGGTGTATAGGCAGAGGGGAGGGGTTTACACTTTTAAGTGTAATACTTTGTGTGGCCTCCGGAGGCAGAAGCTATACACCCAATTGTCTGGGTCTCCCAATGGAGCGACAAAGAAAAAATAATACAAGAGATTGTTACCAGAGTAACAAATTTAAAATGGTTCTAGGTAAAATGAGGCTACCCACTATGGCAATGCACAAAAGGCAAGACCCCTCTTTTTATTATTGGTATGACCAGTCCCCTTCATCTCCTTACCTTAAGGTCAGACCCTAACTTGGTACCGAAGCGAATGTTCCTCACAGCATACGGGGCTTGGCTCATGCTCTCGGCCCCTCCGCACAAAACTATTTCTGACTCTCGAAGGGCAATTTCCTAGAGTAAAAAACAAAAAAAAAAAACAAACAAAAACTTTAAAACCTTAGAATGAACAGAAGCAGTATGACGTAACGGGGTGCTTCTGGAGGGGCAACACAAATAACACATTTTTCACTAAATTGCACATTTTCCAGAAGATTAATCAACAAAGATGACGGCTTTTTCAAATTCACTATTTCAACAGTTTGGCGTAAAAATAAAATAAAATAAAAAAATAATTAAAATGGGTAGGACATGTGATTACTTACTGTTCGCTCCAACTCACTAACCCCAATTTCCATTATATGCTTTTTTTTTTTTCTCTAAGTGCCCAAGTTTCCTCCCCCCACTTCACTATAGCTGTACATGGGCTTGTTTTTCACAAAAGGACCATCCAGTTTACCAAACAGAGCAAGGGGGGGAGAAAAAAAACAAAAACAAACCTGCAGTGGTTCTTTATGGCATTAATTGTAGAGTAAAAATGTTCCGATTCTCTAGGTTAAGAGTAATTATGGAGAAAACCTTGCAAGTTTTTTTTTCTAATTTTATTGGCTTTTTTTCTTAACGTTACAGAAAAAATAAAATAAAAAAAAATAATAATGTTTGTGTTGACTTTCTCTAAGACTGAAGGATGGGTATTTTTATTTATACCATTTTGTGACAGATACTGTGATTTGGTTGATTTTTCTTACGTTTGGTGGGAGATACAAAAATATATATATATTTAAAACTTTTCATTTCTTTTTTTCAGTTGTCATAGAGGACGTTAACCCCAGTTGTCAAAGCAATCCATTTGCGCCTTGTGATAGCGTCATTGGAGGTGGAGGTAGGGGGGGGAAGGTACACATCAGATGGCGATGCTAAGATGCTGCCACCAGGGTTTGATACTGGCATTTAAGTGGTTAACAGCTGTGATCAGCGGGCACACCGATCACTGTTGCTAGAGGCAGATGTCGGCTGTGTAGTACACCCAGCATCTGCCCTGCAAGGAGCAAACTGAAACTACTCGGGCACGATGTAATAGTACGTCATGGAGCCTTAAAAGAATAAAGGGTTATTTCCAAAACCCCAATTTATTCCCTATTCATGTCAATGGTACTTACAGAAAATAACCCCCAAAAGAGTGCTCAGCTTTCTCTGACTTCACTATATACAATGAATTTGTCTGGATGTTGAGCATGAGCACTTCCGCTCCATTCAAGCGTCCCATTTTACGGGTCCCCTGCCGAGGTCTAGTAGCTGGAACCCCCTTGTGATTTTGGATTCAATGGAGGGAATCTGTCAGGTGATTTTTTTAGTACAATACTAATGTTATCTTTAAATAAGGCTTAAGGAGACCTTTCAGGATAAGTTTTGTTGTCCTACCTTATCCTGTTATCTTGTTGTAAGCTCCATAGAATTCAGTGTCTCCTGCACAATAGTCAAGTGTATGTAAATACATTTTTTATATTCACTGCTCCCTCACCACTCAGTGCATTTCACTATCACTGGTGAAAGGTGTGAGGTACATGGGTGGGGGCAGCAGCGCAAATTCAGTTCTAACATACCATTACTGATGCCAGCACACAGAGGTGGGTAGGGGGAGCAGTGAATATGTAGATTGTATTTACATATGCTTGACGGGCTTGCTAATTCTAACAAGGGGAGGAGATAAATATGAATAACCCCCAGATATTTTCTGATCCTCAGCTGCTGTCACTCAAGAAGCAGCTAATTTTATAAACTTTACTTGCTTGTGTTTCAAAACCTAAACATCTGAGCTGACCACTACAGGTATGTATAGACTCAGCCAGTATAGCACTGGCTTTAGGTTATATATGAAAATCCTGGTGATTGGTTCCCTTTAATCTCTATTTAAAGATACCATTAGTATTGTACTACGAAATCACCTGACAGATTCCCTTTAAGCCACAGCTATGATCAAGGAGTTCATCTTAGGCTGGTTTCACACTACGTCTTTTTAACATCCGTCAAAAACGTTTTTTTAACGGAAGTACGGATCCTGTGCAAATCCGTTTTGATGTCAATGCATTTTCAATGGACTCGCGTCCACCTGCGTTTGCGTGCGTTTGCGTCCGTTAGACGCAGGATCCGTCCTTTTGCGTTATTTTAACATGTTTCAAAAACGCAACATGTAGCGTTTTTGAGCTCCGTCCAAATACTGCAAATTGCTGGATCCTGACTATAACGCACGCAAACGCAGGTGAACGTTGCATGCTGATAGACAGGATCCTGCTTTGGGACTGAGCATGCCCAGAGTTCGTTCTCTCTCCTCTCTCCTCTCTCCTCTCTCCTCTCTCCTCTCTCCCCCCCCCCCCCCCAAGGTAAATATCGCGTAACCACTTCTCTTAGTTACCCGATGTTTACGTTGGTTACGCGTGCAGGCAGCCCGGCTCCTAGCAGCTGCAGACACTCGTAACCAACATAAATATCGGGTATCCAAGGTCGATGTTTACCTTGGTTACCAGCGTCTGCAGCTATCAGAAGCCTCCTCCCAGTCTAGTTCCCCTCACTCCCGATCACATGACTCCAATGCCCGCCCCTAAACATCCAGTGCAGGATCCTGCAAAATAACATATGCGTTTGCATACGTTATTTGCTGTAAAAGCAGGATCCGTACATCCGCTAAAAAAAACCTTTTCAGCGGATGTTAAAAAGACGTAGTGTGAAACCAGCCTTAGCTGCAGTGTCTATGATCAGTGGCTCAAGCTATTGCTGCAACCATCCCCTTTGCTTTACACTGCAGCTCTGCCTCTGTCTACAGACATACAGGAGGCTATTTACTTACTTGACACCCGTTGACGATGGACTGGAAACCAGAGCCACAGAGTCTGTTGACAGTCAGAGCCGGCACAGGTACAGGTATTCCTGAGCGGAGGGCGACATGTCGGGTCAGGTATATGGCGTCAGTCGCCGTCTGCAATATCAAACATCAGATTCAAACTAATCATAGAATGAAAGACACAAAACCACAGAAATACCGGCTGCGTACAGTAATGGACGTCATACCTGAGCCACATTGCCGTATATCACACTATCCACCGCGTCCGGGGCGACATTACCAGCGGTGAGGGCGGCTTTGGCAGCAATTTCACCCAGGTCAGTAGCGGTGTGGTCCTTCAGCACCCCGCCGTACGTACCAAACGGCGTTCTTTTGGCCGCAACAACAAATATACCTGTAAAAGGGTAAAGTGAATTAAAAAATTGCTACAAAACCCAGTTCTCCGCTAGCAAAGCTGTCCTGCAACAACAACTCTCAGCAACTGTTGCCAGAACCGGCTGAGAGCTGTAGTTTTAACTGAAATGGAAAGTCAAAGTTATACATGAATATTATTATATAGTGATGGGGGAAGGGGTATTTGCAATTAGCTCACAGCAGCACAGAGCATATCAGGACATGAGTCTGCTAATATTGTGTGAGCTATGTGGGGATGTTGCAGTGATGCAAAATTGTATGTGAGAAGTGGGAGAATGCAGTGCCGCCGTTAGGCTGTGTGCACACGATGCGTTTTTTACCGCGGAAACGCTGCGTTTTGAACCGCAGCGTTTCAGTGGCAAATTGCATGCGTTCAGCTTTCCCAGCAAAGTGTATGGGAAAGCTGAAAAATCAGTGCACATGCTGCGTTTCTTTCCGCAGCGTTTTGGATGCCAAAAATCGGTGCGGAAAGAAAAGCAGCATGTCACTTCTTTTGTGCGTTGTGGCTGCGTTCTCTCCCCCATTGAAATCAATGATATGGGTCAGAACGCAGCCACAACGCATGGAGCTGCTTTTTTGTTGCGGTCCGCGGCCTTTGTCGGCACGCCAGAACGCAGGCATTTACCTGGAAGTGAGGTCAAGAGGCTTCCTGTTGACCTCACTTCCTGGCAAAGCCCCCGGTGTCGCCAAAGTGCCCGCCCCGACCCCCCCCCCCTCCCGAAAATCCAACATGGCCGCGCGCACAGTAGCGCACCGGCCGCCCTGCTCCTATGATTTCTGTCGCATGTGCAATAACACATGCGACAGAAAACTGTTCCCCAGGCCCTGCCCGGTCACCCCCTATTCCCCCCGGTGTCATACATACCTGTCCGGTCGCAGCGCTGATCCCCCGCGGCCCCCTCCTCCTTCCCAGCAGGCGCCGGTCAGTGCGGTCACATGAGCAGAGCAGCTGACAGCCAGCACAGTGTTCAGTGTGAGCTGTGCTGGCTGCTCGCAGTCTGCAGCTGTGACCCGGGGAGAGTGGGTGCAGATTTTTGCACCCACTCTCCTCAAATGGAGGGTCTGCCCTCCTAGAAAATGGGGGATACGTTTCCTGAACGTGCCCCCATATTCTAGAAGGTCCAGAGGCGACGTGGGACATCCATATGGATTTCTGCGGACCCATTTTTTTTTATTAAATTGGAGAACAAGGGAATGATTTGGGGAGTGTTTTTTCTAATAAAACATTTTTTGTTGTCTTTTTTTGCTTTTGTTTACTGTCAATTAGTTATGTCAGGTGTCTGATAGACGCCGTGACATCACTAATTGCTGGGCTTGATGCCAGGTGACATTACACATCTGGTATCAACCCCATTTATTACCCCGTTAGCCAACGCACCAGGGCGCGGGATGAGTTGGGGCGAAGCGCCAGGATTGGCGCATCTAATGGATGCGCCACTTCTGGGGCGGCTGCGGCCTGCTATTTTTAGGCTGGGAAGAGTCCAATAACCATGGCTCTTCCCACCCTGAGAATACCAGACCCCAGCTGTCAGCTTCACCTTGGCTGGTGATCTAATTTGGGGGGACCCCACGTTATTTTTTTTTTTATTCTTTATTTATAAATAAAAAAAAAAACATGGGGAGCCCTCCAAATTGATCACCAGCCAAGATGAAGCTGCCAGCTGTGGTTTGCAGGCTACAGCTGTCTGCTTTACCCTGACTGGCTATCAAAAATAGGGGAGACCCCACGCCATTTTTTTCATTTTTTTATTTTTTTTTTATTGGATAAATACTAAGCTAGGCACCCTTTAGTGCCACATGAAAGGTACTAAAGGTGCCAGCTTAGAATATGCAGGCGGGGGTAGGACGTTCTATATATTTGACATCCCTTCATCCATTGACGCTTTTTAGGCTGTGTGTCCACAATCAGGGTTTGCAGCGTTATGGGCGCTGAGTGTTTTCCCTGCGTCCATAACGCTGCGTTGTGCAGTAGAAGCACAGTGGAAGGATTTTTGGAGATCCCGTGCTCACTGTGCTTCTTTTCTCCGCAGCATAAACCGACCGGTAGCGTGGCTTCCCGAGCCTCAGCATGTCAATTTATGCTGCGGAGACGAGAGTGTTCTCTGCAGGTAGTATAGAGCTCCACAGCAGCCTGAACCCAAATCGTGGGCATGGGCAGCTGCAGGAAGGCTGGCACTGTGTACTAGACGCCGTGTCGCTGGATCATGGCCACATAGCCTTAGGCCCCTTTCACACGTCAGTGATTCTGGGACGTTTGTGCTTTTTTTTAAACGTACCAGGATCACTGACATACGCAGACCCATTATAATGAATGGGTCTGCTCACACGTCAGTGATTTTTCACTGCACGTGTCTCCATGCGGCGTACCCGCGTGTGCGTGATTGCCGCACGGAGACATGTCCATTTTTTTCTGGCATCACTGATGTCCCACGGACCACGCAGTGGTGTGATCCGTGAAACACGTGCCAGAAAAAAACGTGCTTTTAAAATAAAAAACATTTTAACTCACCCGGCTCCAGCGATGTCCTCTGCAGCCCGTCCTCCCTGTTCCTTCTGTGCCGGCTCATTATTGTCGCGCATATTCATGATGCACGACACAGCCAACCCGGAAGCAGCTGCTGCGGGGGTCAGCGCCGGCCGGATGCTGCACCGCGGGAGCGATCAGCACCATGGAGAGCGGGAGCGGGTGCAGGTGAGTTAATCTCTAAGTGCAATCACGGGCCACGGAGAACGGAGCCCGGATTGCACTTAGACAACCCACGTGTGCCGTGATTCACGGCACACGGAGGGACATGTGCGTGTTTTACACGCCAGTGAAAAACGTCAGTGTTTTTCACTGACATGTGAAGCGGGCCTAAAAGTGAGAATATTGTTGCTACAGCAACATTTTGGGTGAAGTAGCTGTGGATTCAAAATGCTTAATATACTCCTGAATAAAATCCTTGATGGGTGCAGATTCCAAAATGGGGTCACTTGTGGGGGTTTTCTGACGTATAGGTACCTAAGGGGCTTGGTGCGCGAAGTTTATTTCAACTTTTCCAAAATTCAAATG